>NC_134547.1:31121418-31721418 GCF_050624435.1 Tenrec ecaudatus
ACAAATGCAAATGGGGAAATGTCCTCGCTTCGTATTGGGTTGGTCAGTCCATGGCATTCCGAGCACCCTCACCCGCAGCGTGCCAGTGAGGTAGCCTGGCAAGGCCCAGAACACAGCAGCTGGTTAGCCTTCTCTGGGCTATCCGGGGCCTTCCCCTCACCTCTGTCCACAGAATAAGTGGCCCGTGCAGTGGCCAGCGGTGACAGGAGCCCTACCCAGCATCCCAACCTGACTCTGGCAGCAGCCTGCAGCCTCGGGCTGTTGGCATTAGTGAGCACGAGCAGGCCCAGGTAGACAACCTCTCCCACAGAGAAAGCGAGCTTCTTGGGAGCCTGAGGAAGTTGACCCCTCCAAGGGTCTGCGAGGGCGCCTTCACCGGGAAGCGGCTTCTCTCGCTGCCCGCCACGCCAGACGGTCCCAGAGGGGCGCGCACGGGGGTCTGCAAATGACGGTGATTACATTACAAGGTTCATCCAAACGGTTAATTTCTCCCATTCTGGCTACAAAGTTAATTAATGTAATCTAACACATCTTGAGGCAAAATGATGCACTCAGATATGAATAAAATTCTGATCTATTGCGAAGTACAAATCTGGCAGGGCGAACAATTCCCATCCCTCCAATGACAAGTTCTGCCCAGGAATGCAGGGCCTCGGAACTGTGGAAATCCCTCTCCTGCAAAGGATTCTAACCGCCCAGGAGCCCAGCTCAGTCCAGGAGGAGACGAGGCGCTGGCCGGCAGCAGCACGGGGCCTGGCATGGAACCGCAGGCCCCGGCTGGAGTGGGGACTGGCTCTCCGTCCTCTCAGGGTGAGGTGCTGTGGAGGTGGCCGAGGGACCTGGCTGAGAGAGACCGCCTGGCCTGGCTGGGGTTGGCGTGCCTGCGCCCTGGGCCTCAGCCTCTCTCGTGAAGACGGCAGGCAGCAAAGCTCCGCAGCCCCACAGTGGGGAGACCACTCTGACCCCAGCCAGACCTTGTCTGTGGCATTTTCTCCTCCGCAGTGCCCTCTCCTGGGGTCCTGTGAGCCCAATGGCCCCTGGTGTGGGGTTCCCGGGAAGAACCAGCTCACCATATCTGGCAGCCGCTCTGGGTCAGGCACGTGGGGACAGGCATTCACTACCAAGGATGAGGCGACGCCCCAAAATGCAAAGACACGGATTCACTTGCTCCACTTGGCACAGCTGTCCAGTGCGGGGCTCTGGATGCTTGCCCTCCCCTGTCGCCCTCACGGGAGCTTGCTCAGATGGGCCCTTCCCAGGCAGGGCAGGGAGTGCTGCCTTCCTTGCTCCACCCAGCCTGCTGGCCCAGAGTCAAAGCAGAAGGCCTTGCCATGGCCACCGGGAGAGACGGGCGGGTGTGTAGGGACAGGACGCGTTTCCGCAGCCCAAGGGGCGTGCGGGGTGTGATGCCAAGTGCCCTGGATGCATGTGTGGCGTGCTCATGTTTCAGACGCTGCCTCCGGCCTTCCTGCGCTGTGGACTCAGCAGCCCAGCCTGGGCGCCACGTGCCTGAGAGGAAGCCTCCTGCCCCTACTGGAGAGCAGCTCCCAGCAAACTTCACACTTCTCTTAGTCATTGGTATAGAGGTTTGATAGCTGGCCCCCCAAGGTCGAAGTTCAGACCTTGCCTAAAACCCTTACAAGTTTGGGGTATCAGAGATTCCAAACCAAAAGTGCTGCCTCTGACTAGGAAACCCAGGCTTTCTCCGAGGGCTGGGCCTAGGCCTGTGAAGAGAAGTTCTTGTACTGAGCCCCTTCTAGAAACGTCTCTGGCTCTCATTGCATTTGAACCAGTTTAGCATTCTTTGTCCCACACCTGCCATGCTTTGTGACCTATCTCCATACCACCTGGACTACCCTGAGGACTATTATTTATTTACCCACATGGTAACTTAAACAAATTTATTTTTAAAAGGAAAGCGCGTCCTACCCATAAATGAAGACCCAGAAAGACTTGCCATAAAGAGAAAATAACCATAAAAATAAATGCAGTGAAATCAAACAATGTCATTAAATTTTAACTGGACTCTCTTTCCTGCCTAAGGCCCGAGTCTGGAGCCTTATCTCTCTAGCGGAAAGGGAGAGGAGTGGGTGAAACCAAGGTGTCACTGAGCAGTGCAGTCGGGGCTCCTGCTCCTGCCAGCGAGCAGAAGAAAGCGAGAGCACAGACAGGGCTAGCCTGGTACGGTGTACTTCTAGGTGAACCACCTAGCAGCTTCGTTCCCACTGATGGCATTCATTGCACGGCCTGGGACGTCTGAGGAGCTGTGAATGCCAACTTCTCTCAGATTCTCACCAGGATCCTTGGCCCTGAAGAACCCCCACAGTAGAAAGTGCCTTCCATAAAAAGGACAGGTGAGCGAGGACATTCTGTCCCCCTACTCACTGTCCTTCAGTCAGTGTAGACTTACAGGCGCCCCAGCCCTGGTGGCATAGTGGGCTACACAGGGAGCCGAGAGGTCAGCAGTTTGAAATCACCAGCACTCTGAGGGAGGAAGATGACACTTTCTACTCCTATAAAGATTTACAGTCTCGGAAACCCACAGGGGCAGCTCTGCTCTGTCCTTTAGGGTCCCTATAACAATGGTAGTAAGGCGTGTGTGTGTGTGTGTGTGCGTGCGTGCGTACGTGTGTGTGTCCAGACAGAAGCAGGCAGCCATGTCATTATCCCATGGAGCCACCAGTGGATTCAAATAGCTGACTTCGGCACTGTGGTCCAGGGCTCCTTGCGGTCATTAACACCAGAACCAAGCCCACTACCCACTGCCATCAACAGGTGTCTGGCTCAAAGGGAGCCTGCTTAGGGTTTCCCAGGCTGCCAGTCGTCATGGGAACAGACAGCCTCATCTCTCTCCTTCGGAGTGCCTGGTGGGTTTGACCTGCCAGTCCTGTGCCCCAGGACATTCTGGAGACAGAGAACTCAGGGACTCTGTGAGGGTGCCGTCAGACCATCTCACTAAACAGTGGGGGGCTTGCACTGATGGGCACTTCAACTCTGCTCTGTCCAGGACGGCGGCTCTGAGCCATAGGTCGTTGACATGTGGTAAGCACAACTGAGGAACTGAATTCTACGTTTTGTTTAGTTTTATTAATTTAAACTTAGGAGGCCCATGAGCTTGCACAGTTGGAAACCCTTCTTCTGTGGCTACGAGGTTATTCCTCTGTCCTAGGCCTGAGTATGTGGGTTCCCGTTTTCCCAACCTTGGGCAGGCAGGTAGGCCTCTCAGAGTCATGCTGTCGACAGCACAGAACAGTGGGCTCTACACTTGACCTGCCCCTTGCCTCTCTCCTGGACATCTTGTGACAAGTTGGAGTTGCTACCCCTGCTTTTATAGAAGAAGAACTGAGGCAGGGAGGCACGAGATGGAACAGGATCCAGAGAAGGGGCAGTCATGCTCCCAGCGCCCCATCTATCATTGAAGAATTTGCTCATGCCTCCCTGCCCCGGAGAGGAGCCTAGTGGTGGGGTGGTTACACATTGGGCTACGAACCCTGAGGCCAGCAGGTCGAAACCACCAGTTGCTCTGAGGGAGCAAGACGAGGACGCCTGCCCCTGTAAAGAGTCAGAGCAGTGGTTCTTAACCTTCCTCAGGCCGCGACCCTTTCATACAGCTCCTCATGTTGTGCTGACCCCCCCCCAACCATAAAATTATTGTCGTTGCTACTTCATAACTGTCATTTTGCTACTGTTATGAACTGGGCGACCCCTGGTTGAGAACCTCAGGGCAGCTGCACCCCATCCCATCCTCTAGAGTCCCTGTGAGTCAGAGCTCCTGGAAGGCAGTGAGTTTGCTGTGGGTGTCAGGGGTCCCTGGGGGCATCTGAAACAAGGCTGTCCATTTTCTGCCTGTACACGCAGCCCCAGGGGTCCCTGCCGTGGGGGTGGGGGTGGGGGCACAGAGGCAGAAGGCAGAGAGTCAAAGCTCCTTTGACAGGCTCCCCACCCTCTCCTCAGCATTGTGTCCCAGCCCTGGAGGCTCAGTAGGAAATGAAACGGCATCTCTTCCTACATAGTAAGATGCCATGGGCACCCCACTCTTGCTGCACCCCAACAAAATCCCCAATGGGAAAGGGGGCCTGAGTGCTGAGCTCTGGCATCTGTGCTTTCGGGGTGCTTTTGTTTGGGTGTGGCCTTGCTCCCTTCCTAAGCACAATGTTCTTTATCCCCCCCCCCCACCCTGGAATTTTGAGAGCGTGTCAGGCAAGTGGTCTAAGGAATAACCTTCACCTCTGCCACCTCTAGGTTCCTCCTCCAATCTCACCTACACGTCCGTCTCACCCCCCCCCCACACACACACACCTGCCCCCAAGATCTTTGTTTTCCTCCTACTGGAGAGCCCTGAGTGGAAGGGCTTAGTCTGGTTAGCTTTTTGCGGGCAGTATTTGGGGGCTGAGCAGGGAGGCACTTTGAAATAGAGGAAGTAATACCACCGTACATCTGACGCTCAGGAGTCTACACTGGTGACCCTGGACGCGAGTTTGCTGGACTCTTCCTGATTCTCCCAGTTACAAGGGTGGGGCCATTGTCACAGGGCAGGGCCAACCCTTTGTGGTCACTGCAGGATTCTTCTCCGCTGATAGACCCAACATACTGCTACCATCTCGACTCCAGCTCACTGGGAGCTCCAATGGTATAGTGCGTTCCATGTTGGGCTGCCAACCACCAGGTCAGCGGTTCAAACCACAGGTCGGCCAAGAGTTACACTCTCAGAAACCCACAGGGGCAGTCCTACTCTGTTGGATTCAGTCACTCATACAGATAAGAGTGTGTATCTCTGCCGACAGAACCCTACATCCTAGACGCAGAAATAGCTTTATTTGATGGAATGCTATGACCGGCCCCATCAAGGGCTCCCATCCTGTTTACCCTGATAGGCTTTGGGGCCCCAAATATCCAAGTGGCAGATCCTTGCAGCCCACCTCAGGGGTTGGTGTTAAAAAGAGGAGGGCTCGACCTATAGCCCCCTCCCAGGGGGATGAATACGGAAAAGTGGCTGAGGGAAATAATAATCTATAACTTATCAAGGGTTCATGAGGATGAGTGGGCGAGGGGGGGAAGAAATGGGAAGCTGATATTAGGGACTCAAGTGGGAAGAGAATGCTTTGAGAATTATGATGGCTGCCTATGTGCAAATGTGCTTGACACTGGAAGAATGTATGGATTGTGATAAGAGATGTAAAAGCCCCAATAAAAGTAAGAAAGAAAAAAAAAGAGGAGAGGGCAATGCCTATAGCGTGGCCTGTAGCCCTGGGACCTTGCCATCTGCTGGGGGCCACGGAGGAAGACTGGTTTTCCTGCTCTGGCCTGTGTCCTGTGCTCCATTTTGGTTCATCTTAAAAGTTTGATGTCCTGGCATCTGCAAAGCAGCTGGTGGAGAAGTGAGGCTTGTGTGCACCAGGGCTGGAGAAAGACACAAGGAGCTTGGGGCCCTTCATAGAGGCTTGGCAAACCCTCCGAGGTGACGTTGTGATGAAGCAGACCTGGGGCTTCAGGGGCAGGGCAGAGAGGTACAGCTTCGGCTCTTGGCAGGAAACCATCTACGTCCGTCTCGGTCCGACCGCCACAAGCTTCCCAGAGGCGCCAGGCTACTGGAGCATGTGTTCCATGAGTCAGTGAGAAAATAGAGCATGCATATATGGGGTACCTGCTCAGGTCAGCACAGCAGGTGCTGGGGGTCCTGGGAGAGTCAGCCCTGGAGGAGATCCGAGTGTGCAGGACACAATTGGGAGACAGGTCAATTCGATGTGGTACCCCAGTACAGAAGGACCCTGAACAGTGGGAGAACACAGAGAGGAGGCACCTGGCTCATCTCAGGCATGAGGGACAAGGGAACCCTCCCTGAAGAAGGGTGCTTCGAAGCTCTTTGGGGTCACATCACTTCTTGCTGTGCAGGAAGAACTTCCCAGGTGGATGACTGAGCCAGGGCCCTGTCACGGCTCTTGTCATTGTCCGGACTGGACTTCCCAGCCAGTCTAGAGACACTTCCATGAGCTTTCTTGGCCCTCTACTAAATCCAGAACATGACCAATTGTGAAATCACTCAGATGGGCACATCCTCAAACCAAGTTCCAAAGTGGTCGTGCCTCAGTTCTGGCATAGTGACCGAGTGCCCCTGTGTGTGAGGGGCGTCTGGCCCTGTTTGGAGGGCACAGGTCTGTGCTTGTAGACCCTTATGGCCCCGCTTTGCAGAAGATACAGCTCCTGCAGTCCTCCCCAGATAGAGGTCACCCTCCTCTAGCCCTGCCTCCCACTTCTGCTCCTTCTGGGGCATCCTCTCATCTACTCACCCCTCAGCCGCCCCCTCTCCAGTGGCTGGCTCCTACCCTCCCCTCAGTGGGAACAGTGGAAGCCCGAATCCATGGCTGTTCACTGGGAAGCCAGCCAGCATCTTGTGGTTTTCAGGTGCTGTGAGGTCGTTCCCACCTCAGCAACCCGGTGCTCCACAGAGCAGTTGTCTGCCTGGTCCCACCCGAGCCTCACAATTGTTCCTGTGCTTGGGCCACTGCGTCGGCCCTTCCTCTTTTCCAAGGATGATGTCCTTCCCCAGGGACTGGTCTCTTCTGACAATGTGCCCAAGTATAGGTGGCGAGGTCTCACCGACTTTGCTTCCAAGGAGCTTTCTGGCTTTCCTTCTTCCAAGGCACATCTGTCTGTTCTTGTAGGAGTCCAGGGCACTGTTAGTATTCTCCACCAGCATCGTAATTTAAATGCCTCCATTTGTCGTAGGTCTTTCTTATTCAATGTCCAATTTTCACATGCATATGAAGCGATTGAAAATGCCATGGCTTGGTTCAGGTGCACCTTAGTCCTCCAGTAACACCATGCTTTTCAACACTTTAAAGCGGCCTTGTCCAGCACATTTATGCAATGCAGTACATCAACTGATCTCTTGACTACTACTTCCTACACCTCGTGTGGCTATCCATGCTGCTCTGCCGAGCATGCGAGCAAAGCGCAGACTGGCCTAGGATTCAGAGGCAGATGGGTAGGAGCTGCGGTAGGCCCGGAGAGCTGTTACCCTGTGGCCAGCCAGTGGCTCACAGAAGGCCAGGCTTGGGCTGTCTGTGGGGCCGGCGGTCCGTCTTAGAGGACAGAATGGGCCCTGCCTGTCGAGCTGCCAAGTCTGGTCTCAGTTTGCATCAGGGCAGTCCTTCCCCTCTTTAGACCTCGTTTTCCTCATGGGTCAAATCAGGAGTTGGACTTCCTTTGAGATGTTGACAAGATGCCTTCTTCCTCCTGGCTCTGGATTGGCAGAATTTTGACCAGCCAGAGCCGGAATCTCCATAGGGGTCTTTGATGGTCTGTTCCCTGGAGAACCCACTGCTTGGGGCAGACCCCAGAGCTGAGGAGCTTCCTGGCACGTGGCTGGATGGGGATTTGCTGCCACGGTGGGGTTTGTGTTGAGCTGCTCACTGCAAGGTCAGCAGTTCAAAACCACCAGTTTCTCCAAGGGAGAAAGATGAGGCCTTCTACTCTCAAAGAGTGTACAGTCTTGGAAACCCACTGGAACAGTTGTTCCCTGTCCCGTGGGGCCACTGAGTCGGCATGGACCTGATGGCAGTGAGCTCAGCAGAGAACGATTGCTGCAATTACTGTCAGGGTAAAGTATCCTGGCGTCCTCAGGAAGCCAGCCCTGGTGAGGCAGTGGATTAAGCACTGGGCTCCCAACAGGAAGGGCTGTGATTCTCACTCACCAGCCACTGCACAGGAGGAAGGTGAGCCTCAGACACCCCAGGGACCAGCTCTGCTCAGTCCCACAGGGTCTGTAGGGTGTCGGAAGCCACTCCCCACCTGCGGCTTTGGTGTGGCTTGTGTTTTCCCACCTCACTAGTCTGGAAGCAAACCCTTAGCACCCTCAGGCTTCCTTTCCCCTCTAGGGTTGGGAACAGTGTCCCGTGAGTGGGGCCCTCATGGCTGGTCTACACTGGAGAACCAAACCCCAAACCCCTGCCCCGAGGCGGTTCCAGCTCACAGCGAACCTGTGAGTTTCCCAGATGGTGACTCCTCACAGGAGCCGAAGCCGAAAGCCTCATCTTTCTCCCACGGAGTGGCTGGTGGTTTTGAACTGCTGCCCTCACAGTTAGTAGTCCCGCAACATCACTCACTCCGCCACCAAGGCTCCTTAGCACTGGAGAAGGTACCACATCATTGAGTCAGTGTCTCCCCCAAACGGTGGGCTCCCTGGAAGTGAGCGCTGAGCTCTCTCTGTGTTGCGTGTCCGGGGAGCATTCCAAGCAGTTTCCCTTATTATGGCTTGGATACGGACAGTCAGCTTTGGCCAGCATTTTCTCTCTCTGTTCTCGTCGCTCTTCAGTTCTAATTTCAGGGATTAGCTTGTGTCCAAAACATGAAATCAAGGACAACCCTGGGCCCATGGTTGCCTTACATTGCGCCCCCACCCCCGCCCCTGCCCACCGCCACCAGCCACCATCGACAAAGCCAAGCTGCTCGCCACACCTGCGTGTCAGCGCCACGGGAAGAAGCCCGGAGCCTGACTGAGTCGGAGGCAGAGCATTAGGGATTTCAATTCTGCTTTATTTTCAACTTGAAATGGAGGAAAACAGACAAAAAACAAATAAGAAAGCTAAACAGTTGCATGAGAGCTAGCAATTTGCTGGGCACCCAATGACAGACACTGCATTATCATAATTGTCTCCTCTACATGATAGGACAGAAAAATAATAATGTCATTTTATTTATAGCCGGGGTGGCCCCTGTATGAGAGTCATACAAGTCTCTGCCAAGTGGGGTAGGTCAGATGACATCTTTTGATCAGGCCTGTCCAAAGAGATCAAAGATGAATGGCAGGTAATGGATACCCAATGACAAACCAAATCTACAACAGAAATAGGGCTGCCAGAGCCTGCCAGTTACCCATTAAAGGCCGCCTAAGGAAGGCAGGCTGCTGACACATTGGCCGAACACCTAAATCAGCCGAGCGTCAGCGCTAAAATTGTGTATTATCATTGGAAATGGCTATTATTTCGTTGGTAACATTTCTGTTAAGGCTTTGTTTGTGGGCGAAGAGGGTCCACGACCAGGAGAAGTGGAGTGGAGGTAGGCAAGCGGAAGGGGCCTGCGGCTGTGAGTGTTCCCTGGCCTTCCTGGTATTCCAGTAGCCTCAGCCCTGCCCCGGGCTCTGTGTGGGAGGAGAGGTGGGTGTCCTACAGGTGAAAGTGTCTGCTAATTTTCACCCCCTTCCTGGGTTTCTTTAAGCTCCCAAGACCGCCTCATCACCTCCAGCTGGTCTCTCCCAAACCACCCGAAACCCGGGCCCTGCCCAGGTCACACCATGAGTGGAGAGCAAGTGGGGGACCTCACCTCCTCACCTGTCCTCACCAAGACTGAAGGGACAAGACAGGTACCGAGTTTTCACACATCTGCGTAGCAGCATCTTCCAAATGATGGAATCCGCCCCCCCTCCCGTCCCCCACAAGGACTTGTGTTGTTACATAATTAAATTTCTAGTAGTAGAGATGTTATTTAAAGGCTGGGCAGGGGGTAAGATTCACTACCTTTTGGTTTGGTCTTGAGGGGATGGGGTGGTGGAGGTGGATCCCCAGGGTCACTCAGAGCCCTGCTCAGGAGGCAGGGCGGGGCACCTGCCAGAGACAGCCGCAGCCTCCCCTCCCAGGGCCGCACAGGTGGTGCGCTGGGTAATTTTTTATTCCGCAGCGTATGCCGGAATGCTAAAAAATATTATTAAACATTGAAATGAGTACACTAGTTAGCTAATTAGTATGTTTCTTTTTCTTTTAATAATCCGGGTGCCTTTCCCTTTCTTTCCTCCCTCCATTTTTATCCACGTGGTAACCCAAAAACATATTTAGAAGCATAATTAGTTATAATTAGAAGCAAACAAACCTAGCCCAGGGTATCTCAATTTGGTACAAAGGATTCGCAGGTACTGGTGCCAGGAGCAGCTCTGCCGACTCTCTGCCGGTGTTGCACACACACGTGTAGGCATGCTCACAAGCGTACCACACAGGCCCATGGGGGCCCAGGCACAAACCGCAGTCCCCCACCCCTTCCTCGGGGGGAGATCAGGCTAAAGGGACCCACGGCAGAAGTGGCTTTTGCTTGGCCCTTCAAAGGGCCCCCGCCCTCACATCTCTCCATCATTTTGCATTAGCTCCGTCTGTAAGGAGCGGAGACACCGTGTCAAAGCCGGCGCATCACTCCGCAGCGACACGCAGGAGACAGGCACTTGACTGTTAGGCCTCTTGGCAGGGAATTTGGTAGCAAAGTCCGGTCCAATTTGTCAAGCTCAGCAGTGGTCTTCACTCTCCAGGAAGCTTGCCACCCAGCCTCTGACACGTCACCTGTCTGAGAGACGCCCCGCACTTCCATCTGCAGTGACAGGCGGCATGTGCTCCGTGGCCTGCAGGCTCTGACTGAGCCTGGGGGTGGGGTGGGGTCGGGGAGGAGGCCCACCCACTAGGTGCTCACCTTTGACCATTGTCTGTCACCAGCAAGCGCATGACCCCTTATTGTGGCTCCCACCCAGCCTCTGTGCAGAGGAACGTTTAATCCAATCTGCATGCATTGCCGACTTTCAAGCGATAGATCTATATGGGTTTAGAAAAAAAATTCTCTTGAATTATGTAAAGATGCATCACAAGATATTTACAATTTTTTTAAACATATTCTTTTTATATACTGATAAAATTGGAAACTTGGAAGCATATTTGGCAAGTGTAAACAGATGGCTAAAGATATTTGCTGGGAAGTATCAGAAATAGTCGTTCCTGGCTTGCCTGCTTGGCTAAACATTGCTCTGAAAAGTCAGCTCACGGGGCACCAGGCAGGAGAGAAAGGCTGGCCCCGTGGTGCCCGGTGCTTGAGAAGGAGAGGTGGGCAGGGCCGTGAGCTCTCTGCTCCACCACCATGCTACGGAGGCTGGGAGAGGGGAGGCTGCCTACTGGGCTCCAGTGCTCTCAAACTCAGGGAAGGGTGCTCTAGCTACTGAGCAGGCTAGCCTCCCTGGCATCTCCTTCATGACGGATGCCTGCTGCAATGGGGCCTCCCTCAAAGGGAGCCGGGCCTCTTTACCTTCCTCCAGCTAAGGTACGGAATTAGTGGCTTCCCTCTGCTCTGGGCAGCAAGATGGCTTTATCCATATGCATTACAGGCTAGGAGGCATCCGGCTCCTTCAAAGGCACTGCCTGCAAAGTTCCATAAAGAAAATTACTGGGAGGAAAGGAATTAAAAACTGACACACAGCGCGTGGCGGACACACACACACGCGCGCACACACACACACACACTACTCCCCTCCTTTTACTTCCAGGACACAAAACGTTTCAAATAGCTGCATCGACGGTTCAGGTGATGTCGCAGAAAGCATTGCATTTTGTGCAATGTGTGTGTGTGTGTGTGAG
This sequence comes from Tenrec ecaudatus, assembly GCF_050624435.1. Lineage (NCBI taxonomy): Eukaryota > Metazoa > Chordata > Mammalia > Afrosoricida > Tenrecidae > Tenrec > Tenrec ecaudatus. The sequence continues at coordinate 31,132,800 of NC_134547.1, forward strand.
TGTGTAGGGGGTGATGAGATTGAGGTGGGGTTGGGGAGGGGGTGCCAGTTTTTATTTTTTTAAAAAAGCTGATAAAACACAAATGCTTTTGGCACTTGCTGATCTGAAATGCTTTTAGGAGAATTGTTCAGTGGCAATAATCTGTCAACAGATTACAATTTTGCTTAATTTTAATGTGGCTAACTTAAGATGGTTGTATAGTAAATTTATGCAACTGATCACAGTTATTAAATTACTGCATCTGCAAAGGAAGCAATCAAACCCCTTATTACAGTTGCTGTGAGTGAATGCTAAATGTCAAGGAGTTACCAGTGCGCTGCGGGGAATCGCGCTCCAGTTAAAGATGCATAAAATATCAGCACTTTTTTAATGCTTGTGCATTCAACAAAGACTCCCATCATAATTAACTGGTATGGAAATAAATAATTTTTACAAACTACCTTAGAAACTGTTGTGCTGCCGTTTTTGTCAAAGTCGACTGCTCGACAGTGATATTGAAGCCCTCAGACACACTCACAGATGCTATAAAATATTTAAATCGCACAGAGAGGTTGGAGAATTATATTATAAATCCAACGCTCAGTGCTGAAAAAGTAATTTATGATGATTAATTTAATTATACGTTTTTAAGGTTTTGATATTTTAAAAACTCGAGATTAATTTCTTGGGGAGAGTCCCAGTTTGACAGTTCTTCGAGGAGGGGGGATTCTCCATGTAGACAGCTGAAGGCAGCGAGCGGGTGGCACAGAGCCCAGTGGGTGGCGGTACGAATGGGCATGTACATGGGCGTCTGTATTTTGACCCCGCACAATTGTTTATGTCCCCTGATCGCTTTTCTCGGAGGCCCCACCTGTGAGATGGGAATCTGGAGAGTCCACAGCTCATGAGAGACTGGCAAGGCGTGCTTGGGTTCGTGTGTGTGTGCGTGCGTGTGTGTGTCTGTGTGTGTGAGAGAGAGCACCTCTGCCCCCTGTAAGGACTCTCTGTATGTTAGCGTCTTGACTGTCTTCACCTGCATCCTCACCAAAGCTCTGTCCCTCTGAGACCTGCGTGATTTTGTAGGTGTTGACCAACAGCAGCTGACCTGTGCACAGACGGCCCGAGGTCTCCCGGTCATTCCTTTGCCTCCTGGGGGCTCTGGAGCTTTAGGGCTCTGGACCCTAGGGCCCAGGGGCCTTTCTGGGTGTGAAGTGCCTGCCAAGAACCAGGAGGGCGAGAGTAGGGTGCATGGAGTTGCTGGTCCAGTGGCGATGGACACATTCAGTAGCCCCACAGTGATGGCAGCAGAGGCCTAGCTGGGTCTCTGGTTACAGACTTCCCAGTGACCACCAGCTGTGGGAGAGAGTACTGGCGCCCTTTGAGGACCAGCAGTTTCTGATGTGCCCATTCTCAGTCTGTCCCATCATATTGAGAAAGGACCAGGCTCTCTGCGGGGCACAGCTCATGCCAGGTGCAAGCCTGTCACCATTTCAGTGATGGGCGGCCAGGAAATGGGATGATACATTGGGATGGGTGCATGTGCACCAGGCATGCATCATCCCATTTGGATGTCAATGTGGGGAGGGGGCAGGACGGCATGGGCATGTGATGATTCACTGGGGCACGTGGGCACCAGGAATCCAGTGTGTAAGCCGCACATCTGCCTGAGCGCTGGCTTGTTTGACCCAGTGTTAGTGTAGCACACATTCGTTTGCAGGTATGTGGTCAGGTGAACCTAAGGGATAGCTTTCTTTTCCAGCCTCTCTCAGTCATACGAACATCCATTGGGAGTTCTAAAAAGTGGGTGGAAACATGGAATGAAAAGAGAATTGATTCCCCCCCTTCCTCCCCCCTACCCACAAAGTTCTTGAGGTCCCTAGCGTAGGTGTGTGTGTACATTCATTTTTGCATATGTCTGTGTGTGCACATGCTCCTATGTGTATGTGTATTTAACCTGCAGGAACAACAGGAAGTGGACCCAGACCTTCCACACATTCACAGGAGTGCATGCATCCATCAGAACCCACCCTGAGTCCCGGCCTTATTGAGCTGGAACGCTTGGCCTCCAGATGCCCTGGCCTGCCGCTCTGAGGCCCGAGGCCCCGAGGCGCACCCTCGCCTTCCCTGCTGGAGAGCCACACGCCGCCCTGCGTCTTGGTGAAGAGCCCTTCGAGGCCAATTAGGGAAGTGTCTGTGCTGTAGGCACGGGGTGGGAGGAGCGAGATTTTACTTAATCAAATACTCTGAACATAGAATCGTTTAAAGGAAATACATTCTATTTTAAATCCAGTTTTAATTGACACCAGGAATCCAGTGAGGTAGTGGTTGTGCTTTGGGCTGCTCACTGTGAAGTTAAAATTTCTAAACTAACCATCGCTCCATAGGAGAAAGATGGGGCGCTCTACCTGTGTAAGAAGTTACAGTCTTGGAAACCCACTGGGGTGTCGCCCTGAGTCAGCATCGACTGGATGACCGTGAATTTGGTGAGGGTCACTCACACGCGAGAGCCTGGGTGGCGTAAGGGTTGCGAGCTAGGCTGCCAGCTGCAAAGGTAGAAGTTCCAGACCACCAGCCACTCCACGGGAGTGGGATGGGGCTTTCTGCTCCCAGGAAGCTACCATCTTGGAAACTCACGGGCAGTTGTGCCCTGTGCTGTAGGATCACTACATTCAGTATCCCCTCTACGGCAGTGAGGTCTGGGGTTTATAATTCGCCATAGGTTCAGCCGTTCAAACCCATATGCCTCTCCATAGGAGAAAGCTGAGGCTGCCTGCTCCCATCCTGACGTGAAGCAGCCGAAACCCTGCACCCAGTGGGTCGGAATGGATTCGGTGGCCGTGTTTTGTGTATTTCCGACGGAGTAGGTTGAATGGCTTGTATGTTGCTTTGAGGCTGAACTGTTCTAGCAGTTTCCACACTAAGACTAAGAAGAAAGGCGTGGCAGCTTGTTTCTGAGCTAGAGAGCACAGCAGTGTGATCTTGTGCGCAGCCGGCTGGCTGCAGCCCTACTGCCTGTATTCCAACCCTTTGCAGCAGCACAGGATCCATAGTGGAGACACCGATGGCCAGCAGGGATCTCCTGACCCTCGGGAGGGCGACAGCCACGAAGCCAAGTTTCATCCAGAGCCCTGGAGCTGTCCTTGGCAGTCATAGTGACACCTGGAGCCCACCTTCTGCGAGGCCCAGAAATACCCTCAGCTTCTCTGAGAGCTGGCGTCACCGGCAGCCCATTCACTGTCACATGACAAAGATATGAAAGAAGCCCCTGAGATCTGGGTTCAATACCTGGTTTCCCCACTTAGCCAAGGCCATCACCAAATGGCTTTCCTCATCTGTGAAGGGAAAAACCAGTCACAGCCCTTGGGCCGATGCTGGCTCATAGCGACCGGTAGGTCAGGACAGAGCTGTCCCAGGGAGTTTCCGACAACTTCCGAGTGCAAATCTTCTCCTGAGAAGAAAGCGCCATCTCTTCCCAGGCGGAGCAGCTGGTGGTGGGCAGTTTTGCACTGTGGCCCCTGCAGTTAGCAGCACAATGCGTAACCAGTGGGCTGCTAGAGGTCTTCTGTGGAGGGAGGGAACTGCCAAACTGAACGCCTAGGTGATCATGAGTAAAATATTCAGGGAGGGGCTAAAAGAGCCCCAAATCAGCCTGCCGTGTCACCACTGTGGCCACAAGGGCTGCCCCGGAGCAGCGTGGCTTCCCGGGGTTCCATGCTTGTGGCCGCGCTGGGCCCCTGACCCAACCCCAATCACCTCCCACGAGTCCCATGCGTGGGCTTGCAGGGCCTCCGCGTGGGGCCCGGCCTTCTGTGGGACACCTTGCTCAGCTGGGCCCTCCATTTGGGCAATGTCCATGTCCTCCTAATGGTGGTCATGATGGGAGGCCCACGGCCTGTTGTGTGCATGGTGGACTGTTCTCGTCTACGGTAAAATTCCAGCAACTTCCTGCGACGCCCACTGTCTGCTTCAGTCAGTAAAGCGACCCTCCTGGCTAGGAGGAAGGGGGGGGGGCTGCTTTTCATGCGACATACAGAGTGGTCCAGTGACTCAGGAGGGCCCACCCTGGGCCCCTCACTCCTGACCTCTGTGTCACCCACACTAACTAGTAAGATGCTTCCTCACAACCCATCCCACCTCCACCTTCACCAGCCGGCCCGGCCCCAGCCCCGGCCCTGGCCCGGATGTCTCACTGTCGTTCCTATTGCAGCGGAGTTTAAAAGGGGGTTTTCTAAAAGATGCCCTAATGGTAATGAGAAATATTCTGATATACCATTAAGGATTTTGCTCCTGAAAAGTGTTTAATGTAAATATGCTGTCAGAGACCCTTCAAGTAATTGACACAAGCAGATGATCAGCAGTGTTCGCAGCGGTGCTTTTGCATAATCGTACATTTGGCCAGAGCTCCTCAGCCGCATGTTATTGTCAGCGCCCCGCAATCAGTAGGCCTTTCTTCCCCGACAACATTTCCTTTGTCATTAGAAATCTTGTAAGTGGTCATTTAACTTGTTCTGCATTCACGGAGGAGGAGCATCACCGGCCTGGCTGGGGACATATCTTCCTACCCACAGAGCCTCCTGGAAAAGTAAACTTTTGGCCAACGTCAGCGGCACGGTGATGGCCTCCGAACCCAAGGCCTGCAGCCAGCCGCAGCAATGAATGGCTGGGCATTGGCTTCTGTGAGCCCTGGGCCCCGGTCACCAGGGTCAGGGCGAGAGTGGTCTGTGCCTGGCCTGCCCTCCTAGTGGCCTGCCCCCACTCTGACCCTGACCCTGACCACCTCACCCTGGGAAGGCTGGGCAGCTGGTTGTCACTAATTTCCCATGCTGGGTGGCATTATTTTTCCTTTTCTCTCTTTTCCTCCCTCATGTTAAATTGAGTTCATCTTTGATGATGTAAAAATCGGTGTTCAATTATAATCATATCTAACTGCCCCAAATGAAACGTCCCTGATCCATACGCATTCATAACTGCATACAGTTAAGTTACATTAATAGTCAATATAATAAACCTTCACCTCTATTGAAGCCGCTCTCATTCTGCGGCAGTTCTTTAATCTATCTCAATAGATTTCTGGAGTGCGGCACGTATGGATTGGTCAGTGACAAGGGTTAGAGTAGTCTGGTAGAACATTTACTTGTAGCTCTGAAGGGCCCGCATTCGTCAGAGGAGGAAGTCGATCAGATTGTTCCAGAATCAATGGGAGGCTTGTGGGATCCCTCTTAGGCTTGTAATGTGTTCACCTCCGCTGGAGAGAATCACACACACACACACACACACACACTCACTGGCTTGCTCTCTCTCACACACTTCTCTGTCGTAAAGCCATTTATCTCTGAATGTCAAATTGCAATAATTAACCATTATTGATCTTAAATTCAATTAACTTCATTAACACAGGTCATGATGAGGGTACTTGTAAGGGAAAGGCATTTGACAAGTGTCTTTGCTCATGTGACATTCGGGGTTCTCAGCCTCGGCTGTAAACCGTTTGTCCTGCCCCCTCTGAGAGGCAGCCCGGCGAAAGGCTGCTGCTTCCTGCGGCTCAGACCAGCCCTCGCTCAGGTGAGACATGCAGCCGGTGGGCCGCGGGGGTCTGAGTTCTAGCAGTCAGCAAGTGGACAGGACAGGCATGCTGCTCAGGGGCCCGCCCTACGGAGAGCAGAGCCCCTCCTGACTCCCTGGCCGTGTCTCAGGGCACAACAGACCCTCCTCGCTTTGTTTCACCCAGAAAGCAGCAATCCCACTTACATTTGCTGATGGAAAGGTGACCCTCCCTCCGGCCAAGGAGAGGGCACCAACCAAGGAAGGTCACATTGTTGGGGCCAGCAGAGGGCTCTGGACACTGTGTGACGTTTGCTGCTTTCCCTCTTGTCCCTGTTTCCTGTCACTTGAATCACCCTGCGACCCACGAGGAGACTGAGGCTGAACCCAGAGATTTACAGGCTCACCAAGACCAGCCCCCAGCGCCCAGTGGCAGTGAGCAGCACAACTCCAGACCCCCTTGAGCTGCCTTCAAAATCTCCCTTCATGCCCACCCTTCTTGTTTTGAGAGAGCAAGAATGCCGGCATACCCCACTGTAAGAGAATCAGGGGCTCTTCTCTCTGTGTCTCCACCCCTACACAGTGGGTGCATTCAGGAGAGAGGGGAGACTAGTGGTGAAGGGAACGGGGATTCACTTTCCAGTTCCGCCCACCCCCCCTCCACCCACGAGTCACTGGAAGCATGCGTGTTGTGTTGCCTTGATGCTGCGCTTGGGTCCAGTGGTGCTGCCATACCAAAATGGACGAGGAGAATCTACCTCTGACTGCCAGTCAGTGATGACCCGTGGGACACACCAGTCCAAGCTGCAGCGGGTCGTGGTAATGTGGCGGAACTGGGCAGAAACAGGTTGGCTGTGCAGGGGGGCACCAGGAGTTGGGACCAGTGCTATCAGCTGTTCTGGAGGAGGGAGCGGAGGTGAGCAATGAGGTACAGGACACAGCCTGCTTCCAACTGCCAGTGCAAGTTGCAGGGACCCCTCGTCCTCTGGTCTTGGTCTGAGCTTCTGTTTCCTCAAACGTGAGATGGAGCCTGTGGTGTTGCCCTGTCCACCGCCCTGCACTGGACAGAGCATGGCCAGCATCCTGCACGAAGAGCCTGCCTACGGGGCAGAGGGCCCTGGCTGAGTGGCGTGGCTCCATGGTGGCATGTTGCCAGTGGGCAGCAGGCTCCCAGACAGCAGTCATTGACTCGGGGTTTATAGTTCTGTATGGAAGTGCTACCTGACACTGAAGAAAGGCCCAAATCAAACTCACTGACGACTCCTGGCTGGCTACCCTAGAGGCCAGGGCGGAACTGCCCCTGAAGTTTTCTGAGATTATAGCTCTGTCCCGGAGTAGAAAGCCTCGTCTTTCTCCCAAGGAGCGGCTGGTGGTTGTGAACTGCTGACCGCTGTGCCATCAGGGCTCCTTGGCACTGAAGGGTCTCGAGGAAACAGGAGGATACCAACCAACCGACGGGAAGCCTACTTTCCCCACCTGAGTTGTCTTTTAGCGTAAACATTGCACTCCATTCAGCGAGCTGCATTGAGCACAAGGAGCCCTGGTGGTGTGCTGCTGGGTAAGCACTGGACTGCTGACACGAGGTCAGGGGTTCAAATCCACCAGCCACCCTAGGGGGAAAAGTGAAGCCCTCCTGCTCCAGTAAAGATTTGCAGCCTCAGAAACCTTATACAGGGTCACTATGAACTGGGATTGACTCAGCCCTCTTTTTGCCACGTGCGTCTCTACAGAGAACAGAAAGTTCTAGGCCCTGGAGGCCCTGGTTTCTGCTCTGCCAGTCTCTAGTACAAAGGCTTCGTAGAAACCCTGGCTAGGGCTTGGGGAGGGCACGTGACACAGACAAGGACATGGGTCCTCTGGTTGTCACTTGCTTCTTGGCCATGTCCTGCCCTGATGCATCTTGAGGACCTAGCAGTGACCATTCTAGCCTCAGCTCGGAGCCCCTAGCCCCTGCAGAAACCTGTGGTGGGGTCAGGAAGCTGTGCCTGAGACAAATTCCGTGGGACATTGTGGGGGACGAGTGAGCAAAGCACTGACTCCTGGATGCACCTGCCACTCCTCAGCCCAGCACACACCTCCCCGCTTCCCTGCAGCTCCTTGTGCTCCCAGGAGCCCTCACCTCCTGCCTTGCTGAGTGCTTTACTCCCCTCCATCCCAGCCCATGACACTCTCCATGCAGCCCTCCGCCATTGGCTCAGTCACTTGCTTCCGCAGTGGTCAGAGCAAGCAAGGATGCTGTCCGTCAAGAAGGAAGGTGACTGGAATTCAGGTGGGTCCCGTGAAGGAGTTGGATGGCATAGAGGATTCTACTTTGGACTGCAAACCATAAAGTCAGGTGTTCAAATTCACCTGCGGTTCTGCAGGAAAAAGAATGGCTTTCTGTGGGGGGATGGACAGTAGAAAAGTGGGTGAACGGGGACGTTGGACAGTGTAAGATATGACAAAATAATAACATAAATGATCAAGGGTTCACGAGGGGGTGTAGAGCAGGGAGGGGGGGGGTAAAATGAGAAGCAGATGCCAGGGGCTTATGTGGAGAGCAGGTGTTTTCAGAGTGATGAGGGTAATAAATGTACAAATGCGCTTTATACAATTGATGCATGTGTGGATTGTGATAAGAGCTCCCAATAAAATTATTTTTTTAAAAAAAGAATGGCTTTCTGCTCCCCAAAAGATTCAGTCTTGAAAATCCACAAGGGCAGCTCTTCCCTGCCCCATAAGATTGCTGCGAGTCAGAATTTGACTCAATGGCAGTGAATTTGAGTCTGAGCAATGGTACTGGGCGTTGGGCTTCCTGCAGAAATGCCCCCCGCCTGGGACCTTACTCAAGCTCGATGAGTCTAGCCAGGCCCCTGCCTGGGGTCTTACTCATGAAAACACAACAAACACAAACCCCACTGCATGGCTGCTGAGACACCTGCACCTCTGTGTTCAGCCCCAGTGCACACACACACCTCTCACTCCTATGTGCTCCGGTTCAGTTGTGAGCAACCTAACTCCTGGGGACCCAGTGCTGCCCAGTGCCATGCGTTCCCCAGGTCCACCCCAGGCCCTTGTGCTCCATGGAGCTTTCACAGGCTGCTTGTTGGCAGTACATCACCAGGTCACTCCCCAGGTCCATCATAGCCTGGAAGCTCTGCTGAGACCCACGCAGGTCAGAGCAATATGCAAGCCACCATGCAAGGGTGGGGGCTGACCTCTGATTAGCTCCACTGGCTAAAGATTGAAGCCAGGTTTCCCACAGGAAAAACATCACTGTTTCTCAAGACAGCCTTGGCCCTGCCTGTCTTGGTGGACAGTGCCAAGCATGGAGTGTGGCAAAGTAGAGGTGCTTTTTAAAAAAGGTTTAAAATTGCATGGTCCATTCATGAGCTTTTGAAGGAATGCCAAAGAGATTCCCCTTCTCTGCCACCTCCCTCTACCTCACATGCACCCCAAAGCCTCTGTTAATATCCGTGAGGCTCCTCTCCTGGACCCTGCCCTCACAACAGCACATCCAGACTGGCACACAAGACGTAGGTCCGTGTACACTGCTGGGTTTGACGACTGTTCCACTTGCCAAGACACCCTAGACGTCTTCTCGCTTCGTGATGTAGAGAATCATGCTGTCCTTTCTAAAGTACACCAGGGATGCACAGTAATGATGGAAAATGACAGCAGGCAAATATAAATGTCCTGCAGGTCCTCAGTTTTCCCCAAGTGAACACACACAAGTAACTGGGCCCCAGACCCCAAAACTACCTGTCTGTTGTCCACACCCCCACCCACCATTTACTACTTCCCAGAATTTTCTGGAACATTTCTCTCTCTCTCTCTCTCCCTCCCTCCTACCTAGTCACTACTTCCCAAAGGCTTTTAATGCCACAGATTAGTTTGACGGAGTTTGAAATATATAGAAAAATAGAATCAAGCAGTATGAATTCCTTTGGATAATATTACTTTTTTGTTGTTTGGGCCTTTTCAATTTTTATTGATTTGCTTATTTTACACTGCTGTCTTTTAAAGAGCCCTGGTTACTCACTGGGCTGCTAACCACAAAGCCAGAAGTTCAAATCCACCAGCCACCCCACGGGAGAAAGATGAGGCTTTCTGCTGCTGTAAAGATTCGCAGCCTCAGAAACCCAAAGGTGCAGTTCCACTTTGTTCTGTAGGGTCAGTGCGAGTCAGAATGGACTTGATGGCAGTGTGTTTGGGCTAGTATTTTATTGCATAACTCTACCACAATATACTTACCCAATCTAGGAATCATGGGCATTTGGGTTATTATTGCTGCTGTCTTTGCTATTTCTGGTGTCCCAAAGGATGTTTTCCCACAGGGCTTTAGTCGAACACAGCTATGTGTTTCTGCTGGGTATCTATCCGGGAGTGGACTTGCTGGGTCACACGATGGAAATACCAGCAGGCGATTCAAGCTGCTGCCTGACTTTGTTAGCCTTGGTATTTCCGTCCCGCATCATCCATGCACAGTGCTGCCTGGGATTCTAGAGGATGGATCACCTTCCAATGCCGGGCCCTTTCTGGTCCTGAAACGTACAGCGCTTCCCGGACAGTGGACATGAATATTTCTGTGGCACAGATTCCCAGCCAGTCACAGAGCCTGCACCTGCTCAGTGTTGGTCAATCCTGCTGGATTCCCCGCCACCAAAGGGCCGGACTGGTGGGAACCGCCTCAGGTGATCAGTGCCCTGCCTCATCTTCTTGGTGTTTTAGGCTCCTTTTTCCTCTCGCCCGCCCTTTGTTCATGCCTGCCCCCCTCCTCTTGTCTCGTACAGTTTTCCCCCCATGGAAGGTGAAATAGCTAGGGTTTCTAAATCTAGTATAAGAAACTTTTAATCATACGAAACATGATTCTGATGCATGACAACCCTGGGTAGGGCTTCGGAGGCTAGAAATCTTTCCTGAGCAGCTAGCCTCATCTTTCTCCCATGGAACCATTGGTGCCCTTGAACCGATGGCCCTGTGATTAGCAGTCCAACATTTACCTGGCAAGGCCACCAGGGTCTATAAAGGTCAGCACAAATGAGTGAGACCAGACTATTTAAAGGAAACATATTCTGAGATCGCAAACACACTGTCAACATTATTTATAGATTGACTTGGGGAAGAGTATTTTAATAAATATAAATGAAGTTGAAATCAACAGATATTTATACATCAATCAGCATATCAAAACACTCTAAAAGAACTTGCATCCCCCCCCCCATTTTTATCTGTTTAACTTTTTGTTTTTAAATGGATGGGGGTTTACATAGCAGATCCATTCAACCGTTCATGCACATTTTGGTTCTTCTGATGGGTTGCAATTCCCACAATATAATGTCACTTCTGCCCTGTGCTTCCTGTTTCTATTGGTCCTTTTCCCCACCCTTCTGGCCTTGGGTACGTGCTGCCCCTTCGAACTCCAAGCATTGATTAATCCAAGGAGTGGATGATATCTCTCAAGTGTAATTATTTCCCTTAACAATTGTTTGGCTGAAAATTGAGCCCTAACGGTGAGTTCCAGTCGCTAGAGGGGAAAGAGTTCCCATTCCTGAAGTAAGAACAGTTCACCAGGCTCTACCAGACCAGTGAAGCCTATCTTCAATTTCTTTTTTTTTTTGTAAGATTTTGAGTTCCATTCCATATTTTTCTCTCACTCTCCCTAAGACCTCCTAACATGATCCCTTTCAGAGCAGTTGTTGGTAGCTGGGCACCATCTACTTCTTCTGGTCTCAGGGTCATGGAGACTGCTGTTCCTGTCCCCCATTCTTCTAAAGTACTAATGGTTTCTAGATGTCTTTGATTGTTCTCACTCTTCTTTCCTCCGGGAAGGGAGAGAGCAAGAGTTGCAGCTTACCTGGCCATACATGGGCTTTTAAAACCCCACTCGCTGCTCACCAAAGTAGGATGTAGAATATTGTCTTTATGGACTGTGCCATGCCAATAGGACCCTTGCTATCCTCCAAGACCACAATCTTTTTTTTTTAGTTTTAAAGAACAATACTTTATTGTTTTGTTTTTTTAATCATTTTATTAGGTTTTCATACGACTCTTATCATAATCTATACATACATAAATTGTGTAATGCACATTTGTACATTCATTGCCCTCATCATTCTCAAAACATTTGCTCTCCACTTAAGCCCCTGGCATCAGATCCTCACTTTTCCCACTCTCTCCCTGCTCCCCCTCCTTCATGAACCCCTTATAATTTATAAATTATTGTTCTGACACATCTTGCCCTGTCCAACGTCTCCCTTCACCCACTTTTCTGTTGTCCGTCCCCCAGGAAGGGGATCACATGTAGATTCTTTTAATCAGTTCCCCCTTTCTAACCTCCCCTCCTTCTACCCTCCCAGTATTGCCACTCACACCACTGGTCCTGAAGGGTCATCCGCGCCGGATTCCCTGTGTTTCCAGTTCCTATCTGTACCAGTGTACATCCTCTGGTCTGGCCAGACTTGCAAGGTAGAATTGGGATTATGATAGTGGAAAGGAGAGGAAGCATTTAAGAACTAGAGGAAAGTTGTATTTTTCATCGTTGCTACATCGCACCCTGATTGGCTCGTCTCCTCCTTGAGACCCTTCTGTAAGGGGATGTCCAGTGGACTACAAATGGGCTTTGGGTCTCCACTCCGCACCCCCCCTTTCACTATGGTAAGAGCATTTTGTTCTTTGATGCCTGATACCTGATCCCTTTGACACCTCGTGATCACACCAGCTGGTATGCTTCTTCCATGTGGGCTTTGTTGCTTCTGAGCTAGATGGCCGCTTGTTTACCTTCAAGTCTTTAAGACCCCAGATGCTATATCTTTTGATAGCCAGCACCATCAGCTTTCTTCACCACATTTGCGTATTCACCTGCTTTGTCTTCAGCAGTTGTGTCGGGAAGGTGAGCATCATAGAATGCCAATTTAATAGAAGAACGTATTCTTGCATTGAGGGAGTACTTGAGTGGAGGCCCAATGTCCTTCTGCTACCTTAATACTAAACCTATAAATATATGCATATAGGTCTATTTCCCCATCCTCATATATAAATTTATTTGCATATGTACATGTCTTTATCTAGACCTCTATAAATGCCCTTTGCCTCCCAGCTCTTTCCTCTATTTCCTTTGACTTTCCTCCTGTCCCACTAACATGTTCAGTCCCCACCAGGGTTTCAGCAATTCCTCTTTGTTACATTACCCTTGATCATGCCCTACCAGGCCTTCCACACCCTCCTTACCACCTATTTGGATCACTTGTTGTTCCCTTGTCCCTGGGTTTGTTAACACCACTACCTTTCCCCCTACCTCCCCTCTCCCATGTCCCCCCGGAACTGTCGGTCCCGTTGTTTTCTCCTCCAGATTGTTCATCCTGCCTATCTTATTTAGACAGACCTGCGGAGATAATAACATGCACAAAAACAAGACAGAGCAAAACCAAGCAACAATATGTGACAAAACAACAAACCAATGACAAAAAAAGCAAACAAAACACAACAAGAAAGAAAAGCTTGTAGTTAGTTTAAGGACTGTTTGTTGGCCTTTAGGAGTGTTTTCCAGTCCAGTCTGTTGGGGCACCACACCCTGGCCCCAAAGTCCACCTTCAGCATTTCTTGGGGACCTCGCTGCTCCATTCCCTTGCTGTTCTGTTGCACCCCTTAGTGTTTTGCCTCGGTGTGGCGGGATCAGATCGGGTGCAATTCGCACACTGTGTCTCCAGTGTTGTCGCCTGTAGGGCTATGGGCCAAGACCACAATCTTGAGCCCACAGACTCTGTGAGCTATTCTCTGAAGGTGCTTGGTTATGACTAAGATGTGTTCATACCTTGACCCTTGCCCACTCCATATGCTGCACCACATTCATGGATACAGCAGAGATAAATACCCGTGCACAAAGACCCTCTACCTGACCTGTGCATGTCTGTGAGTGTGCCCCACTCTCCATCCATCTGCGCATCTACCTTTAGGCCACAGTCAGTACCGTGTCGACAGCAGTATTTATCTCTGTTGCCTTACTCTCCTGCACTCCTTCCGGTGCCTTCCGCTGCCCCAGCCACTATGTGTGCCGACCCCACTCGATGCATACTGCCTTCCTCGCCGCGTTCACCTCGACCCAGAAACGCCCTCCCTCCCCTCCCACCCCTGGTAACCCCCACGAATGTTTCTTTCAGCGTGAAAAGGCCTCTCTCCTTTAGCCAGGCGAGGAAGGACGCATCCTTGTTTGTCTGTAGGATGATCATTTCTATATTCATAAGGTTTAGGGAAGCCCTGGGTGCTCTGTCAACCAGCCTCAGGAAGGCTGCCCAGCTCCTGCGGCTACTGTGCTAGAGCCAGGGCCGGGAAAGGAGGCAGACTGGGCTTCTCTGGGGCGACTGGGGGCATTTCCTCCCCAGGGCCATGTCGTGTTTCCCGCTGATGAGAAGGTGAGGAAACGTGGCGGCACTCGAGTAGCACCTGTAAAACGTTGACCAGTGGCCTCAGCCCGCCCCTAGAGTGTCTGCTCAGTGAGAGGGAGTGAGGCAGGGTGAGGAGATTTGCACAAGGCAGAGGGCACTCAGGATGACTGTCCCCTGCATTTGAGATGGTGGGGGCGGGGAGCGAAGGGGGAAGCATCTGCTAGCGTGCCCCTTGGCCTGTGAACCTCTGGTCCCGAGCACCACCAACCAACCTTGGTGCTCCGAGAAGGACTATTGAGAGCAGTTGTCAGGCCAGGCCCTGACACAGAGCTAAGGAATGCCTGGGTCCGCCCCTCTAACATGTATGGAAAGAGTTTACGCACATAGTTAGACACTGCTCAGTCTGCAAATGCTGGAAGAGACATAGGAACAGTAAGGGCAGCAATTCCTCGTAGTTCTCTGGAAGTTAAGGCTTACAGGGGAATCTTCCAGGCAGTCCTTTATCCCGAAGTTAGAGAGGCTACTTGCAAAAGGCCGGGTGAGTATGAACTTCTGGGCGAGGCGGGGTGAGTGGACCAGCGGGAGGAACATCACGTGTGAAGTACACAAAGCAGCATAAATCAATGCAAGGCTGGAGGAACATTACCACGAGGGGGTAGTGTGCGTGCATGTGTGTGGTGGGGATGACATGCATCATGTGGTGTGGAAGGTCCAGTGGGGCTTGGTTATTGCTGAGTTTTGAATAACAGGCTGGGAAGTTTGTGCTAGAACTGCAGGGGAATGTTGGACAGCCAGTCAGGATGATGCAGAAGAACTGATTTGTTGGGATGATGGTGTTGGTGCCGGACCGTGAAAGCGCCATGGACTTCCAGAAGAACAAACACCTCTGTGCAGGAAGAAGTAGAGCCAGGATGCGCCTTAGAAGTGAGGGTGCTGAGCCTGATCTCACGTGCTGTGGACGTGTGGTCATGAGGGATCAGTCCTTGGGAAAGAACGGCATCCTTGGTAAAGCAGGGCGTCAGCAAAAAGGAAGAAGATCCTTAAGGAGCTGCCGTGACGTGGCTGCAACAGTAGGCTCAGACAGGGCAACCATGGCGGAGCCAGTGCAGGACTGGGCAGGGTTTTCTTCTTTTTTGGTGGGAGGGACGGACTGGCCGATCCATGCCCCTGTGGTGTCAGGAAATAAAGTCACGCCTTTTTAGTTATTCATCTGTTTTAATAATAGAGAGCAACGTTTATTAATGGCTCCTAGAAGCAGGAGAGAGGTTGGTGTAGGGCATCGGTTCTCAACCTGTGGGTCGTGACCCCTTTGGGGGTCAGTCAGCCCTTTCACAGGCGTCGCCCAGTTCATAACAGTAGCAAAATGACAATGATGAGGTAGCAATGAAAATAATTTGATGGTTGGGGGATCGCCATAACATGAGGAATGGTATTACAGGGTCACGGCATTAGGAAGGTTGAGAACCACTGGTGGGGGGGAGCAGAGTGGCAGTGGGAATATTGCACTGATTACATACAGTGTCGCCCCGTCAGTTATTGTCACTGCTATGGGTCGGTTAAGCAGCCATAAAAGTAGACTTGGACATAATTGTGTGGGAGATATTTGTACGACCATGACAAAAAGATCTTTGTGTGCCACCAAATCCTGCTGGGAGTAGTTTCTTAGTGAGGAGGTGGTTTCACCTTTTGCCGCCTAGTTCAATTGTAGCACCTGGTGTCTTACAGGTTTGCAAACGGCTGTGCTGTCCAGGGCCCCGTGCTCTCTCCTGTCCGGGAACAGCAGAGAAAGAGAGTAGCAATAGGATTGAGAGTGAAGCCCGTAGCCTCCATGACCCATTGGCTCCTTTTCCATGAGACTAGAAGAACCAACGGGCCTGCCCAGCTGCTGTCATTACTGGACATTTACTCAAAGACTCTCCAGAAGTTAGGTCAAAGGGAGGAGATGCAGAACAGAATGTCATACTCACGGACCCTAGCCTTCCCGAAACCATGAGAGTTCGAAGCACTCCTAAAACTACTCGCTTGATTTTTTTCTCCCTAAACTTTTTTTTTAATTGGGTAGAGGTTTAGAGAGCAAATCAGTTTTTCATTCAAGTCATGCACATCTTTCTCATGTCATTGATCAGAATACCAACAATGGAACCCTACTTAACCCTCTCTTTCCCCTCTGTTCCATGCTTCTGTTCCTTCTCTTTACCGACCCTTCTGATCTTTGTCCCTGGGTAAATGCTGCCCTCTGGGCCTCAAGTGGTTGATTATTCTACCTCCCTCGTAGTATGTCGCTTGTGTGGTTGTTCGGTGCTGTGGAGTTTGGTACTGACGCACAGCGACCCTGTGTACAACAACAGAACGAAACACTGCTGTTCCTGTGCCATCTTCACAATAGGGCTTATGTTTGAGCCCATAAATTCAGCCACGGTGTCAAGCAATCTGTCTTGTCAAAGGTCTTCCCCCTTTCCACTGCCCTTCTGCTTCACCAAGCACGATATCCTTCTCTAGGGCTGGTCTGTTCTCACAACATGTCCAAAACACGTGAAATGAAATTTCTCCATCCTTGCCCCCAAAGAACATTCTGGCTGTACATCTTCTGAGACAGATTTGTTTGTTCTTTTGGCTGACCATGGTACTTGGAATATTCACCAACAGCTCAATTCAAATGCATCCATTCTTCTTCAGCCTTCCTTTTCTGTGTCCAACTTTCACATGGATATGAAGTGATTGAAAATATCATGTCTTGAGTCAGGCATACTTTAGTCTTTTAAGTAACACCCTTTACAGCTGCCATGTAGCAACTGTACCCAAGGCAGTGCCTCCTTTGATCTCTGGACTGCTTCTATGGACATTGCTTGTGGATCCTTAACAACTTCTCCATTTATCATGATGCTCTCTGTTGATCCAGTTGTTAGGCTTGTTATTCTCGTGACATTGAGTTGTGATCTATACTGAATGCTGAAGTTTGTGATCTTCATCAGGAAGCAAGGCTATGTCATCTGCATATCACAGGTTATTAGTAAGCCCTCCTCCAAACCTGATGTTGTATTCTTTTTCATACAATCCGGCTTCTCAGATTACTGGCTCAGCATACAGATTGATGAAGAAGCATGGTGAGAGGATGCAATCCTGACACACACCTTTCCAGATTTTAAGCCATGCATTGTGTCCTAGTTGTGTTCACACAGCTGCCTCTTGGCCCATGTCCATGTTCCCCATGAGCACCACGTGATGTTCTGGAATTCCGTTTCTTCTCAAGACTATGCATAGTATGTCATGGTCCACACAGTCTATTGGCTTAGCACAGTCAATGAAACACAAGCAAACATCTCTCTCGTATTCTTTGTTTTCAGCTAAGATCCACCTGACATCAACTATGATATCCCTTGTTCCATGTACTTTTCTGAATTTGGCCTGAGCCTCTGCCAGCTCCCTGTCAATGTACTGCTACAGCTGTTGTCGGATGCTCTTCAGCAAAACTTCATTTGAATGTGATAATAGTGATATTCTTCCCTTTAAGACCTTTCTATTGCTTGGCTAAAAATTGAGCCATGGGGGTAAGATCATTTCCTGAACTGAAGGGCGACTAAAGGACAATGTTTGGGGGTTCCACTAGTCTCTATCTGACCTCTCAGCCCCCATATTTTTTATGATTTTGATTTTCATTCCAAATATTTCCTCCCACTTGATCCTGAACCTAATATAGTCTCTTTCAGAGCAGTTGGCAGTAATAACTGGGCACCATCTAGTTCTTCCGATCTCAGGGTCATGGAGACTGGTGTTCATGAGATCCATTCATCCCCTGAAGTAAATTGAACAAGGTCATGTTGACACTTAAAAGTAAGATCTGTTACTTTCCAGCTGTTCATTTTAGCAAATTCTTATCCCAGGCTCTAGTTTCTCTGGAGTTTGTAATTAGTGTCTAATAATAAATACGTATTTGAATAGGTGAGTGGGTGGGTGGATGGACAACTGGGGTGCGTCAATTGCTTCTTCTTCCATATAAGTTTTGATTCTTCTTTCTGGTAAATTACCTTCTGAACTTCTCTTTTGGTTCCATGGGAAAATCCCATGAGGTCCAGTAGAACTTAGAATTGTACTGGTACCACTTGTGTTGAGGAGGCCACTCTACATTGCTACAGAATTGCCTTTTCGACAGGTGATGTGTCTTCCCCACCTGGGGTGCAACTCCCAACTGTGCTTTTGAAGGATTTGCCATCATGGGGCATATAGGCTGGGAAAAGCTTAGCTAGCCTCCTTAGCTGCTTCAAAGGAGACAGCCAGTTACCCGCTAAGGCTCACCTGCCCTGCCGCAGAAGCTCCCATGCGCCAGAGCTCAGATGCACAAGGCCCACCTGGTCCCCGCCTTTAGCTCTATTGCCAACTGCTCACGTGAGCACCTCTTACAATACCAGCACATCCTGGTCTCTAATAATTCATGCGGCTGCCGTCCAACATTCCACCAGGGTGAGGGGGCTATTTATTTGGAAGAAGTTGTTCTGATTTATCAGCTCCATTACAGATCAGGATTTACACTGTAAGGTTTGTAGAGTAGCAGGGAGAGAAGACTCGGACCCTCACTGCCTAACCAAGATGGGCTTGGAAATATATGGAGCTCAGAAAGAGAAAGGGGAAGCTAGTGCCCAAGACAAGATTTATTTCCTTCCCCACTTGCAAGGGCTTACCTGCCTGCAAAAGGCATGTTTTGCCTGATAAACCAGATTGAACTGATTGGTGTCAACCCAGACACACCACCATGCCCCCAGGCTAGGCTGGCTATGGCTCTGCCCTTGATTCCCCCAGTCGATTAAGGTGAAGTCATCAACAGCACATTCCTGTGGGACACAGAGCAATAGCACGGGTTCCCCACAAGCCTGCTGGGTGTTCGTTGAATGCCCATTGATTATTTAGGTTTGAAACTCAAGGAGAGAGTGGATCCGGAACTTGCTCACTCTTTGTCATTTGAAGATTGGCAGAGATGATTGTTTTACTGTGTCAATATAAAAGAGCCTTTCTTCGTTTTTCCACACTGGGGTGATGCCCAAAGTTTAGCAGGGCCCATGCACCAGAAAAGGTATGTGGATTATGCATCGCATTGCAAATCTCAGAGTCAGCAGCTGGAGTCTGCCAGCCACTTCTAGGGAGAAAGACCAGGCTTTCTCTTTCTGCTCACACAAAGATTTTCAGCCTCAGAAACCCATTCCTCGAGGGTCCCTGTAAATTATAATGGATTTCATGACAGTGGGGTTTGATCTTTGGGTTTGATTTGATGACCCTTCAGAAGTGATTGAGAGGGTTTGTTTAGACATGGGAAGCGGATCTTGGGGGGTTTTCTAACTCTCTCATCGTCTCTCTCACTGAGCCAGGAAACGACCAGCTAGCGGTGTGGAGGGTGGGCAGGTTTAGGGGCTTCTGTGAGGACAGAGTGGGGCTCTTTCTTGGGGACCAGAACCCCAAAAAGAGGGTCTCGAACCATATCCAAGCCCAGCAGGGATGCTCCAGGTTTAACTGCACGAGCGTCTCTCGGTGGCTTCCGGGCCACAGCCTGAGGCACAGGTCTTGCAGGGAACTCTCGCCTCTTGGGACAGCCTGGGGTCCCGTGGCTGGGAGGCGTACCCCACAGCCTCACCTGGAGCCTCAGTGGCCTCCTGGAGTTGCAGCCCCTTTTCGAGTGAACAGCCCCTGGCTGTTCTAGCCCTGCTCGGTGGGAAGATGGGGTGGCTTTTCTCATAATGGCTTTTCGCCCATCAGCTATCACCAGGCCTTTCTTGGCAGGAGGGTACCCCAGCTTTATCAGCACAGGGACACCCAAGAGAACACACATTCATCTCTCACACATTACACTGGATTGATGGCCACAGACGTAGGGTTCCTGACCTTGCTAGTGAGAAGAACAGCCCCTTGAGGGATGGTGTCATCTCAGTGGGGCCAGACTTCCGTGGAAGCCCCGCCACCCCACTTCAGCCACCATTCCTTCCTCTGCAGCCACATCCTCTGGGCCTGCTCGCTCTCCCCACTGCCATCGCTGAGCTGGGCGTTAGCTAAGCCCCCTCCACTCCACTTCTCCCTCCTTCTGCTGTTTCCTCACTTGCTTGGAGAGGGAGAAAACCCCACATGAGTAGGTCACCTTTGTACCTGCTGCCACCAGTGGCCAGCAGCTGTACTCGGTGCGGATATCTGCCATACCCAAGGGCTCCTGAGTGTCAGGGCACTGGGAGAAGACCGGGGGGGTGGGGGGGGTGGACCGGGCTTGGTCTGTGCTTGCCTAGGTCCGATTCCTCTGTTCTTTGCCACTGTCCTTCTGGACCTCTGAAAAGCCCTCCAGGGAGGTGGGGCTGCTCTCATCCAGGAAGCCGCTTCCCCCTCCAGAAGAGAGGCATGTGGCACGCTGGTGCAGATACCCGCCCCTCAGGGCACAGTGGATGAAGACAGGACGCAGGCCCTGGAAAGTGCAAGTACTGCGGCAGGTGGAGGAAGACCCGGTGGCACAGGCCTGTCTCCTCCATGCGCCTAAAGTGTAGTGGCTCCAACTGCCCCCGGCGTGCTGCAGGACACTGGCCTGGCAATTTGCTTCCGTCAAAACCACAGCCAAGAAGCCCCAAGGAGCATAGCCCTGCCCAGGAATACGTGGGCTCGCCCTGAGTCAGAAGCAGCGTGAAAGTGACGGTTTTTCTCCCCCTTCCTTCTTTTTCTGTGGAGCGTGAGGTGTGATCCTATTTTGGGTAAGATTTACTGTGGACTCTGAGCTTCAGTCTGGCCAGGCCTGGGGGCTGGCTTCAACCAGAAGCAGGGGCCTGCATGGGGTTCTGGGTTTCTCTGAGGCAGCCACTCCCTCCTCCACTGGTGTGCCCTGCTTGTTGGAAACCAGCTGTGACCCGAGTCCAGGGCCACTTCCTACAAGTCTCGGGGACAGGGGCTGGGGCTGGGGAGGAGGGTATGTGCTGGGCCCCCACTCCCTGACTGCCACTGTCAGGAGTAGTCATTTGTCCTGGGTTTATTTGATGTCTGGGACTCCTCATTTAGTAGTAGTTACCAGTCGGGCTAGAATCTACAAGGTCAACAGTTCGAAACTAGCAGCTGCTTATGGGGGAGTGGCAAGCCTTTCTACTCCTGTAAAGAGTGACCCTCTCCGAACCCACAGGAGCAGTCCTACCCTGTCCAGGAGGTTCCCTGAGCCGGCATCGACTCCAGGCAGTGAGTTTAGTTTTCTGGAATTTCATGTCTCAGCCTTTCTCTGCCTCCTCTTCATTGCCTCTTTCTGACCCCTTCCTTCTCCCGGGCCACATGGCTGCCAGAGGGAAGAGGAGGAGCATCGACTATACCCCTTGGGGATTCCTCGCTCCAGCAGTCTCCCCATGGGTCCAAGCATCCCCTTACTTCCCCTGCCCTGAGGTATGAAAGCTGGGGAGAAGCAGAGCAGTTCTGGGATGTAGGTCAGAGCAGCTTGGTGGAGAGCATGAAGCTTAGCCAGAGGTCAGGCACCTGGCCCCTGCTCTCCTGCTGGGGGGCAGTTGGTGGTGACTCGCTAACCCCTGTGCCTATGGAGCCTCCTTTACTTGGACAAGTCTGTTGCGCTCCCAGATTATGAAGACTTAGGCTCTTCATAAGGAGCCCCAGTGCACAGTGTTGCCTGTCAGACTGCTAACCATAAGGTCCACAGTTCTAAACCACCAGCCTCTCCGAAAGAGAATGATAAGGCTTTCTAAACCCGTAAAGAGTTACTGCCTCAGACCCCACAGGGGCAGTTCTACCCTGTCCTATAGGGCTGCTATGTGTCGGAACAGACTCAATGGCAGTGTTTGGTTTTGGTAGCGTAATAGGTTACAAGTTGGACTGCTAATCACAAGGTCAGCAGTTCAAAACCATCAGCTTGGCTGGAGAATGATGAGGCTGTCTGCTCCTATAAAGGTTTACCCACATGGGAATGCACAGGGGGACGTTCTGCTTTGTCTTATAGGGTCGCTATGTGTCCTCATCGATTTGACTGCAGTGAGTTTGGTGTTTAGTTGGGGTTATGAAGGTGGTGGATGTGAAGGTCACTGCCTCAGCCCCTCCCTCCCCCCCCCCCCCCAACGCCACAGCAGGCACTTCCATCCCTGGAAACTGAAGCCAGTCATTAGGGTCCCATGGCTGCTATAGGGCAGAGAAGGGATTAGGACCCAGGGCATCCCTGTCTGTGATATCACATGGTGTAACGTGAACAAGTGCACAGCTAACACCGGGACAAACAGCAGATCTTCTCCAGGGCCCAGGCTCCGCACTCCGTGCTCCGTGCTTGGCACTCCGCAGCCAGCCCTCTGTGTGGAACTGCTGAGATCCCAAGCCATGTCCCCCTACTGTGTGCCAGGAGTCTGCCTAAGTGGAAAGACTACAAGGAGAGGATTGAGAAGCTTCAGAGCTGCTGCTGCTGATCGTGGTGTCTGCACTAGTTCCTTGGACCCCATGACCATTGTCACAGGAGAGTGGCTCAGAAAACAGATTTCTTGCTTTGAATTTCTGCAGGTGAGGCGAGAGTGATGAGGGATCTAGAGGTGAGCAGTGTGGTGAGGGATCTGGAGGTGAGCAGTGTGTGATGAGGGATCTGGAGGTGAGGAGAGTGATGAGGGATCTGGAGGTGAGGAGTATATAATGAGGGATCTGGAGGTGAGGAGTATAATCAGTGATCTGGAGGTAAGGAGTATGTGATGAGGGATGTGGAGGTGAGGAGAGTGTGATGAGGGTTCTGTATGTGAGCAGTGTGCAGTGAGAGATCTGCAGGTGAGCAATGTGCAATGAGAGATCTGGAGGTGAGGGATCTGGAGGTGAGCAGTATGTGATGAGGGATCTGAAGGTGAACAGAGTATGATGAGGGATCTGTAGGTAAGAAACATGAAATGAGGGATCTGGAGGTGAGAGTATAATGAGAGATCTGGAGGTGAGGAGTGGGGTGAGAGATCTGGAGGTGAGGAGTTGATGAGAGATCTGGACATTAGCAGTGTGTGGTAAGTGATCTGGAGGTGAGCAATGTATGATGAGTTATCTGGAGGTGAGGAGTGTGATGAGGGATCTGGAGGTGAGCAGTGTGTGATGAGGGATCTGGAGGTGAGGAGTGTGATGAGGGATCTGGAGGTGAGCAGTGTGTGATGAGGGATCGGGAGGTGAGGAGTGTGTGATGATGGATCTGGAGGTGAGCAGTGTGTGATGAGGGATCTGGAGGTGAGCATTGTGTGATGAGGGATCTGGAGGTGAGGAGTGTGGTGAGGGATCTGGAGGTGAGCAATGTATGATGAGTTATCTGGAGGTGAGGAGTGTGATGAGGGATCTGGAGGTGAGCAATGTATGATGAGTTATCTGGAGGTGAGGAGTGTGATGAGGGATCTGGAGGTGAGCAGTGTGTGATGAGGGATCTGGAGGTGAGGAGTGTGATGAGGGATCTGGAGGTGAGCAGTGTGTGATGAGGGATCTGGAGGTGAGGAGTGTGATGAGGGATCTGGAGGTGAGCAGTGTGTGAGTGATGAGGGATCTGGAGGTGAGCATTGTGTGATGAGGGATCTGGAGGTGAGGAGTGTGGTGAGGGATCTGGAGGTGAGCAGTGTATATTAAGGGATCTGGAGATGAGAGTGTGATGAGGGATCTGGAGGTGAGCAATGTATGATGAGTTATCTGGAGGTGAGGAGTGTGATGAGGGATCTGGAGGTGAGCAGTGTGTGATGAGGGATCTGGAGGTGAGGAGAGTGATGAGGGATCTGGAGGTGAGGAGTGTGCGGTGAAGGATCTGGAGGTGAGGAGAGTGATGAGGGATCTGGAGGTGAGGAGTGTGATGAGGGATCTGGAGGTGAGGAGTGTGATGAGGGATCTGGAGGTGAGCGGTGTGTGATGAGGGATCTGGAGGTGAGCAGTGTGTGAGTGATGAGGGATCTGGAGGTGAGCAGTGTGTGAGTGATGAGGGATCTGGAGGTGAGCAGTGTGTGATGAGGGATCTGGAGGTGAGGAGTGTGATGAGGGATCTGGAGGTGAGCAGTGTGTGATGAGGGATCTGGAGGTGAGGAGTGTGATGAGGGATCTGGAGGTGAGCAGTGTGTGAGTGATGAGGGATCTGGAGGTGAGCAGTGTGTGAGTGATGAGGGATCTGGAGGTGAGCAGTGTGTGAGTGATGAGGGATCTGGAGGTGAGCAGTGTGTGAGTGATGAGGGATCTGGAGGTGAGCAGTGTGCGGTGAAGGATCTGGAGGTGAGGAGTGTGATGAGGGATCTGGAGGTGAGCAGTGTGTGATGAGGGATCTGGAGGTGAGCAGTGTGTGATGATGGATCTGGAGGTGAGGAGTGTGTGGTGAGGGATCTGGAGGTGAGCAGTGTGTGAGTGATGAGGGATCTGGAGGTGAGCAGTGTGTGATGAGGGATCTGGAGGTGAGCAGTGTGTGATGAGGGATCTGGAGGTGAGGAGTGTGTGATGAGGGATCTGGAGGTGAGCAGTGTGTGATGAGGGATCTGGAGGTGAGGAGTGTGCGGTGAAGGATCTGGAGGTGAGCAGTGTGTGATGAGGGATCTGGAGGTGAGGAGTGTGATGAGGGATCTGGAGGTGAGGAGTGTGATGAGGGATCTGGAGGTCAGCAGTGTGTGGTGAGGGTGGCAGACATGCTGACGGTTTTTGAGGGCCCTGTGGAAGGACCTGAGCCCTCCCTCTCCCTGGTCTCAGGTGACAGTTGGAAGGAGATCTTTGTTGTTCCCTGACCCACCGCTGTACTCCTGGAGTCTCCATCTTCTTGGTGCCTTTCCTATGGACCCCACTCATGGCGAGCTAGAGCCCACCCTCTTCCCAACTTCCATTAAGTGATCACATCTTCAGAGATCGTATTTCCGGTGTGCAGGGGCTCGGTCTCCATCCTGTTTTGTTTTGTTGTGGCGCTCTCCCCCACTCACTCCCTGCCATGGAGTTGATGCCTAGTGAAGCTCGCCAACAGGGTGGCGCTGCCTGCGTGGCTTCTGAGATGCCACTCTTCATGGGACTTGACAGCCCCGTCTTTCTCCTGCAGTGGTTTCCACATGCGGACTGGCAGTTAGCAGCCCAGCACAGAACCACGAAGCCACCAGGGATGCTTTCCATGCAACACAACTTTTGTTTATATAGAAAAGGGGTTTTTCCTTGGCCAAGAGCATTCTACTCACTAGAATGTCGATGTGCTTGTTACAACTCCACTTGTGTGAGTTACGTGAGACAAGTGGAGATGCCCCGGCTGCGAGGGTCTGCGGAAAACAGGATCTAGTGGGCTGCTTCAGGAGCTGCCTCGCTCTGGGTGTGTCATGGGCCTCTCTGGGCAGAGCTGAGTGCTCCTGGAGGCTCAGATGCTGATAAGCTCTGGGGACCTTCTGGTGTGACTCCCCGCTCCCTAGCTGGGCATAGTGGTATCCTCCCCGAGGACATTCCACACCCTCCCTCTCCAGCCGCTGCCCACTTGCTCTGTTCACCAGGGCTGGCTGAGGAGTTAACTTCCTTCTTGGGCAGAGGAAGGACTTGGGGGCGCCAACCTTGGAAGTGACCACGACAGTTCCCGGGGGACCTCTCCCCAGCACAGCAGGTGGATGTCCTCAGGACCACCTTTCTCCAGGCACTCCTAAGCCCTTGGCTCTTTCCTCTTTCATAGCCTTTCACAGAAACCAACCTCTCTGCTCTCACATCTCCATCATTTGTCTCCTTTCGCTCTCTGCCTCCCCCACTTTGCCCCGTGATCAGTCTCTCAATCTCAATCTCTCTGCCCTGAGCTGGTTGTCTGCCCTCGCCTCCTGTCTCCCTTCCTCTTCCCTTCCCTGTCGCCTCCTCCTCCGAATCTCAAGCGCTGCCTCTTTCCTTCTGCTGCAGTTCTGTTCCTGGCTCTCCTCGCCTCGTACTCTCCTCTGCTCGCTCCTGTCCCCTTGCTGTGTCTTCTGGGGAAGGTTACCGGGCGCCTCCAGGACTCCATGCCCACCCTGTACAGGCAGAGGAGAAAGCCAATCTCTAGGGAGTGTTTCCTGAGCAAAGGGAAGTTGGGGGATTTGAAAACCAAGGGTTATCATTCAAGAGCCTTCATTTTAGGGCCCCTGAAATGCGTATCTGTACAGGACAGTGTACTTTGAAACTCCTGCGCGGAGCCTGACACGACCATGCCTTTTTCCTTCAGATCACCCACCTGGTCACTCCCTCACCTGCCCACCTGCAGTCCCTTCGGGACCAAGAGTGCGCCCTCCCCAATGTGTCCTTTCCCCTGTTGGAGGAGATTCTGAACAGTCAGGTGGGAGAAGTTCCCACTTGCCTGGAGATGGATTCCATTATGCTCAGGCTTCCCCCCAAAATCCCAAACCCACTGCCATTGAGTGATGCCAACTCACAGCAACCCTTTAGGGCAGGGTAGAACTGTCCCCTGGATTTCTGAGACTCTTTACGGGAGTAGAAAGCCCTGTCTTTCTCTTGCTGGTGGTTTCAAACTGCTGACGTTGCCGTTAGAAGCCCAATGCATAGCCGCTATACCAATAGGGCTCCTATGCCTCGGCTTGCTGTTTTATATTGATATGAAACATATTGATGTCCTTTGACCTAGTGGTACATTGCACGATGATAATCAATGTGAGTGTGGGAGCTATTGCCTTCAACCTTCTGATTGGCACAGTGGCCACTCTGCCCAACTTGGACACAGCCGTTGTGCCACGTGAGCCGTGGGCAGGGACTCGGGACCCTGTTAGCGGCCCAGTGCGTAACCACTGCGGGTGCAGGTGTGGAGTCCTCTGAGGGAGCCCAGACACATCTCAGGACCATGGATGCCTTCACATGCCTTCGAGGCGATTTCTTGACACTGGGTCCCACAGAGTGGCCTCCCAAGATTGAGACAAATCCCCCTTGTACTCTACTGACCCCCACCCCTGAGAGCTCCTAGCCTGGAACGAGGGGTACAGACAAGCTCTTGACGGTAAGGCCCCCTTTCATGGGTTGGTACCCCCCTTTTTCTCCTCTCCAGAATGGTGTGCTCAGACCCAAGGGACGTTCTCCTGCAGTAAGGAGGGACGGGCCTCAGATGCCTGCACATTTTATTTAGGACCATAATCTTTTTCATTACTTGGTTTTCTGGGGACGTGGGCTGGAACGTTTCACAGGAATCGCCCGTGAGTTCAGGAGTTTTTACTTCTTATGGCCCAGTATTCTCAATTGGTGCTACTCTTGCCACTGAGTTCTTGGGTTCATCCATGGTCTGACAGTGTGTCTTTGGCATTAGGCTCTAAAGGTGTGGCTCGCTGTCTGTGTGACGCAAGGCCTTACTTTTCAGCGCAGGGGTGTTTACCTGGAATACTTCTGCAAGGGCTCCCGGCTGAAGAGGGCCTTTTCAGTGGAGTGGCTTGGAGGAAACAGAAATGCAGAGCCACCCCCAGGCTAAGCGCTGCTCCAGCTTGCTTACTCTTTGTATCCTTGGTAGCTGCTGACTGGCTTTCTGTGAGCGCTCCCTGACCTGCAGAGGAGGCAGCTGACAGCAAACGTTTCTGTTTGACTTGCTTCAGAGAGAAGAGTTAGGGGATTTGTTCTTGACGGAGCGAGGAGTGTACGGTGTGGGCCAGGGCCTGGGATGGCTCCAGCATGATGGGACCACCTGAGGGTGTTTTTCGCACCCTTCCGTCTTCCTTCCGGGGGGCCCAGCCACTGGACCCACGACCAAGCCCTGCTGAAAACCCCATTGGCCACACCCGGAGAGAGCAAACCCTCAGTGGACTCTTGGACTCCAGCCCATCTGCTTTCTCTGGGACTGGACAGAGCCTGGCCCTGCATGAGATGTCTTGGCCACTGTTCAGGACTCACTGGCATGAAGAAGTCAGGCCCAGTGGGGCCGACTCCGTAGAGAGTTACTGGGTGGCCAGACTGAGAGTCCGACCCAGGGTTGTGGCAGATATAGTGAGGAACCGGTTCTGACCGGATGCAGCTGACAGTCAGGGGCATGCCTTGACATAAGAAAGGAAGGATGACGGAAGGACAGAGACTGGGGTCACAGAAGCTGCCTAACCCCGGAAGTAACCTTCTCCTGTGGCTTAGGGAGACGGAGGTTAGGTCTTCCCAGCAGCAAAGGCATGAGCAGTCTGGCAACGTTCTAGAAAGTGAGCGAGGCTGAGGAGGAAGCAGAAGTGAGAGGGAGGAAGTCCTCAGGGCCATCCTGAGGAATCTGGACTCTCTTCCAAGCATGGTGGGAAGTCTCTGGGGAGTCCCCTTACCGCAGAGAGGCGGGAAAGATTTGTAACCTGGCTGGAAGAATCGGTAAGGAGACATTGTCGACCTCTTTTCACAGTCATGTCTGAACAGATAAAGGTCAGATGAAAGTAGTGAGGTTCCTGCTATGGGGGGCACTCAGTTCCCGCGTCAGGAGCCTCAGACACTACGATTCGGTCAGGCATGTGTGGGCTGGGGGTGGCAGCGCAGGCCCTGTGGCAACTAGAGCTTTGAACACGGTCCCCAGATATGTGGTCCACCTGGGGGCGCTGACCTTCGTTTTCTTTCAATACGAATGTCTTCTTTAGTTCCCAGATGGATGACATTCTAATACTGCGAGGCAGCGTGCATAGTGGCGGCGAGGACACGGGGGGCTGGCCCAGGCTGGGTGCTGCTCAGATACAAGGGCTGTGTGGACAGGTGGTCCGGGCAGCCGGCTGCCCACCCCGTGCTGGGATGGAGCTGCTTGCTTGGGGCCCCTGCTTGGGCGGGGCGGCTAGCTTTCCCCTCTTATCTCATGGCCTCCGTGCCATGGGAACCCGTGGGTGAGGTACCCCATTACCCAACTTGGCTGATCTCTGAAAGGCTGGCGGTTTGAGTCGACCCAGATCCACCTCAGAAGATCTGCTGATCGCCTTTCACAAACTAGTCATCAAAAATGCACATGAGTTGCCCGGGGTCAGAATCGACTTAAAAGTAATTACTTTCTTGGTTCACGTCACAGTGGGCCACCTGCCCCAGGCCCCTGCTTCCTCTGGCTGCCTGGTGTCCTCCTGGGGTGGCCACATGTGTGGCCCCTCTGGCCTGGCCCTTCTCGAAGTCACTCTTTGCAGGGAGAGAAGCAGTCAGCTGCAGATGGGGCTCCCAGGCACACCGCCAAGAGAGAAGGGTCTTAGCTACGCCTCCCTCCTCTCCTCACCTCCACTGGGCTTCCTCTGACTGGGATTCAACATACAGCCCTCTTCGTGGGAGGGCTGCCCATGCGGCTGTCTAGGGGAGCCACCCCCTGGTCTAGCCCTTCTTCCTTCAGACGCCTTTCTGCATGTCTGCCTTCTGCATGTCTGACTCAGGTCCTTCTATGAACTCCAGCCTCGGAGACCTTGCGACGTTTCCGGGCTCAGCAAGCAAGCATAGTCGAGTACTTTCCCCTCCATCTGCTGCTCCCCAGCCCCCCGCCCCCATTACAGCCTTCAAGTCTGGATTTTCTGAGGTGATGCTCCTTGGTTGCCATTTCCTTGGCCCCACCTCATGATGGGTGACCCCTGTCCGCCGGAGCCACACACCGTCTGGCCTGACCCCTGCTTCCCCAGGTGGGTCAGGTGAGTGCCTTCCAACCTGGGGGTCATCTTCTAGCACAAAGACCACCTTGTTTTGCAACACCTCTGTGTTCTGGACCCCAAGGCCCTGCTGTCGGGCCTGGCGCTTGAGCAGGCCTGGGGGTCAAGATAGTGAGGTTGCTACCTGAGACCATCACCCCTATAGCTGTCCCATATAACCTCTATAACCCTAGCCACCTGCTGCCACCCCACAGACCAGGGAGGTCCCACAGGAACCAGAGACCAGTGCAGGTCTTAGAGGACTTGGGACCCAGGGCAGACAGCTTGGCGACGAACTGCTGCTCAGAAGGCTCCAGCAGTCGTGGGGCAGGGACGAGAGCGGCCAGGTTCTGCTGAAGCCTCTTGTCCCACGTTCTCCCGAGCATCTTCCCACAGAGGACCTGGTCGCTCTGGGCGGGCACTTGAGTAGAGGGAGCAACCTCCCCTGCCTGCCCCTCCCCCCTGCTGGGGCCCGGCTCCTTCCACATCTGCCCCAGTCACATCTGTTTGCCAAGAGCAGCAGTGGAAAAGAATGGGCAAGAGGCCTTTGGGAGAACCGGCTGCCTCGGCTATGAGCCTGGCGGACACGCATGGCTCTGTGGGCTGGGAGCTGCACATGGCGAGGAAGCCCAGGTTCACGTGAAACATGTTTGGGTAGTTGATATTTCACTAGTCTTGTGAATGCAGAATGCCAGATAACAAGATGGTCAGTAAGTGAGGAGCCCGTGTGTGGGGTACAATCCTGCTGAAATGCGGCTGCCACCCCCTGCCGTCAATTCTCCAGGTATGCTGCGAGTGGAGGAAGGGTGTTGAGGGGCAGTGGGCTACAGCTGGATTTTGTGTATTTTTCTTCCCTGTTACTTAACCGGGGGGTAGTGGTGACTTGTGGGGCCATG
This sequence comes from Tenrec ecaudatus, assembly GCF_050624435.1. Lineage (NCBI taxonomy): Eukaryota > Metazoa > Chordata > Mammalia > Afrosoricida > Tenrecidae > Tenrec > Tenrec ecaudatus. The sequence continues at coordinate 31,163,082 of NC_134547.1, forward strand.
ATCCAGAAGGTCAGCAGTTCGAAACCAGTAGCCGATCTGAGGGAGAAAGGTGGGACTTTCTCTGCTCGTGAACAGTTATACAGGGGCAGTTCGACAGCCCAGTTAAACAGGCCTGTCCTATGAGTCAGCATTGACTCGATGGCAATGAGGGTTGGCTTTTGATTCCCGTACCAGCCCGACATTCTTATTCTTCATCGGGGCATGCCATTTCCGAGTGCATGATCTCAAACTGCTGATTCACCCCAGCGCTTCCAGCCTCAGCGACATGAGCAGTCCCCTTCCCCCCTGCTGTTGGTATATGGCATTGCCGGCTCTTGCATCATAAGTCACATGGGAGTGGAAGTCTTCCCACCTCTGCCCTGGGTGGCAGAAATGGGTGTGCACCCACTAGCTGAAAGGTTGATGGTTCCGAACCACCGGCAGGGGTCTCAGAACACAGGCCTGGCAGTCTGCTTCTGAGGGGGAAGTAGACCATGTGGAGCAGTTCCATCTGGGTCCACGCATGGGGTCACCAGGAGGTAGCATCAACGCCATGGCAACCACCACCACCATCCTGATGTGAATGCAGGTGCTTGGGAAACTCCTCTACCCAAGTTGAAATAGCATCGCTGTCGGGATCACTCTGCGGCATGTCAGCTCGTAAACTTAGTGCTCCAAGGAGGAGGATTCAATGGGAGAGAATCGCACTCCATCCAGAAGAACTCAGAGGAACAATGATCTCTTTGGCTAAACCACCCATTCCAATCCAGCCGGTCCCAACCCGTAGCAGAGGGATACTGCTCCTATGGGGTGTCCAAGACTGTCAGTCCTTACAGGTGCAGACAGTCTCGTCTTTTCCCCTCGGAGCAGCTGCGGGCTGTGAATGCAGCCCAGCACTTAACCCATTGTGCCACTAGGGTGCCTTCATTTGGCTAGGGGAGTCTAACTTATTTGAGCCACTTCAGGGAAGTTTTGTTTCTGGTATCAGAATAGCCTGGGGCAAGCAAAGGGCCGTCTTTACAGTGATGAGCGAACTTGGCCTTTATTTTCATAGGTGTTTGTTTGTTTTAGCTTCTCCTTGTTTGAAACAACCTGGCAATTAAGCAGGTATGGGTCTTTAGAAACAAACAGGTATTCAGGAACCGACACAGGCAAAAGCCACTCCCCCCTCCTTCTCTGTGGAAGTAAAAGCATTCTGGGCCACAAGGCTGGCCATGCCTACTTGCCCCAAGGACCACCCAAGTGACTGTGTGAGACTAGCTTCCAGAAGGATAAGCTGAGTCATGAGGGGATGCAGGAGATGGGCCAATAAAAAGCCCTTTCCCTCGTTCCTGGGAGCATGAGCAGTCTCAGTCTGGTGTCTCCTGAAGCCTTAGCTACTTGCGCCTGCTCTCCACCCACAGAGGAAGTGCTCCCTGGCTCCATGGCTTCTGGAAAGACAGGATCCCTGGTGATGCCCATGGAGCTTATGCGGAGTAAATATTGACAAAGTAGTCTAAAGAGCAAACACTTTGACATTTGTAAGGCCTCTGTAAGGTCTTGTATATATTTATATAGCCAGATGAACCCCGCATACCAATTCTCCTCAACTTGCTCCAGCTCAATTCTGCATGAATCGCATATATGAGGCAGGGGGGGCGTTTGGGGACGGGGCCAGGGCAGAGGTCGTCCTCCTGGGAACACCCTGCACTTGGCTCAGGCATACAACTTCCTCGAGGCTTTTCAGGAGACCTGCTCCTCCAGGCGGAAGAAAGCGAGGGGAAAAAAAAAGAAGCCATCAGACCTGGTTGCCCACCCCCCCTCGGATTGTCATTGATAGACTTTCTTTTTACTTTGTGAACATTTTATTGATGTTTTTGTACTTTATATTTATTAAAGATTGAGTCTCAAAAATGTAATGAGTAAAAAATGCTTGCTTAATTTAAATTGTGAATCTGTCTGTTAAGAAATGCATTAGGGGTAGGAGAAGCATAAGACATATTAATTGACAGACAGGAACTGCTGTCTCTAAGGTTGATACAAGTAATTTATTACTTTAGAAATGAATGCCACCTCCAGAATGTGCTTCATTAATTTCAAATTTAGTTTTAATTTCAAGCTGTTGCCCCTTGAGAAGAATAAGGTGGCAAATTATGTTTGAAGAGCAGATTTTTTTTTTGCTCCAAAGAAACACCACATTTTAACTATTTAATTTTACAAATAAATGTGCCTGTCTACAATTTTTCATGGGAGCGGAGAAAATACTATAGGTAAGATGAACCCTTACTAATGGTTTCCCCCCCACACACCTTCTTTTTTTCATTTCCTCTCTCTCCTCCTCCCTCCCTCTCTGCCTTCCCGCCTGCCCGCCCGATCTCCCACCTGTTCCCACGGCAGCCTATGTTTCAGATGAGCTCAAGGCTGCTGCCCTGGCGGATGAAGACGTGGACCCGGAGGAGAGCCCGGCAGATGGAGAGCCCTCGGCCAAGTACGCGTGTCCGGAGAAGGAGCTTGGTAAGCCCTGCTCCAGTTACCAGAACTCCCCGGCGGCCGAGTTTTCCAGCCATGAGATGGACAGCGAGTCGCACACCAGTGAGACCAGTGACCGCATGGCTGACTTCGAGAGCGGCTCCATCAAGAATGAAGAGGAGGCGAAGGAGGTCACTGTGCCCCTGGAAGACACCACCGTGTCGGACAGCTTGGAGCAGATGAAAGCCGTGTACAACAACTTCCTCTCCAACTCCTACTGGTCCAACCTCAACCTCAACCTGCACCCGCCCTCGTCCGAGAAGAACAACGGCGGCAGCAGCAGCAGCAGCAGCAGCAGTAGCAGCAGCTGTGGCAGCGGCAGCTTCGACTGGCACCAGAGCGCCATGGCCAAGACGCTGCAGCAGGTGTCCCAGAGCCGCCTGCTGCCCGAGCCCAGCCTGTTCAGCACCGTGCAGCTGTACCGGCAGAGCAGCAAGCTCTACGGCTCCATCTTCACTGGGGCCAGCAAGTTCCGCTGCAAGGACTGCAGCGCAGCCTACGACACGCTGGTGGAGCTGACGGTGCACATGAACGAGACGGGCCACTACCGAGATGACAACCACGAGACGGATAACAACAACCCCAAGCGCTGGTCCAAGCCGCGCAAGCGCTCCTTGCTGGAGATGGAGGGGAAGGAAGACGCCCAGAAGGTGCTGAAGTGCATGTACTGTGGCCACTCCTTCGAGTCGCTCCAGGACTTGAGTGTCCATATGATCAAAACAAAACACTACCAAAAAGTGCCTCTGAAGGAACCCGTCACCCCCGTCGCCGCCAAAATCCTCCCGGCCTCACGGAAGAAAGCACTGCTGGAGCTGGAGCTCCCCAGCTCGCCGGACTCCACCGGCGGCACCCCCAAGGCCACGCTGGCCGACACCACGGACGCGCTTCAGAAGAACGCCAGCCCGTACATCACCCCGAACAACCGCTACGGCCACCAGAATGGGGCCAGCTACGCCTGGCACTTCGAGGCCCGCAAGGCCCAGATCCTGAAGTGCATGGAGTGTGGCGGCTCCCACGACACCCTGCAGGAGCTCACGGCCCACATGATGGTGACCGGCCACTTCATCAAGGTCACCAACTCCGCCATGAAGAAGGGGAAGCCCATCATGGAGACTCCCATCACGCCCACCATCACGACCCTGACTGACGAGAAGGTTCAGTCTGTGCCCCTGGCGGCCACCACCTTCACGTCCCCCTCCAACACACCTTCCAGCGTCTCCCCGAAACTGAACGTGGAGGTCAAGAAGGAGGTGGACAAGGAGAAAGCCGTCCACGACGAGAAGCCCAAGGAGAAGGAGAAGGCCGGCGAGGACGAGGAGAAGTACGACATCTCTTCCAAGTACCATTACTTGACCGAAAACGACTTAGAGGAGAGCCCCAAGGGGGGACTCGACATCCTGAAGTCCTTAGAGAACACCGTGACGTCAGCCATCAATAAGGCACAGAATGGCACCCCCAGCTGGGGGGGCTACCCCAGCATCCACGCCGCCTACCAGCTCCCCAACATGATGAAGTTGTCTCTGGGCTCCTCGGGGAAAAACACAGCCCTGAAGCCCATGTTTGCCACCAGCGACACGGTGTCTCCCACCAAGAGCCAGCCGCTAGTCTCTCCAGCCAGCAGCCAGACCTCCCCGATGCCCAAGACCAACTTCCACGCCATGGAGGAGCTGGTGAAAAAAGTCACCGAGAAAGTCGCCAAAGTGGAGGAGAAGATGAAGGAGCCGGAGGGCAAGCTGTCCCCACCCAAGCGGGCCACGCCGTCCCCGTGCAGCAGCGAAGTCAGCGAGCCCATCAAGATGGAGGCCCCCGGTGACGGGGGCTTCAAAAGCCAGGAGAGCAGCCCCAGCCCCCAGCAGGATGGGGGTAAGGAGGGGAGTCCCCCGACCGAGCCCGTGGAGAACGGCAAGGAGCTGAGGAAGCCCCTGAGCAGCGCCCTGAGCGGCAGCACCGCCATCATCACTGACCACCCGCCAGAGCAGCCTTTTGTCAACCCGTTGAGCGCCCTCCAGTCGGTCATGAACATCCACCTGGGCAAGGCTGCCAAGCCCTCCCTGCCTGCCCTGGACCCCATGAGCATGCTCTTCAAGATGAGCAACAGCCTGGCGGAGAAGGCGGCCGTCGCCACCCCACCACCCCTGCAGTCCAAGAAGGTGGACCACCTGGACCGCTATTTCTACCACGTCAGCAACGACCAGCCCATAGACTTGACAAAAGGGAAGAGTGACAAAGGCTGTTCTTTGGGTTCGGTGCTTTTGTCGCCCACATCCGCTTCCCCGGCAACCTCCTCATCCACGGTGACAACGGCAAAGACATCTGCCGTCGCATCATTCATGTCAAACTCGCCACTCCGCGAGAATGCCTTGTCAGATATCTCTGACATGCTGAAGAACTTGACAGAGAGCCACACGTCAAAATCCTCCACTCCTTCCAGCGTCTCCGAGAAGTCTGACATTGACGGGGCCACCTTGGAGGAGGCCGAGGAGGCGACCCCCGCGCAGAAGAGGAAGGGCCGCCAGTCAAACTGGAACCCCCAGCACCTGCTGATCCTGCAGGCCCAGTTTGCCGCCAGCCTGCGGCAGACCTCGGAGGGCAAGTACATCATGTCCGACCTGAGCCCCCAGGAGCGGATGCACATCTCCAGGTTCACGGGTCTCTCCATGACCACCATCAGCCACTGGCTGGCCAATGTGAAGTACCAGCTCCGAAGGACAGGTGGAACAAAGTTCCTCAAAAACCTGGACACTGGCCACCCCGTGTTCTTTTGTAACGACTGTGCGTCACAAATCAGGACCCCTTCCACGTACATCAGTCATCTCGAGTCTCACCTGGGTTTCCGCCTGCGGGACCTGTCCAAACTGTCCACCGAACAGATTAACAATCAAATAGCACAAACCAAGTCCCCCTCGGAAAAATTGGTGACGTCCTCCCCGGAGGAGGATCTGGGGACCTCCTACCAGTGCAAGCTGTGCAATCGGACCTTTGCGAGCAAGCACGCTGTCAAACTCCACCTTAGCAAAACCCACGGCAAGTCCCCGGAGGACCACCTCCTGTACGTGTCCGAGCTGGAGAAGCAGTAGCGTTGGCTTTTGGCGGGAGGGACTTCTCCTTTGCGGTGAGGGACGCCTGGGCAGGCACTTCCGGGCCCCCTCCGTCTTGTTCTTGGCACATGTTCTTATTTTAACCGCAGAGCACCAGCCTGGGCCGGACCGTTTTGTATCCGTGTACAGTGTTTCCTAGAGGTGCATCATCAGCTGTTGTGACTGGTAAAACTGCGAAGGGTACAATGCCGTGGTAAAGTGTTTGGGACTTTGTGTACATGGGATTTAGTGGTAAGCATCCGCTCTGGTGCTTCAAGCTGCATGCATTAACAGACAGTGTAAGCATTTATAACGAACCCGGGCACGTGCGCGTCCCCCTCACCCTTTCGTCTTCAGCCCTGAGTACTTTGAAGCACTTTTGCATTAATTTGGTTATAAAATGAAATACTAATAATGTATGAAGCTCTGTTTTTAAACTCCTCTACCAGCTTAGTTATAATGAATAATATGGCCCTCCACTTACGCAGGTCTGCAGGGGTATTACACGCCTTGAAACTTAAAAGAATATTATTTTCACATGGAAACATAGATGTATATATTGTATAGATTTCAGACTCTCTTATGAAAGAAAAAATGTGATTGTGATTAAATGACCAGTTTCTTTTCTTTTTCTCCCCCGCCCCCTGCACTTAGAGCAACCGTGTTTTTATGTACCTACTATGCTCCGGGCATATGCTGTGCCTCTGTATAGTGTATATTTTGTTGTTTTTGTTTCTTGGTTGTTGTTTTTTTTAAGGTCTATGGGTTTTGTTTTTGTTTGTTTTGTTTTGTTTTTACAAGCAAACGTTGTAAATTATACAGAAGATACCACAGATAGCATTTATAAAGTATACAGAAACATTATCCGAAAGCAAAGTATGATCGTTTGTTTTGCGATACAGTACATCTATATTGATAGAGGCTCCTGTTTAAATTATGCATATTTATTAGCACCGCATTGCCATTTGTTCCGAGCAGTCTGGGTGAAGGCGGCTCGGAACGAAATGCAGCTGCCGCAGAGGCAGCCGAACCACGTTGCACACGGTCTTTCAATGGATCTATTAGGAATCAGAGCGCATTCAAAATCAGCTCAGTGCTCAAAGGGTTAAGCTAATTTGAAAAGGAGAAGAAAAAAAGAACCAAAAAAAGAAAAAGAGCTTGTGCTGTATTTCCTAAACATTGAAAAAAAAAACAAAGAAAAGAAAAGCCTTTAAAACGTTTCGTACTGTAATGCTTTGCTTAAAAGTCCTGGGCATTCTGTGACCCCACCCCTTCCACTTATTTATGAGCCCTCTTGGTTGCCGTTCCGTGTGGTAGGATGCCTTTTTATTTCCATTGGTAACTTTCTGTTTTGTTCTTCCTGATGATTCTTCTAAGATCCCACACTGCAGCTCCGGTGGTAGGCCTCTCTGAAAGGTAACCCGTGGTTACCGGCTCTCCCAGCGATTCTGTTCGCCTCCGTTTTTGGCAGTTAATTTGCAGAAGTAACTGACAGCTGACACCATCTGAGAACCTATGTATAAAATATTGGCATGTAAACAGCACAGACACTGTAGCACACGCTGCGCCCTGTGTTCTTGTCGACAATGAAGCACCGGTATGTGACTCTTCATAGAACCCTTTTTTCTACGGCAGCATTAAAATTGTCTTTTTGCTATAATTTTGGTGTTGCGTTCACAATTATGTCTGAAATGTGCTACGACTAACGAGCACATTAAAATGGAATTGTGTGCGAGCTGTTTATGACTGAGTCGGTGCTCTGTCTGCCAGGTGCTGGCAGCCGGCACCGGGCTTAAATCAGGCGAGGTGCAGTGAACTTTGGCATGTGGGGAGCAGGGAGCGTGTCCTCGGGGGTGGCGCCAACAGAATGCTCCCCGGGAAGGAGAGGCAGCGAGCGGAGCAACAGAGCATGCCAAAGCGGGGAAGGAATCCGCATGAGATCAGGGCCTCCCTTGCTAAGTGACGTCATCATAGACTGCAGTCGCTGTGCTCCGTCTTCCCGGTGGCCTGGTGGGGAGAAGTCAGGGGTGTGAAGTATGTGGAGGGAGGAAGGGCGGTCTTTGGAACGGTTTGCACTGGGCGAGTGAGCACTGGGGTTTCCCACAGCAGGCCACGGCGCACGCCGAGCTGGGTAGACGGACTTGGGAGTCCACAGACTCTCAGAGAGCAGCCACACATAACTAGGGGAGGGGGCTGGACCCATAGGCAGGGGATGGGGAGCATTTATATGATAATCACAAGCTTTTATTAGCCCTGGCAAATCGTGCCAACAAAACGCTGGGAACATCGTGTAAAATTGTAAAGTACCTTTATTACTATATTCAAATCACTCTCGTAGTTAGGCAGAATTGTACCTCCTAACCTAGAATTATACAAACGAGAGATGGATTACATCCCTGTAATACGGAAAACACCTCAACTCGAAAAGAGAAAAAAAAATTTAAATACGCTTTTATTAAAAATTTAAATTAAGCCCTTTCAGAGATGTTCGGTAACACGCCTACGTGTTTCTCGCGTTCTTCCCCACCCTTTTTGTCAAAATGATTCCCAAATTCCCATCAACTCGGTTCTCACTCAGGCAGCCATCGCTCTCCGGGGAACGACAGACAACCTCCCCGGAGGTTAAGCCTGGTTCAGGGCAAGCCGTGGCCTCACCTGGTGAGGAGGGCATGCAGGTGGTATGGAAGGGGGTTCTCCTTTGGGCTCCTGGGCATCCCCCATCTCCTCTGGGGCCAGCCCGGGCACACTCTGGTCACCCCTGGTCCCGTTGACCTAGGGGAACCTGCCCCCAGGAGCCTGGCCCAGGGGACGGAGACACCCTCCCCCCGTGCCTCCCGCATCTCCACATCCTGGAGCCCAGATTCCCACTCTTGAATTTTCACAGGTTAAATATAGCATCGGTTTATTAGAATCCACAGTCCTGTGTCGAACAGATTAAACTGACAACACTTCTATCACCACAAGGCCCATGTGGCTGGAAGGGAGGTGGGGGTGGGGGGTGCGAGTGATGGCAGAAACCCCCCCCTTTACAGTTTGGGAGACAAACCTGACACCCTGCCCATCTCCTCATCACCCCACCTTCAAGAGGATCTTTGGGAGTTTTCAATTTGGGCTAGCTGTGAGGATTTGCAGCCAAGGTGGGCAGCAGGTTAAATGTCTCGCTTAGCACGGGAGTCAGAGGGGTAGCCAGGAAAGGAGTGCTCACATTCATGTTCCCTTCAGGGCAGTGGAGGCTCCAGACAACACCTGCCCACCCCCACTGACACAGGGGCAGCCCCTAAGCCGTGCAGAATGGGGGACATGACAGGTTAGGGCCTCACCCCCTCGGTCCTGCAAAGCCATTTTGCTCTGGAGTTCACTGAACAAACCTTCCTGTGATTGAGAAGCCGGCCAGTGTCCAATGAGACGACGTCTATCGCCCAGATGGCCTGGGATGCCATGGGCACACTCAAACCACGTCCCGAGGCTCACGGAGGTACGGGCCAGTTCTCAAGGAAGCTTGCCGAAGCTAACAGCATTGCGGTCAGTCCAGCTGAGGCTCTGGACCAGTGATTCGCAACCTTCCTGCTGCCGTGACCCTTTAATACACTTCCTCCTGTTGTGACCCCAACCATAAAATTATTTCCGTTGCTACTTCATAACTGCCATTTTGCTACTGCTATGAATCAGGCAACCCCTGTGAAAGGGTTGTTCTACCACCCCCCCCAAAGGGGTCACGACCCACAGGTTGAGAACAGCTAGCTACTCTAGACAGTCCCAGGGAGGAGAAGGTGGTGAGAAGCGAAGGAGGCTTGAATCACAGGTGTGCAGGTGACCCCGACCTCACCCTGCCCAAGCCCAGGCGCTCGCCGCCCACTGTAGATCTTCCAGCCATCACATTTACGCAGTATCTTAAAATAACATTTGTGATAAATGTGCAATTTAACTAATTTATGGTGCTATGATGTGCTCAGGGCTACATGCGAGATGAAAATCTTAAATGGAGCCTGAACAGCTCACTTCACAACAAGAAATCAATATGCCACATCTTAGCTCTGCGCTGCAGTCCACAGTTAGCAAAAATATCCGTGATGTAGCTTTAAATTTATCAGCAAGAATTCTATAATTAACCCGCCTCTTACATGGGAGTTAGAGAGGTTGGCGACAACGAGGCCTGGCATCTCCTGGCATCTTGGTTCCCTTTGCACTCGGCGAAAGGAAAAGAGAAATATTGAGATGCACCCATCGTGCCCAGGGGGCCGCCGTGCAGCCGGGGGTGGACTGAGCGCAGGGCAGTGCACTGCACACAGACCTGCCCCACGGGCAGGCCACGTCAGCAAGGTGGGCTTCAGCCCCTGGCTCCTGACCACCTACTTGCTCCCCAAACTTGGTGACAACGTATTTAAAAGGTAAAAAAAGGCTGGACATCCTGCCCAGCCATGGAGAAAGCTAAGTTCCATTTGGAGGAAGTGTACCTCTGAAGGGAGAGAGAGAAAGAGAGAGACCCGAGCCAGTGGGAAGCCAGCCTGCCTTTACTAAATCCTGTGTTAAAACGATTGTCTCCAGAGTTGGCTGCGTGATTTAATAAAATAAATAAATAAACTTTTTTATTTCTTCTAATTCTTCTGTGACCGTTCTTCTGCCATTGGAAACCTGTAACCGCACTGTCCTTGACTGGCGGCTTTAGCACAGAAATCATGCACTCTGTGCGACAGGCAGCCACCCTAAGAAGGAAGAAGCCGCGCACACACAGATAACCCCCAACATCACGCTTTAGCAATAAATACTTTAAAATAATACCCATTATCCTGTGAGCTAATGGAGAAAGGACCATTGTTACGCTGCCCGAGCCAGTTCTTTTGGTGGTAGAAACACTAGCCTTGATTGCCCCGGGATTTATCGCATGTAATCTCCTTTGGCACAAGAAATGCATTTCTCTTAGCACCCACGTGCCAGTCGATGCCTCTCAGAGAAAAGACAGGTTCTGGATAAAGGTTCCTCCGGTGCTCCTCGGACTCAGCTCCTGAGGGCACTGGCCTTTGCAGACATGCCATAGCTCGCCCCTGGGAGTGCCGCTTCCCTTCCCAGAGGGGAGAGCTCTTGCCTCTGTTCCGTGAGCTGCCACCCCGTGCAGGTTGGCAGCTCCCAGTGGCGTGCTGAGGAGTGAGGACACTCTGGTCTTATGGTCTCTGCTCACCAGTGGGACTCCTCAAGCCTGAGGGGTTTGCTGTTTGACTGGCAGGAGCCATTTTCCTGTTCCCAAGAACTTGGTAAGATGTGCCTCTAACAGCACCCTAAAGATAAGCAGCCCCCCAAACTTCCGCCTGGTGAGCCTCTCAGACCATGCCCCTGGCTCTGCCCAGACCGTGGACTTGCCAAGTTATGGGTCAGCGGCCTCATAGTCCAGGGGCTGCCCAGCTGGGCTGATGGTGGCTAAGGCCAGTGCTCTGGACAGAAGTGGCCTTAGACATCCAGGTCCAGCATCTGGGTGTCCCCCCTCTGGTCTCAGGGGCCAGGTGTATTCAACGTTCAGTCTAAGCCTGGAAGATCAGAGGCACTGAGTTCCTGTGGCTTTTGTGTAATAGCATGTACTCCTACCTTCTCCATCAATCATCCCTGAGGGTAATGATGATAATCAAGGTGACCCCACTCCAGAGATGAACACCTACAATTAGCTCATTCAGGAATTCAGATCCACCCTCGTTTACTGCCAGGGCAGCACCACTGGCCACGGGGCTACCTCAATTTCAAGTACATTAAGATGACAACTTGAGCCTCTTGGTCATGCCACATGTTCAGTGTTCAGTAGCCACTCGTGTGTGTGTGTGTGTGTCGGGGAGAGGAGGGCAGGGGTGGGGGTGTGGGGAGGTGGGTAGCGCAGATCTGAAAGTTTCCATCATCACAGAAAGTTCCATTAGAGAGTGCTGCCCCTAGGTTTATAGGGCATTAGTCCTAAGCCAGCACTCCTGCCTCTATGAGCAAAGTCCCCGAGTATTTCCAAAAATCTTTATTGTGCCAATATGGGCGCAGGCAACACTCTCACATGCTAGTATCTCTGATCAAAGCCAAGGACGCAGGTAATTAACCTTGAGCATGAAATTATAAACAGAAGTGCAGGCATCAGTGTATGAATTTGCCGAGCAGTCCCCCAGCTGGGGGCTTGAGCAGGTCTACAAAGCCCAAAGATCTGAGGTGGCACTGACCTTGCTCTGCCCTGAGCTGGCAATGACTCTGAGGGTCTGACTCTTCCCTGCTCTCTCTGCCCAGGTGGGCTTGAATCCCCTCTGGGCCTTGCACACACACACTAGTTTCTGTGGCTTGGAGGGGGGGGAGTGGGGGGGGGGCTTGCCTGCCCCTCTCATGCAGGGACAGAAGCGATACACATGTCTGCAGACCACCCCCACCACCTCTCCTGACACCCAGCCCCAGGCCACAGGGGAGTCTACCCTCCTCTTTTTAAAAATTAAAATATATATATATTTAATGGGGATTTTGAAATGTCTTCTTAAATAATTTTTGGAGAGGAGGGGCTGGGGGGTATGCTTTAAAAAGTATTAGGTAGTCACATTTCACTTCCATTTTTTCCCCCCACAGCACGATTCCAGGGACACTTTTATGAGGATCATAATTGTGAGTTAGAGATCTCCCAGGTCAAGTGAAATGAAATTACGAGAAACTGAAACCTGTTTTAATTGGAGCATTTATGGCCCAAAGAAGTCCTAGCGGCTGCTGCTTTTTTCCACCCTACCCCGCTTCTGTGAGACTCCCTGGCTCGTGGCGAGAGCGGCATCTGGAATCCCGGGCTGAGTCAACGGGGGGCCGGGAGAGCCCAGGGAGAAAGGGAGAGTGGATGAGGTAGGGGTGTCAGGCAAGAGTCATTTTCTTAGCTTAAAAAGAAGGAAAAAAAGATGGAGGCACAGTCGCCGGAGTTCCGCCTCAGTGCCTATGAATCCGAGACTGCACAAGCTGAAGGACCGGCTCCTGAAAGCCTCATCAGGGCTTGTCATCGCTCTAATGGATATCATTTAAATTGCTTTGTATATTGGTGGAGTTTGGATGTCGATTTAATTTGTGCATGTGTTTGAGTTCTTCTGCTTGGCTAGGCTAACAGAGAAGCAGCCGCCTAATGAAAACTGAGTTGGTGACAGTGTGACGCGCAGCATCCCAGTCAAATGGGTTTGAAGCGCTGCCGTGACAGCCTCCGAAAGACGTGGCTCTGACTGGGGGAGAGAGAGGCACTTTCTGAGCTGAGCTGCAGGACCTGCTCTGCTGTGAGGTCACTCGGCAGGGAACAGTAGCCACGTGGCCCACCCGGCATCCTCTCCCATGGAGAATGCTGTGTGAGGGACTGGATCGTGTGTCTCCACTGGGGTCCCCCGAGGTCTCCCCTCCTTGTACTTCAAGAGACTTGCTGGGCCACCTGCAGTCAAGGTGAGACTCGGGCTCACCTCGCCAACTAGGGGCATACCCAGAGTTCCACCAGTCAGTAACCCAAACCAAACAAACCCGGTGCCCTGGAGTCCATTCTGCCCCGGAGAACTGCCCCTGAGAGTTTCAGAGGCTGGAAACCTTTGGGAGGCAGGAAGCCTCGACGTTCACCTGCAGAGCCTCTGGTGGTTCCAAACTGCTGACCCCGTTGTTAGCAGCCGGATACTGTGACTCTGAAATAAGGCAGCCGCACTCTCTTCCAGGGGAGTCTGACTCCTCGGGACCCTGTAGAACAGGGTAGAACTGCCCCTGTGGGTTTCCGAGACTGCGAATCCTCTCAGGACTAGAAGGCGTCATCTTTTCCCCTAATTTTAAACTACTGACATTTCAATGACCGGCCCAGTGTGTAACCACCAAGCCCCCAGGACTGCCGCTATAGCGCCAGGGAGTGGAAAGAACCCTCACTTTCTGGAGACCCAAGAAAGCAGAGGATTTTCCCCATGCGGTTTTCAGTTAAAGAAATGACGGTTTCCTGCGCTGTGCGCTCTGGGCAACGTGCTCGGGACCGTGGCAGCGGTTGGTTGGTGCTGACTCATAGCAACCTGCCCAGCACTGCTGGGACAGCCCTCTGCGGGGCCCCAGCCACACAGTTGTGAGGGGTGAGTCCGTGGTGGCAGTCCACCTCGGTGAGACGTCCTCTCCTCTTCCCTTTATTCAGCAGGCATGAAGTCCTCCTGATCACATGTGCAAAGTCCCCAGGACGAAATCTCACCATCCTCATCCTCATGTCTCAAGAGCATTCCCAGTATACTTCCCCCGAGATAGATGTGTTCCTTCTTCTGAAAGTCCATGGGACTTCCCATCGGCTTTGCCAACACCACAAGTCAAGTGCATCAGTTCCTCTCTGATCTTCCGGACTCGTCGTCCAGCTGTCCCATGCACACGGAGCAGTTGCCAATGCCGTGAGCAGGATCAGGGGCAGCTGGTTGGATGTCCATTTTGACATTTTACCTCTCTATCATCCTGGGAAGGCAGTGGGCTGGGCCCTGGGGGCCTATTGGGAGAACAGGCCCGGCACAAGCAGTGATGAGCGCAGGGCCTCCCAGTGCCCACCAGGAGGGCAGTCTGTTTGCAGAAGAGTAGCGAGGCAGAGGCTGCTCATGAACCCAGAGACCGTATCAAGTGTTCACCTAGTCCCCAGCTTCCCGAGAAGCCCCACCTCCAAAGGGGTCTGGCAGTAGTGTGGGCTGTGGGCCTTGCGTTTCCATAGAGACTGGGTCTGGGGTCTCCCTGGGCTCTCGCTTCATCCATCGCGGCTGGGGGCTCTCACACACCCCCGTTTGCTCCTGTGGAGGGGTGCGTGTGGGGAAGGAATGAGAAGGTGAGCTCAGGTCAGGCTGGTGGGGGCAGAGGCATGCCTCCTTTGGTCTCCCTTCTCCCTCGCTCCTCAAGGTCTGATTTCTGAGTGACTAGCCCTTTATTTCCACCACTCCCTCCAACTCCCTACTGGAGTCTTCTCAAATGCTATCAATATTGAGATGAAGAACAGGGGCCGAGTATGACCTAGTGTTGCTGATGGTGACAGGGAAAGTGTTCCCTGAGCCTGACCCCTTCCTCTGCTCTCTGCACCTAGGAATAAAGCAAAGAAACAAAACAAAGCCTTGACACGGGAAGAGGTGGGCCCTGCCCTCCATCCGAATGAAGTGAGGTGAGATGCGATGGACTCTCCAGAGAGTGGTCTCTTGTTAACCATCAGGGAACGGAGGGGGGCGGGGAGCGATTGGTGCATAGAGGGGATGCACTCTCACGCATGGGGCAGTTGAAGGCCTTGGGGAGAGTTTTACTTACAGGAAGGCTTAAGGAGGCTCTAGAGCCCCAGAAGTGTGATAAGATCAGGGTCTCCAAAGATTTTTAGCCTGACCCATGTTGGCGATAGTGGAGCTGGTGAACATGGGGTCTATGATTTTGTCTGGAGAGATTATTCACTTAATTCCTAAGTGCTGAGGCATGGACCCGGGGCCCTGACTGGGCCCCCTCCAACGACCGAGTCTCTAGGTAGGGTGAGCTCTCATCTGCAGGGGTTGGACTAGGAGATCTGGGCATTGCTCCGCCTGCCCACCAGTGACACCTGGGGAAAAAGCAAATGCCTAAGGCATGAGTTTGGAGACCATCTGGACAGGTGCAAAGTGTACAAATACAGCAGCAGTGATGAAGACATGACAGTGTATCATGAAGAATGGCTTTGGGCGGGAAGAAATTACTAAATTCAAAGTCTAAGACTCAAGGTGGGCTGGCTCCTTGGACCCAGGTGGGCCTGGGCTGGGCCTTGAAAGATGGGCAGAAGCTGAGATTGCTCCGGACAGAGGGCAAAGGAGGATGGGTCCCTCCATGGTCTGGTGCCACATGAAGGCTTGGCCAATTGGCATTCCTTCTGGCCATCGCCTGCAATGGCATGGGCGCTGGCAGGCCCCGTCTCATGCAGCTTCAGAAACCAGGTTCTGCCTGGGCCTGTGCAGGGGCAGACGCTGTTCATTCTCGGGCTGTTGAAGTGCTTCTCATTGTGGCGCCTCGCTGGCATTTCAGGCCGCAGCATCTGACCACTACAGAGCAGACACTGCTCGGGACAGCATTCCTGAGGGCAGGTACAGAAGCCTGCTTAGGATGTTAGCGGCCTCCGTGGGAGCTTCATTCACAGGCCTCCGTGGGCGCTTCCCGTGAGCCAGTTGTTGCTCTCCTCTCTTCCCAAAGGTCTGACCCTTAGCGTTCCTGCTCCTTTCCAGGGTGGGGGCTGGGTGGGTGTGCTTCTGCAGCTGCTGCTAGTGGTGAGCCGCAGAACCATCTTGGTTCTGGAGCTTTGCGTGGAGAGGACAGCTGGCTCATGTCACTGCAGGGCCCGGCGTCAGGGAGAGCGCGGTGTCTTTGGGTGAGTGAGTCACTAGGAGTACGGCCATCTTCACTTCCCATTATGCCCTTCCTTCTCTCTCTCCTGTAGCCTCAGGTCCTGTCCCCCTCGAGGCCCCAGACTGCCATGCAACTGAGGAACGTCCCCCTTGGGCTCAGCAGACTGCACGGGAAAGAGCTTCTCGCCACCCTGGTGGGAACCAGAGTCCTGTGCTGCTTTCATGGCAGGATCAGGTCATGAAGCTTCATCAGTGAACACTTGGGGGCCCAAACCAAACACCAGATTCCCTGCCATCAAGTCAAAACTGGCTCAGAGCAACCCTATAGGGCAGGGCAGAGCTGGAGTGTTTCAGAGACCGGAACTTGACGGGGTAGAAAGCAAGCCTCATCTTTCTCCCACAGAGCGGCTGGTGGGTGAAGCTGCCGACCTTGTAGATGGCAGTGTAAGCACCACACCCCCTGGGCTTGCCCAGTGCCAGGCTGCAGCAACAGGCCTTTTCCCAGCGCCCCGGCAGGCGGGGGCTGTGTGCTTAGCCTTCCGGCCTGGTGCTTCTCCGCCTGCCTCCAGTCACACCTGGCCCCAGTGGGACCAGAGGAGACGCAAGTCCCAGCATGCCCTTTTCCACTTCCTGGGGCACGGCACCCCAGGCAGCAAGCTTCCATCTTCTAAGGGGCAGTGGGAGAAGGACAGGGAGAAGGAAGGCCTTCTTCAGGGTTCTGCAGGTCCAACAAGGCAGGCAGGGCAGGGTCTTCTGGGGCTAGAAATGCATCAGATGGGACAATGCCAACCCCGAGCACCTCCGGGCCACTCTCGTCCCAAGACACATCTGAGAGGAGAGTGTGCTTTCCTGCCCACAGCTGTGGGTCCTTTTCCTTGCCACGTCCTAGACCCTGGTCTGACTACAGAGCAGAATTTCCTAGAAAGAGACCCGCCCGTCCCCTTCATCCTCAGAGCCCAGCCCTTAGGTGGCTGAGCTACATAGAGACTCTTCACATGGCACGGTTGCAGGTAACGGTGGGCTAACTGACCTACAGAGTCTTTAGCAACTTGCCTGCATCGGCCACGGTGGGGAGGCTGGGAGATTTTTTACAGCAGTTGGATTTCTGGCATCTCTAGATGCCACCTTTGTATGACAGCAGGTGGCCCAAAGTGGGGAGCGGCTGGCAGATTCAGATGGGCATGCTCACAGACTGGCTACAGTCCCTGCTCCTTCCCACTCCTTGTAGGCGAGGCTGCCCCAGCAGCAGACCCTGAGGTGAGGCGTGGAGGGCGGGTAGCTCACTTGCCAGGCTACCCTTCAAAGCACAGATGGGACGAAGAGGAAGATGGGAGGAAGAAAGGCGCCTTCCTTACACCCAGAGCAGCCTCTACTTGGGGCCACTGGGGGCTCAGTCTGGGGGCCCTGGAGGGCTGGAGGGGACAGCTCTGGGTGGCACCTTTCAGGGGAAGGACCACCCACTGCTGCCTGTCTCTCCTGAGCACTCCCTGCTGGAGCCTGAGCTTCTGCGGATGGACACAAAGACACGGGCACAGGTCTTGCATTTGGAAGACTGTGGAGTGGCTAAGGCAGCGGGGTTCTCAGCCTGTGGGTCCCGACCCCTTTGCAGGTCGAACAACCCTTTCTCAGGGGTCACCCGATTCATAACAGTAGCAAAATTACCGTTATGAAGTAGCAACGAAAATAATTTTATGGTTGGTGGGGTCACCACAGCGTAAGGAACTGTGTGAAAGGGGCGCGGCATGAGGAAGGTTGAGGACCACTGGACTCTAAGGAGCCTAAGTAGCATCGTAATTACTCGTTGGGCTCTAACCACAAGATCAGCAGTTCGAAACCACCACTGCTCCCAGGGAGACAAGTGAGGCTTTCTACTCCTGTAAATAGTTATGGTCTCAGAAGCCCACAGGGACAGTTCTACCGTGTCCTATAGGGCCACTGTGAACTGGAATTGACTCCTCGGTATTGAGTGAGTGGGGTGCATACTACCTGAGGAGGGACAAACAGCGTCTGCCCCCTGCTCCCACAGGCCCCTCACACTTCAATCCTTGGTCGGGGCCTTGTTCCTGGGCAGGCTCTTCTAGCCCTTTGACCTGGGCCACAATCCAGCCAGGGGGCGGGACAGATGCATGGTGACGCATCCTCACAGTCTCTTTCTCTTCCTCCTCCATGTTTCCACCACCCTGGGCTCCTCATTCCTGGGAGGCTGGGGCCCTGGGTGCCTCACTCATCCACTTTATTTTATTCAGTTATTTATTTATTTATGTATTTATGTGGTTATTACCCATCTAGTTCCATGGAAAATGTGGGACTTCTGCACAGGTCATTAATTGCTTCATTGCAGGCTAGACACGGAGTCAGGTTGGGGAAGAAGGATGGTGATCCCTCCCCCCCCCGGGAAACATGGGACATAGGAAGTTAGTGGCTGGCTGTGGGTTCCACCCCCTGCACCCCTCTCTCAGGCCCATCCACAAAGACATCAGGCTCCCACAGGAAGTCCTATGGGCCAGCAAGATGGGGAGCCAGGGACAGAAGTGATGGGGGGGCAGCCTTTCTCGGCTCTCCCTCTCCCTGCAGGAGGAACAGCAGGTAGCAGCGCTGACACAGGGCAGGGCCAAGGGACTTCCCTCACAGCACCCGGAACCCCCCCGGGGGGTACCAGTCCCCCTCCACCGCACCCTCCTCGCGGCAGCACTGCCCCCACCCTGGTTCTTTGTGGGGGCACAAAGTGGCCCTTCCTCTAATGAGATATCTTGTCATAAACTGCCTTCAGGGCCCGGGGTGCTTACAGTCCAACCCCCTCTACCCCCCCCCACCCCCGAGAGCTGCCAGGGGGCAGCTGGATCACCACCAGGAAAATGGGACTGTGATTCTATGAATCTCAGCTTCCTGAGGGCAGTGGCCTCAGGCCATCCTTCAGACTGCTCCCCTAAGATGCTCACACCCCAATCAATTAGTCCTGTGGAGTGGACAAAGGGGGTTACAGGAACTGAATTCCATTTGAGTCTGTCTCTTGAGGCTGGCCTGGCAGCGGACTACTCCACACCCACATGTCCACAGCCCAACTGCCCGTCCGTCAGCTCTTGTCCGATGTAACTATTCATTTTATGTATTTTAATTTGGGCAGAACATTTATTTGGCTCAAATTTCCTTTTCAGGGGTTGGAATGTGCCTTCCACACACAGGCAGAGATGAGCCGCTAGAATTCCGTCGGAAGGAGTTCAGTTTGCAAAGATAGTAACTGAGCTATTAAAACCAACAGCCCCTTTTAAAGCAAACAGACCATTAAAATATAGGAACAGTTTATAGCTTAAATAAAATTGAGGATATAGATTATTTAAAGATAAGATTTTCAAGGAACAGAGATTTAAAAACAAAACAAAACATTGAAATAATTTCTCCCTATTTTTTTTCCCCTAAAGTGAACTTCAAAATGCAAATTGAAACTGAGGGGGGGAAATACATCCAGAAAGCCATTAAAAATCCATCTCAGTAGTCAAAATGGACGAAAGAGCTCGGCTTCTCCTCCCTGGTTGGTAGCTGATGTCTAAGGGGCGGCGGCGGGTGGGGTGGCAGCGGCAGGGGCCAGCCACTGGAATTCAGAAATGGCAGCGCTGATGGGCTGGGGAAGCCACCCTGTGGGAAAAGAGGCAAGGCATTCGCTCCTAGACCATTCTCTGGAGCTGACTGACAGATACAGTGATCTGTCCATTAGTCCAATCCATTGTCTTCCTTCGGCACAGAAGTACTGTGTCTGGAGGTAGATTTCCATTGCTATGCATATTTTAAGGGTTATTTGGCAACACGAGTAAAGCTAAAAGTAGCCTCTTAATCTAATTAATTGACATTTCTGAGTCTTGCTTTCACAACAACACATGGTTTCATGTTCTGGGTTTTAGCACTTGTCAAGCTTTCTGGGAGAATGTTTTGGTCAGAATGACAAGATAATTTGTGACTGAGGCTCCAAGCTAGAGAAGTGTTTAAGGCTATAATGATTTATTATCATCACAGAATAACAAAATTTACAAAGTGTTTCATCAGAATTTTTGAAATCAGTTTGCCACCATGGAAGAAGCCTGAGGGGGTGAGGGGGTGGGCTGGGGAGGGAGACGAGGAGGGCTCGGCCTCCATATACAAACTCAGCCTTGACTGATGGGGGAACATTTCGCGGGGAAATTCATCTCCTCGCAGCCCCCGTGGAGGCACCTCGGAGCAAGCACTTCAGCGGGGCGAGGGAAGGCGAAAGGGCCGGCGCCGGGCCCTCTGCCTCCGGCTCTCCTCCGCAGGCAGCCCCGGCCCTCGCTGGCTCCGCTCACAGTGTATACGGGGCCGCCGTTGACGCCGGGTTGCTACATTTTGGCAGCGGCCACAGTGAAAGTAGTCACACTATCTATAGAAACTTCGAGATGGAGAACACTTGGAGGATGCTACTGAAAATGCAAGAGACACATTTTTGAAAGGATGAAATAATATCACTGAGTGACAGTAAATTAACATGCTGACATTTCCAGACTTTCAGAGCATTGCCATAAAAAGCAGTAATACAACATGACTAATTTGGACTCCGTCGCTATTCCTTCGTCGGCAGAGACAGCCCTGCCCCTCCCAGGCCACCCTGCAGGCTGGGCGCAGCAGCAGCTTCCTCTGCTTTTCCAGGAAACACTTGGGACTTGAATGCGCCCTTACGCACCTTTCATGCCAGAAACCGGGCGTTGACTCCTGGCCAAGGCCTCTCCCGAGCAGCCGCCACCTGTCTGTCACAGGAGGCTCCTGTCCTGCTCGGACAGACGCCGCGCAGGTCCCACAGAGCTCTGGGCCGAGACTCACCAGGAAGAAACGTCTGGAAATGGATGGGCTGCCACAAATCGGCCGACGGAAGTCCTGCGCCTTGTAACACCTGATCTGAAATGAGTCCCAGGGTGGATCAGGGCCAGGCAGTGTGCAGCTGGGGTGGCCAGGAGTTGGGGGCTCCCTGGAGAGCGGCTAACAAGGAGGGCAACCAGCTCAGCTGCAGCCTCTCAGAGACTGTGGAGAACGTGGTCTGACCTGGGAGCTCAGAAGAGGCTCCTTTGGGTGCCATTAAGACACACCTTTAGGGCCATGGTGTGTCAGCCATCCAGTACAATCTGCGAACGTCCACAGACTCTCTGCCTGTGGACTACGTCAGGGGACCCCTGGGGGACCTTGTGGCCCACGCGGCACTCATGCACAGAGGGCAAGACCAAGCTACAAAGAGGCTTCCAGGACCAAGAGACCAACCGGAGCAGTGTTCTGAGGGACAGGGGACACCCATCCTGTACTTGAAATGAGCCTTCTGTTATTGGGGTCCAGGCGGTGAGGGCCCACAGAAAGTGCGGTGTAAACATTTGCTAAATTAACAAATACGTGAGGTGAGCAGATTCCCCTAAATGTCTCCTCACAAGCCTTTGCACCCAAGCTCACGGCTTCCGTCTGAAGTGCTAACACAGCCTGCTTCTCCTAGCCTCAGCCACCTGGGCTCCCGAAACGAGAGTCAGTTCTCCACCTGGGAAAGGATGCTCCTTTCCAAGCGTGGCACTTCCCAGGCGCACGTCCCGCACCCCCGGTCCACCAGCTTGTCATACAGAAGTCGCTGTGGCATTGAAAGCAGAGCCATTACTGTTTCAAACACCAGCAGGGCCATTCTTGATGTGCAGCTTCATGAGAGACTTCCGGGATAAGCCTAAGAAGAAAGGCCTGGTGACCAGTTTGCACAAATTGAGCCAGCGAAAGCCGTGTGAACCTCAGCAGCATACACTGTGATGGAGTGCTGGAAGAGGAGGCCCTAGGCACAGGGCTGCCACAACACAGGAACGTGAAGGTGGCACAGGGCAGGGCGACCCTTGGCTTTGTGGGACATGGGGTCACCTGAGTCAGAACCAGTTTGACAGCAGCCAACCCTGAGAGCAATGGTCTTCTCGCAGCCTAGCCCTGTGCCTGGCCCATTGCAGGTGCTCCACACACACATATTTTCTCCCATCCCACAGTCCCCTTCATTGCTGCTGTTAGGTGTCTCTAGGGAGTCTCTTGCTCTTCTGGATGAAGGTTACCTAGAGACGAATCGACGCTCCTACAAACAGCACCCTGGCGAAGCCTGAGGGAGCGTGATCTGCCGGCCTGGGTATCCTCACATGCGCAAGGGGAGCCTCACTCTGGGGAGGCGGTCCCGGGTCTGCGTTGTGATCTAGACCTGGCGCTGCCACACCTGATACAGTGCCCTCTGCCTCCCTGGCCTGAGGCTGGGCTCTGAGGACAAGAGCGTGGTGACCAGACACAGTCACCGTGTGTGTATGTGACCGTGACCCAGGTGGAGCAGAACGAGAGAGGCACGCAGGCTCCAAGTCAGTCAGAAGCAGCAAGCAGCAACAGGAGAGAGCCCCCCCCAGCCACAGCTCTGGAGCTGAGTGGCCTGCGAGGCTGGTGTGGGGTTCAGCCTGCAGAGCCAGGTGTCTGTGTCGCAGGAAGGTAAGTGGAGATGCCAGCACCGGACAGGACGCAAGTGCACCCTGCAGGTCCAGGTTTTAAGGGTCCTTCAATGATCGTACACCCAAGAAGACATGTTTCTACCAACCCCTGTGCCCGGCTGAGCAGGAAGGTGGCCTGCAGGGGGCCGGACCTAGGCTCTGAGCTCCTCCCACAGCCAGGCCCTGCTGCAGCATGGTTTGCAGGCTTGAGGGAAGGAACACAGACCCTCACCCTTTCTCCAATTTCCTCCCCCCTCCTTTGGGGCCCGCTCCTCCGCTCGAGGTCTACACCTAGCCTCCAGAGCAGGAAGGATGAAGGTCTGGGACCCACTGTCAATGCTGGAGCCCTAGTGGCGCAGTGGGTAAAGCAAGGTCGGTTCTCCTCCAGAGAACGATGGGGCTGCTTGTTCTGGTGAAGATGCACAGCGTCAGAAACCACGAGGAGCAGTCCTGCTCTGTCCTCCCGGGGCTTCCAGCTCCAGCCCGCGCCAGGGAGTGGGGCGGGGTGGCCATCAAGGCATTTCTTGCTGATTCTGAGCTCAAGTACAGCCTGGGCTTAGACCCCTGAGACCGGGCCCTCCTGGCTGCAAGGGTGTGCCCTCGGGGGACCAGGGCCATGAGAAGTACAGTGCTGGCATCTGGCAGGGCCTGCCGCCTCCAGCTGTGCGCTGTGACAGGCCCTGCCTGCCGAGTCTGAGGATTTGTGAGCCCCGGGCCGAGTCGCGGGCGGAGACAGTTACGAGGTAACATAAGTTGAGAGCAACCTTTCAACAGAACCGTTTGAGTTAAAATAAAGGGATTGAAAAAGAGTACAATGACCAAAAAAATCTATAAAAACGCAATTGCGCTAATATAATTTTATCACTTATTTAAAAATTTAGTCGACCCAAAAGACTACCAAGTGTGAAATTAAGGAACAGCTCCTCTACTTTTATGGAAATCACTCTTCCTCACTTGTCTAATAGCCTGATTTTGTCAGATCATTTATTTCCATGGTTTTAAAATGAGCTTGACAGACAGAATTTTATAACACCACTTTACTGCAAATAAGAACATCATTTTCGCTTATTAAAACTGAAGCTTAGAGAAAGCATTAAAATTAACAGTTCCTCTGCTTTAACCTTTAGAATGCTGCCGTGACTTTACTCTGCAGGCTATGTGGCAGGAAGGCCTCAGACGGGCAGTCGAGGGAGGAGACTGGACGGACCATGGGGTCCAGGCCTGCAGGGACACACAGAGGATGCCCACCCAGCTGGAAAGGGCTGTGATGACCCACTAAGGAAGCCCTTCGACCAGTCAGTGGGCAGCACCTGGGGAAAGCCCACCCCAGGGGAAGCACTTTCAAAGTCAGCTGTAATCAAAGGTGAAAATGGACTGGGTTGGTCTCAGGTCAATTTCCACTCCCAGTTGCCTCAGGTGGGTCAGAGCAGAACTCTGCCCCACAGGGGTGCCCTTGGCTGTAAGGCTTCAGCAGGGAGCCGTGGTGGCACATTGGTTAAGGCCTCAACTGATAAACCAGAGGTTGATGGTTCGAACCCACCAGCAACCACGGGGAGAAAGATGTGGCATTCTGCACCTGGCAGATCTACTCAGTCTCTGGGGCTGATACACGTCAAAGGATGGCAACAAGTCTCAGATGTGGGTTTCTTTGACCTTGCAGGACATTCTTAGGGGCCTCTGGATGAGCTTGGGCCCCACTGTTTCTGTTAGCTGAGGGCTTAGCTGGCTGCACCCTGGGGAGCCAGGGGCCTGCCTTTTACCCCAGGAGGCCTTGCATGTATAGAAGACATGGCTGGAAGAGGCTCCTGACAGGTCCCTTCCTGACATGATTCCACGGCTATTTACTGAGTACCTGGTGGTGTAGTGGTTATGCTCTGGGCTGCTGACTGCAAGGTCAACAGTCCCAAACAACCAGCCACTGCTGGAAAAAAAGATGCACTTCCTATTCGGTAGAGAGTGGCTGCCTCAGATACCCGCAGAGGCAGTTCGACCCTTCTCATAGGGTCTCTCTGAGTCTGCATTGACTCAATGGCGGTGAGTTGGGTGTTTGGTTTTTCCTCTGCCAGGCACTGTTCTGGGCACTTGAGAGCACAGTGAGCAAGACCAAGACCCTGTCCCTCCACACTGAGCACATTGGGGGGGGGAGACATGGAGGGCTTTATGGCTGGTGAAGCGACACAGGTGGCAAAGAGAACAAAGCTGGTCCCAGGCTGGAGTCACAACAGGTGCTTGTGGAAATGAAAGGGCACTTCCGTGTCTTGGGGTTTTGTGTAGGGGTTTGCAAGGGACTTTGTCCTGCCCTAAAGGACCATGGTGGTCTGGTGGGTTAAGCCCTGGACAGCTAACCACAAGGTCAGTGGCTCAAACCCACCAGCCACACCGAGGGAGCAAGATGAGCTTATCTGCTTCCCTAATGATTTAGTCACGGAACCCATAGGACCAGTTCTACGCCATCCTGAAGGAGCTCCTCTAGGGAGATGGAATGAATTACATGGCAATTGCTTATCCTGTCCGGGCCCTTCCTGGTTCCCTGGAGGTGAGACCTAGGTTAATGGCTTTGCCAGATAGAGCAGTTGGAATCTGCGAGCTTGGTCCAGAACCCCAGCAAGCCACACTGTCCCCACGGTAAACGCAATGTGAACCTCTGTGGCATCACCTGACTCATGGGGCCTCGGTACAAGAGGATGAAGTGCTGTTCTGCCCTGTGTCCCCTCAGTCACCAGCACACCTGGGTGCCTTACAGCTGCGGGGCCAAGCCATCACCATGAGGTCCCTCACTGGCCCTCTGCCTCACCAAACCCCAGTGATGGATCCCTGGTGGTACATCCAAAGCAGGCAAGTCCCACGATGCCCCGCTGCGGCTCTTCAGGTTTTCATTGGATCACTTCAAGAGGTGAGTACAGCGGTACCTCTGTTGATGAACTCAATTCGTTCCAAATGCGTGTTCGAAAACGGAAAAGTTAGAGAACTGAGCATACATTTCCCATAAGAAATCATAGAAAACCAAATACTTGGTTCTAAGGACCAATAATTATCCTTATAAATTCCTTGTTCCAGGGCCTGAACACCAAGTTAACAGCCCTAGGTTGTGGAAATACCCCCTAAACCATCTAAACACAATAAATACAGTACATTAAACACAAAAGCACAATAGAGTAAATAAAATGTTTTAAAATTGTACAGGTACCTTACCTTGACTTGGAGCCTTCCTGGCACCCCCGGAGCTGGAGAGAAATTGGAGGAGGGGAGGAGCAATGGGATTCTTCGGAAGGGAGGTCTCCTTCCATAGGCCTGCTGGCAGTAAACTCCCTGGGGTCTTTCTCTGGGCCTGGTTTTACCCCTCCTCGCTTAGCCCCTGGTCTGGGTTCTTTGTTTCCTGGTTAATGATTTCACACCTTTTGATACATTAGCCACATTCATCACTTTTCTTTCTTTTTAATGTTGATAATGTCAACTTAGCCACATTGCAGTCAGCCACCAAATAAGACAAGTGGCGACCTGATTGAAATCTCCCAACGTTTTCTTTCTTTCTTTAAATCATTTTATTGGGAGCTCTTTCAGATATTACAGCAAACCATAATTCAATTAGCTCAAGCATAATTGTACACTTGCCGACACCATGATTTTCAAAACATTTGCGCTTTCTGTCTTTCGCTCTCTCGCGGCTCTCACCCTTGCCCTTTCGCTTTACCTCTGGTATCCCTCGCTTTCTTTGGAGCCCTGGTGACCAGAGTTCACGCTACTAACACACACACAAAAGCACGATGGTGAATGCTTCCACGTCCTAACATCAGCACTGGTTCTAGTCTGAATGAGCATGGCCTTTGGACTGAAGCGTCAGTCCTTAGTGTCTGAGGCAAGATGTGACAGGTGACTCACTCTGGGCCCATACAGGTCATTCTTTTTTTTTAAATCGTTTTATTAGGGGCTCATACAACTCTTATAATAATCCATACATACATCAATTATGTAAAGCACATCTGTACATTCATTGCCCTCATCATTCACAAAACATTTGCTCTCCACCTAAGCCCCTGGCATCAGCTCCTCATTTTTCCCCTCACTCCCTGCCCCCCTATCCCTCACGAACCCTTGATAATTTATAAATTATTATTTTGTTATATCCACTCTTCTGTTGTCCGTCCACCAGGGAGGAGGTCACATATAGATCCTTGTAATTGGTTCCCCCTTTCCAACCCACCCTCCTTCCACCCTCCCAGTATCACAACTCCCACCACTGATCCTGAAGGGATCATCCACCCTGGATTCCCTGTGTTTCCATTTCCTATCTGTATCAGTGTACACCCTCTGGTCTAACCAAATTTGTAAGGTAGAATTGGGATCATGATAGTGGGGGGAGGAGGAAGCATTTAGGAACTAGAGGAAAGCTATATGTTTCATCATTGCTACATCGCACTCTGACTGGCTCATCTCCTCCCCGCGACCCTTTTGTAAGGGGATGTCCAGTGGCCTACAAATGGGCTTGTGTCTCCACTCTGCATCCCCCCCACCCTTATTCACTGTGATATGACTTTTTGTCCTGATGATACCTGATCCCTTTAGCACCTCATTATCACACAGGCTGGTGTGCTTCATCCATGTGGGCTTTGTTGCTTCTCAGCTAGATGGCTGCTTGTTTACCTTCAAGCCTTTAAGACCTCAGGTGCTATATCTTTTGATTGCCGGGCTCCATCAACTTTCTTCATCACATTTCCTTATGCACCCACTTTGTCTTCAGCAATCATGTCAGGAAGGTGAGCATCTTGGAGTGCCAGTTTAATAGAACAAAGTACTCTTGCATTGAGGGAGTACTTGAGTGGAGGCCCAATGTCCATCTGCTACCTTAATACTAAACCTATAAATATATGCACATAGATCTATTTCCCCATCCTCATATATATATTTGTATATATACATGCCTTTATTTAGACCTCTATAAATGCCCTTTGCTCCTAGCTTTTTCCTCTATTTCCTTTTACTTTCCTCTAGACCCACTATCATGCTCAGTCTTCATTTGGGTTTCAGTAATTCCTCTCAGTTATATTACCCTTGGTCACGCCCTACCAGGCCTCCTACACCCTCTTCGCCACCGATTTGGATCACTTGTTGTTCCCTGGGTTTGTTAACACACTTCCTTTCTTCCACCTCCCCCTCTCCCATGTTCCCCCGGAACTGTCTGTCCCATGGATTTCTCCTCCAGATTGCTCATCCAGCCTATCTTATTTAGACAGACCTGCGGAGATAATAACATGCACAAAAACAAGACAGAGCAAAACCAAGCAACATTATACAACAAAACAACACCAACAAACCAATGACAAACAAAACACAAGAAAGAAGAGCTTGTAGTGAGTTCAAGGGCTGTTTGTTGACCTTTAGGAGTGTTTTCCAGTCCAGTCTGTTGGGGCAACATGTCCTGGCCCTAAAGTCCACCTTCAGCATTCCCTGGGGACCTCGCAGCTCCATTCCCTTGCTGTTCTGTTGCACCCCCTTAATGTTTTGCCTCAGTGTGGCAGGATCAGATTGGTCGCAATTCCCACCCTGTGTCTCCGGTGTTGTCCTCCATACAGGTCTTTATAAGTCAAATGTTCGGTTTGATTATCGAGCAAAGTTACAAACCCCATGAGTGGTGGAAAGTTTGGGCTGGGAGCCATTCAACAGCCCACTGGTCACTGTCGATTCCCGGCCTTTCTTCTGGAAGCTCCACAGAGGCTGCCACAGGTGATCGTGCTGGCATTGAAATGCCAGGGGTGTATCTTCCAGCATCATTGCCTGTTGGGTGGGATAAATCTGAGTGATAGATGTTCCTGAGGCTTTTCTTAGAAACAAGCTCTGGCTGTCCCTTCACTGTTGGCCCTAACCATGTTTTCCTGACTGCTTGATCGCCTTCTCCAGCCCGCTGTGTCCCTTCCCAGCACCATCTACTCCAACGCTGTCCTCAAGGACTGGGCTTTGCGTCGGCCTCTGTAAACATGGAGCCCAGCGCTGCACACACATGTGACCTGGAAATCAACAAATGGGGTTTAATAAGAATAAAACACCTGTGCGCCTCAAAAGACTTCACCAAGATGGTAACAAGGCAGCCCACAGACTGGGAGAGAATTTTTAGTAATGGCAGATCAGACAAAGGGCTCATTACTAAAATCTACAACACCCTCATGGCCTGCAGAAAGAGTCAAAAGTTAACCCCTAAGGAAGTGGGCGAAAGAACTGAAAAGGACTTTCACTAGGGGGGGAGACCCATGTGGCCAACAAACATGAGACAGTGTTCCCGGTCATTAACCATAAGAGAAATGCAAATTAAAACAACCATGATATACCACCTAACACCCCTAATTTAAGCCCACATCAGAAAATCAGAGAGCAACAAGTGTTGGAGGGGCTGTGGTGAAGTAGGAACGCTCTTCCACTGTTGGTGGTCATGTAGATTTTTACAGCCACCGTGGAAAGCAATTTGGCGATGCTTACAGAAAATGGAAATTGGTCTACCTTATGACCCAGCCATCGCTCTACTGGGCATATACCCAGAGGAGGCAAGAAATAAAACCCGACCAGTCATCTGTGCTCCCACATTTATTGTGGGCAGTTCACAATTGCAAAGAGTTGGAAACAACCTACATTGCCATTGATAGACGAGTGGATTAGTAAACTCTGGCACACACACACACTGGAGTACTATAAAGCACTAAAGAGTACGGATGATCACACAAAACATGTCGTTTCATGGGAAGAGTTGGCAGGAATTATGTTAAGCGAGGTCAGCCAATCTCACAAGAACAGGTATCACATGAGCCCCCTGAGGTGAGTACAATCAGCACAGCAGGAATAGAAGAATAGACACTATCTCACAATAGACGGGTGGAGGCACAGGCAGTTGGGGGAAGGTCAGACCACACCCAGGGAGGTACATGTGAATCCAACATACAGAAGGGAAAGGGGGAAGGAGGGTGGAGAATGGGAGTGGAGGGAAACTGAGATGATGACATGGGGGAACAGGGCACTAACCCACCCAGGGGGAGAGGATTGGTTGTGTCTCCACAGAATTGGAGTGTGCACACAGACCCACCATGGCGCACCAAACCAGGTGCTGATGATACCCGATCTATAACCGTGTGGAGGAATGCATTGAAAGACTGCACTACAGGGCCGGCTCCAACCAGAACCAGCCTGACCCCCACCCTGGAAGTGTGTGCCGCAGGGAACAACACTAGACTGTTTGGTGGGGGAGAGGAACCGACCTACCATAACCGGACAGAAGCAAACCAAGAAGGAAAAAGAGAAAGAGACAGTCGGCCTAGACTTCATATGGGCACACCAAGCCCAGAGGATGAGGTCCCTGCATGGACTTGCTTAGTCACAGAGAGGACTTTGGGTCTACTAACAACTCGACATGTTGTCCCTTAACTGGAGCATACAGAGACAGGGGACAATAATGGGGACACACGGTGGGGAGACAGTGTGGGAATGGAGCTTGACGGATCAGCAATTGGAGAAAAGCTGAGCCACAGAGTCCCGAGGAGCCCCAAGAATGGACTTCCGGCTAGGAGGGGCAGGCCCCAGATCTCCCTTAGGACGAGGGGGGAGGGTCTCACAGGGACCAGCAAACAGACCTGGACCTATGTAGGGCTCTTTCTTTCTTTCTTTCTTTCTTTCTTTCTTTCTTTCTTTCTTTCTTTCTATCATGTCTTATTTTTCTCCTTCCTTTTCTTTCTTCAGGCGTATATTTTCTTATTGTTCGGACTAGGACATGGATGGGTTGCCTAATTATATGGGTTGGACATGGGAGGGAAGCCGGGGAGAAGGCAATGGGGCCAATGACCCTGGAAGATAGAAGGGGAAGAAGGAGATGGGGAGAAGGGTGTGGTGAGCGGACGGCGTCATGGACAGGGGAACAACTAGGGAAGTGGAACCAGCATCTAGGAGAGGGTAGAGATCCTGTGAGCATTAGAGCAACACCATGCTAGTGGAGAGGAAGCACTAAGAGGTGGAAGAGGGGGAAAGTGATGGCGGGGCAGGTGGAGGCAAAAGGAAACAGAGGCAAGCTCTAGGAAGCAAAGATAGATAGGGGGATTAACAGAGGTGTGCACTTATGCAAATACATTAATCCATAACAACAGTGGTATTGGACTGTGTACATATATTTATAAGGCAATACACTGAAGCTGCAGATGGGCCTTGGGCCTCAGCTCATACCCTCCCTCAACACAAGAACACTTTGCTCTAACAAATTGGCATTCTGTGGTGCTCACACCCCACCCCCACGATCACTGAAGACAAAATGGGTGCAAAAGCAGAATTAGTGAAGGCAGAGGGTGGTGCCGCTGGGGTCTTAAGGCTTGAAGTTAAACAAGCAACCATGCAACAGTGAAGCAACAAGCCCACATGGAAGAAGCACAACAGCCGGTGTGATCTTGAGGTGTCAAGACCAGACAACGGGCATCAGAAGACTCACAACTAGCCGTAAACAAACAAAAATGCATTGGTGAGACTGGAGCGGGGTTGGAGCAGAGACCCAAAGCCCATCTATGGACAATGGAATATCCTCCCACAGAGAGGTCTCCGAGAGTGGTTCAGTCAGTCAGGGGGCAGTAGAGCACTAATGAATCACACAATATACCTCTGATCCCTTGAGGCCTCCTCACCTCCCCCCCCCCGCCCCACTCTCATGACCCCAGTGCCGCACTGGACTAGATGGGAGCATGTCCATAGGTACAGGCAAGAGATAAAACTCACAGCACATGGAACCCAGGAACAGGAATGGGAATAGAGATACCAAAAGGGTAGGGAGAAGGGAGGGAGAGGGAGGGAAGGAGCAGGGCACCCATTACAAGGATTGGCACATAACCACACCCCCCATCCAGGGGGAAGAACAACAGAAACTAGGGGAGAAGAGAGACAGTGGTCGGTGTGAGATTTGAAAATAATCTACAATCTATCAAGGGGCCACAAGGGTTGGGGGGCAGGGGGGAAGAGGAGCTGATCCCAAGGGCTCAATGGAAAGGAAATATCTAGAAAAGAATGATGGAATATATGTACGAATATGTTGGATCAATTGATGTGTGGATTGTAACAAGAGTTGTAAGAGCCCCCAATAAAATGATTTTATATATATATATATATATATATATATATATATATATATATATATATATATATAAATGGAGCCCAAAGCAAAGACTGATGTCACCCACATGGGACTGCTGACCTGGGCTTTTCTTTACACCCCAAACGTTATTGTTGTTGTTGGGTACCTGAAGTCAGGTCCAGCTCATAGCAAGCCCGTGTGTAAGAGAGGAGAAGGCTGCCCAGTCCTGCGCCATCCTCACACTCACTGAGCCTGTGTTTGCAGCTCCTGTCCTGGAGGACCCAGATCTCTGCGCTTTGTGCACGCTCGGCCCAGCACATCCCCCAGCGCTTCCTGCAGGGCCCACTCTGCACAGTCCCAACCTGAGCAGCAGGACTGCTGGCTCACTAGGGGACCTCTCACTTCCCATCCCAGGCATGCCTACAGTTATAGCTAGGCTCCAGTGGAACTGCAGGGCGTGGGAAGCCTGTGGGGGCCCTGGCCCTGGGAGGGGTCTCTCTACCCACCTGGGAACCGTTTGGAGAGACAGTTCCTGCCGTCCCTCAGAAGGGCCTGTGGACATTCGAAGTGACCATCGCTCAAGGCAGCAGCCACCTCCTCGAAGCATCCTCCCTCTGGCTCTGCCACTTGGTAACCTTTGTTTCTCCCTCTCTGCCTGCTGCCAGGGTCACCTTACCAAGCCAACCACCCAGAGATGGACTAAGAACCTTTAGAACTCTGCCTGCAGGGCAGCCCAGGCCCAAGCTGAAGGGCTTCCCTAGGTTCCGGGAAGGCCGTTGTTCCATCTTGGCAGCACCCTACAAGCCAGAGCAGGCCTGCACCATCGGACCCGCAATCACTGATTGGTCAAAGGAGATCTCCAGGCCTTTCTTGAACTGTGCCTCTGAGTGGACTCCAACTTCTACCCTTTTGCACCTGGCCAGATAACTGCTTTTTAATGAATCCCACTCAGAGCAAGCTCATAGGGTGCTCAAGACTGTCATTCATTTTTATTTTTTAATTAAGACTGTCAATCTTTACAGCCAGTCTTGTCTTGCTCTCAGTGCCTGCCTGTGGGTTTGACCAGGCCAGCCCTGTGTCTGGTGGCTTCGTGGCACACAGACCCCTCTGCCTCACTCCTGAACTCACCACCTTGTACTCACAATGTTGCCTCTCCCTAAAGGAGGGCCTGCTCGCCCTTGACCCCCAGCCAAGCTGTACATCTACTCTGCAGCTTAGATGGTCCAGCGGGGCAGTGTGCTCCCTCAGCCCCGCCCACACCACAGGTCACGCGGGGGCGGGGCATTCATGCACAGGACTGCCAGCATGTGCTTGCCAAGCCCAGGCCTCTGTGAGCCAGGCTATTCACATGCACTTCCAACACATGCCCCCTGAGCACCCACTGTGTGTGTGCCGCTGTGGTCAATCAAGGGGCCGGGGAGGCCATCCATCTGCCAAACCAGTGGCCCCAGGACCGAGGTGGTGCAGGTGGCAGCCTTGCAGGCAGGAACTCTGTACCAGCAGGCGTGTCTATTAGGAGACACCTCTTCCTCTGAATGCCAGGCCAGCGCCAGGCTGGGGCCCTTCTCTGTGCCTGGCACATAGTAGGTCATCATGAATGATGTGTGAATGGAACATGACGATGAGAGGCAGCAGAGTGGAGAATGAGCATGCGCCTGGTGCCCGTGGGCTGTGTCTGTCACTGTTCGGAGTGTCTCTGCCTGGCTCAGCGCCCCAGGGATCCCCCAGGCACAGGCAGTCACTCCCAAGGCCCCTGGGCAAACAGCTGTCACTACTTTGTGTTGCAATCAGCTTACAGGTGAGTCTGCCCTAGCTCCCGGCTTCTTCTTCTTTGTGCCCCGCCATCCACCCCAACCAGGAGAGCCACTGATGGGGGCAGGCAGGTATGTGAAGGTCACAGACTGGCTGAAACGTGCTCCAAGGCCAGCCCACCACCTCTGGTCTCTGTGGGCAAGGACCGTGCGGCGCACCCAGCTCCCATTCTCCCTGCGCATGGCCAACATGCTCGGAGGCCGGAAACTGACCCTCACAGAGACCGAGCACACGTGTGAGGGAGGAGCACGGCTACACACGCAGGTCGGCCTCCATCCCCTCCTCCTCCTGGCCCTTCCCCCACCTGGAGCCCCCGCCCCAACTGGCCTGCTCACCTCCAGGCCCGGGCCATCCCGACTCCAGCACGTGGATGGAACTGAGCTTCTTGCTCAGACAGATGGAACTCACCTCCCAGTGCCCGGATTCCGGAGGTGGGGGTCACACTGGGCCATGGTGGCCTGCTGCTCCTAGGGGTGGGGGCTTCTGGACTAAGCCCAGACCAGGAGAATGCTGAGGCGATGGGATTCCTCACTGCAAGTCACTGTCCAGTGGCCTCCAGTCCACGGTGGCCCCATGTGGGTCAGAGAAGCCCTCTGTTGGGTTTCTGGATGCCCACAGCCAAGGCTGTTCTTCGATGTCGGTGTGCCCGGGTAAACCTTCCAGCTTCCCGCCAGCAGCTGAGTGTGTCAGCCATGGGCCAGGCTCTGTTCCTCCCGCTCCGCCATGCTTGCCTCCACCCACCCCTGGGCCCCCAAGGAGCTCTCAGAGGTGCTGGCTCCAGGGGTGGGAGCTGGGCGGGCGAGCAGCACACCACTGTGAGTGCCGCAGCTGTGCGGACAGGTGGCCAGGACGTGGCACTTGTGTGGGATGGGGGACATGCTGGCCACGCAGCCCTGTAAGTTTAGAAGCGAGGGCATGGCCTTGGCAGGAGGGGAGGGTGCTGGTTAAAGAATGCCTTACCCCTACCGCCACCCCCAGGGTGTGCTTCTGAGAGAAACACAGCCCCCCCCAGCCCCCATGGCCCTTCAGGGAGGCATCTTCTCCAAACACATGGGTCCTGGTGGTGAGGGATGTACCCAGACCTGGTGGGTAAAAGCTACACTTTCCTGTCCCCCTGTCTCCCCAACAAGGGCAGCAAGCCCAGGCCCAGCAGCGGGACACTAGGGGAGCAGGCTTTTCTAGTGCCTTCCTCAACCTTGAGTTGGCTGTGGGGATTCTGCATCCGGCTGCTCCGAAGGCTGGGATTCCCCGAGAGGTGGGAACTCTTGGCTTTTTCCCACCCTGTAAGAAAAGGCTAATCTTGAAGTACCTTCATCCTGTCTCCCATGAAGAGGCTGGTTCCTGCCTCCAGAGAGGACACCCAGAGCTCCCCCTTGCTAGGGGTCCAGTCCCTGGAGAGGACACCATGCTTGGTCCGCAACAATGGGGAAAGCCTCGGCCCGATGGATTGACGCAGAGACTGCCAGGATGAGGAATGGAGCCTCGAGATGGCCCTAAGAATAAGAGTCAAGGGGGACGTGGGGACACAGTTCCTCAGAAAGCAGGACCGGTCCAGCTTCACTCATCAAAGTGGCTTCACCCCCACCCCCCCACTCTACTGAGCCGCGCCCACATGGCCCTTCTGAAGGGCGTGCGCTGTAACCAGCACATAATTGAACTTCAGTAGACTCCAGTCCTCCTCCATGAGGTGCACCTGGGCCCACCTGGGGGGCTCCGCTTCCACAGTCCTGGAATTTCAGCAGGCCCCTTTGACTGTGGCTGCCAGAGAGGGGAGGGAAAACTGACAGGACAGAACCTGGACGGGAACTCCACTCCTTTCTCCAAAATGTGGGAATGGGGAGGCTCCAACGCAGCTTGGGAATCCCACCCTCACCACGCGGTGTCCCTGCACCAAGACAGGAGCGTAGAAATACGTCTACATCCGTTGTGGGAAACAAAGCCTTGGCGATCGGCCAGCCGGTCCCTGGGTGGGTTAGATTTCAGCCCTGGGCACCAGGCTGGGCCTGGGCACCCGTTCCCAGGGTATCATAGTTTCACTGCGCCTGCTCAGCCCAGTTTTGTGGCGTCCATTCCTGCCTCCCCAGAAGCCCGGCTGGGCACAGACCCAACAGAGCATGCGCCCCTGGTGCCCTGCAGTGTCCAGCAGGGAGGACCTGCAGCTCCCACTTTGTCCCTGTGCAAGAGGACATCCTTGGGACACTGAGGACAGCTGGGGTTTTCCAGCTGGCTAGCAGCCTTGCAGTCCCCCCCCATCAAATCTACCAAGTACCCAGGACCTGCCTGGCTGACTGCCACCGCCCTGCGGCATAGCTGGAGGGCTTGGGGGTCTGCGCTGCGGACACCTCTTTCCTAGAGATGTGGCCCTGGGAATGGCACCTGGAGCAGGAGTTTCCCGGTAGATCTGCCGGGCAAGATGCACTTAGCTCTGCAGGCACACTCGCAGGCCCTGCTGCCAGCCTTGCTGGAAAACACCCACCTGTTCAGAGGGACCAAGAGAAAAAGTTACCCCCTCTTGGCTCCCACCCTTTCCTAAGGGCAGGCTGTCCACATGTGGAAGCACATCAGCACGTGCTGCGAGTCACCTGGAGGGAGTGGAGGTGTTTGCATTTTAGGTCAACAAAACCTATTGGCACAGCAGTTGTTGATTTGTCTTCCTTGGGCTTGGCCCCGCCCTGGGCAGCTGCCTTTGTAAAGGAGCGCAGGGTCTGGGGGCAGCACGGCGGTCTGCCTTCCCTGCAGCCAGGCCAGCTGCTTCGGCTCCCTGTTCTCCTGTCCCTTTATTCCCTGTCTCTTCCTTCCCTCCTCTCCTTTTCTCTCATCCTGCCTCCGTCCGTTCCCTCCTTCCTTTTCCTCTGGTCCCTCTTTCCTCCCTGCTCTGCCCCTCCCCCCCCCCCTCGCTTCCCTTCTTTCTGCCCACACAACCATTGCTGTGGGAACTCTGCTGCGTAGTGGGCTCCGGGTTGCACTGCTCTGTTGGAGAAAGATGGGCTTTCGGCTCCTGTAAAGAGTTACAGTTTCAGAAACACACGTGGGGAGGTGGGGACCAGTTCTACTCTGCTCTATAGGGTCGCTGTGAGTCAGCATTGCCTCAATGGCAGTGAGTTGTTTGGTTTGGTGATGGGTATCGTTGGATGCATACCCCTGTATTAGTGCACCGTTGCTGTTTCCTTGAGGACAGCTTCTGCACGGGGTCAGGGCACAAAGGATGAGACACGTGCTTTAACTATGCCACACCAGCATGGCCTTGAGCTGCTCTGACTGTGGCTGCAACACTGAGCTCTAGCATAGGAGCGATTGTGAGGATGGATCGGGACCAGGCGGTGTTTCATTCGACTGTGACTCCATGGCACATAACACCACCATCACCACCACCAAATTGTCCTCCTGAGAACCCACGGGTATTTTCTAGGCCACCGCTTTGTATTCCGTTTGCCTCGGTTGCCAGTGAGCAGGCGAGCCGAGGAGGTGGTACTGCAAGACCCATCCCGGGAGCACCTGCTGGGGGCCCTGTGTGAGGTGGACACAGCGCTGAGGCTAAAGGGTGGCTCCCTAACAAATCTGTCGCCATTCAAATCCGCAGAGCCCATGGGTGTGACCTGATCTCTAAGAAGGGCCTTTGCCTTCAAGTTGAAGTTAATCATTTTAAGATGAGGAGGTCAACTTGGGAGAATCTGAGCTCAAACCAAAAAGCCAGACCTACTGCCATCGAGTTCAGAGACTCCAAGTCTGTCTCTACAGCAGGCAATCTCTTCTGTCTTCTGCAGAGTAGTGGGTGCGGCTTGAACTCTCTACTTTGTGGTTAGCGGTCCAGCACTTACCCAGCAGCACCCCTGGGGGTCCTTCCCTAAACAAAGTGACAGCAAGAGACTGTGAGGAGGAGGTACTGTGAAGACAGAGGCAGAGTTTGGAGTGGGCCATGAGTATGGATGTCAGCTGCAGGGGGCAGGAGGGATTCTCCCCTGGATCCCCAGAGCCAGAGTCTGAACTGTGGGTCAGACCTGCAGACTCCAGGACAGTGGCCAAGTACATCCATGGTGTCCTAGGCCACCACAGTGTGGTCCTGTGCTAGAACAGCTTTGGAGAAGAAATGTAGATGATGAGGTTTAAGAGCACAGAAACTTCCAGAGGCTCAACTGGCACCTAGTGGGAGACCTTGCACCCTAGTGCTCTGAGGTGTGTGAGAAGGGCCCAGGAGCACCCAGCCTTGAGGAAACCCCCAGGCTCTAGACCTCTGGGTGGTGTTCTGGTGAGAAGCTGTGTGTTAGTCTGGGTAGACTAGAGAAACAAATTCATAGACACTCATATGTGTATAAGAAAGAGCTTTATATAAGGAGTAATTATACATTAAGGAAACATCCCAGCCCAGGCCAGATCAAGTCTATAAGTCTGATATTAGTCCATATGTCCAATACCAATCTATAAAGTCCTCTTCAGACTCATGAAACACATGTAATGATGGCGAATGCAGGAAGATCACGGGCCAGTGGGTAGGAAGTCTTGTGGATCCAGTGGTGTTGTAAACAACTCAGCACTGGCAGGGATCTCCACCTGGCTTCTCCAGTTCCCAGGGCACAGGGTCTATTAGCTTAGTGCCATGTGTCTTGTCAGTAGAGCATCTCTCAGGGAGTGAGTCAAGGGATAGAGTATCTCCTGCCTCCAAGGAGGAATTCCCAGAATTCTCAGAAGAAGGTCATGCCCACACAGAGACCTCATTGGCTTTGTCCTAATTGATTGACAGACTAGACTCCACCCATTCACTCTTAATCCTCTCAAATCCCCAAACTGACAGCAGATTATGTAACTAGCCCAGACAGGTGTACACCAAAGGCAGCTTGGCAGTGAGTGGCTGGTGGGGCATGTAGGGGTGCCAGGCCTCCAGTAAGTCCCTCTTTCCTTCCCAGGAAGGAATGAGTGCAGGATAAGCTCTCTCTCTCGCACCATGTGGCAGCATCTTCTGGTGGCCTTGACTTGGGAGCATCTGGAGATATGAAGACATAAGCAACTGGATGCGAGGTACGAGGGACCTGGAGCCTATATCACAGGAGCAGTGCGTGTGTGTGTGTGGGTGTGTGGTGTTTACGGTGGGGGGTAGGGGAGGGGGAGGGTTAAGACAGGGTTGTGCCATCAAATGCAAACACGCAGAGCAGATGGGAAATGGAAAGTCCTGGTTAAAATATTGCCCCTGCTTCTTCCCAGGGAACTCCCTCCAAGTCCAGACAGAGGGAGAAGGGAGAGTATGCCTTCTGAGCCCAGGTCTCAAAGCCTGTCTCCACCACCCTTCACCTGGTTCCTGTGTGTACCTGGCCAGCCTAAGCTGCACCCACACCCTCCCTGACAGAAGTGCCCAACCTCCTTCTAGCCTAAGGACATGCTCAGGAGAAAAGGCCTGGTGGGAAGAGCATGTGAGCCTGAGGTGGGAAGTGGGTGTTTCAGGGGTCCAGAGGCCCAAGCTTCAGTGCCAGAGACATGCCCTAAAATAGCAAGGGTGCCGGCTGGAGACAAACCCGTATGTGCCTTGGTCTGCAGACCAGAGCCCTTGCCCTCTGAGGAGGAGTGGAGACGAGGCCTCTCAAGTGTGGCACTCAGGAAAGGCCCCCAGGCACTCAGCACTGAGCATAGGGTCTAATGACCTCAGTTCGCCAAAGATCCAGAGGGGGAGGGAGATCGTCAAGAAACACCCAACCCTCCCGAGCTTCCCATGGCCTTGGTGGTTCCACAAGCCACAACTACAAGGGTCTATGGAAAGGGCAAGTGTCTGCCCTGCCCTGGGTCACACATTGAACTTGATCCATCCCAGGTGGTAGGAGCTCCAGCCATCCATTCCTCTCACAGGGAGCAGCAGCATCCGCAGGCTTTCGGCCTGGCCAGGGCAGACCACTCTTAAGGCCACAGCGGCCACGGCCACCCATTCACCACCTAAGGGCCAAGCTCAGTGCTAAGCCTTCACCTGAAATCCCTCTGCTCATCCACCCATGCCCGTTGTCCCCATTTCACAGTTGTGATCCCAGCACTGGGGTCTGCCGAGGAGCTGACACATGGGGTCTCTATTGTGGGGGCC
The DNA here is from genome assembly GCF_050624435.1 of Tenrec ecaudatus. Taxonomy (NCBI): domain Eukaryota; kingdom Metazoa; phylum Chordata; class Mammalia; order Afrosoricida; family Tenrecidae; genus Tenrec; species Tenrec ecaudatus. The sequence goes on from NC_134547.1 coordinate 31,202,387, forward strand.
TGTCTCCCCCTTCACACACAGTTTTTTATTATAAAACAATACTTAGCACATTCCACTTAGAATAGCAGATATTTCATATCTTTTGCTTATTACAATGCATCGTGCTAAGCATCCATTATTTAACTGTGTGCTGGGTGTAATCATTCTTCAGGTTCTGGCGTGCCAGCAGTAATTTACATCCTGTGTAAGGAGTCGGGATGTATCCTCTACCTGTACAAAGGGAGTTGACAGCAGGACAGAATATAATTGTTCCCAAAAGCCCCACTCGATAGCTAATGACTGAGCAGGTGCGGATTAGAGATGTGGAGATCCACGGCGTCTGTGAGTGGGAAACCAACGATTAGAAGGAGAATCTCTTCTGTTGGCTGTCAGGCGAGGGTTCTGCAATGCAAAAGGGAAAGGATGATTCAGACTCCAGGGGAAGACAGAATCATCCCTGTCTGCTGAGGGGATGCGAGGAAACCCACGTTCCGATGTTTTTGAAGACCTATTTTTAAGAGATGTTATTAGATGAATTTCCTCCAGTGTCTTTCATCTTTGAAAAAGATTTTGGAAAGCTTGTCCAAGCATTCATTCACTCAGTCAATGTAGGGAGCACGCGGCCTGGGCCTGGTGTCACAGCAAGGAAGTTCTCCAACTGGGAACAGCTCCAGCCTCTTCTCTGAGCCCAAGGGAACTGAGACTCGGAGGAGGCTGTTACTGGAGGGCAGCTCTCCCGGACAGACAGTGATCACAGTAACCACAGTCATTGCTGTTGACCACTGATGACCAGGGCAAGGTAGGTGGTAGAGAGATAGACACACACACACACACACACACACACACACACACGACAGGTGCATAGATAGGTACTTAGATAGGCACGTAGATATAGAGACAAGTGCATAGATAGAGCAATCTATAGATAGAACATGGTGTATGCTATTTCTGCATACTGTGTGTGAGACGTCTGAAAACCACTTCCCTGGTCACTGACCCAGGATCCCTGCTCAGCCATTAAGATGAGGGAACCTATGAACCTGGCTGAGCCCTTATGTCAATGGCCAAAGTAGTCTGGGATTGCCCTGATTTGATTTCTCTGACTCCCAAAGCAGAGCCAAGGGGCCTAGAGGCTAGTGCATTTCAAACCTGACAGAGGTCGCCTACTGGTCGAAAGAGGGATGACCTCTGGTTAGGGTGTGGCATTTTTTCAGGTGACTGGAGCACTTGATGACAAAGTTGCTCACAGTGAAACTTGACCCCGACTTACCTTCCTAAAGCGATTCCCTCCCAAGGCCCATAGTGCCTTTCCTTGTCTCATAGATTCTTGCATGCTCACTCCCTGTCACATGTCCATGACGGCAGGGGACTGCTCGGAGCACATGTGCCTGGGGGTATCCCAGGGGCCCAGCACACTGCTAGCTGCCCTCCACGCACCAGCTCACCACCAACCCTGGGACTTGGGTTAATAACTAGAGTTTATTTATTATCTTATTTCATTTAATGCAAGTATTTTATGGTTGACTGTACTGAGCAGAGCCTTACTTCCTGGTGTTATATTCACTTTATAAGCCTGTCTGTTGTTGGCTGAAGGTTGATCTACAGGGGTAAGTTCAGTTCCTGATTTGAAGAGTGTCCAAGGGCTATAGTCTTAAACAAACAAACAAACAAAACATTTGAGTTTTGTTCCACATTGTTCTCCCAGGCGATCTTCAATTGTGATGCTGATCTGAGTGGTCAGTAGAGGTAGCCCAGCACCACCTGGTTCTTCTGGTCTCAGATTAGTGGAGGCTGAGATCCAGGGGTTCCCATAGTCCTTCAGTGTTCTTCACTCTTCTTGGCTCCACATGGAAAGAGACCAATAGTTGCATCTTAGATGGCCATTCATACACAGCTTTTAAGATCCCCATCGCTGGTAGAATATTGTCCTTGTGGACTTTTCTGCCCGTTGATCTAGATGTTCCCTGAGACTATGGTCCAAGTCCCCAAGCCCAGTGACTCATTCCTTTAAGGTGCTTGGCTATGGCTAAGACATTTTCATAACTTTATCTCATGGATACTGTGGTAGTTACATAATCTGTTGTCAATTTGAGACTTATGAGCGAAGGGGTGGAGTCTAGCCTGTCAATCAGGTGGTAGCCTGATGACCTCCTTCCGAGGCACTAAGGAGATAAATAGCTCGCTGGAGGTAAGACACTGGCTCAATGCCTAAGAGATATTCTTGTTGACAAGCCACATGCAGACAAATGGCAGCAGAGCCTTAGATCTGGAGGAGCCATGTAGAGAACCCTGCCAGCATTGAGGTGTTTACACCACCACTGGATCTGCAAGACTTTCCACCCACTGGCCTGTGATCGTCCTGCATTTGGCATCATTGCACATGTTTCGTGTGTCTGAAGAGGAATTTATAGATTGGTATCAGACATATGGGCTAATACTGGATTTATGAACTTGATCTGGACTGGGCTGGGATGTTTTCTCAATATCCAATTGCTCTTGAATACAAAGCTCTTTCTTACACACTTAAGAGTGTCTATGAATTTGTTTCTCTGGTCTACCCAGACTGGCACAGATACTATTATGTACATGGATGTATTTGCAGCACATATAAATGTCTGTGTGCCATCGAGTCGGTGCCGACCCATAGGACCCCCTGCCGAACAGAAGAAAGCCCTGCCCGGGCCTTGGCCACCCTCACAATGGGGATGTTTGAGCCCATCGTTCAGCCACTGTGGCAATCGGTCTCATCGCGGGCCTTTCTCTTTGTCCACGGACCCTCTGCTCTACCAAGCAAGATGCTCTTCCCCAGGAATCGCTTTGTCCGGGCGACATGTCACAGTCTGTGAAGTGAAGGCTGCCATCCTCGCTTGCACTTCTCTGAAGACAGACCAGCTTCTTCTGCCAGCCCAGGCGCTCTTCGCCGGCTCCTCTGTGCTTTGTTTCAGAGATGCGTTTTAGGACAGCAGGCTAGTTTCTTTGCTGACTGGCCTCAGCGTGGGGTGGGCTGGTTACCCACTTTTGGCAGTCATACCCTCGACGTGGTATCTCTCCGTGCAGTTAGGTTCTCTGTGTACGCAACCAGAAGACCAGAGGAGTTTATGCCTCCTCTTCTGAGCACAGATCACTTGGTAGGGTAGTGTGGCTGGATTCCTCCATTGTTACCACTTGTTCTCTTGTAGTTAGGAAGTATCTATGGATGGGTAGCTTTGTTGTTAGCTGCCCTCTTGTTCCCTGGCTCAAAACAACCCCCCTACAGTGGGACAGAAACTTTACAATTCACAGGGTTTTAGCTGATGTACCTGGAGATAGAGCACCAGGCCTTCCCACTAGTTCATCTTAGTCTGGAAGCTCCATGACACCTGGTCAGCCTCACAGCAGGTGCCGGCCCTCCCCTGAAAGTCAAGGGCAGCTGTACTACAGATGGAAGGGATTCAACTGGGGTTTCTTCCGGGGAGATGAGAATTCTACCACTGGGCCACCACAGAACGGTGGAAATATGCTGGTACTCTTCAAACTTCCATCCATTCGTTTTTGCATCTGTAGATTAATTTTTTTAATTATGATTTTATTTATTTTAAAATTTATTCTTAATTGGGAGTTAATACCTATATCATATCATTCCATAGCTCAATCCCATCTAGCAGTCTTATAAAATCGCTACCACAATCAATTCCAAACATCCTTTTCCTTCCTGGACTCCTTGCCATTGTCTCCCATTACCCCACCCCACCCCCACCAACACTGCACTGGGCCACCACCCCCCCCTGCCAAAAGCAAACAAACAAAAACCCTTATGCTACTTGCTGTCCCTATAGGTTCATGGATGCTGGGTTTCACATACTCAAACACAGAAACACATGTGGCACAGCTTCATGAGAGAGACCTCCATTGATACAACACCTCTGAGATAAACCCGAATACGCAGCAAATAAAAAGCAAGCAAACAAAAAATTACAGAAAATGCTGAAAACCACATCAGGTGCAGTGATTGCCAAAGGATAGCTTTCCTGGTGTTGTTCTGTGTCCATGTGCTAATTACTATTCTAGTCTATTCCTCCTCCCCCCCGGGGCGCTTCAAGGTGGCACACAGGCTCTTCTTCCCAGGGACCGCGAGACTTCTCTGTATTTTGATGCTCCAATGGTCCCGTATTTGGGACGATTGTGTGCATTCTTTCAAGCTGGCGTTGTGGAGTTTGGGTCCTACCTCCAACACTGTTGAACACCTCCTCACGGTTTGCACGCAGGAAGATGTCCCAGGCTCATCTTGTGCTTCCCCTGCCTCAGGTGTGAAATCAGCCCTCACAATAAGGAGTCCGGTTCCCTGCATCGGAAGGAGAACGGCATTTAGAAACCACGATCTGGGTGCCAGGTGTGCCCATTGCTACTGCAGTGGACAACACTGTTCTCTCTCTTTCTGCGCTCTCCTTCCTCTTTGAAAACGATGAGCTAATGCAGATCGCTCCGGTCCTAATCTGACAGCACAGCATTGATTGCAACTCCCTTCTCCCTCCTAATCCTCTCTCGTCTCCAACAGTGAGAAATAGGACTTTTCTTGTCCACATCTAGTTGCTCAGTTGCTCAATTACCAGTTACCTATAATTCTTTTGGCTGGCTCTTCCAATTGTATTTTTAAATGAAGTTTAATTACCCTAGTGCTGCAGATTCAATGATGTTCCCCCCAAATACATTTTGGCAATCTTTATCCCTATACCTGTGGCTATAATCCCATCTGGAATTTTTTATGTTGTTATGTTCATGAGGCAGGGTTCATGTAGAGTGTGTCTTAAATCAATCTCTTTTGAGATATAAAAGAGATTAAACAAGCAAGTGAGCAGGCAGGTCTGGGGGAAGATGAATGCCATGCTACATGAAGATCATTATTGAATATAGGCACATCAAGTTTCCAAATGTATATAAGGAAAGCAGAGTTATCAAGGTTAAATAAGCTTCCTAAGGTCACAGTGGGGAGACTCAGCTCCGATTCCCATTTCTTGGTGATCATGAGTCAGATACTCCCCCGTATCATTTGAACAAACCTGACCTTGGCAAGGGAGGCCCAGAGCCCACGAGGGTGGTGTCTTGTGTCGGTTGGACATGCCTCGGCCTCACCATCTTTGCCTCTGCTATTTGAGATATTTCATCCTGTGTGCAGGCAGCACAACGGTCACCTCCGTGGTAGCGGCTCCCTAGTGCTCACCTCTCTCTGACCTGGGGAAGTTCAGGGCACTGTAGGATGTAGAATATGATGCCTGGAGAGGATACAGGATATAGTGAGAAACTGTCTAAGCAGCCTGCTCCTGGAGTGAGTGGATAGATGATATGAGTGACAATGGCAAGAATGTCACAATCTTGTTTCAAGTGATGTCAGTGAGTGAGTAACCAAGCAATCGTAGGCTAACGGCATGGATGAGGGTCATACTAGGAACCAAACAGGAGCTTGCTCTGAGAGCAGACTGAGGAAACAGAGGTTATGCTCTAAGCACTCTGAACACAGTGGAGAAAGATTCATCAGTGACCATAAAGTTTTGTATTCCAAAGTCATAGGACGTGAACAGGCATATCGCTCATTGGCTAGACATCTGTGTTCACTATTGCTCTTATTGAAGCTTCGGAAAGTGGGATGAAGAGGGCCCCCTGAAAGAAGCATATTTTGCATGAGGATTTAAAGACAAAAGTTTCCATTTGTGTGAGGAGAGCACTCTTACCACTGTCTAAGCAGAGAAGATTTTCTTAAAATGTTCTAAACAGTTCTTGTGCTGTATTGGGTTAGGCATTGGGCAGCTGGTTCAAACAGTCATACAGTCAGTGGTTCAAATCTACTAGATGCTCCATGGGTAATAAATTAGATTTTCTGCTCCCATAAAAATTGATAACCTCAGAAACCCGCAAGGACAGTTCTACCCTGCCCCGTGGAGTCACTAGAAGTTGGAATCTACTCAATGGCCAAGAGTGAGTGATGCCATTACCTATGTGCTCAAGTCTCCTTTGAAGTCAGCGTGGTAGCAGAGGGCAGTTATGTAATGGGAGTGGAACACATGGATTCAACAAATCTTGCAGGCTGTGAAAAAGCTCAACATCCTACTTCATTCCTTCCTCCCAAATCAATAGGTTTAGTGAACTGAGATGTTTATTTTAAAGGCAGGCCTCTGCAAGAACACATTGTTCTATTAACCTGGTATTGCATGATGCTAACCTTCCTGACATGATCACTGAAGACAAATGGGTGCATAAGCAAATGTGGTGAAGAAAGCTGGTGGTGCCTGGCTATCAAAAGATATAGCGTCTGGGGTCTTAAAGGTTTGAAGGTAAACAAGCGGCCATCTAGCTGAGAAGCAACAAAGCCCACATGGAAGAAGCACTCCAGCCTGTGTGATCATGAGGTGTCAAAGGAATGAGGTATCAGGCATCAAAGAACAAAAGAAATCAAATCATTGTGAATGAAGGGGAGTGCAGATTGGGAACCCAAGACCCAGCTGTAGGCAACTGGATATCCCCTTATGGAAGGGTCACGGGGAGGAGATGAGTCAGTCAGGGTGTAGTATAGCAATGATAAAACATACAGCTTTCCTCTAGTTCTTTAATGCTTCCTACACACAGACACACACACACACACACACACACAATCATGATCCCCATTCTACCTTAAAAATCCAGCTATACCAGAGCATGTTCACTGGTACAGATAAGAGCTGGAAACACAGGGAATCCAGGACAGATAAACCCCTCAGGACTAATAATGAGAGTAATGATACCAGGAGGGTAAGGGGAGAAAATGGGAACTGATCACAATGATCTACATATAAACCCCTCTCTGGGAGACGGACAACAGAAAAGTGGGTGAAGGGAGACTTTGGTCAGTGTAAGACATGAAATAATAATAATAATTTATAAATTATCAAGGGTTCAGGAGTATTGGGGGAGGGAGGGGAAAATGAGGCGCTGATACCAAGGACTCAAGTAGAAAGAAAATGTTTTGAAAATGATGATGGCAACAAATGTACAAATGTGCTGGACACGATGGATGGACGGATGGATGGATGGATGGATGGATGGATGGATGGATGGATTGTGATAAGAGTTGTACTAGTCCCCAATAAAATGATTTTTTGAATGCAGTCTCTTCTTTATCTATTCTGACTCAGTAGGTCAGAACGCTGCATGGACATAATGTGTGTTAGAAAGTCTTCAGTCAATAGCTAGCTTCACTTTGGGAAATACTGAACAGCTAATTCAGAAACTTCTGACCAGAGCTTTTCAAATGTTATGGAGCATACAGATCACCTGAAATTTTGTTACATTAAAGATTTTAAATCTTTGTGTCTGCCCGGTGTCCAGAATTTTGCCCTGTAAACACCCAGAGGGTGCTGATACGGCTCCTCTTAAACACCACACTCAGAAAGTCAAGAGTGCATACCAGCCTGGGAGCTCAATCAGATGGCTATATAGGATCACAGACAGGTTTTGAATGATATTTATTATTGTATGGTGTCTGGTTGTGTGTAATGTCTGGTTCAAGTTTTAGCCAATATCAAATCATATGGAGGACCTTCACTTCTAGTTATGATGAGGCTATTGACATCAGCGTGGTCTTCCTGTCACAAACCACACTAAACATAAACTCAGTACATGACAACTGCTTTTAGAAGATACATGCTAAACCACAAGAAAGGAACCCTGGAGGAAAGGACCACAGCAACAGCAACGTGTGGGAACGTGGGGCGGCGTGTGACCTCCTCCAGCCACACAATGCAGAGAAAGAGAGTCACCGTCATCAGCATCAGCCGCTCGAGGCTGACTCCTCTGAGGTTGAGGTCCGATTGGACGGTTGTCTCCAGTCTTGCCAGTGCTGACACCAACAGTCTCTCCCGCAGTACTCTCGACTTCTCCGCTGTATTTCATATTTCATCATATTGGCCACCCAGCGCTCATAGAACACATTCATAATTATGGGATTTCTTAAGGAATTTAACAGGTTATAATTTAGGTGAGAAGTGCTTAGGATATACTTGTTCAGTCAAGACAGTCTCTTTTTTTCTGTGCCTTCGTGCAAGTCTCTCCCTGGTGTGTAGCCTCTTGGCTTTGCCTCAATTCTATCCTAGCAATACTAGAAACTGCCAATAAATGCCCTCAGGACCCGCCACTCTGGAATAAACCTCATCCCAAAGAGGCTCAGCTCTGGCTTCATGGCCAGCTGCCTCATTCCTCCTCATTGCTCCAGTTAGTGCCTGGGGGAACCTCACTCCACCAGCAAGGCCCCCACCCAAAGGTTTACCCATTCCGTCAATTCAGGAACCTCACCACTTTGTCTCCTAGTCTGTTCTGCTGCCACCTCTCTGCCACTCCTTGGATGTCACTGGTGTCACCAAGGTCAAGGACGTTCAAGGCCCAGCACTCAGGGCATCCAAAGGGAAAACTCCACTCCTGACTCATTTCTCTTGTGGTGGTGGGGCTACCCCACATGCTTCTGAAATGACTTATTTTATACCCAGCTGGAAGTCAAGCTTCACGTTAGAGTTACATGTTTTGAAAATCATAATTAAACTTATTAACAATCACTCGCCACTGAATGCTGTCTCCGCCACTGTCCTTCCTCCACCTGCTCTTACTAAGGCTCATCAGGAAGCAGTCATTTGGAGAGAATTACAAAGACTGTGGCTAGAAGAGACATATTAAATAATTCACTGCACTGCCACAAGCCATGAGAAGAGGCCAATGATTGCCCACGTCTTTATCTGGGGACAAGTTACAACCTAGAACATTAAGCTAATTTTTATTTTCATACGTGATAAAAGAATAGCTATCTTGTTGGAACAGGATTCTATATCCAATCAAATTGTTACAAAAATTATGATGGTGGCTTAGTTATTGAGTACTACTGTGGCAGAAATGGCACACGTTGGCGGGTTGTACAAGCATACATTTATTTTCCCCAGACCAGGAGGCTAGAAGTCTGCCTCCAAGGCATCGTTTTCTGTACAGGTCCCGGGGGAAGTTTCTTGTCTCTCTTCAGTTTCCACTTCTCGGTGATTATCTGACAGGGCCTCTATCATCCTTCATCTCTCCCTTTTTCCTTGGTTGCTTACTCAATCATTATTTTGTCTAAAAAAATAGACTAGACTCTGATGCTATCCCATTAGTATACAAAGAGAGCCAAATTCTATAGAAAGTTATAATCACAGGTATAAGGACTGGAATTTATCCATTTGGGGAACACATTTAATTCATAACATATGAAATAAAGATAGTTTTAAGTAAGCAAAAGTTTGGGAAATGTTTGTTAAGAGACTTCCACTATAAGAAATTACAAAAGATGTTATTCTGGCTGAGCAAAAATTTTATTAGATGGAAAGGGGCACCAGAAATTAGAAATGAGCATGGAAACTGAAAAGTCTGTGTGTTATTACTTCTAATTTAGTTAAATTTACCTGAAAAGAATTGATTGTTGTATGGATTGTTATAAGAGCTATAAGAGACCCCAATACAATATTTTTGAAAGAAAGATAATTGATTCTATAGAGTCAAAATAACAAGATTGTGGAGTGTCTTTTAAGATATATGTAGATGTGAACGATATGACAATGAATGCAGAAAGAATGTGAAACAGAAGACTATTTCATATAATATTATTTTCTTGTAAAATAAAAGTGTAATGTATCAAATATGAAGTATAAAATTGGAAGAAGAAGGATATTGACTCTAAGTAGATTCTGGTAAGTTATCAACTCAAAGTATCTCTGCCATCAAGTCAATTCTGACTCAGTGACCCTGTAGGACAGGACAGAATGGCCTCTGTGGTTTCCAAACCTGCCACTCTTTACAGGAGTAGAAAGTCCATCTTTCTTCTGGTAAGGCATAGATACTTATTATTGACCCTACAACAGCCATAAAAAAATCAGAAGTATAATTATTTTTAAAAAGAGAAAAAAATATTCATTAAGCGTAAAGAAATGTAAAACTAGGTCTGCTGACCTTGCAGACTGGAAGAACTCTATAATTGTAAGCATTCTAAGACAGGTGACCCAACAGAATTCACAATGTCTAGAACAATATCATTAATATCATATGCAAGTACAATTTTGCTGTTGATTATCCAACAAAGGTTTTCAGTAGGACCTTGACAGGGAATTCAAGCCAGATTCAGAAACAAACATGGAACAAGAGATATCACGGCTGATGTCAGACAGATCATGACTGAAAGCAGAGAGTATCAGAAATATAGACATTTGATTGTGTGGACCATAACAAACTATACAGAGCCTTGAGAAGAATGGGAATTCCAGAACACTACCTGTGCTCATGTGGAATCTGTATGCGGATCAAGAGGCAGCTGTGGGGACAGAAGAAGGGACTACTGAATGGTAGAAAACCAAGAAAGGTGTGCATCAGAGTCACGTCCCGTCACCATACTTATTCAATATGTATGCTGAGCAAATTATCTCAAAGCTGGATAGAATGAAGAAGAAAGTGGTATCAGGATTGGAGGAAGCTTATTAACAAGCTACCTATCCAGATGACACAACTTTGCTTACAGAAAGTAAGGAGCACTTGAAGTACTTGCTGCTGAAGATCAAGGTCTGCAGCCTTTAGTATGGATTACAACTCAATGTAAAGAAAACCACAATCCTCACCACTGGGCCAATAGGTAACATCATGATAAGGGAGAAAAGATAGACATTGCCTACGATTTTGTCTTTCTTAGATCTACAATCAATGCTCAGGGAAGCATCGGATCAACGCAATGCTGCACAGGCCCTCTTTAAGTAGTGGAAAGCAAGGAGGTTACTTTGAGTATCAAAGTGTATCTGACCCAAGCCAGGGTATTTGAAATCGCCTCATATACATGTGAAAGTTGAACAACGAATAAGGAAGACCAAAGAAGAACGGATGCATCTGAATTATGATTCTGGGGAAGAATATTGCAAGTACATGGACAGAAATCTGTCCTGGAAAAATGCTCCTTAGCAGCAAGGATGGCAAGACTTGCTCTCACATAATTTGAACCTGTTGTCAGGGGAAACCAGCCCCTGAAAGAGGGCGTGGTGATTGATAAAGAGTGGAAGGCCACCTTAGCTGCAATGGGACCAAATTTTACAGCAACAACAACAATGAAGGTAGAAGCGATCAAAATGTGAGCCTGTTACAAAGAAAAGTGTAACAGCAGAATGAAGGAATCATTGAGCCATACGATTAATATCACAAGTAAGGTAAATCTTGTTGAAGATAATTAAAATTCAGCGGCAGCATTTTATCAATTGGGAACTTCAGAACAGCAAGCCAGCTGCAGAAGGGGATGTGGAATGAGAGCTATCATTGCTGATAGCAGATTGGTTTGGGTGGAAAGCAGCACATACTAGAAAGATGGTTATCTGTGGTTCCTTAAGTATGCAAAGGCATTTCCCTGGTGGATCCTAACAAGGTGTGGATAAGATTGGGAAGAATGACCATCCCAGACGTCAAGTGATTCCTCAAGAGGCGATTGAACAGAACCACGGGATACTGCATGTTTTTATATCAGCCAAAGTGTGGATCGGGGTGTATCCTTTCACCATAGTTATTCAATCTGGATGCTGCGCTAATACTCCATGAAAATGAACTATATAAAGAACAGTGAGGCATGAGATTGGAGACAGACTTATTATCAACCTGTGATATGCAGCTAATGTTACTTTACTTGCTGGAATTGAAGAGGGTTTGAAGTACTTACTGAATATAAAAAAAAATTCATCATAAATAAATACTTCAACACAAAGAGAACAAAATTCCTGACAAGTGGACCAGCCAACACCCTTCTGGTAAATGAAGAAACACATCCAAGTAGGTAAGGATCTCATTTTCCTTGGACTCACCGTCAGCACCAAAGGAAGAAGTAGTCGAGACGTCAAGTGACACACTGCAGTGGGAAAATCTGCTGCAAAGCAGCGTATTGAAGCATCAAATAGCGCAGATGTTACTCGGAAGACTGGAGGTGTGCCTAATCCACACCATGGTATTTTTGCTTTCTCATAGCCATGCAAAGGCTCGACAGTGAGTAAGGACTGAAGAACAATTGATGACGCTGACCAAGGATGTTGGTGAAGAACATTAAACCGACCGCAGATGGCCAGAACAAAGCGGTGTTGGAGATAGCACAATGAGTGGTCCTTAGCACCGAGGACAGTGAGACTTCATTTCAGGTATTTTGTTCAGGCATGTTATCTTGAGGTTCTGGTCCCTGGAAAAGGACTGCAGGTTTGGTAGAGCCGAGCATCAGAAGACAGAGGAAGCCTTTCAATGAGATGGATCAGAACTGCTACTGTGTGTTCAAGTATAGGACTGATGATGAAGATGACACAGGATCAGATCTTATTTTTCTCTATTGTTCCTGGGATTCCTCTGACTAAGAATGGGCCGGAGGGAGCCTAACAACAATAGTTACCATACGCTTTCTGTGTGACTCTGCAGTCCCATTCCTAGGTTAATAATCAATATAGATGAAAGCAAATGCCCACAAACAGACTTGTATAGCAATGTTCATCATAGTTTTATTCAAAATAGTCCATATTTGGGAATGATTAAAATGTGCACCAACTGGGAATGCATGAAGGTGATCCGCTTAGATCATGTACCACTCCGCTTAGATCATGTACCACTGGCCACCTGTAAGCAAGAGCAAACTGTGCTACACACATGTTTAGATAAATCTCACAGACATTGTGCTGACTGAAACTGGGCAGACAGTAATGCATTCTGTATGGTTGCATGTTACGAAGGTCCTTGTAGACACAGAGACAGATCCATGGCTAACTGGAGCTTTGGGTGGTATGGAGGAGGTTGACTTCAGGCACAACAGGAAGCTTTCTGGGAGGATGGAAACGTTTGATGTCATGACTGAGGTAGGGGTTGCCTGGGTCTTTGGTCTGAGTCCCTGGATTAAATGCTTGATTGCAAGTCAAAATAATGGTGACTGGACCCCATCCAGTGGCTGATAAGACATAAGACAGGACTGATGCTTTTCTTCTGAAAAGTAAAAAACTAAATAAAATGCCAAATCCACTCCACTACATGTTATTCAATGGTGGGATTAAAATAATTTAACAGCTGATTTGCTGCCATAATGACTGGCTTAAGTATGAAAAAAGATATACCGAAAGGTAGTATATGGTTTCATATCTTTCATAGTTAAGCAAGAACAGTAAAAGAGATGCAATACTAGATTATAAGAAAGATTTAAAAAATATTAATGAAAAATATTCAATGATACCTGACAAAAACAATAAAACTGCTATTTCTATGTAGCTGCTTGATTGGCATCATCATTGCACTGTCCTTCACGTTTATCTGAGCCTCATCGGATGTGTGACTTATCGTTACGCATCTTTTTACTGTAGGAGTAGGATCCTGTTCCTTTAGCGCAGGCCAGTTCAAGTCACTGTGCTTGACAGATTAGAAACAAATGATCCCCATCTGTGACAAATCCCTTTTTTGCTTCTGCTGAATTTAAAGCAATTGTTCTCACAACATTTTTAGCTCTTTGAACACTTTCAGAAATTGCACAATTCACTCGGAATTCCTCGTGGGAATTTGCGGTGTGACCCAAAGCGGAAACGAAAGATGGGGTGTCGCCCCCCCCCGGTGGTTTGCCACTTTTTTCTTTATGTTATATGTTTACTGAAGTAACAAACTCAAGGGAATAAAAATGTAGGATTTCATCAAAAGGATAATGAGTTTTTTTTAATGAATAAGCACTACAGCATAGTTCATCTAACTTTTTATATCGATAGATGGAATGAACATCGCAATGTCAGAATATGCTGTTGTGCATTAAAAAACATTAAACAAAAGAAACCCATTATTAAACATTAGGAAAGGGTAAGGAAGGTAAATTTGTTGATTTCCATACCTTAGCTAGAACTTTGATTGCTAGTACCATTTTAACAATTGGTTCATCAAAACTCAACACGGTATTGGGTCTACACAACCGGTGCTAATCAGTGGACTCCCAACAGTGATGCTATTCCAAAATATGTTGTGGTTGCTAGGCACCATCCAGTCTGTTTCAGCCCATAATGACCCTATGCACCAAAGAAAGAAGCATTGCAGGTCCTGCACCCACCTCACCATGGTTCCTGCATTTGAGTTTATGGTCGCAGTCACCAAGTCAATCCATCTCATTGTAGGCCGTCCTCCTCTCTGCTGCTCCACTACTTTGCACAGTATAATGTCCTTCTCCAGGGACTAGTCTCTCCTGACAACATGTCCTAAGTATGTAAGATGGAGTCTCACCATCTTGACCTCTAAGGAGCTCTCTGGCCACACTTCTTCCAAGACAGGTTTGTTTGTCCTTTTGGCAGTCCGTGGTACTTGCAATATTTTCACATGACATGCACCATAATTCAAAAACAGCAATTCTTCTTCGGTCTTCCTTATTCAGTATTCAATTGATTCAGTGAGGCAATTGAAAATACTATGGCGTGGAACAAGCACACCTCAGTCCTCACAGTAACATCCGTGGTTTTCAAGAGGTCTTGTACAGAAAATTTACTCAACGCAATGAATCATTTAATCTCTTGACTGCTGCTTCCATGATCATTGATTGTAGATGCAAGCAAGACAAAAATCCTTGTTACCTATTAGATTTGTGAGGATTTGGGTGGTCTTTACATTGAGTTGTAATCCATACTGAAGGCTGCAACCCTTGATCTTCATCAACAAGTGTGTCAAGTCCTTTTCACTTTCAGCAAGCAAGGCTGTGCCGTTTGCATATTACAGGTTGTTAATAGACCTTCCTTGAAAGCTGGTACCACATTATTCTCCATTCAATCCAGCTTTTCTGATAATTTGTAAGTGTAGAGACTGAATAAGTATGGCAAGAAGATATAACCTTGACACACCTTTATTGACTTTAAACCATGCAATATTCCCTTGCTCTATTTGCACAAGTGTCCTTTGATCCATATGCAAGTACTGCATGTACATAATGAAATGTTCTAGAATTCTCATTTTCCTCAAGGCTATCTGTAGTTTATTATGATCCACACATAGTCAATGAAATACAAGTAACCATCTTTCTGGTGTTCTCTGCTTTCAGCCAAGATCCATGTGACACCAGCAATGATATCCCTGACAACCCAATGATATCCAGACTCCTCTGAATCTGGACCGAATTTCTGAATTACTGTTTCAACCTTTGTTGGATGATCTTCAGCAAAATGTTACTTGGGTGTAATATTGGTGATACTGTTCTATAATTTGAGCTTTCCCTTGGGCCACCTTCTTTGGATTGGGTACAAACATGGATCTCTTCCAGGTAGTGAGCCGAAGTTCTTGTCACAGATAAGCGCATGCTTTCAGTGCCTCATCAGCTTGTTGAAACATTTCAATTGGTATTCCATCAATTCCTGGATGCCTGTTTTTAATGAATACTTTCAGTGTAGCTTGAACTTCTTCCTTCAGTGACATTGGCTCTTTCTCACCGGTACAGTTACTCTGTATTTTTTCTTTCTCCTTTTGATGTTTCCTGCATCATCCAATATTTGACCCATAGAACCTTGCAGGATTGCAGACTGAGGCTTGACTTTTTTCTTGAGTTCTTTCACTTTAAAATATTCTGAGCAAGTTCTTCCCTTTTGGTGTTCCAACTCTGGGTCTTTGTCTATGATAAAATGTTACTTTGTTTTCTTGAGCTGCCCTTTGACATTTTCTGCTCAGCTCTGTGACTTCATCATTTCTTCCATATGTTTTGGCTACTCTATGATTAAGAGCAAGTTTCAGAATCTCTTCTGACATCCACTTTGATGTTTTCTCTCTTTCTGCTCTTTTAAATTACTTTTGCTTTCTTCATGAATGATACTCCTGGTGTCCTCCCATAGCTCATCAGGTCTTCTGTCATTAGTTTTCAATGTAGCAAATCTGTTCTTGAGATGTTATGAAAATTCAGGTGGGAAAGACGCAAGGTCATATTTTGGCTTTCATGAGCTTCTGTTAACTTTCCTTAGCTTCAATTTACATATGAGCAATTTATGGTCTAGTTCAGAGTCAGCCCCTGACCTGATTTTATTTTCTTATATTGAACTTCTCCATCGTCCCTTCCTGTAGATGTAGTGGATTTTATTTCTGTGTGTTCCATCTGGAGAAGCACATGTGTGCAGTTGCTGCTTGATTGCTGCAAAACAGATATTTGCTATGAAGAAGTCGTTGGTCTTACAAAATTCTATCACATAACTCCAAGTTCATTTCTATCACCAGCACCCTATTTTCCAACCATTATTCCTTCCTTCTTGGTTTCCAACTTTTGCATTCCAATCGGCAATAATTGTTGATGCATCTTGATTATATGCTTGATCAATTTCCAACTGAAGACATTGATAGAATTCTTCGGTTCTATATCACTAGTTTTTGTGGTTGATTCTTAAATTTATATGAGTTGTGTTGATTAGACTTCCTTGAAGGTGTATAAATATAATCCTATCACAGACATCATTGTACTTCAAGACAGTTCTTGGAATGTCCTTGTTGACAATGAATGCAACATCATTCCTTTTGATTGTGCCAGAGTAATGATTTTTGAATTTAAAATGGCCAACACCAGTCCATTTCAGCTCACCAAAGTCTAGGACATGTTTCTTTATGCATTCAATTTCAGTTTTGAGGACTTCCAATTTTCATGGATTCATATTGCATCCATTCCAAGGTCAGATTATTCATAGGCTTTTACAGCTGTTTCTTCTCATGTTGAGTTTCGCCCCATCAGCAAGCGGCGATCCTAAAGGCTTCATTCCCACAGGCTTTACTCCATTCAAGTCACCCTGGTCCACTCTGCTTTGAGAAAGTAGCTTTTCTTCATTCACTTTCCGAGTCCTTTCTGACCCAAGGGGTTCATCTTCTGGCATTGTCTCCCACAGTGTTTTCTTGCTTTCACGAGGCCTTCAGTATCTGGATAAGGTTTTGAGCAGCTACTTTCTCTGAGTGGAGAAATGGGCAGCCAATGCCTTCTTAGTAATCTGGTCTTAGTCACTGAAACCTGTTCACTCTGAGTGAGCCTGTTGGCATCTGAAATACCAATGACATAGCTTCTAGCATGCCAACACTCAGCTCACCACAGTATGACAAATAGACACACAAGTGATGGACTTCAACACACAGTGACCCTGTTCGGATCGCATAGACAAAGCAGAATCACCCCATAGGGTTTCTAAGGCTGTTAATATCGATGGGACAAGGGTTCTTTCTAGGTCCTCATGGTCCCCTGTCTCTTTTAATTTCATCTGGCAAGTTACTAATTCTGGTTTCTGCTCTTAAAAAGAAAAGAAAACAAAACAAGTTAATTCATTTGTTTATTGATTTTATTTAGCCAACAATTATTCATCAAGTCCTTTTGGCTTGAGCCAGAATACACCTATTCCCTCTGCTTCCCATTGACCCCTCTTCTTCTGAGCAGCAGGGACAGAGTGTGGCCCTGCAACATTCCTAGGCCCCTTCAGGTTTAGCTGCTTTGGGTCCAGAGGGATTGTAACACATACTTGCTTCTTTTGGAGAGAGATGAAAGTCCCAGATCAAGAAAGCAAGTTCACTCTTAGTTCTGACCATCCCCAGGCTCCTGACCATCTCTGAGGTGAGGGAGCCGATGACATGTGTCACAATGTCACGGTACACAAAACCCAGTCAGGACATATAAATTGGGTTCTGGTTTAAGGAAGGTTGTATAAATCTGGTTGCAAGGCTTCACCGCTGTATCACCACTGTTTGGCTTCAGCTGTACGAATCTGTCAGTTGTAACTGAAGTATGAAGTGAATGTCCTTCCATCTAAACATTTTTAAAATATGTATTTTTAAAGGAATTCCTGGCCTTGCCTTGTGCAGCAACATTGGGGTTGGTAAGCTCCAGTTAGAGTTATGGAAACCCACTGCCTTCCCTTTAAAATAGTTGAATGTTTTAAGAAAATCTAATTCTTAAAATAATGATTTCTGAATCAAAACTTTGCTGGGAAGATTTACAGGCAAGTTTTATAAATCAGAGGCAAGATATATAACTCAGATAGTGAGAAGTGCAGATTTATAAATCCAACTTGTAAATCAGGAGAAAAAAACATCATGTTTTACACTAAATAATATTTTTACAAATGGCACCTCATACATCATGCAATTGCCACAAATCTTTCACACCGGAGTCAGGCTACATAATACGGAGCTGAAGCACAGAGAGAATGGAGGCCTGGGTGGTGGGAGCAGGTGGGCTCGGGGAGGGGAGCGGCTGCCCTCATCAGTGGAGGTGGGTGAGCGGCAACACCACCAGCTGAGTCCTCTCAAAGCCACAGTTCATACCACCTGGATGGAAGGAGCTCTGTGAGCGTTAAAGGGTGCGTTATCCGCAGCGCTCAGGGCTGAAAAGCCCCTCAAGGTGAGTTGTTGTTGTTGCTGTCTCGGACTCACAGTGACTGTACGCACAGCAGACTAAAACGGTCTTGTGGCATCATCGACAAGAGTCTATCATTGGGACTCTTGTGGCGCACCTAGGGTTTCCCATGCCTCTCTTGACTCCACTAACCAAACATGCTGTCTTTCTCGCGTGGCATGTCTAAACTAGTGAGTTAGACAGAGATCTGCTGTGACCCATAGGCTTCCTGGGATAATATTTGGAAGTAGGTCCATAGGCCTTTCTATACTGAGCTTGTTTGCAAATCCCACTGAAACTGGTCCACTGTGAGTGAGGCCCCTGGCATTTCAAATATCAGTGGGCTAGCTTCTAGCATCACAGCACCACAAACTGACAGTAAGACCAACTGACAGGCGAGTAGGATAATACATCTTGTAAGCTATTGATATATTATCATATCATCATAATCATCACGGTTATTTTCAATCTACATCATTTTACCATCCCACAACTCTGAGAAACAGGGCTGGTGATGGGGTTCTAGATCCCAGGGCAGCAGCTGCAGGATGCTAAGCTTTCCTCATCCATCCTGATATAGCTGGAGAGATGCTTTCCCTCCTGCGGTATCCTCCCACCCCTGCCTGCAAGCATTGGCTGGGAAAGTTCTTTCTAGAGACCTGATTTCTACACAGAGTTTAAAGAAAGTAGATGTATTTAAAGGAGGACGTCAGGGGCTCCCACACTTACTTAGCTTACTGCACCCTTTCCAGCAAAACATTACTCAGCAGCCTCATGGCCGTGAAAAAGGTTGTACTATGGCCCATCCTCCAGGATAGAGTGAATTGTACCAGCATTTGAAGTCCCCTTGGCTTGTAACCCCTTGGTTTGGGAAATGGAAACAAAGGTATTAACTTTGGTGAAGGGGAAGATATTACCCACCATGGGCAAGATGGGCAAAAGACGGTGGAAACAGGGGGAGCCATTGGGAAGTTTGATACGTTGTTGAGTGCAAAAAAGATAGCCTGCTCTGTCACCCTCATTTAATTCACAATAAAGAGTTTATTATGTTTCAACATTTGTTACAAAATGTCATACATTTTTAGGTTTTACATGTATTTGGGAAATAATGAAAACCATTAGTATACTCTCTCTCAGATATAATAATTTTTTGGTTCCCTGACTAGTGTTTTTCTATGCCTATAGATGGGTAAGCAAATATATATATATGTATGTGTGTAAATAGCTGCATTATAAAATCATAGAAGACTTCATTAAACATAGATATTACAAAGTGGCGTACTAGTGTTTGGCATAACCTCTATCTAGGGCTACACAGCTCTGAAGGCAGGGTTCCCATCTTTCTAAGCCCCCCCCCCCCTACTCCCGACCCTGAGAACCCGGGATCTTTCCTTTGCATCACTTCAGAGCTGCAGTTTGGGCATCCTCAAGGGGCACTCCACCCGCTTGCCTTTTCAATGCCCTTTGTGCTTGAAGAACAACAGACATGTAAAGGGGCAAGGCCAACTCTGTAGGGTGAAAGTCTAGAGGGTTACGGTCTTCCAGGGAGATTCTCAAAGGAAAGCCTTTGCCTGGTAATAAAGGGGGACCCAATTTCTCACTTTCTTTTTTAAAAAATCATTTTTATTAGGGGCTCATACGACTTATCACAATCTACACATACATCAGTTGTGTAAAGCACATTTGTACATTCATTGCTCTCATCATTCTCAAAACATTTGCTCTCCACTTAAGCCCCTGGCATCAGCTCCTCATTTTCCCACTCTCTCTCTGCTCCCCCCTCCCTCATGAGCCCTTGATAATTTATAGATTTTTATTTTGTCATATCTTACACTGTCCGATGTCTCCCTTCACTCACTTTTCTGTTGTCCGTCCCCCAGGGAGGAGGTTATATGTAGATCCTTGTAATCGGTTTCCCCTTTCCACCTCATCCACCCTCTACCCTCCTGGTATCACCATTCTCACCACTGGTCCTGAAGGGATGGATCATCCGTCCTGGATTCTCTGTGTTTCCAGTTCCTATCTGTACCAGTGTACATCCTCTGGTCTAGCCAGATTTGTAAAGTAGAATTGGGATCATGATAGTGGGTGGGGGCAGAGGGAGGAAGCATTTAGGAACTAAAAGAAAGTTATATGTTTCATCATTGCTACACTGCACCCTGACCGGCTCATCTCCTCCCCGCTTTGGGTGTCCACTCCGCACTCCCCCTCATTCACAATGATATGATTTTTTGTTCTTTGATGCCTGAAACCTAATCCCATATCTTGTCATCACACTGGCTGATATGCTTCTTCCATGTGGGCTTTGTTGCTTCTGAGCTAGATGGCTGTTTGTTTACCTTCAAGCCTTTAAGACCCCAGATGCTATATCTTTTGATAGCTGGGTGCCATCAGCTTTCTTCACCACACTTACTTATGCACCTGATTTGCCTTCAGCAATTGTATCAGGGAGGTGAGCACACAATAATGTGAATTTTTGTTCTTTGATGCCTGATAACTGATCTCTTTGGCACCTCGTGATCATGCAAACTGGTATGATTCTTCCATGTGGGCTTTTTTGCTTCTCAGCTAGATGGCTGCTTGTTTACCTTTAAGCCTTTAAGACCCCAGATGCTATATCTTGTGATAGCCAGGCACCATCAGGTTTCTTCACCACATTTGCTTATGCACCCACTTTGTTTTCAGCAATTGTGTCAGGAAGGTGAGCATCATGGAATGCCAGTTTAATAGAACAAAGTATTCTTGCATTGAGGGAGTACTTGAGTAGAGGCCCAATGTCCATCTGCTACCTTAATACTAAACCTATACATATATGCACATAAATCTATTTCCACATCCTCATATATAAATATATTTACATATGCACATGCCTATATTTAGACCTCTATAGATGCCCTTTGCCTCCTAACTCTTTCCTCTATTTCCTTTTACTTTCCTCTTGTCCCACTATCATGCCAACCTTCATTTGGGTTTCAGTAATTCCTCTCGGTTACATTACCATTGGTCATACCCTACCAGGTCTCTTACACCCTCTTCGCCACCGATTTGGATCACTTGTTGTTCCCTTGTCCCTGGATTTGTTAACACCACTTCCTTTCCCCCTACCTCCCCTACTCCCATGTCCCCCCGGAACTGTCGGTCCCATTGTTTTCTCCTCCAGATTGTTCATCCAGCCTATCTTATTTAGACAGATCTGCGGAGATAATAACATGCACAAAAGCAAGACAGAGCAAAACCAAGCAACAAAAGAAAGCAAAACAACACCACCAAGCCAATGACAAAAAGCAAAACAAAACACAACAACAAGAAAGAAAAGCTTGTAGTTAGTTCAAGGACTGTTTGTTGGCTTTTAGGAGTGTTTTCTGGTCGAGTCTGATGGGGCACCAAGCCTTGGCCCCCAAGTCTATTTTTGGTATTCCCTGGGGACTTTGTTGCTCTGTTCCCCTTGCTGTTCTGTTGCATGCCCTAAGTGTTTTGCCTCGGTGTGGTGGGATCAGAGTGGTTGCAATTCCCACACTGTGTCTCCAGTGTTGGCCCCTGTAGGGCAGTGGGTCAGTGAGGGATGTCCTGTCTCATAGTGGGGGCGGCCATATGGTCCTCTCTGTGCATTGGCTGCTCTGAGCGGGAACATCATCTGTCAAGGCCTCGTGGGCCAGGATGTGCTCCACTCTCTCTTCCTCCCCCTTCATTTTCTCCCATGTGCTCTGATCAGACATGTCCCTCTCCCTGAGCTGCAGCTTCAGTGCTGTCCTCTGAGATAAATTCTTCTGCGGGGAGGGGCAGGTGCCCACGTAGTTCCCAATCTCCAACTTTTCTGGTACTTTTCTTACCAATGCAGTTTTCAAATTTTTAAATACCTTTTCCCAAATAAGTCTTCACAGCCATCCGGCCTCCCTTACAGGCAACAGCTGCCATCACCTTCCGCCCTGGCTTCTCTGCCCTGAATTGAACTGGCCCAGCCGATCCCTTTGGAAGTCACTATTCTGAATGGATGCTTTTGGGAAGGCATCCTAATAGGGCCCAGGCAGGTGTCTTCCTGAAGAACTTGACTGCGGACAAGCCGTGATTACAGAGCCACGTTTAAACTGGAAACCCCAATAGCAGTGCTTTTTTTACTCACCCTTGTATGTCCACACATCCACGTAGAAAATCAACAATGGGACCATGTTGTACAGGTTGCTTTGCAACTTTCCTTTTCTACTCAGCAATGTATCGGGTATAGTTTATAAAGTCACCGGTTCTCAGCATGATTTTTTTATGACCATGGATTGTAATGCACTACAATTTATTTAAAACCAGTTCCATATTGTCAGGCATTTATTTTGTTTTGAGTTTTTTTGCTATTATAAACAACCTTCCAGTGAACATCCTTTACACAAATCCCTGCTGTTATTTATGATTATTTTCCGAGGATAAATTCCTGGAAGAGAAATGGCTGTGTAGATAGGCTATGTGCATTTTTAAGAAGTTTTCCAAGTTGCCCTCCGGAAAGGCTGTATCCGGTGAACCTCCTGGGTACCATCTCCCCGTGCTGAGACACTTTGCTTTGCTTTCCGTGTTTGTAAAGTTGTCAGTGTACTAACTGAAGAAGTGTGCTTCAGTTTGCACATCTTTGACAACTTGCAAAGTTAAACATTTTCAACATCTTTGTATTAGTAATTCTTGTGTGAATTTACCAATTGTGTCTTTTGTCCGTGGTTGGCATCAATGAGCATTACAGATAGCAACCTTTGCTTACATATGTTGCAAGTATGATTTTTTCCCTCTCTGTCTGTTATTTGCCCTAAAATTTTGCTTCTGGGAGATTTTAGGTGGTTGATTCTATCAATATTTGACTTTATGCTAAATACTGCTTAGAAAGATTTTCCTAATCCCAAATTAGATACATCTGAACTGGTATTTCCTCCTGTTTATACATTTTTAAATTTTAGTCTATCTGAAATTCATTTTAGTATGTGATATCAAGTAGGGATTCATCTGTCTATCTTTAGTGTTTTTTGAATCATCACCTTATCACCTCTCAAAGATGTGAAAGGTCCCTTCCACCACGTGCTGACTGCTCCGATGTTATTTGTGCTGGCGCACCCCTCGTGTAGCGTCACTTCATTCAAATCACTGTACTTCTAGGAGGACTCGGTGAGGTGACCTGACTTAGGAGCTCTAACAATGAAACCAAACCAGAACAAAACTCGCTGCCACCGAGTTCTTGCTGCCCGTGGCGCGCCCGGCGGGTTTCCAGGACTGCGGTTTTAGAGGAATAGTAGAAAGCCCAGTCTTTCTCCCGCAGAGCAGCTGCTTGGACGTGGATCGCCGCACAACCCACAGTCACGACGCCACCAGGGCTCCAAATCCGCCCTGCAAGAATGGTGCCCGACCAGGCGGTGGCTTGTTGCGTTGCGGTCCATGGGACTGTGATACGTGGGGCCGAGTTGGCAGCACCGAACAGCGACAACAGGGAGGATTTTAGCATCCTTTTGAAATCTTTGTATAAATGTTCCTAATATTCCTCTTTGGTGAAAATTTGACTTGAATGTTTTTATTCACAGTTTTTTCAGATAACATTTAGGATGATTTTATCATATTTCACAGAAAAAAAAAGATTCAAATTTCCTGAGACCACAATAGGCTTGCCATGCCTTTGTACCTGTACAAACGTTCCGTCCTCTCGTCCAGGAAGGTGAGCTGCCTTCCTTCGTACTTCACCTTCTTGCACCAGCCCCGGTGGACCACCTCCTGCTCCAAACCACTGGCTGAGGGCCGCCTCCCCATCAGGCAGAACTGCCATCATTGGATCCAGCTTCCTTCCATCCAGCTTGGAATCCACAGGTCTTTTGAGGAAGAAGACAGAGAGGCTGGAGCTTGGCACCGGGTAGAGGGTTGGCTGTGCCTCTCCCTCAAGAGCACTTGCCGTTTCTTTTGCAGGAAAGTTCTATAGGACATCCACCCCCCGGAGTCTATAAGAGAGACTGTGTCTATAGGTGAGTCTGTGGCCAGTGGCTGTGCCGGGTGTTGTGGTAGCTTCCTTAAAGACTGTAGTTTGAAACCTGATCATCACACTATGTAAAGTGCCTACAGGCAGGGGCAGGTAACATTTCATAGGGAAACATCCCAACTAAGGGAAGGAGGTTTGGCTCTCAGCTGCTGACTGAACCAACACAAGGCAGATATCAACCATCATAAAGTATAAACAAGTAATAACAAAAATGTGACCCTATCAATATTAACTCTAATACAAAGTTTTTGTGAAATCAGCGTACTGAAGGTGTCCCCACCCACACCCATGCCTTCCAGGTGACCCTCTGCTCCGTGATGACAACTTTATCTCAAGGGCAATGGGTGGAGATGCTCAGAGGTTAAGGTGGACAAGGCCCAAAGCAATTTTAAGCTTCAGAAACTCCTTTTCCATGGAGAATGCCGCAGGAAGCGAGAGTAGAGTCATGGGGACCAGCCAGGCTGGGGACAGTGCTGATGAGGTGTTCTGGTGATAAGATCAATAGGAATCCTGATAGGAGTAGAATAAAGGGGGAGAAGCTGAAAGTCCGGATTAGGAATTGGTCGAGGAGACACAGCAATAGAATGTCTAATGTACAGCAACTGGGTTTTTTGTATTTTCAGTTGGCCAGGTACAAGGTCAGTGCCCTGGAGATGCACGGTAAACACCGGCACCCTGCTTTGCATGGTGCCGCCAGGAGCAGCTGTGATAGGGGCAACATACTGGCTGGGGAGACACAAGAAGACTTGTGGATCCTCCCCCACCCTTCCTACAAAACCCTTCCCTCCAGCTTTCCCCATGATGTCTCCAGTCCTTCCTTTCTTGCTCTTTTAAGATTCCTCTAACTCTTCAAGTCTTAAAGCACGACTTCCCCAGCTCTCCCATATTTCCCTCCTCCCCTTACCTCCCTCCCTCCCTCCACTGCTCTTCACAGTCTAGTTTCAGGGACCGTGTCCAACAGTGTCTTCACTTTCTCACCTCCTTTGGATCTTTACTAGAACCTGCCTTCTTTCCCCACCGCCCCATCAGAACTTCTTCCAACTGCTCCCAAGGCCCTGCCTCACCCCAGCCCTTTGATCTGAACACCAAACACAGAGCCCACCAACGGCCAACTTCTCTCCAATGCCCTGTTGACAGAATGGTTCCATGCCTGCTTTTTCTCAAGAAAGCCTCTGTGGACCATTGTGGTCATGATAGAAGTATTTACATAATGCCTTCTCAAACTCCAAGGCTTCTCTGGGATAATAAATCATAAGGTCACCTGTAATTGGGGAATAATGCCCTCCTGTGATTTCTCTGTCCGCTCTTTTTTCTGTTTCTGCTTTGGCGGCAGGGGATTGTGAAGATTCCAGCATTTAATTTTTCACTGGAGAGACATCATTTGCAGATACATCCTCCGTACGGCTTATTTATATGACTGCTTTAACTAGATTTACATTAGAGAGACATTTGGCCAAAAGTAGATAAAAACAATCATGCCCAACATTTTGTGTGGTGGTACTGGGGGGAAAGATCTCATTTCCCCACTAAAATTGTTAAGCAAGGAGAAGTAAGGTAATTGGGCCAGCTTTCCCACCACACTTGGTAAAAGCTTCACAGACAATTGAAGAAATACAGAAGAAAGCATCAGACATAGACAAAGGTCTAACACACACACAGAGACAGAGACTGAGGTTCTGTGTGCTGGCACTGAGCACTCGTTGAGAAGCTGTTGTATCTGCGGGCTATCTATTGCCCACACACACGCCCCTCTGCTTCGTTTAATAGATTCTGAAGTGGGTTTCTGTCACTTAATTCCAAGAGAGCTTGTATTTACAAATCCCAAGTTCAACCCTGAGAAGTTCTACCCTACCCTGGTGTCCCCTAAACCTACTTCTAAAATAGCCTTTCAACGTCATCAGCCACCCACACACATGTCCGAAGAAAACTGTACACAGGAGTGTTTTCAGTGACTGCAACCTGCACCCTGTTGGTTTCCTATCCAGGGCATGCACCATTTGCACTGCCCAGGAATTTCTTGCCTGGTCCAAAGAAGGTGCTTAGTAAGTATTTGTGCACAGGAGTGTGGAGCATTCTGGAACTTTTTCTGGCCTGATTGACAGGTAACGAAATCTAGCTACACGGAGTTTATAGCCTCTTCATGGATCCCAGTTTTCATCCTAACTGGTTGTTTGCCACTTAGGAAATGAATCCTGGGTTTTTTCTCCTGCGGTCTTCCATGATTGACATTTGTTAAATTAAGGGAACATTCCAGGTAAAAATGTTTTAACAGGAAATAATAGTGAATCCACCTTTTGATGTTAATTTTAGCATTGAAATAAAAGGGTTGATCTTAAGTGCACAAACTATCAATGAGCTGATTTGATGGCGGGAAGGTTCTCAAGTCAGTTATATTTGGGGGTGGCACTGAACCCTGCCGTCCACAGGGCCAGGCTTGGTTAAAACAAGGGAGCGGGCCCCAACGACATGGGCTGAAACATCCTGAGGGTGGTTGACTCCACAGCAAGCACCACTTGAAGCTTCCTTTCCCCACTTCAGAATGCCAACGGGTGATGCATCGAGCTGTTGCTATGTACAGACCTCTTAGCACAGCCACTGACACAGCACTGCAACCATCTAGACATATGGTTTGAATAAACAAAGCACAAAGCGCAAATTAACCATGGTTGACTCTAACTCCTGCTCTCTACTCCCCAGGGAGGGACTTTAGTGAAACTCCCCGTCAGAGAAGGCAATACATATCAGAAAGTATCGCACATACAGCACGGCTTAGACAAATGCTAAGCCTTATTTAATGCCTTTCAGAGTGCCAGAACACAATGGCACCAACTTGTCTAGGAAAAGTTATAACTCTGTGCCAGTTTCCTGTAAATAGTGACTGTACTCCTATTGGCTTGCACGCCTGTGTGCTCCAAGTTCAAAGAATGCCTTGCATGCATCCTCACCTTGCTTCCACTGCCCAGGTCCCCAGAGGGCTGACACATTACGTATCTGGACATCAAAGAGGCCTGGGCTTACACACAGAAGCCTGCATTCTCTGCAACTGCCACTGTGGCCCTTCCCCTTCTCTAAGCCTCGCCCCCGTCTGCGAGAAGCAGCCCCTCTCGGGTGGACGGAGCTCATCCGGCCCCAGGGAGCACTTCAGGAGTGGGCTGATTCTTTTTCATGTATGAGCGGGGCCCCTTCACTCCCCATACTTTATCGTCCATGCGAAATTCTTCCAGGACAGGAAATCTTCTGTGTGAGGTCCTTGGCCTCATCATTGACACATGAACCTTATAAACTTTGTCTGACAATAAGGAGCACAATGCTTGTTTTGCACAATACATGTGCACGGCCTTACAAACGAGAGACGGAAAAATACATATCCACATTTAAAGGCTCCTATTTGGCTTGAACACTGGTATTGGAATTTTTAAAAATTAAAAAAGGAAATCCACAAAACACTCGGCTAAATATATACCTACATTTTTTCTTGTCTTTGCTGACTTTTCAGATGTATCAGACTTATTCAATTCAATCTCCTCTCCCTCTCTCACTGCAATGCAAACACGCCATGCATGCGCACACTTTATAAAAACTAAGCATAGGCCTATCACCCACAGGGCTGATACATTGTCAAATAAACCTTAAAACTAAAGGCTTAGGGTGTTGTACAATGACGAGCCTTTGGGGTGTGTTATTATACTGTGCTGTTAGATGCCATTGAGTTGACTTGCCCGTCGGGACCCTGTGCTGCCCAAGGTCTTCAGCACCACGTCTTCCTCAGGCGTGGGAGCGGCCTCCTTCTTCATGGTCAGTTCTTGGTCTGCAAGCGCCGCTGAACCCTGCTCACTCTGGGTGACCCTACTGGCATTGGAAAACCAGTGACACTGCGTCCAGCATCACAGCAATGCACATACCGCCACAGTGTGACACATGGACAGACAAGTGGTGGATCTTATTATTATTTTATTAGCCAAGAATTGTATTATGATTAAAACACTAGCTGCGAATGTTTTAAGTAGACACAAAAAGCAAATTCTTTTCCACATGGGCAGAAAAATGATCTGGCGTTACAAAAGTCCAAAGGAAGCAGGGCTTCCAAGAGTAGTGAGTGACAGGTGCACTGACTCTCCAATGCCCTCTCAATTGACGTCCAAGTTTCAGAAAAACGTGGTTATTTCGAGCCAAATAATTTCTGTAAGATCCACTGAAGTGACTTTGACAGCTCCCTTCTTGTGAAGGTTGGTCAGCAGGAAACCCTCCTGCCCTGGCCCCACATGGGTATATTGGCATATCCCCTGACTGTCATTTCTACAGTGTATTTTCAGCCCTCAAACAAGAATAAGGGAGACCAGCGATCACTCTCTGTCATGTTAATCGGGTCAAATTGAAATGGGGTAGGACTAGAGCCAAAATTCCTAGGGCAAAGTCAATGGACTTCCCAGAGACACTTTCCTGGATTCAACAATCCCATAGGACTCAGCAGATCTGTGTGGAGTACCTCCCATGAAAGATGTCATTGTGTGAGCCTTGAAGAAAATATAGAAAAGGAATCAATCTGTTGTGCTAAAACTCTAACCTAGAAAGGAAGAGGCTTTGGGTTAAGCTAACAGGAAGGCAGCATTGGGAGGGAGATGTGAGTCTGAAATGGAGAGGAATCAACTCTGATTAGCATGAGAGAGGAGAAAGGTGGAAACCAGAATCTTCCTTCACAGCAGGCAAAAGTGTTTTCAAATCTAGACAGGCTAGGGGTATTTTCCAGGTCTTAATCCTACTTGTTTCTTTTCATCTCAAGAGGCTAATGAAAATATCTCAAAGTATATTGAAAATAACATCTGGTCTCATGCATTTGCCTAAGCCCATCCCCATCGTGGACTCCAATGTACATTGGATGTGTTTCATTTTGCTTCTATGCAAAACAGATTATCCTAGCCCATAAAGAGGAATTTTACATTCAGGCTTATGTGACTTTCATTAGTAACATGTTCCATATGCATTTACAGATGTACATTCTATAAACTGGAATTCATAGCTGTAGATGAAGGAAATTTGGGGAAGATCTTTCAGAGGGTGATAAACCGATGGGAAGGGTGGAAACTGCATAAAAATTGGTAGGCACCAAAGCATGCCTGCGGTCCAGGTAGACCGGACAGCACACATTCTCAGGACACTGTCTTCGCTTTAGGGAGCTGAGGGCTTACTGCGTTCCAGATCTGACACCACGGTATTCCATACGCAGATTGCCCCGACTCTAGGCACCTTGACTTATGGCCTCATTAGGACCCAAGTCGGAGAGAGTGGTAAATTCCCCAAAGGAAGTCAGGAAGCTGTTATCAGATGTCAGGTGAAAGAATGCCCAGTGGTCAAGTCACCGAGGAGCCCACCTTACTCATGATTCAGGCCAACACAATCAAGCCCTGGGCATGGAAGCCAGCCGTAGGAAGTGTACATGTAAATAACTGTCACAAAACAAGGAAGAAGAAAATGTGCCACAGGATTGGAGAGTTGGAGACGTTGCTTCCAGGGAAATCCAAGAAAGAGTCCTATTTCTGCGCAAAGTGCTCATCTAAACTTAGGATGGAATCGTAGCGACGCCCAAAGGGAAGTGCAAATCTGCTGCAAAGGGCTCTGCAAAGTTGGCGGGAAGGAAAAGAAGATGTTCCTTTCGTGACGAAGAGGCACTGAGAGCTTTGCAGCCGCCTCCTATGCGTGTAGAAGCAGGACAAGGGCAAAGATAAGCAGAACTGACTGACGTGCTTGAATTGTCGTACAGGTGAAACATATTAAATATACTCTAGGTTGCCACAAGAATGAACCAATTAGTCTTAGAAGAAATAAAACCAGAATGTTTCTTAAAAATAAGGATAGCGAGACTTTGTCTTGCTTACTTTAGACATGTCACCAGGAAAGACCAATCCTTAGGAAAGGACATCATGCTTGAAGAGATAGTTAAGGTTTATTGCTCCAACATGGCCAATGAACACATGGGCGGAGAGATAAATGGCTCAGTGAGTCTCGCCTTTCTTGTCTCTTGTTCTTTGATCATCAGACCAGTGTGCGGCTACCTTGCTTGTTCGGTGCCTCAATTTGCAAACTACACTCCCTGTGGGACACCTAACCCGTAGACTGTGTTGCTGTAATTTGAGGTTCCTTCAAGACCTGCTTTGCCACGCTACTGGAGTATACATCTCTTGACCTGGGGACTGTTGGACCCTGTCATCGGCTGACTGTTGGCGACCTGCCTTGATGTTTGCTGCCTGTGGCCAGATAGCCTGAATTGCTCTACAGAGGACTAGCCTGCAACCTTCAAGACTTGAAGGACTGCCAGTGTCTCACAACTGTCTCACGGGAGTGAGTAGCATGGAGCCATTTGTACTGCTTTATAGATTAATTGTTTATTTCTTATATTATCCATTTATCTAATATATATATATATATATATATAATGAGTAATATCCTGGTTTTGATTCTCTCGTGAACCCTTTCTAACATACTTGGCAGAGAAGAGGGTTAATTACAGTGAGGGAAGCCCGCATTGAGATGGGCTGACAATAGTTACAACTCTGAGCTCAGTCAGAGACTATGAGGATCCACAACTATGAGGAGCTCATACTGAAGACCAGCCGAACCGGGCAGCACTTATCCCTGTAACGCACCAGGTTGCCGTGAGTCACTACCAAAACAGCAATAACGTAGTGAACCCAGGATGGGATTCAGGTCAGCTACTGAGGATAACTCACCTCTCTTTTCTGTTGACTTGGGGATAAAGGTGCTTCCAAACCCAAAACCAAACCCACCGTCATCAAGTTGATTCGAACTCATAGCAACCTTATAGGACAGAGTAGAACTACTCTGGGAGGCTGTCATGAAGCAGACTGCCTCATCATTTACTACAGAGCAGCGGGTTAGTGGCCCAGCGCTTAACTCACTGCACCACCAGGGTTCACTGGAGACACTTTACCATTCCTTACTTAATTCTCATTAATTTCCAAGAAATTACTATAGGGTGTGTGTGTGTGGCTTCCCTGCTACACACATACTTCTGTTTGAAATCTGTCTAAACCTTCCCTCCACTTGCCCCCAGGTGAACTCAGTAGTCTTTCTCTACATTTTAATTTGGCCTTATCCTTACTTTGAAGGTGACATCTGTCACATGTAAATGAAATGATATTTTTTTGCATTCTCTGTTTCTGGATAGTGTGTAGTACTGTGTATACATGTGATAAATATTTAATGAATAAATATAGTTGAACACATACATCCTTCAGACATGTATACACTTTTACCATTTGTCATTCTAATTTATGTTGCTTTGTCTTAAACTGTGTTTTCTAAGGAAGTCAAACCACTGACATACAGATAGATAAGAAAAGACTGATGGTTAAAGATTTCATTTTTCTTGGATCTACAATCAATGTCTATGGAAGCAGCAGTCAAGAAAATGCATTGTGTCAACCTTTTGCAAAAGATGTCTATAAAGTGTTAAAAGGGAGAGAAAGAGAGAGAAAGAGAGAGAGAGGGAGAGAGATAGAGAGAGGGAGAGAGAGAGAATTAAAGAAATGGTTCACCTGATTATCGAGGCTGGCAAGCCTCAAACTCATAAGTCAGAGGTCAGACTGGAAGTTCTCCTGACCCATATAGTTGCAGGGGTTGAACATTTCAGAATCAGCAGCTCACATACCAGGTTGTTAGCTCACTGGGCTGCAGAAGCTGGTGAATCCCAGAAAAAGCAGGCAAACATTGTGCTAGCTAAAGTCACACGCACTGGAGGGCACATGATGGTACGTCACATGCAGACTCCAGAGCAAGGGAGAGCCTTGCCAGAGTATATCTATCTACCTGTCTCTCTATCCATCTGATGCAAGTCACATCCTCAAGGAAACTTGTCAATTGGCAGAATAAGGGTAGGACTAGGATAAGGGTAGGCTTGAGTAAAAGTGTGACTTGAATCATACCCTCTCTTATGACTGTGTCCCAAGATACACCCATATCAATTTTGCCTCCTAAACCCAGAAAATAGAGGACAATTACACAGGATCACAAAATAAAGGATAATCACACAATAATGGGAGTTGTGGACCTAATCAAGTTGACATATAACATTAACCATCACAGTCCACCCCTTGTCAATTTGGCACCTGTACACACCATACATAATTTCCAAATAAAGACAATTATGAAGATTAACCCAAGCCTAACACAATAAAAATTAGCAGGCATCCAACTGAAAACAAACTAGCACCATTTAAAGCTTATATTTATAAAAATATATATTTTTATATACATTTGGGGGGGGGTCAAAAGTTTGAATTAAAAAAAATCCTTTCTAGTCTCTATCTGTAACTATACCTATATGTATATATTCTTCAAAGTGGTATCTTTGCTGTTAACACAAAAGATGTCTTTTCAGCAGATTTGCCCAATGCACTATGTAGTCTGACTTCCTGCCTGCCGCTACCATGGGTGCTGATTGTAGATCCACAAGAAAGGAAATCCTTAACGATCTCAGTCTTTTCTTCATTAATCATGATACTGTTTATTTGGTCTAGTTGTGAGAATTTTTGTCTTTTTTTGTGTTGAGGTGAAATCCACATTAAAGGCTGTAGTCTCTGATCTTCATTAATAAGTGAGATACTCTTGACTTTTAGGAAGGCAGGCTACACCACCTGCATATCACTTGTTGTTAATTAGCCTTCCTACCTTCCGGATGCTGCATTCTTCTTCACTAGCTTGGCTTTTTGGGTTATTTATTCAGTGGACAATTAAATGAGACAGTGAAAAAAATAGACAACATTGATTCCTGCCTTTCCTGAATGTGAGTCATGCAGTATCCCTCTGTACTATTTGAAGGCGTATAATAAAACAAGGAAAAATACTCATAACAATTACACTCCTCAGTTTCCCCACTGGTCCATGGTTGGTCTTCCTGACTTCCTGTCCCACCACTCATTCTGCATTCCTCTGGCCCTCAGCGAGCGCTGAAGTTAGTCATGTTTCTTTGCCTGGTAAGGCAGCCAAACCTTCAGTTCTGAAATGTCTGGGCCATTATTAGTCATATCAGAATTGGGTTGCTGAAGTTTCCTATTGATTTTAATCACAGTGCATGGTAATGCTAAGTCATACTACAGGTTTTCCTACGAGTTTCCAAACAAACTCATGTTTACCTTCATTATGTCATCCCCATTAAATTTCTCCTTGGTAATCAGAATTCGTCCAGCCAATAAGGAGTGACCTCCTTTCAGGACCGTCACAATTTGACCCTCCACACACTCGTCTCTTCTCACTCTCCTTTCTTCATACAGTCACCACGGTTCAGCCCCACCGACTTTCTGTTGGTTCCTCGAAGTTACCATGCTATGTCCCATTGGTGAGCCTTTGCCCTTGATGTCCCAAGGAACTGTCTCCTGAGATCACCGATCCTTCCATCCACATCCTACACATACACACATACTGATTTTCCACATGCTAATCTCCCCTAGCTATTCATGTCTCCACTTCTTTAGGAAGTTCTGCTGATCGCCCAATGGATGACTTCATGTTGATATCATTGTCTCCTTAGCGTGGCCATTAAAGTCTTTTTACACAAGAATTCTGTTTTCACAAGGGGCAAGCCTTGTTTTCAGAAGCAGTGAGGAGCAGGAGATTCTCCAGAGATGTGCTGAATACATGTTATGAATATTCCCTCAGAGTAGATGATTTAAAGTTCTAAAAATAATCGAATGGCCTGACATGTGTGTTCATACACAAGGGAGTTTCAAAAGGTTAGCAGAAAGTTTCATTGCCTTTTCATTCTACTTTTCCGTAAACTTTTTAAAGCCCCACCCCCATATATCTGAGTCAACATTAGTTACATATTCTTACTCTTCTTTGGGAATTCTAACATTTGCCTTTGATATTAGGGTCGATTTTTATCTATACTAGCAAACTCTACTATAGATTCCATAACTAGAAAAAAGTACATAGCAATTCCTCCATGTCTCTTGTGGGGGGAATATAGAAGTCTATGAATGTCAGTCTACATGAGACAATCTGAGGACTATTGATTTGTTGACTCAGCTTCCAGGGGGTAAAACCTTGTGAGTGTCACACTGTGTACATCAACTTTCAAAGGTAATTAATGACTCCCTCATAAAAGTATTAATACAACTTAATTGCATAATTACCCCACTAATAGGGATGCTTAGAGGATGCTAGGGTTCCATATGCTGGTATTTGAGTTAAATTCAATCACTAGCTCCAGGTGACAACCGCTCAGAGACAGAGGTGGTGAATGTAGAAAACATACTGCCTGTTCTATTCTAAGCGGCTTTCAGGATCAGTCTCTGAGCCGAGACTATCGTGAATATTTTGCCTGTACAGGGTTGGTTTAGACACAACACAGGCGTGTTTTATTTTAGAATGTGTGGAGGAGAGAGAAAAATATTA
This sequence comes from Tenrec ecaudatus, assembly GCF_050624435.1. NCBI lineage: Eukaryota > Metazoa > Chordata > Mammalia > Afrosoricida > Tenrecidae > Tenrec > Tenrec ecaudatus. The sequence continues at coordinate 31,237,138 of NC_134547.1, forward strand.
GGCTTTTTTCATAAAGATTTCTGCTCGTGCAAAAAGAAACCCTCTCGTTTTGTGCTTAAAACAACGTAACTGTGACAAACTATCTTCGCCATTCTTTATTTAATTTATTTTTTATAGTTTACAACTCTACCCAATTTCTGATATATCTCCAGTACGGTTATACTATTGATGACTATTGTAGGGAACACGTGGCAAACACCTCTAGTTTATTCACTGTGCCTTTGGGGACTGATTTTTTTAATTCACAATCTGCAGCACAGGGTTTTGACTCTCTACTTAAAGCAGCAATCAAGAGTCTTCTTTTTAATGCACATTTATGGAGAAATGTCTTTAAAATGACTAAGCAGTAGCACTGACATCACACGAATATAAGGAGAAGCTTGCATGTGGCATGTGGATGACTAATGCTCAGGAGACGGCTTTGGACATCCAGACACTGGAAATACTCAACCAAGTAGCTGGATTTCTTAATTTCTGTACTGATGTTTGATACCTGCTGACAGTTTTGTTTGGTTTTTTTTATAAATCCTCGTATGCTTTGTTCAACTCTGGCAAAGAGGGAATGGTTTCTGGGTGATTGTGCAATTCCTGCATCTTGAGTAGGAAATAAAGACATGTCTTCAGGGACTCACAAGCCTATACTTCGGATGTTGGAATAAAAATGATCAGTCAACTCAGGAGAAATAGCTTCTCCAGTTGTGAATACAAAGTTGCTTTCCTTTCCTTGAACTGTAATAGGGTTGGAGAATCATTAGGCAGTGTTCCATGGGGCTGAGTATTCCTGCTGTCTTGATGGGCTCTGTCCCCTGCCCTCCCCTCACTCACTTTACTACTTGTGGCAAGGGCCCAGGTGTCAAGGGCCCCGAGGCACTTCCTGAGGCCAGGCCACCCCCAGGGTTGACTGCTCCTCGTGGCTGCCGTCCAAAGCGCCAAGGCCTCCGGCTCTGAAGTCTGCTCAGCTGGGAATTCAGTGATTCCATCTTAACCACGGTGACTCATGTAGTCTCTGGCACGCTGCGTCTGGGACAAATTTCCCTAACAGGAAGACATATTTTAAATGATTACATGAGTGATGGAAGGTCTCCGAGGGCTCTGAAAGATTTGGAATAACCAACCAGAACTTCCCACACTCATCCCAGGTTGCGCTAGCATTGGAAGGGCTGGTCAGGTCAGATACTCTCAGACTACTGCCAAGAATTCCTCCTTCGGGGCCAGGCATGGACAGCCCAGCAGCAGCGCCCAGTACATCCTAACACTTCTAGGCGCAAGGAGGAGGGGCCATGGTACAACATACAAAAAAATTCTCTTAAGTATCTGTACTCACAGAAGATGATTAGCTGAACTAACTCCAGGGACGGAGGGGGTGGAGGGGCAAGGATAGGGTCGTGGAGCAGCATAAGGACTGCCAGTCATGTGTTCTCACACCCTCCTGTTTCTGTAATTCGGTTGTATCCTCCATGACTTTTCAGACAAAAAGCTCACAGAAACCCAATACACACGGCAAGGAACTGCCCCCACCTTTCGTGGTTGCATCTCAAAACGTCCCCATTCTATCTGTAGCTGTCCTCCTGTCCCCGGAAGGATCACTTCAAAAATCTCTCAAGATTTAAAAATTAAGAAAGGTTTTAAATGCCTTGCTGTTCTGAGACAACTTGCCATCATGTGGTTTCATAGCCTCAAAGCTCCTCAGCCCAGACGCAAATTCCTGGCCCTTCACTAAGCCTGGTCTCTCTTGAGTCTCCGTTTCTTCAGCGCTCAGGGCCCTGCAGTTACTGTTGCCTCCCCCCCACCTGATGCCCAGCTCCGGCTCCGCCCCAGGATGAGCTCCCAGGGAACCCTCTCACCCCTCCTGTGGGCTCTGCTGCAGGGCCAGAATTCCTCAGGTGGAACCTGGCATGCGCTTGCTGACCCCTCTACCTGTCTCCGGATCCCAGTCTGGTCCTGCCCACTCCCGCCCCAGGTATCTCTCCATCCCGAGCTTGGGGACAGCTGTGAGGCTCTAAGTCGGGACCCTGGTTTCATGCTCTCCCCCTGTGGCAGCGCTCACCTCTGTGTTAGACTGCAAGCTGCCTGAGGGCTTGGAACGCCACCCACCTCTGTATGCGTCTCTCATCCCCAGGGAATAAACCATGAAAGCACCGCAGGTAGACGGAACAGATTTGAGGGAACCGTAAGCCAGCGATGCCTGAAGATTGAATCCTTATTTTAGATCCAAGTGAGTTTTTCTGTCAAGGACTCTTTGGACTATGAAAACAGGAACAATTATGGTGTAAATGGACTTTCAAAATAGCAATAATTAGGTAATTAAAAATGTACTTCAGTTTCATTATGGTGTCCATAAAATTCCACCATCGAGAAAAACAAACTATTTTAACATATTTTACTTAATATAATTCATGTATTGTGATTTTTATGTTCCACCTAGTTATGCAATTAAGTAGTACATAGCTATTTCTTACAATTAAACATTGCTAAAATCTGCCGCCGGTTTGGAACACAGAGAATGATCTATTTAACAACTTTTTATGCTAAATAGTAGACACAGTTAACATTATATTCATTTAATTCCATTTTAATTAGTTGAATAATATTGTTTTAAATGTGAATCTAAGCCTCAATAGAGGGGCGCATTACTTAGGTTGTTTTTTTTCAAACTATGTATCTGTAGCCTGTTGAAGCTTCTCACCACAGAAAAGGCCATTCCTCCTGCGCCTTGCCCGCAGAATGGTCTTCCAGTATGACTTGCAGGGTTCTCAGGCATTGGGCTAAATCCATCCCCACAATATATTGTTTAGCAAGAAAGCTTTTCCCCTGGAAGAGTCAGTCCCTGGAGACACTTGGAGTATGTTCCAAGGAGAGGGACAGAGGCTGCCTGGGTCCCTGGATGGACATCGCTACTGTAGGGGAAGCAGCATCGGTGACTCAAACACACTGCCTCTGTCACGCAGGTCCGTGCCCCCCCCCCACCCCAGCATTCAAGGGACAGGAGGCTGGCCTTGGCCTGGCAGGCCTTACTGGGGGCACTCATGCTTGTTGTGGGCTGCTTTCCACGTGACCAGGCTGGCGCTGAAGGTCTGCCTAGTTGGCACAGACAAAGATTCCCTGGGGCATTTCAGTCAAGTTTGGTAGGGAGCAACCACGTGTAGAGGAGCCGTGAAAAGGCCAAGGGAGGAGACGCTCCGTGGACAAAGGCTCTTTGGAGCACAGCCAGCCAGCTGCCACCATGTCAATGGCAGAATTAGGTCGCATCGGGTTCCTTCCCTTGGCTGTCCCTGTCTATGGAGTGTCCTCTCATTTCCATGGTGCTTATGACCATCTCAGCTTGAACCCGAAGCCACCTTAGACTCCAGGCTTGCCTTGGGCCTTCAGCAATTCCAGTGGCTATCGGCCCTGAGTGTGGTCCTGGTCTGGTGTGTGTCGTGACAGTGGCTGAGGTCAGACAGTCAGACGGCACGTGGAGAGGGACGTCATGAGCCCAGTGATGCACCCACCATCAGGAGACCCAATGTGGTTGCAGACTGTGCCTCGACTGCCTGCCACTAACCCCACTCTGGCAGTCAGCCCACGACAAGGGTTCCTATGCTCCAGGCACAGCGAACCCAGTTCCAGTATTCGTACCAACCCTGAATGTTGCATGTGATTGTCCTAATGCCGCAGAAGAGGAAAAGGACACTCACATGTCTAGGGCGTAGTTGTTGCATTTGTTCACTCAATCAATTGCTTCTCCTGGTCATAGGACCTTGATTTCCCCTGCTAGGTCCTCTTTCCATGCATACAGTATTAGCTGACTTCATTTCCTGGTTGCGAGTCCTCCTTTTGCTAAGATATGGGCAGGTGACAAATCTAGGCCAACTGGACTTGCTCTTAAGGATCCTAAATGTTGAGCGGAGGGAGAGTAAGATGGATGATGATTGGCACAGATTCACTCCATTACCGTGTTAGCAGGGGCTGCATGAATTGCTGAAGCTAGAGCCTTGAAGTTGACCAGTCCTTGCCCTTTTGAAATGTCCCCCTGGCATTAATTCCCTAAACCAGTGGTTCTCAGCCTTCCTAATGCCATGACCCTTTCGCACAGTTTCTCATGTGGTGGTGACCCTCCAACCACACAACTATTTTCATTGCTACTTCACAGCTGTAATTTTGCTACTGTTATGAATCGGGCGACCCCTGTGAAAGGGTCGTTTGATCCCCAAAGGGGTCGGGACCCACAGGTTGAGAACCACTGATAATACATACCCTTCTATATACATTCCCCCCCTTAAATATACATTCCCCCCTTAAATTAAACAGTTGATTTCTGTTGCTTAGAACCCCAAATCCCTAGTTGATTGAGAGGTTATCTGACAGGGAGTTACTGAGCACCTTTTCCGAGTAAGGCTTACCCCTGAGCTAGGGATTCAGCTGAGAGAAGGATAGAGCAAGTTTCTCTCGTCAGCCAAGACGGGCATTCATTCGTCACACTTGTGGTTGTGTGTTAGAGCATGGCGTTTGTGGGCGGGCATGTGCAATGCCATTCTATGGCTTCTCTTAGCTTCACGATCAAAACCCCAATGCCTGGCAACCCTTTTCACATCACCAGGCCTTCTCCGCCAGGCAGTTCTGGCACCTCCAGGTGGACAAGCTCAGTGGCTGCACCTCCCAGGGCCCAGGCTCCACTGCCCGAGGACATGCTGCGCTGCCTTTCACAGACCTCAGGTCCTCTCCACAGCGTGCCTGGGCTTTAGCCCAATGGACTCTCCGCTCATTGCCCTGAACTGTATAATGACCCGAAACTTGGGTGCAGGAGAACCATTTCCTCAGAAATGTCTCCATCCAGTTTCCAATCCTTGGGGACCTGGTGAGAGTAGTTGGTTAAAGCCCAAAGAGAAGCCCATGGTGAGTCAAGAGATTTGACCTAGTTCACTGAGCACAAGATTCAATTGTGATTTAGGCAATTCAGTCCCCCCCTCTCCAAATCGTGGTTTCACTTCATGCTAATTGGGAAATTGTCCCCACCATCTCTAGGTCCCTGTTGCTTTCACACTTTCTAAACAGCTTCTGTCTAGGGGAAGGCCTGGGGCGAGAGAGAAGAAAGCTGCTCCCCCACCTGGCCTGAGTGTCCAGAGCGGCACAGAAAGCGTTAAGCTCTGTCGCACTTTGCAGCATTCACAAAAACGTGTGTACTTTAGCTTCTAATAAAAAAATCAAGCAGGTATGAATAGCAATAAAATTGCTCAAAAATTGTTCAAATTGAAGGGAAACAATTGGAACTGGATTTGGAGAGATAATGTTTAGCTAAGCAAGCTATAATGTTCTGTTATTTCAATCAGCATTGTAAAGTAATTTAAATGATGCAGGAAGAGACTTTTATACTTTTAATATATAATCACTTTTTTCTCTATGCATTCATCACAAGGCATTTCATGTTAATGATTCTATGGCTGGTGATAGACACCAGTAATAATCGTCTCCTGCCTGCTCCACGTTTATGTTTGAACTTTTTAGAGTTGACTCTTTTTCCTGCTCTTAACTACTAGTCTTAAATTAAAATTCACACAATTTTTCAAGAAAACTCGTGTTGGTAAATGTGTCAAGGATAAATTTTTTTTAATGGGAAGTTAGGACATTTCCCCAATACCAGTTCTTCTATAGAGCTGGACCCTATGTCAGGGGTCACCTGGTAAGCACACTTGGCTCCAGAAATTCAAGAGAGGAATGTGCTTCTCCATTTGTAATGCTCCTCTGGAAAGAGATGGACTTCTCTCACTGCACAGCCGTGCGGTCTGTGTTCAGCAAGGCTTACTGAGCATGGGAGGTCTTGCCTGAATGAACGCCAAAGAGCGAGGCCACCCTCTTACCCAGCCTGTTACCATTATCTAGTGACCGTCTTAGATAGCTAGTTTTTAAAGAGTAACTTAAAATTTTCTGGCTCCTATCTTAATTTTTATCATGCTTTTATGTCCAACCTAGGCAAGGGGATAACAGAGAGCTTAGGGACATCTTGTGGTTTCTTAATCAGTAATGTTAGAATCCCAAAGATCGCGGGAGCACAGTCTTGTCCCTGCAAAGCACCCCTGACCTCTCCAAATCAACGCAACACCATGCTTTTGTTCTCTCTTTCCTTGCCCAGGTCCGTGAGAAAATATGCAAATCCTAGCCCCTCTCTGTCCAGTTTCTCTAAGAACACTGCATGGAACTGGCTCTGGGTCCTCAGACCATGTGACCATTATCTCCAAATGAGACAACTCCTAGTCAGTCCTCTTTCTTTTGGGGCCGTTGCATTAAGAGGGGCAAGAGACCTGAGGGTCTGGTGGTCAGGTAGAGAGATGGTGCCAGACTGGGGACCTGGGAGCTTCTGTTTTGGGTGGAGTCTGCTGCAGACTGGGGGTCTGGAAGTCATTTCTCTCTGACGGGGCAGAGCTGGATTGGAAACAAAAGGCAGACACTGGGCTGGCATTTTCAGGAACATCTGGTGTCAGGCTGCTCTCTGAGTGGTGGTCTTGGTCTAGCGCCTGCTGTGGAGCTAAGAAAGAATAGAAGGTCCTTGACTGCTGGTGGAAGCACCTGAGTCCCTCCTCTTGATCTCTGGGGTGCGTAGGAGGTGGGGGGAAATGATCAACCTGTCAATGCCCATCCAGAGCAGGGAAAGCCATTAAGATCCACAGCAGTGTTTTCCAGAGTGGAGCACACCACCCTCCGGAGTGTGCTGGCATAATGCAGAGGGGGCTGCAAAAGCAGATTCCCACACTTTATCCTGGATTCTGGGCTCTACGTCAGCATTTTGTCATTGCAAGGGGCTGCTGACAACTTTTTTTTTCTCCTGAAAAGGGGTAGTGGAAGCTGTGGATTAGAGGAAACAGTAGGTGATAAATCATAATTTCTGCATCGTTGGCAGATTGTATAAGGCACTTAGCAAAAAACCTTGCAAATTGGGGATGCTCAATAACAGATCATGGGCCCCAATCCCAACTATGTGGACAGCTGCCCCTCCCCCTGAAGAGTTTGTTTCAGAGGACAGCACTGAAGCTGCAGCTCTGGGAGAAAGACATGTCTGATCAGAGCACACGGGAGCAAATGGAGGGGGAGAAAGGGAGAGTGGAGCACATCGTGTCCCACCAACCCTTGAGGACGATATTCCCACTCAGAGCAGCCAATCCACAGAGAAGACCACATGGCTGGCCCCACTATGAGACGCGACAACACTAACTGACCTATAGCCCTACAGGGGACAACACTGGAGACACAATGTGGGAATTGCGCTCCATCTGATCCCACTACACCAAGGCAAAACACTAAAGGCATGCAACAGAACAGCAAATGGAACAGAGCAATGAAGTCCCCAGGGAATACCAAAAATAGACTTTGGGGCCAAGGCTTGGCACCCCATAAGACTCAACCAGAAAATACTTTTAAAGGTCAACAAACAGTCCTTGAACCAACTACAAGCTTTTCTTTCTATTTTTGGTCATTGGCTTGTTGTTGTTTTGTTGCTTTGTTTTGTTGTGTCTTGTTTTTGTGCATGCTATTATCTCTGCAGATCTGTCTAAATAAGATAGACTGGATGAACAATCTGGAGGAGAAAACAATGGGAACGATGGTTCTAGGGGACCTAGGAGAGGGGGAGGTGGGGAGAAAGGAAGTGGTGTTAACAAACCCAGGGAAAAGGGAACAATAGGTGATCCAAATTGGAGGTGAGGAGGGTGTAGGAGGCCTGGAAAGGTGTGACCAAGGGTGATGTAACCGAGAGGAATTACTGAAACCCAAATGAAGGCTGAGCATGACAATGGGACAAGAGGAAAGTCAAAGAAAATAGAGGAAAGAACTAGGAGGCAAGGGGCATTTAGAGAGGTCTTAATGAAGGCATGTATATATGCAAATATATTTATATATGAAGGTGGGGAAATCGATCTGTGTGCACATATTTATAGGTTTAGTATTAAGGTAGCAGATGGACATTGGGCCTCCACTCAAGTACTCCCTCAATGCAGGAACACTTCGTTTAATTAAACTGGTATTCCATGATGCTCATCTTCCTAACACGATTGCTGAAGACAAAGCGGGTGCATAAGCAAATGTGATGAAGAAAGCTGATGGAGCCCAGTTATCAAAAGATATAGCATTTGGGGTCTTAAAGGCTTGAAAGTAAACAAGCGGCCATCTAGCTGAGAAGCAACAAAGCCCACATGGAAGAAGTGCACCAGCCTATGTGATCATGAGGTGCTGAATGGATTAGGTATCAGACATCAAAGAACAAAAAGTTAAGTCCTGAATGAGGGGGAATGCAGACTGGGGACCCAAGACCCATCTGTAGGCAACTGGACATCCCCTTACAGAAGGGTCACGGTGAGGAGACAAACCAGTCAGGGTGAAGTAAAGCAATGATGAAACATACAACTTTCCTTTAGTCCCTAACTGCTCCCCCAGCCACCGCCACTATCATGATCCCAATTCTACCTTACAAATTTGGCTAGACCAGAAGATGTACACTGGTACAGATAGAAACAGGGAATCCAGGACAGATGACCCCTCAGGACCAGTGCTGAGAGTGGCGATACCGGGAGGGTGGAAGGAGGGTGGGGTGTAAAGGGGGAACCGATTACAAGGATCTGCACATAACTTCCTCCCTAGGGGATTGACAACAGAAAAGTGGGTGAAGAGAGATGTCAGACAGTGTAAGATATGATAAAATAATAAGAGGAAGCAGGGATGGAGGGAGAAATGAGGAGCTGATACCAAGCGCTCAAGCAGAAATCAAATGTTTTGAGAATGATGAAGGCAACAAATGTACAAATGTGCTTGACACAATGGATGGATGGATGGATTATGATAAGAGTTTACAAGCTCCCAATAAAATGATAAAAAATAACTGAGATCATGGAAGGACAATCGTGTTCAGAACAATCTAGAGAGAAGACCAGGAAGACTATGAATGAAATTTTACTGGCTTACCTCCAGAAACTGTGAAGGACACAGCTACACTGCTCAGAAAGCTGAGCTCTATCAAAGCTGCCTCATGATGACAAAACCCACAGCATCCAACTGTCCAAAAGCACGTGCTAACTCCCTCCTGTGGAAGAGTGCCCTCAGAAAGGTCTAGGGGAGGGCAGGCTCTGTCTTACTCTGGGGTAGGCTGTGGCTGGTGCATTATTCAGCAAGGGCAGTGCATCAAGCAACAAGTGAGTACATATAAATGGAAGACAGGCAGAATACAGAGGGAACTGTGTTAGTCTGGTTTGACTAGAGAAAAAAATCCAGGACACTTATATATATGTAAGAGAGAGCTTTATATAAAAGAGTAATTGTATATATATATATTTTTTATTTTAACAATTTATTGGGGCTGATACAATTCTTTTCACAGTTCATACATATACATAAATCAATTGTATAAAGCACATCTGTACAGTCTTTGCCCTAATCATTTTTTTCTCTTTTCTTCTTTTACATTTTATTAGGGACTCAAACAACTCTTACCACAATCCATACATATACATACATCAATTGTATAAAGCACATCCATACATTCCCTGCCCCAATCATTCTCAAGGCATTTGCTCTCCACTTAAGCCCCTTGCATCAGGTCCTCTTTCCCCCCCCCTCCCTCCCCATTCCCCCCTCCCTCATATGCCCTTGGTAATTTATACCTCGTTATTTTGTCATATCTTGTCCTATCTGGAGTCTCCCTTCCCCCCTTCTCTGCTGTCCCTCTCCCAGGGAAGAGGTCACATGTGGATCCTTGTAATCAGTTCCCCCTTTCCAACCCACTCACCCTCCACTCTCCCAGCATCGTCCCTCACACCCTTGGTCCTGAAGGTATCATCCACCCTGGATTCCCTGTACCTCCAACCCTCATATGTACCAGTGTACAGCCTCTGTCCTATCCAGCCCTGCAAGGTAGAATTCGGATCATGGTAGTTGGGGGAAGGAAGCATCCAGGATCTGGGGGAAAGCTGTGTTCTTCATCGATACTACCTCACACCCTAATTAACCCATCTCCTCTCCTAAACCCCTCTATGAGGGGATCTCCATTGGCCGACACTTGGGCCTTGGGTCTCCACTCTGCACTTCCCCCTTCATTTAATATGATATATATACATATATACACATACATATATACATATAAACATATATACACATACATACACACACTTATATCTCTTTTTTTTTTGCATGATGCCTTATACCTGGTCCCTTGGGCACCTCGTGATCGCCCTGAGTAATTGTATATTAAGAAAACATCCCGGTGTGCCTGCCAGAGCTCAGCGCTCGCATGTCAATCCAGCGCAGCGGATCCGAGCGGAGACACGCGGACTCATCCCGAGGGCATCGCCGGGACCATGGAGAGCCAATGAGTTGGGAAACAGATTCACATTTGAAGATTACCAGAAGACAGCTGAATGGCTTCTGTCCCACACCAAGCACCGACCTCAAGTGACAGTGATCTGTGGTTCTGGCCTAGGAGGTCTGGCTGAGAAAGTAACTCAGGCCCAGGTCTTTGACTACAGCGAGATTCCCAACTTCCCCCGAAGTACAGTTCCAGGACATGCTGGTCGGCTGGTGTTTGGCTTCCTGAATGGCAGAGCCTGTGTGGTGATGCAGGGCAGATTCCACTTGTACGAAGGCTACCCCCTCTGGAAGGTCACATTCCCAGTGAGGGTTTTCCGGCTTCTGGGTGTGGACACCCTAGTGGTCACCAACGCAGCTGGAGGACTCAACCCCAAGTTTCAAGTTGGTGATATCATGCTGATCCGTGACCATATCAACATGCCTGGTTTCTCTGGCCAGAATCCTCTGATAGGCCCCAATGAGGAGAGGTTTGGAGTTCGTTTCCCTCCCATGTCTGATGCCTATGACCGGGATCTGAGAAAGATCGCTCACAAAACCTGGAAACAAATGGGGGAACAACGAGAACTACAGGAAAGCACCTACGTGATGTTGGCGGGTCCTAACTTTGAGACTGTGGCAGAGTCTCGTCTCCTGCAGAAGTTGGGGGCAGATGCTGTTGGCATGAGCACGGTCCCCAAAGTTATAGTAGCACGGCACTGTGGACTTCGAGTCTTTGGCTTCTCCCTCATCACCAACAAGGTGGTCCTGAATTACGAGAGCCTGGAAAAGGCCAATCACGAGGAAGTCCTAGCAGCGGGCAAACAAGCTGCACAGAAATTGGAACAGTTCGTCTCCCTTCTTATGTCCTGCATCCCTCCCCCTCACAGTGCCAGTTGACCAGCCGCTGCCTTATGGAATCCAACTAGCTGCTACCCACTTTGTCCCTCTTGCGAGGTCACCTTCCTTGTCCTTAAGGTCATCGCAGAGAGGAGAGGATCGTTTCCACTTCTCCCACAAGACCCTTCTGGTGCCAGATTCTCTTTAGCTCAGCTGTTTTTCTGAATCCATTTCCATCCCCGATCTTTCCCACACTGGAGTCCACCCCCTAACCCATCTGTGCGTGTGCCCAGGGTCTGACGTGGGCCTTTGAACTTGGCACAGTAACTAGCGCTCACTTTTTGGAGTAATGCTCTCACATTCCTAGGGGCTGGGTTCTGTCATCCCCAAAACACTGGAGACCACACAAGAACCAGCCCAGTACCTCTTATGACTTTTAACATTGTGCTTGAATAATAAAAAGAAGGAAAAAAAAAAAAAAGAAAACATCCGAGTCCAGTCCTGATCAAGTCCATAAGTTAGATATTAGCCCATATGTCCAATATCAATTCATAAATTCCTCATCACACTCGCGCAACCACATGCAATGTTGTTGAGTGCAGGAAGATCACAGTCCAGTGAGTGGAAAGTCTTGTGACTCAAGTGGCGGTGGAAGCTCTTATCTATGGTGTGGGTCTCCAAGTGGCTCCTCCAACTACAGGACTCTGGTTCCATCAGCGTAGGTCCATATGTCTTTTCAGCAGGAAGACAAAGCAGAGAAAGCCTGGGGCTGACCTCTAAGGAGCTATTCATCTCCATTGTGCCTCCAAATGAGGTCATCAAGCTGCGACTTGATTGACAGGCCAAACTCCACCCCTTTGCGCTTAACAATCTCAAGTTGACACTAGATTATGTAATTGCCATAGGCACAGACTGTAATCTGGACATCTATAGGATATGACTTTGAAAAATCTGCAAGATAAAAAATGAAACCAAAAAACAATTGCAAAAGAGACACAATGAGAGACGTCAGGTATTTGGACCAGCCAAGATGGGAGGGAACTTTGTCAACATCACAGGAATTTTTATTGAGATCTCAGAAAAACCATATACTAGAAGCCTTTCATTTTTTTAGAAATCATTTTATTGGGGTTCTTATCACAATCCATACATACATCAATTGAGTAAAGCACCCTTATACATTTGTTGCCCTCATCATTCTCAAAATTCACCTTCCCCTTGGGTTCCTGGAATCAGCTCATTTTCCTTTTTTTGCTCCCCCTCCCTCCCCGCTCCCCCCTCCATCATGAACCCTTAATAATTTATAAATTATTATTTTATCGTATCTTACACTGCCCGGCGTCTCCCTTCATCCACTTTCCTGTTGCCCATCCCCCAGAGAGGAGGTTATATGTAGATCCCCGAAATTGGTTCCCCCTTTCTACCCCCACTTCCCTCCTGGTATCGCCACTCTCACCATTGGTCCTGAGGGGTTCATCTGTCCTAGATTCCCTGTGTTTCCAGATCCCAACTGTACCGCTGTGCATCCTCTGGTCTAATCAGGTCCGCAAGGTAGAATTGGGACCATGATAGTTGGTGGGGAGGAAGCGTTTAAGAACTAGAGGAAGGTTGTGAGTTTCATTATTGCTACACTGAACCCTGAGTGACTCATTTCCTCCATAATACCCCTCTGCAAGGGATGTCCAGTTGTCTACAGATGGGCATTGGGTCCCCATCGTGCGCTCCCCTCATTCACGATATGATTCCGCCCCCTCCCCCTTCCCCTGCGCCTTTGGTGCTTGAAACCTGGTCCCCTTGGCCCTTCATGATCACACATGTTGGTGTGTTGCTTCCATGTGGGCTTTGTTGCTTCTGGGCTAGATGGCTGCTTGTTTACTTTCAAGCCTTTAAGTCCCCAGATGCTATATCTCTCAATAACCTGTCACCATCAGCCTTCTTCTTCACACTTACTTATGCACACATTCGTCTTCAGCGTTTATGTGGGGAAGGTGATCACACAATGATGATTTTTGTTCTTTGGTGTCTGCTACCTGATCCCTTGAACACCTCATGTTCACTTAGGCTTGTGTGCTTCTTCCCTGTGGGCTTTGTTGCTTCCGAGCTAGATGGCTGCTTGTTTGCCTTCAAGCCTTTAAGACCCCAGATGCTATATCTTTTTGATAGCCGGGCACCATCAGCTTTCTTCACCACGTTTGCTTATGCACACGTCTGTCTTCAGCGATCATGTCGGGAAGGTGGGTATCATGGAATGACCATTTAGCTGAGCAAGGTGCTAACCTTATTTCATTTTTATCTCCTTTCTAAACATCTTTTGTTTGTTTTAAATTATTTTATTGGGGGCTCATACAACGATGATCAAAATCCACACATACATCAATTGTGTCAAGCGTATGTGTACATTTGATGCTCTCATCGTTCTCAGAATATTTGTTCTCCACTTAAGCCCTTGATATCACTACCCATTTCCCCCTCCTGCCCTGCTCCCCTCTCCCTCTTGAACCCGTGATAATTTATAACTCATTATTATTTTGTCATGTTCCCTTTTTCCTTACTCCCTAACCTGCTTTTAGTCTAATAAACTTACTGTTCCATTTTATCTCTCAGTTTGGTCTTTATCTATGATTCTTTGATTCATTATTGTAGATGGTGACCTAAAGATGAGACTGCGCATTCTGGATTTATCCCAGAGCGCCGTGAATTAACATACTAAAGCACTTCACCTGGGCTGAAGCCTTTCCCAAAGCACACTTCCGTCATTTCTCTTTAGGAGCATTGTTGTCGCACATTTTATTTCTATGTGTTATACACCTTCATACAGTGTAATTGTTTGTAATCAAACCAGGGGAGTGTCTAATGGAATAAAAGGAGAAAAATAGCCATTCCTGTCTGCTTGTTTGAAATGAGTGTGTATGTCATATAAGAATCCAACTCTGTTTCCGTCTGACTTTCCCCTTTTTATAGCCACAAAGACCAACATTGAGATGTGATGGGGAACAGTCTGCAGAGTTTTTAAAGCTTGGAGCTATATCAGGGATCCACATGTGACCTCCTCCCTAGGAGATGGATGGCAGAGAAGGGGGTGAAGGCAGACTCTGGATAGGGCAAGATATCACAAAATAACAATCTATAAATTATCAAGGGCTCATGAGGGAGGGGGGAGTCAGGAGAGAGGGGGAAAAAAGAGGACCTGATGCAAAGGGCTTAAGTGGAGAGCAAATGCTTTGAAAATGATTAGGGCAAAAAATATACAAATGTGCTTTATACAATTGATGTAGGTATATGTGTGGATTGTGATAAGAGTTGTATGAGTCCCTAATAAAATGTTAAAAAAAACTTCTGTTTTTATATATTGAGATATATTTTTAATTGTTCCCCTTTGTGGAGTTGTACTGCTTATAAGTAAAACATGTTCTATGAGGTTGTTACACAGCCTATCTCATCAAATCCAACCAGGAACAGTATTCCATGAAAGCCTCTGTGTATGTTGTTCTTTTTCACCCCCTACCCTTCCTCCCGCCACAGTTTCCTCTCCCTCCCCTCTGTCCACTCACACCCCTGCCTCTGATGCCAGGGCTCAACCATTTTTCTTTTGAATTTTTGTTCATAATAATGATGTCATAAAATATTTCCCATGTCTTAAGGGGTTTGACAAATTTGTCATTGTTTTCTTAAGGATGCATAATAATCTATTACATGAATGTACCAGAGATTTTGTTTATCCATTTCTCTATAGCAACAATTTTTGGCTGTTTCCATCTTTTTGCTATTATAGAGATTGCTGCAATAAACATAGGTGTACATATGTCTGTTCATGTTTTATTCTTTATTTGTTTCTTCTTATACCAATTAGAGGTGGTGTTTGTCTGGGTTGACTAAAAAAACAAATGCCACAGACACTCATATGTATGTAATAGAGAACTTTATATCAAAGAGTAATTGTATAATTAAGAAAACACCCCAGCCCAGCCCAGATTAAGTCCATAAATCCATTATTAGCCCCTATGTCTGATACCAGTCCAAAATTTCCTCTTCAGACTCACACAACACATGCAATGATGCCAAATGCAGGAAGATCACAGGTCAGAGGGTGGAAAGTCTTATTGATCCAATGGTGGTGGAAGCATCTCAGCACTGTCTCAGGTCTCCACATGGCTCCTCCAGATCCAAGCCTCTGACTGCCATCAGCATAGCTCCATATGGCTTGTCAACAGGAATGTCTCATGCAGGGACATTCCTGGCCTGCCTCCCATGAGTTACTTATCTCCTTAGCACCTCCAAACTAGGTCATCAAGCTGCGACCTGATTGACAGGCTTAACTCCACCCCTTCACTCTTAATAGTTTACAATAGATAATGTAACTACCCCAGAGAGATTTCAGCATCATAATTTATTTGTATTTCATTTATTTAAGGAAGTGCCAAACTATTTTCCATAGTGGTTATACAATTCTACAATCCCAACAGCAATCTATAAGCATTTTAATCTCTCCACATCCTCTCTAGCATTCATTATTATCATTGTTTTTAATTTTGCTAAGAGTATCAGCGTGAAGTGCTATTTTATTGTTGTTTTAATGATTGCCAATGGATGACAGCATTTCTTCATATAGTTGTTGGCTGCCTGAATGTCATCTTTGGTAAATTATCTATTCACATCTTGCATATATTTTTGATGGGGTGACTGTTATTTGAATTATGGTGTTGTAGTTTTCTGAAATTTTCCCTGTAGTTGATATATCATTGCCAAATATTTTGCCCCATCTGTGGGGTCTGTTTTAATTCTTTTGATAAAGTCTTTTGATGTACATAAATTTTGTATTTTTAGGTCTTATTCCTTGCTTTTCTCCTGGAGTGTGGTTATTTTTCATCATGACCAGTAGGGTATGCACCCCTTGTATTAGGTCCCTATGTAGTTTGCCTTGCTTTTTTAAATTGAAGATCAATATGGTGCTAGGGTTTATAGTTAAGCCTGTAACTCATTTTGAATTCATTTTGTACATGGTGTGAGGTATGGGTCTTGTTTCAATCTTTTGCAGGTGGAGATTAAAGTTTTCCAATACCATTTATTGAAAATAATGTGTTCTAGTGCTTTATCCAAGATCAGTTGTCTGTAGGTGCTTGGTTGTAATACTCAGTTCTCAATTTTAACTCATTGGTCCTCGTGTCTATTGTGGTACCATAATGAAGCTGTTTTGATTACCATGACTATATCGTAGGTTTTAAAATCTGGGAGGAAAGGTCTCCTTCCCACTTTGTTTTGTTTTCAGTAGGGTTTTGCTTATCCTGGGTCTCTTCCCTTTCCAGATAAAGTTGGGGATTAATTTTTCCATTTCTTTGAAAAATTGTCTTGGGATTTGGATTGGAATTGCATTGAATTTATGAAGTAGTTTTGATAATATTGACATTTTCATTGTATTTTGTTTTTCTACCGGGGAATATGGGACATAGTTCTATGTAGTTTCTCATAGACATATTTTAATGTTTTCTTTGTATAAGTCTTTTATTTCTCTAGTAAGATTTATTTATAGATACTTTATATTTTGGGTAGTTATTGTAAATTATATTGTTCTTCTGATTTCTTTTTTCAGTGTCATCTTGAATGTACAAGAATTCAATTCATTTCTCTAGATTGATCTTACAGCCTACTGTGTTGCCCAGATTTTCAATTAATTAAAAAGAATTTAATTTGGACTCTGGCGTTTTCTCTGTCTGGACTGCCCTGGTGGTGCAGCAGGCATGTGTTGGGCTGCAATCTGCATGGTCAACAGCTCAAACCCACCAGCAGCTCCATGAGAGAGAGACTGGGCTCTCCACTCCCTTAAACAAGCTACAGCCTCGGAACCCACAAGGGTCATTAGGAGTGGGCACTGATGCGACGGCTGTGAGCAGGGATACACACACACACACACATGTTTACACACACATACATGTTTACACACATACACATATTTAATTCTTTCCCAATGTTAGGTTTGCCATTGGTTTATTTATTTTGTTAATTTTTTAAAAGACCTAACTCCTTATTTTGTTTTTAAACTTTCTCATTCACTTATTGCTGTTCTGATCGTTATTATTTCTTTTCTTCTCTTCATGTCTGAGGATCTGCTTGCTGTAATTGTTCTAATTGCTGTAGTTAATGTATCAGAGTGTTGATTTTAATTCTTGCTTCTTGTTTGCTGTGCACACTTATTGCTGCGGACTGCCCTCTGAGCAGTGCTTTTGCCATGTCTCTGAGATCTTGCGACGCTGTATTTTTGTTTACATTTGATTCTAGGAACACTTTTTTATTGCGCTCTTTCTCTCTTCAATTTCCCAGTGGCTTTTCAATAAGTGATGGTCAGTCCATGTATTTGGCTTTTGGGAGTTAGTTGTTCTATGATTGGCTTATGATTGTACAGCATTGCAATCTGAAAATGCGGGTAGTTTTATTCTGATGTTTGCAAACTTGTTTATGGCTGCTTAATATTCTAAAATGTGATCTATTTTGGAGTAGGTTCTAAGTGCACTAGGAAAATGTAAAAGATGCTTTGTTGGCTGAAGTGTTCTGTGAGTGTCTAAAATGGGGGTCAAACCCAAGGAAGACGCGGGCCATTTGATGCAACGGGCAAGATTCACACGGGCCACATCACATTTACAAACGTTGTTCAATTGATATTTTGAAGTGAGGATTCAAGATTATGGATAGGATAATTGAAACACTATATAATAGCTTTTATGTAAACATTTATTTAATTTAATGCATTCATAAAACTAAAATTATTCTTTTTTACCTGAAACTTGCCAGCGCTTTCCTCCTACCTGTTAAGTTCTCTTACCTCTGACAGTATTTTGTGACCGGAAAACCGAATAAAGTAACTCATAAAAACACAGAACGTTGGACAGCTGACAAACGTGATGCACCATCATAATGGCTTCCCTCTAAAAATGTGAACCAGCGCTGCCACTAGGTAGATTTCATAACAGCACAGCCCAGCGCGCTCTTTTTCACCTTTTCGCTATTGGGATCTGTTTACATGACGTGACGCTGAGAGTGGCAGACATATCGCTTCCAAACGTCGTCGTGGGAACGTAGTCAGCGTGTTTAGACACGTCCCCAGGCCCCCAGGGAAGGCACTGGGCCACGTGTCTACTCGTCTCCAGTAGTTAAAGGGTTAACGATGGAATTGTGTGTGCGATATTGCCTCGATCTCACCTAAGCGCTATTTTCTTCATAACAATTCTTTCTATTTTCATTTTATTCAGAGCATCGAGGGCCACAAAAATTACCTCGGGGGCCACCACCTGTGCTCAAAGATCAAGTTAATTGTGTGTTAGTTTTTCTGTATCTGTTGATTTTCCTTCTAGTTGATGGATCTTTGCTTAAAAGTGATGTATTGAAATCTCCTAGAATTGTATTATGGTCTATTTATTTTTCTGTTGTCTTCAAAGCGGACTTGTTATCTGTAATCCCTTATTTTGGTTTGTCTAGCTGTTTCATGGTGTGTATTATTTAAGTAGGATGTTTTCTTCTCCATAATACTGGGGTTTTTTTTTTGTAATTTTAAATTCGATGTGTTGTTGATTCTCTGGCCAACGAACGTCTTTTGATATTTTTTGTTTTTTTTGTTTATACAAATTCCTTTAGATTTTCTTTATCTGAAAATGACTTTATTTCACCCGTACATTTGAGGGAGAATTTTGTTGGATATGGGATTCTTGGTTGGAGAGATTTTGTTTTCTTTCACAATTTTGAATATATGAATCTATTGCCTTCTTGTCTACATGATTTCTGTAGAACAATCTGAGTTCACCCTGCTTGGCTTGCCTTAAATGTGATTACTCTTTTCTCCATACTGCTTTCAGGAGTGTTTCATTTTCTGTAATATTAGAAAGTTTAATAATGTGCCATGATGATTTTCTTTTGGGATTGAGTCTGTTTGAAGTTCTCTGGACTATTTGAATAGTTATTTTGTGTTCTTCCATAATATTAGAGAAATTCTCCGTTACTACTTCCTCAGCTATTTTCTCTGTGGTTAATATTTGTTCTCTCTTTTGTGGGATATTTATCAAACATGAGTTGTTCCTTTGATAGTGTCTCATAGAATTATCAGATTTTCTTCAGCTTTTTTGGGTCTTTTAAAAAAACTGATTATTGTTATTTATTCATTTTTGGTTTGTTTTGTGTGTGTGTGGGGTGGTATTTTGGTCCCAATAGATTTGTCTTTGAGATCATGGTTCCTTGATTCCATTCTTCAATTCTTCTGTTTTGTTTTTTCAAAATGTCATCCCGTTCTAATATTTCAGTGCTGGCCTTTTGAATTTCTAGTTGGAGTTGTTGAATTGGTTCTTTGTGAATTTTTTTGGATGAGTCTTGTAGTTTCTTCTTGAGTTCTTGTAGATTCTCCTCTGTTTTTTCTGAATTTCTACAGCTTTTTTCCTCCACTCGTTTAAAGTAGCTGGAGATGATTGTCCTAATCTCCCTCATGGGAGAATCCAAAGTTTCCTCCTCCAAGACCACCTCTGGGTTTACATCTGTATGCATTATGTTTAATTGAGCTGTTTTCTCTGTTTCTGGATGTGCACATTGACTGTTGTTCTCAAGTCATAGCATGTTGTTGTTGTCTTGTTTCATTTAATTTGTCACTGGACATAAAAAAAAAGTCCCCAAACACTTATTAAAGAACCAGATCATCAAAGGTGGCCAGGCAGTTAGGCACTTGCTTAACCCCAGCAGGAGCCAAAGACAGAACACAATTGACTTTTGCCTCTGTCAAAATCCAGGTTTGGAGCTGGCTCCTAAGTCCCCAGGGAGTCCCAGGCCATAATCAACATACACAACATGCCAAGGGAGAAAGAGATTACCTGAGGCAATGCCCACATACCTGCTGGCCCTGTATGGCAGAGTGGGGCCTAACTTCTGCTTGGGCAGGGGCCAACAGGTGATAGTACTGTGAATCCTGGACCCACAGAGACATGCTCAAATCCCTGCCACACGGATTTTCTCTCTTTATACCTAATTCTGCGTCTCCCGGGGCTGGCCCATCCTCTCGGGAAAGTTGTTACAGTCCAGTCCCCAAGAGTTTCAAGGAGGCATCGGGAGACAGCTTGCAGCAGACCTAAATCTGCATTATCTCTCGGAAATACAGCAAGAAGGCCGGGACACAGAAGCAGGTGAATTTTCCAACCCAAGTTCGATTCAGTCTTCCCCCAGTTAGTGTCCTCAGAGGTAGATAAGACGGAGTGGTGCTGTCAGCTCCCCATTGAAGTCCAGAAAGCCAGGAAGAGGAGTCGCTCTGCAGGTGTCCTTCAGGCAGCACAAAGTTCTCAGTGTTTTCAAGGATGCTTGTGTCAATCCCACCCTCGGAGATGCTGACACCTAATTAGCAAAATTTCCCATTCCTCAGGGGAGGTCCAGAACTCAGGTTGTTGAAACCTGTCCATATCTTTTCCTTCAAAGTTCCTTTGCAGAATGTCTTTTAAATTAATGTTTTTTTCCCCTTTCCTTTCTTCCTTCTTAAAAAGTGATATCTAAGTGTCCATCTGGTATAATTTCCTTTCTACCTAGACGTTTCTTTCTCCTTCTGTTTTTTTTAAGAGCAGATCTGTTGGGGTTAAATCCTGTCAATATTTAATTATCTAAAAATGCCTTTATTTCACCATCTTCAAAGAATATTTTCACTTGACATCGGTTTCTAGAATTCTAGTCTAGGTTGGTTTGTTTTTATTTCGGTATTTTAAATACACCATTCTCTTGTATCCTGACCTATATTATTTCTTTTCTTTAAAAAATATTATATTGTGTTTTGGGTAAAGGTTTACACCCCAATTCAGGTTCCCGTTGAATCATTTCTCACCAACCTGTTCAGTGACATTGGTTACATCTTCACAATGTGTAAGCACTCTCAGGATGTCTGTTCAGTTTATTTCTTTTTTATTAATGTATTTTCCATGCCCTCTTAGAGTCTCATGTTTGTTCTGACATAATCGTTAGGTGTTCGATCTCATCCAAGGGATGTTTCACAGTTAGCAGTACTTTTGAGTGGTGTAAATTTGTTCTCTCGCTACGAGGTGTCTTCTGGGGCTCATTGTGGTTCCAAGTGCGAAGTGTCTCGGGGAGCCTCCACGCATCCTTCCGTCTCAGTCAGTACAGAAGCTGACTTTGTTTTCCTTCCCTCCCCTTCCTCTTCTTGCAGAATTTGAGATTATTTCACATGCTTCTGACCACTCTATAAAGGGCTACCGTCTTGTGGCCCAGCTTAGGATGGTCAGTACTGATAGCTGGTGAGGTAGTTAGTTTATTGTGCCAACCTGGCCGATAAACACATGTGGGGTTAATTGAAGGACAGAGGGATAATTGGCTCAGTGAGCCTCGCCTTTCTAGATCTCAGGTCCCTTGCTTTCTGATGGTTGGACCAGGGTGCAGCTGCCTTAGCCAATTCCCTGCTTCAGCTGGCAAGGCTCACTTCCTGCAAGACATCCCTGAGGAGAAGCCACATGGACCTATTTCAGTGCAGCCCTGGGTGCTGGGAGCAGCCGTGTGGAGACCCCTGCCAGCGTGAGATGCTTACACATTCACTGACTCGGCTTTCCTCCTGCAGTCGGCATCATTGCATGTGTTTTGTGAGATTGAGGAGGACTTTGTGGATTGGTGTTGGACATATGGATTAATGGGTTAATATTGGGCTCGGGCAGCACTAGGTCGGGATGTTTTCTTGATGCGCACTTAACCTTTATATAAAACTCTCTCTTATACATGAGTTTATATGGATTTGTTTCTCTAATGTACCCAGACTAACACAGCTGGGCACCATCTAGTTCTTCTCATCTCAGGAGATAAGAAGCTATGGGTTGTGTAGCTATTTGTCTTCTTTAATCCTTTTGTTTCCTTTTGCTCCGCACCAGTAGCAATCAACAGTTGTATCTTACTTAGAAGGCTATAAGCCTTTAAGACCTAGACAATACTGAACAAATTAAACGATAGAACATCATTTTCTTCTATATTATGTCCTAAGATGTTGATTACAATTTTGTTCTGAACTATGTTATGTTAATTGACCATAATGTCCCACAAGACTATGGCCCTAATCCTTCAAACTCAGAAATCCAATGTGGTGTGACATTTCATTATGTTTAAGAAGTATCCTAACTGTGCTCCTGTATTTTATATATATATATATATATATATATATATATATATATATATATATATATATATATATATATTTTTTTACAAAACAACCTTACCACCTTCAAAATACTCTCCATTACACTTAATTCATTTGTCAAATCTGCTGTTCCATTCTTAGAAACAGTTTCAAATTCATCTGTTTGGATGGTTGGCAGTACCTGCCTTGTTTCTTTTCTTCATCTCTTCTGTCTTCAAATCACTGACCTTTCATGTCCCTGCTTATTTGTGGAAGCAAAAGGAAGTCGCACAGAGTGCGGTCAGGTGAGTCAGGTGTGTGTGCCAAAATTGGCGCACTGAGATGGCTGCATGAGTTGTGTTCAACATCAACGTCACAACAGTTTCTGCAACATTTATTATCCCTAAGATGACAAACATATCAGAGACCACACATGTGCTATACCAGTATGTTGCTGGCAACACATTGTTTGCATACAATAGACAAGAGAGGCGTCCTATTCCTGTAAAGAGTTACTATCTTAGAAACCCACAGGAGCAGTTCTATCCTGTCCTACAAGGTCACTATGAGTTCAAATTTACTTGATGGCAGTGAGTTTGGTTTTATTATAAACGTATAGGACTACAGAGGGACTACAGAATCCATGTTGTCTGAATGGATGTTATGTGATACACAACCGTAATGATATTGAAGTCATTTTATAAAAATGAGAATGTACAATATTTGCTTTTCGGTGATTGACTTATTTCACTCAAAATAATATCTTCCAGGTTCATCCAGTTTTCAAGTTGTTTTTGGAAATTATTTTTCTTTATCATAGTACAGTATTCTATTGTATGGATAAACTGCATTTTGCTTATGCACTCTGTTGAGGAATGCTTAAGTTGACTCCATCTTTTTCTATATGAATAGATTTATGATGAATATAGGTCTCCTTATTTCTCTTAGATCCCTTGGTGTACATGCAGAAATGGAATTACTAGGTCATATGGTAGGTTTACCAATCATTTTTAAAAGAAAAGTCAGACTGTTTTTCACAATGACTCTGCCATTTATGTTCCCAAGAGCAATGACTGATAACTCCAATTTTGTCATAAATTTGGGGTCTTTAGTACTTGCTATTTTCCTTAAAAAAAAAATCTTGTCCACCCTAGTGGGAGTTAAATGGTATCTCATTGTGATTTTGATGTGCATCTCTGTGATGGCATTTCTCTGATATCAGTAAGCATTTTCTCATTATTCTGTGGGACATTTTAATGTTCTGTTTGGTATTTTGAGGGTAATCATAAAACATGGTTTATTCATGTCAATTTCCCAGTTTTTGACTGGGTTCTTTGACTTTTTGTTGTTAAACTGTAGAAGTTTTCTACCCTGTTAGATTCTTAGAAATTATCTTGTTTCCAAAGATGTTTTCCCTTCTATAGGTTGTCTCTTTACTCTTTCAATAAAATCTTTTGGTGAACAGAAGTATTTTACTTTTATGAGATTCCAGTTATCTGTTTTGTTTTCTGTTTCTCATGTATTTGGTAATCTGCCATTGATAACTAATAGATCCCAAAGCTTTGCTTCTGTATTTTTTGATTTAACATGTTAGGTTTGATCCATTGTGAATAATTTTTGTGTATGTTGTGTCGTATGGATATTGTTTCATTGTTCTTCATGTGGAAATCTAATTTGCCAACACTATTTGTTAAACAGATGTCGAATAGATTTAATACTCATGTGGAAAATAGTGTGATCGTAGGTGTTTAGATTTTCCCCCCTGGGATTTTAATTTTATTCCCTTGGCCTCTATGTCTATCAGTAATCTACTACTGGACTGTTTAGAGTACTGTAGCATTGTAACCTCCTTTGGAGTCCGGAAGCTTCCTACTTGGTTCTTCAAAATGGCTTTGACTCTTTGGTGTCTCATTGTTTTACATAAAATTGAGGACCCATTGTTCCATTTCTGTAAGGAATGCTGTTGGGGTCTTGATCAGGATTGGGTAGTCTTTGTAGACCACGTTAAAGAGTCCAGGCAGCATAGTGGTCACACACTGGACTGCTAACTGCAAGCACAGCCATTTCAAACAGCGGTCACTCGTGGTGAGAAAGACAGGCTTTCTCTTCCACTCAGAGTTACAGTCGTGGAATTCACGGGGCGGTTAAACCCTGTGCTGTACGGTTGCTGTGAGTTGGCATCAATTTGATGGTTATGAGTTTTTTGCTTCTGTTTTTTTGAGGGGGATAATAATGATACCTTGGTTACATTAAGTCTTCCAATCTATGATCATGGGACATCTTTTCAATGTTTCTGTTCTTTTCAGGTTTTTTTAGTCGTGTTTTGTAATTTTCAGTATCTTTCATATCCCTAATGTGTTAGTTAGGGTTTGTGTTAGTTTGGCTGGTCAGGATTCTCAGTTATTTGGCAGCTAAGATTTATTAATCCCTCACGGTGAGACTTGACACAACCCACTTAACTCCATCATGGAATATGCGATGAGCAGGTGGTTTTGAGAAGATTAGACTGAGATGTAACAATCTTATTCAGACCCAGCCCTGATGCAATCAATAGAAAGGAAGTTTCCTCGGAGGTGTTGTCTGCGTCCAATATTACTGTACACTGTGGAAAATTTAGCTTGTTTTCTGTTGGGTGTGGATCCTAAATCTGGCTCATCCATCTTTGGTTCTTTGGACTTGAACCGACATCCTGCCATGATGCCCTTTGAGACAAGAAACCATTTTAAGTGGCCTGTCATCTGGCTTTTTGACTTCAGATTCATTCTCTTCTGCAGCCATAAGCCTGATCTGCTGAACTTGATTCATTTGTCTCTGTAGCCACCAGCCACCAGACTGGTGTTTCTTCTCAATGTTGGGTTCTTTAGGCCCTACAGCTATGTGAGTCAGAAGAAGCCTCCAGACCAACATTTGACTTGGAATCTGACTAAACTTACTTGATATAAATTCTTATCTCTTTCTCTCTACCTACCTACCTACCTAAGGTCCACTGGTCTGACTTTTCTATCGGAATCAGCCAAAGACACCAAGGTAAATTGAATTCTAAATGTTTTATTCTTTTAGATATTATAAATGAGTTGTTTTCTTAATCTATTTTTCATATTTCTCATTGCTGGTGTATAGAAACCCACCTGATTTTTGTATGTTTACCTTATATCTTGCAACTTTGCTAAAATGATTATTATAATAACGAGCTTTCTAGCTGATCCTTTGAAATTTTCTAGATATGACTAGGGTCATGTAATGTATGAACAGGGAGACTTTTATTTTTCATTTCCAATTTGGTCACCCTTTATCGCTTTTTCCAGCCTTATTGCTTTGGCTTAGATTGCAGTACAGTATTGAATAGGATTAATGAGAGTGGGCATGCTGGTCTATTTCCCATTTTCAAGTAAAAATTCTCCATCTTTCTTTATTGATTGTAATGCTAGTTGTTTGCTTTAAGTGTCCTTAATCATTATGAGAAACTTTCATTGTATTACTATCTTGTTAAGAGTTTTTATCAATAAACTGTGTTATGTTTTTTCCAAAAAAATTTTTTTTAATCAATTAAGATGGTCATGTGATTTTACACCTTTGTTTTCCTTCTTGTTTTCCCCACCCCTCTACATCGCTCCTCCCCCAAAGCCCTTGTTATGTCTTCTTTCCCCATAGGCTCAACATCTCTGGGTTTCATTTACTGAAAAACAGAGAAACAAGTAACACGGCCCAGAGGCTGAGCCCCCGTGGTAGGACATGTGTGAGACACACCCTGATACACACAGGCCTAAGCAAACTGTAGCAGAATGGTAATCTTACACTTTTGGAATAAATTCCACTTAATCATAACATATCATTTGTTTAATGTGCTGCTGGATTCTTTTTGAAGATATTTTGTTAAAAATTTAGCATCTATATACATAGAGGATATTGATCTCTTTTCCTTTTCTTGTGAAAATTTTGGTTTTGGTGTATCGATGTTTCTAATGGTAAATTCAGTATATTATTCTCTTGTGAAAGAGACATTTTGACCTTTGGCTGACTTTGAATCTCTTTAAACTTCTTTTTTAATAATCTGACTATGACGTGTCGACCTCTGTTTTTCTTTGTTCTTAGGCTACTTGTAGTTTGGAAAATTTCTTGGATCTTTGCGGTGATATTGTTCATCATATTTGGAATTATATTTGTACTTTTTTCAACTAACGCTTTCTCTCTAATTTAACTCTACTTCTGATACCCCAGTTACACATATGTTAAGCCATTTGATTAATCCATTTTAGCTTCTGGGTCTATACTTTTTTTTGGTCATTTTTTTTCTTGTCGTGCTTCAGGAAGGAAGGTCCTCACGAAGTGCCTTAAACATTACTGACTTCTCCTGAATTGTTCAATCTGCTCTTATGTCCACTCATTGATGTTTTTTGCATTATTTCATCTATTATATTTGTTTTAGCTCAATAATTTCAACTTTATTCCTTTTTATACTTTCTAACGCTCTGCGGTGTCTTCCAAGTGTTATATCCATAACAAGAGCTATATAGCACCCCCTCACAAACACACACACTCCACCCCCCACCCCACCAAGTGAAGTTCAGTAACTGTAATCTCTGGGTCTATCACTCCCTTGGTTATGTTCCTAAAAACATTTGTCTTAAAATCAACATGTCTGAAATTAACAGATAACTCTGAGTGATCCCATGTACACTAGAATGGACTTGACAATCCTGCATCATCCTCATAATTTTGGGATGTTATTTCTGCTACTGTGTCAGTCTATCTTGCTGAGGGTTTCACTCTTTTTCATGTCTAAATGACACAAAATGAGGTCCCAATAGTATGACTTCTAAGGAGAATTCTGGCTGTACTTCTTGCAGGACATATTTGATCATTCTTCTGTAAACCCAAGCTTCATTCACTATTTTTCACCCACACTGCACTTTAAAGACTGCAGTCCCCCAGTCTTCCCAGCGTTTGCCTGCAAGGAGGCAATTAAGCAACCCACGATGTGGGTCAGCCGGGTACCCTTTAGTCTTCACAAGTGATCAATTTGATTTTTAACACTTTGAAGAGGTCTGTTATAGAAGGTTTGCTCTAAGCAATTTGATGCTTGACTTCTTGGCTGCTGTTTCCATGGATGTTGATTGTGGATCCAAGTCAAAATCTAAAACTAATCTAATTCATTCAGAATTATGAACATAAAGGAGAAAAAGTCTAACAGTCAGTCTATAAAGTCTTAATTACTGTTCTCTGTTTCACCTCTCTGGCTTCTAATCTGCACTGCAATGGCTACGTAGAACTCACAGACAAAATTCATGAATAAAGGGTTTATTAAGGAAGTTAACAAGTTGTAATGCCAGTGAGAGATGCTCAGGGTTGGGTTGTTAATATCAGGATATGTTACAAAGTTCTGTGAGCTCCTCTAGTAAATGCCCAAAGGGGGGCAGATCATTCCACTGAAAGCCTCCACCCGAGGCATTCAGTGCAAGCTCCCTGGATCAGCACTCAGCTCCCTGAATTAAGTGCATCTCACTTCTGTCAGCTGGAAGGAACTTAGCCCCATTTCTGTGGGTCAGTAAGTCTAACTTCCCAATTAAGTGCTCAGAGGCACCCTACTCTGCAAGCCAGTCTCCAGCACGAAAGCACGCAGCTTTACTTGCTCTGAGGTTGGGAAGTCCATCGTGCAGTTCCTTACTCTTGCTCCTGTTATGCTGCTGCTCTTCTGATAGTACAATTTCCTCTGATTTAGGAGGTTCGCTGTTTAGGGATCGCATTACCAGTAAGAGGCAGAAGGGGAGCATGTCTTAGATTTAAATATAAAAGCCAAAAAGAAACATCTTAGAGCTAAACTTAGGAAAATATCTCAATGACCTCTGAGTCTCCAATATACCTCAAATGTAACATGTAAACCATAAATAATCATTAATACATTGGATTTCATTCAAATGAAAATCTTAGGGAAAGAGAATATAAAATGTAAATGGGTATTCTGAAATACGACTCAGTAATGAAAGTGAATGAAGTAAACACAGCAACTTCAAGAAACCTTAGACACTCATTGAGTGAAGGAAGTCAGACTCAAAATGACACATATGTTATGATTTCATGTATATGAAGTTCTTCATGAGAAAAAGCACAGTCATAGAAAACTGTGAGTTAGGGGTAACGGGTTACTACAAAGGAAGAGCAATGGCAAGGGCACATGAGGGAGAGGGGAGCGGGGAGGGAGGGGAGAAAAATAAAAGGACCTGATACAAAGGGCTTAAGTGGAGAGCAAATGCTTTGAGAATGATTGGGGCAGGGAATGTATGGATGTGCTTTA
The DNA here is from genome assembly GCF_050624435.1 of Tenrec ecaudatus. Classification (NCBI taxonomy): domain Eukaryota; kingdom Metazoa; phylum Chordata; class Mammalia; order Afrosoricida; family Tenrecidae; genus Tenrec; species Tenrec ecaudatus. The sequence continues at coordinate 31,265,694 of NC_134547.1, forward strand.
TACAATTGATGTATGTATATGTATGGACTGTGATAAGAGTTGTATGAGCCCCTAATAAATTGTTTTTTTAAAAAAAGGAAGAGCAATGGAAGCAATGGAAGACTTGTAGGGAGGGATAGAATTGCTCTGTGTTCTGATTATGGTAATTAGGGTTACATGACTATGCATATTTTAATATTCATAGAATTGCTCAGTAAAAAATGTCACATTTACTTTATATTAATTTTAAAAGAAAGATGGCACATGAATGGAGAACTAAAGGTGGGGCAGGGTGCTGTACAACTCAAAATGCTCTCATCAATAAGAACAGGTATTTCCAGAAGAAATAAGTTTGCATGTCCAATGTTTCTGTTGTTTGGTGCCATACGGGGGTTCCAACTCATGATGACCTCGTGTGCAGCAGGCCCCTGTACCAGCCTCCCCACCATCCCTGGGTGTGAGCACATTGTTGCAGTCACTGTCTCCATTCATCTCCTAGAGGGTCTTTTTTTTTGCACTGGCCAACTCACAGTGACTCCATGCACAGGAGGATACAATGCTGCCTGGCCCTGTGCCATCCCCCTGATCAGTTTTGTATCTAATCATTGGGATTCAAAGTGGCTGGTTTTTTGGAAAGTAGATTAACGGAGCTTTCTTCTAACTTTTAAGAGGGATGGAAATGATATATATGTATGCATTTCCTTTTTACCCGAATCCATAACCAAGTCACCTGGGGGCAGCGGTCCAGAAATCAAAAGGCATGTAGTGCGTTAGGCCAACCTGTAGCACAGGCCTTCTTTAAAGTGTTGGAGAACAATGATTTCACTTTGAGGACTAAGATGCACCTGACCCTAGCCATGGTATTTTCAGTCATTTCGTATGCATATGAAAGTTGGACCTGGAGCCAAGAAGACTGAAGAAGCATTCATGTATTTGAATTGTGGTGTTGGCAAAGATATTAAAAGTACCATGGACTGCCAGAAGAGCAAACAAATCAGTCTTGGGAGAAGAGCAAGCCGTGTGCCCCTTCGAGTGAGAGTGGTGCGACCATACCTCATGGCCTTTGGAAATAATATCAGGCAAGGCCCGTCCTTGGAAAAGGACACATGCTTGGTAAGGTGGAGGGTTACCAGAAAAGAGGATCTCTCAAGGAGAAGGCTTGCCATTCTACCTGCTACAATGGGCTCAAACAACGGTGACGGTGAGGATGGAGCAGGACTGGTTCCTTCTGTTGTGCTTAGGGATCACTGGGGGTGGGGGTTGATGGGTGGAGTCAACTAGAGGACCCCTAACAACATGCATTTGCCCCAATTCATTGATCCTACCTTTACGATGGATGCCTTCTTATCGGTTGCACGGTGATCCTGTGTGCCTTCAGTGGAGATGGAATGATGGACCAGCAGGAGAGGGCCACCATCATAAAGGAGATGAACCACAGAGTGGCCTTCTCTGGGCCAGTCATTGCCAGAACTCCAGACCTGAGCTCCTCCCTGTTGTAAATGGTTTTATTCCCTTTTGCCCCCCCCACACACTTCTGTTCTGGCTCCCCCCTGCTTCTTGGTTCGCCATTACTCAGTCTATGCGCGTGGCCTCTCCTAAGCCATCAGCGAGCTGGCCAGCAGTGGAGACCTCTGGGAGGTGGCTGAGGATGGAGCCCACAGGGTCTGCAGAGGTTCGTGGGAATTAATCTGCAAATCTTAGTGAGGGGAGGAAGGAGGAGAAGTTGAAGCTTTCCTCATTTGTCTCCCCCCCTCCTTCTTTTAAAATGTAACCCCAAACTTTGACCTTTAAACTCCAGGGGCTCAGTAAGGCGTCCCTGTGTGTCCAGAGAACCCAGTTGGGGGCTCCGGTTGACAGGCTCCCTCCTGGTCTGCTCAGTGGTGAGGCTCTGACTGAGCTGGCTCTCTTTAACCCTTTGGGGGAGGGGGCAAAGCCGGGTGTTGTTTCCTCCTTCCCTTTTCATTCTGCTTTACTGACCTTTTGCTTAGCTTTTGCTAATGTCATTTTCAGTCTGGGTTGGGCTTCTCCGTAGTAAGGAAGACTTCTTTAGGAAGCCGCCCTGATAACCTAGGGTCATGCATTCATTCACATCCAGGAAACCACTTCATCAGCTTGTGCTTCCATATCCAATGCCTCTAATCTAATCAGGAAAACAGCAAACCGCCACAAAGGGCCCTTGTTAATCCTGTCACTTGCTACCTCCCCAGATGTTGAAAAATGCCATTTAATTAGCAAAATAAAAGAGCTTAATCTTTCTCCCTATTCCTCACACAAGTTCAAACGATATGCAGTGGCTGGAGATCAACATGAATTGCACAGGCGGGTCCATGGAGGGTGGGGGCAGGATGCTGCGGTGGACACCGCCACCCCGATCCGGGAATGAGACCAACTCTGGGGTTTGCTAAAAGGGCCTCGAGAAAGCAGTGCGTGTCCTGCTGCCATGCCTGCTTTGCACATGCTACATAGCAGGGACAACAGGGTTTAGGCGTCGTGTTTTCTGTAACGTGCAATAAACGAAGCCAAACTTACCCCTTGAGTTGGTTCCTATGTGTATCAACCCTATAAAAGAGGGTTGAACTGCTCCCGAGACGGTAACTATTTACAGGAGTAGAAAGCCTCTTTTTCCTCCAGAGGAGTAGCTGGTGGTTTCAAACCACCGACTTTGTGACTAGTAGCCCAATGACACAGTGTAACACGCAGCCCAAACACCAACCTCACTGCCCCAGAGTCAATGCCATCTCAGAGTGACCCTAAGGACAGGGTGGAAGTGCCCTGTGAGTTTCTGAGGCGGCAACAGTAAAAGTTCACGTTATGGATTTGAGTGACAAGGGTAGAAGTCCAGAGATAGAGGTTTTCCCCCCAAATTATTATTATTATTATTGTTATTAATCCAATGTTAAAGAGCTGATTGCAACACAGAAGCAAAAAAAAAATCCAATGTCTTTCTTTCCTTCTTGGCTTCCCTCTTTAACTCTAGCCACTCTTCCTTTTACAGATTCATAAAATGTATACGGAGCTAATTGTGAATGTGCCCTTTATGACTATGTCACAGTCATAATATCGTCATGTTCCGAAGGCATAATTAAAGATTTACCTAGATTTATGAGACTTTATCATTGTCAATAGGGTTAAAGAATGCCAGAGAGACACATTGTTGGAAGATTTTGCTCAGCAGTTTCTTGAGCAACGAGAGTCCTGGTGCTCAAAAAAATGACTGTCGGGCACTAATATATGGCCCTTTATTAGAAAGGGAACCCCAAAGACACTTCAGCCCCGACACTTCAGGGGCCTGCCCACCGCCTCCTTCCAGGGCGTGGAAACAGAGGAGAAGGCACAATGTCTTGCTCATCAAAATGTGAGCAGCGGAAACCTCAGCTCCCTACTGCGGAGCTAGCTGACCTCTTAGATTTCCCTTAATAAAGGGCGAGCCATATGAAGATGGACCTGTGTGCCTTTAAAGCAATGGGATGGGACTTGCCATCGACCCTCACCTAAGCTTCCGGGAGCCCGTGGCTGCCTGCCTCGCTGCCATTTTCCCATTTGTTAGGCAAACCCCTGAGCACACTGGGTTTCCACCTGGTTCTCTTTGTGTTGACACCATTAAGGATTTCATTTTACTCGGATCCACAATCAACAATCCTGGGCATATCAGCCATGAAATCAAATGGCGCATTGCACTGCGCCCAGCTGCTACACAAGACCTATTTCATGGGTCAAAGAGCAAGGTGTCCCCTCGTGGACTCAACCTTAGATGAGCTAGGCCACGGTATTTTCCACAGCCTCATACTTCTGTGAGGGCTGGGCAATGAATAAGAAAGACCAAAGAAGAATCGGTGCCCTTGACTCATGATGTTGGAGAAGAAGACCGAAGGACCAAGGACTGCCAGGACAAACAAATCTGTCTTGGAAAAAGTACAACCCAGAATGATCCTCAACACGGCGGGATTTCATCTCATGTACTTCGGACTTCTTCCCAGGAGAAACTGGTCCCTGGAAAAGGACATCCTGCTTGATAAAATAGAGGATCATCTAAAAAGAGGGTGGCCCTTAAGGAAAGGCATTGGCACCACGGGCTGAAGCATAACCCAAGTTGGGAGGGGGGTACAGAGCTGGACATGCTTTCCTCCCGCTGCACACAGGGCTGTCATGGGTTGGCACTGACTTGAGGCCACCTCTCCACACCAACAAGCTCTTTGGGCCTTCCTGTTTTAGGGCCAGGCAATTCTGTGGCAGGCAGATTTCAATGGCAATTCTAGAAATGATGGTTTCTGGCTATGGCCGGCTAGCATTTCATTTTCCCATTTCAGGCAATCCCTTGTTGGAGGAGGGCAAGACTTTCTGTTCTATTTCTCATGCAACATATTTTTCACGCGGGAAACAGCGTCCTCCCTTCAGGCTGAGCAAGGAAAAGGGATGTGTTGAATAGGTTGTCATCATGACAAAACATCTGTGTTCTGTTAGTAGCTAGAGTCTTCTCACTCTGATTGGCCTCTACAAATAGGCCTTCCTTCTTCCAGGGCCCTATCTTCTTTGAGTCTAGGCTTTTCCCCTCACACATCCTCATGAAGCAGTTTCTTCTACATGAGTGATTTGCCTAAGAAAGAACTGAATTTCCAGGATCACATCGCACATGTGTTGGTCCTGCCCTGGTTTGGGACTTGGAGTTAAAGCGACGAAGAAACTTTCAGATGCAAAGGCAGGTCACTCCGAAGGGTAAATTAATGGGGGACCTGACCCTCTCAGCAAACTCCAGCTGCCCCTTTCTCCTCGGGAACCTCTACTTTTTTCCCTGGAAATGCTTGGGATGAGGAGCTTGGATTCCTGTGAAGAGTTGGAGTCAGTTGTCAGATGTCCTCGGGGCCTGACCTCATCTCCGTGAACTGTGTGCTTTTGTGGGACTGACCTGTGATCAGCAGTGGCCCATGGATGTTCGACATAAGAGTGGAAAAGTACGTCCCCTAACCTCCCAGGCAGCTGAACCCCAGCAAGGGGAATCTTGGGTGATCCAGTGATCCCTGAAATATGAGCAAATGAGTTTGCGTGTGGCAAACATATGTACTGACCAATGTAGGGATGCACGGCATTGGGCCGGAGTGATTATTCATTTGGAAAGGTGTCTACCCAGCGTGGACTCCAGCCTGCGCTCAAGGCCTCTGGAGGAGGAGGTTCCAATGGTGTGAGGTCTTGCTCTGATTGTGGGCAGGGACTGAGATGACATTCACATTGGGGGCATTGCCAGGTCCATACCCCCCACTCCACGCACAATAAAAATGACGTCATGGAGTGCGCGAGGCCATGCAGACTCCTCTAACCCATGTAGGAGGCAACAGCCTGGCCTGGTAATGCTGTGCTCACTCTCCTGCAAGGGCTCCTACCGGGCTCCAGTGCCCCCTGTTTCTCACTGGCCCCGGCACTTAGCTGCACCTCCAAGCTACTACTCATGGTGGTGCAGTCTCTAACATATGGCTCTTTCTCCCTGGATGGAATTGTCCGAAGATAAGATTGAAAACGCAGAGGAACGAAACCAAGCTCCCTTCACAGTTCTCCGGCCTGGGCCTGGGTCTCCACCTCCCCACTTTCTCGACCTCTTGGGGTTTCTCTGGTCAGTTCTACAGGCGTGCATGCCGCTCTTTCCCCGGCATTCTCACAGCAGTTGAAGTCAGTCAGTCAGCCTCGCTCCCTGTTTTCTCTCTCCCTGCGTTGAATTTAGCCCTGGACTGGGCTCGTTCCCTCTCTTCTCACTCAGCGACAGACCCTGACACTGCAGATACATTCTGAAGAAGAGCTCTCAGGTGGGGAGGAAGGATCCTTCCTGCCCCAGCGAGGTATAGTTTCCCAACACAAGCAACATGGCCCATGTCCTATTTGACACCAAGTGCCAGGAGCCCCCACAAGCTCGCCCACCTTTTCAAAGGCTGCTTTTTCACTAGGAATTCTTGTTCCCACCTAGCTGCCTATGGATGGCTTCAAACTACCAACCTTTGGGTTAGAAGTAGAATGCATTAACCATTTGTAGCCCCCAGAGCTAAGGCTGATGTTAGCTGCCATCAAGTAGGTCCTTGCTCACTCACAGGTGATCCCATGCACAGTGTAATGGAACGTTGCCTGGCCCTGCCGCCTCTCCAGGATAGGTTACCGGTAGGACGATTGTAACCCATGGGCATTCGTTGGGTGACATTTAGAAGTAGATTGTGAGGTTTCTCTTCCTTCTCCATCAGTCTGGAGGCTCCACTGAAGTCCCCTTAGCCTCATAGCCACATGTCACTTTCCCTTGGTGGGGGCTGCACATGAGGCTGTGTTGGTGAGCCTGAATCAGGCCCTAGCCTCCTGCTGGGAAGGTGGGAATCCTGCCAGGCAGCCATGCCTCCAGCGCCCACCTCCCCTTGCTCCTGTCCACTCCAATCTGCTCCGTGCATGGGAAGGCAAGGGCATTGGAGCTGCAGAACGCCCGCTGATGGGTTTCCCTGGTGGGTTTCCTCTTTTCAATCCCTCTGGTTATTAAAAATAGTCCCTGTGCATGGCAGATAAACTCGGACAAGCTGGGAGAACAAAGTTCAGTGGCACTAGCAAGTGGCTCTGGTGTTCTACTGTCCAGCTTGGTTCAAGGCTCCATGTCAAGCTGGAGGGCCCCGTCCTGCGTGCCATTTCTTCCATCACTGAGTCTGGGAACGAGGAGCCGAGCTCCTGCTTTGTGGCCCAGCCGGCCTCTGGAGGTTCTGCAGAGAGTTAAATTAGCAGGAGGTTGACACAATGACACGGCTCACTTTCTTCTTTAAATTGCTTCCTTTTATCAGCCGATTGAGCAGGTGACGGCGGTATACATAGGATGACATGCCAGCCCCAACTTGAACCTCTACACAAGGAGCTTGGTCAGATAAAGCGACAGGCTCAAGTGCTAGGAAAATGACCTGACCACAATTGTCATCCAAGCGACAGGGACGCCCGCCGTCAAGGCGGCCCGCTCTCCTCCATATCGTGCACGTATGTGAGCAGCAACTTCTGTGCTAGGCCCGGCAATATGTCTGAGCAAACGGTTTATTTGCGACCAAAATTAACATTAGCAGCCAGACAGGTTTGTGTTTCTCTGTATTTTCACTTATTAACACAACAATCCGAAGGTGATTAGCAATTCGGAGCTCTGGTGGGCTGCCGGTTCCCACCTGCAGCACAAACACGGGCTCTCTGGAAGAACAGAGTATGGGCGTTGGGAGCTTTCACGGGGCCTTAATACTTCCCACAAGCTTGAGTGTTTTCCTTCCAGAATCGTCACTGAGCTGCTGTGTCAGCTCAACACCTGCTCAACGCCCAGGACAGCCCCGCTCTGTGGACGTCACGAGGCAGGGCTGGGCCTTGATGTCAGGGCCTGGCATTTTGAAGGCTCTTTTCCTCCCTCCCCTGCCCTTCCTTCCTTCTCTTCCTCCTTCCTTCCTTCCTTCCTTCCTTCCTCATCACTGATTTGACCATGGAGTGTGGGTACTGCGCCACGCCTCCAATTCCACCGGCAGTTCGGCAGATAGCCGTCTACATCACTACCACACTAGTCACCAGGACAGCCAGGGCCTTTACCAAACAGCGAGTTGGGGAGAGCTCCACAGGAGAGCCCTTGCCTGGCAGTTTCCCAAGTCTTCAGGGATCTCTTTTGCCTTAGCCTAAAAAAAAAAAAAAAGTGACTTTGGTGAAAGCTTAGAAAGTAAATAGGTTTGTGATTCAACGATTCATACAGGTTTTGTTTTGTGACATGGAGTGCAATCCCCACAGGGTCACTCGGTCCTTTAAACACTAGCAAGTGGCTCTGGTGTTCTACTGTCCAGCTTGGTTCAAACCTCCATGTCAAGCTGGAGGGCCCCGTCCTGCGTGCCATTTCTTCCATCACTGAGCTCTGGGAACGAGGAGCCAAGCTCCTGCTTTGTGCCCAGCCGGCCTCTGGAGGTTCTGCACTTCCTCCTGGTGTTGACCGTTTCTATTCTTCCTCTTCCCCCACGTCTCCCTGCCTTCTGAGCTCCATCCCCAGCAAAGACTGCCCTCTTCATCTTCTATGATTGCTTGTTCTCAGGAGTGTGTACCTCGCTGGGGTTATTGGTCACCTTTCAGGCTTCTCTATTGTGTGTATGAAAATGGAGTCAAAAGGCTCAGTTCGGTTCCAGGCTTGAAGGTTGTCTAGAAAACATAGCCTCAGGGGTCTACCAGTTTTTATCATACCAATAATCCTGGAATATTTTTATTATTCTGAATTTTGTTCCACATTTTCCTTCCACTCCGTCTCAAGTCTCCTCTTGTGAGCCCTTTCAGGGCAGTTAGCAATGGTAGTGAGACAGCATCTAGTATTGGTCTGAGGATTATGGAGGTAGGAGTTCTTTTGGGTTTTTTTTTGTATATATTTTTTCATTTTTATAAATTTAACCCTTTTATTGGGGACGTTTTACATCTCTTATCACAATCCATACATTCATCCATTGTGTCAGGCACATTTGTACATATGCTGCCATCATCCTTTTCAAAACATTTTCTTTCTACTTGAGCCCTTGATATCAGCTCTTCATTTATTCCATTTCCTTCCCTGCCCATTCTCCCTCATGAACCCTTGATAAGTTATAGGTTATTACATCATCCTCTGTTGCCCTTTGCCCACTTTTCTGTTGTTTGTCCCCCTGGGAGAGGGTTGTATGTTGATCCTTGTGATCAATTCCCCCTTTCTCCCCGCAACCTTTCCCCTTTTTCTGGTATCTCGTTCTCATTGTTAGCCCTGAGGGGTTTATATATCCTGGATTCCTTGTGTTAGTTATGGGCTCTTATCTGTAGCAGTGTGCATGTTCTGGTCTAATCCAATTTGTAAGGTAGAATTGAGGTCATGATAGTGGGGGGCGGGAAGCATTAGAGAATTAGAGGAAAGTTGTGTGTTTCATCGGTGTGATACTGCACCCTGACTAGCTCATCTCCACCTTGTGACCCTTCTATGAGGGGATGTCCAATTGTCTAAAGATGGGCTTTGGGTCTCCAACCCCCCCCATTTCACATTGAGTATGATTTTGTTCTGGGTCTTAGATGCCTGATACCTGATCCCATCGATACCTCATGACCAAACAGACTTATTCCATGTGGGCTTTGTTGCTTCTCAGGCAGATGGCTGTTTGTTTATCTTCAAGCCTTTAAGACCCCAGACACTATCTCTTTTGATAGCTGGGCACCATCAGCTTTCTTCACCGCATTTGCTTATGCACCTGCTTTGTGTTCAGTGATTGTGTTGGGAAGGTGAGCATCACAGAATGCTGGAGTATGAGAACAAAGTGTTCTTGTGTTGAAGGAGTACTTGAGCCGAGGCCCAATGTCCTACTGCAACCTTAATTCTTTTTTTTTTGCAACCTTAATTCTTAACATATAGATGCAAGTACACAGATCTATTACCCTCTCATTATATATAAATATATTTATAGTTGTATATGCCTGTAGTTAGACCTCTATAAATATCCTTTGCCTCCTAGTTCTTTCCTCTGTCTCCTTTTACTTTTCTCTTGTCCCACCATCATGTTCGGCCTTCATTGGGTTTAGTAGTTCCTCACTGCTACATTGCCCTTGACTAAGCCCCACTAGGCATCCTACGCCCTTCTCTCCATTGAGTTTAGTTCCCTTGTCCCTGGGTTGGTTCCCCCCCACCCCACCTTCCTTTCTCCCACCTCCCCTTGTCCTGTATCCCCCCAGAACCATCGGTTCCATTCTTATCATCTCCAAATTGTTTATCCTGCCTATCTTATTTAGATAGACATGCAGAGACGTTAATAAGCACAAAAAATCAGGCAAAGTCAAACAAAACAACAGAGGAAGTCAAAACCAACAAAACAATAACACCGCAACAAAAAACAAAAACAAAATAACAACAAAAATAAAACCACTGACAAAAATGGAAAGGCCTATAAATAGTTGAGTCTGATGGGGTCCCACGCTCTGTGTTTAAAGTCTATTTTTGGTATTTCCCAGGGATTTCATCACTTTGCTCCCCCTGTTACTCTTTTGCATGCCCTTAGTGTTTTGCCAATGTGATGGGGTCAGATTGGGCACAGTTCCCACATTGTGTCTGCAGTATCCCCCCCCCCCCCCGTAGCTCTATGGTTCAGTGAGGGGCATTGTGTCATGTGGTGGGACCAACCCCAAGGTCCTCTCTGGCATTGTCTGCTCTGAGCAGGAATATCATCCTTGGGGCTTGGTGGGCCAGGATGTGTTCCCCTCCCTCTCCATCCCTCTTTGTCTCTCCTGTGTGCTCTACTCAGACCCTCTCCCCAAGCTGTAGCTTCAGTGCTGTTCTCTGAGTGCATTCTTCTGGGGTGGTGGTGGGGATGTCCACAGAGTTGGTATTGGGCTGATCCCACAGACCTCTCTATCAGTTCCTTGGTACATGCCAGTATGGTGTATTCATGTCTTGCAGCTTGGAGCACCGGGTTGCAGCTTGCTCTCTCCCTCTCCTGTGGAGATATAAACAATACTCTCCCCTTGGGGGTTAGTGCCCTAATCCCCCCACCCCATGTATCTTTTTTCTTTCTTTCCCCATCCTATTTAGTTGGCTGATGTTCGTATCCCTGGATTGGGTTTGGCCCCTGCCGCTGTTGCTGGACCTCACCCCAGGGATGTATGTTTATAGTAGCTCTTTCCCTGTGCCCCATTTTTAAGCTTACCTCAGTGAACTCAGGATGTGTTTTTGTGCTTGGCTTATTTCGCATGGCATAATTTCCTCCAGTTCTTCCTATGCGGCAATGCGCTTCATGCGCTCATCGCTGGTTTTTAGGGATGCGTAGTCCTCCATCGTATGCATGTACCACAGTTTTTTGATCCACTCGTCTGTTGATGGAAATTTGGGTTGTTTCCAACTCCTTGCAATTGTGAACTGTGCCACGATAACATTGGAGCACAGATGTCTGACCGTAGTTTGTTTCTTGCCTCTTCTGGGTAGTAGGGGGATTGCTGGGTCGTATGGTAGCTCGATTTCCATCTGTTTTAGGTATCGCCAAATCGATTTCCATCATGGCTGTGCATACCTACAGGTCCCTCAGCAGTGCGAGGTAGGAGTTCTTGTGCTCTCTGTGTCCTTTGGATGAATTGCTTCCTTTCGTCTCTGACTTCTTGTACTCTTTTTTCCAGGTGAGGAGAGACTGGGAGCCGCATCTCACAAATAGCGGTGGCCGTCACTGCTCACCAAGTAGGAGGTGGAAGACTGTCTTTGTGCACTATGTCGTGCCCCCTGGCCCGGATGGCTCCACGAAGGCCATGGTTGTGAGCCCGCTGGCACCGCAACTCCTCTCCTCATCCATTGCCTGACTTTCTGGACTCTGGTGAACATGGAAAGCCTTCAGAGCAGCTACTCACCAAGTAGGGCCGACCCATATTCACCGCCGCAATCATCCTCAATACCGCCACAGTCTAGGTGGATTCGCTGCCTGTCTCTCCAGGTCTACTCTCCATCCTTGTCTGTCTTACTCTATAGCCCAAGAAGCTGGCTTCTCTGGCTTCCCATTGGGAATGGCCAATGAGGAGGCGCCGGTGGCCTTCTTTCTGGCCACAGATTGGCAGTAGCTGCCTTCTTCTGCCAAATTTCATTGCTCCTGACAGGTAACCCTTTTCTCCTATGCCGTTCACCCTGAGTGCCCCTGTCTTTCCCTGGCCCTTTAAAACCTAGGGAACATAATAGCTTCTCTTGGCATAAACGACCCTTGGAGGGCTTCATCCTGTCTTTCCCCCTTGGTCCTCTTACCCCTGGGAGAGGCTTGTTATTAAACATTCCCCAGTCACTCTGGAGTCGGCGCTGGACTCCCGGCCAGGCCTGTGTTATCAATCAGCAGGTTCTGCAGCAGCATCAGTGCTTGTTCAGGGTCTCACCAGACAGGGTCTCTTGTGCGTCCTCAGGGTTTGTGCCTTCTAATCTTCCCGCCTTCCCCGGAGACCAAAGAGGCACATTTTTTAGCAAGCTTCTGGCTATTTGCCCTGAAAGCTCATGTGTGAGATCCTCACATCCTCCAGGGCTCAGATCAAACACGTCTGGGTGGTGTCTCCCTATCTCCTTCCTGGGAGCTTCTCTGAGGCCCAGTGACAAGCCTAGAAAGACACAGACCCGCAGATTTCTGGAAGAAGGGGAGGCCCTGTGTCCTCTTCTGCTCCCCAGAATTTGCCACAACATGTGCCTGGCAGGTCTGTGGCCTTTAGGCACATAGGAGGGCATGGATAAGGAGGAGCAGTTGGTACTCGCCACAGAACACTATGCTTCTTAAATTGGTGGTCCAGTGACTGAGTGCTTGGCTGTGAAACAGATGGATGGTGATTTGAACCCACCGGCCGCTCCATGGGAGAAAAACTCACTGCCACTGAGTTGATGCCAACTTACTGCGACCCTCTAGGGCTGGGTAGATGTGAGCCTGTGAATTTCTGAGGCAGTAATGCTTTAAAAGAGTAGAAAGCCCCTTCTTTATCCCGTGGAACCACTAATGGTCTCAAATCACTGACCTGGCAGCTCTCAGCAGGATGTGTAGCCGCTGTACCACCAGGACTTCTGCTCAAGGGGAGAAGGGGCCTGGCGATGTGCTCCTGTAAAGGCCGCAGCCTAGGAAACCCTGTGCAGCCATTCTGCTCTGTTCAATAAGGGCACGGCGAGTCACGGTCAACTCACTCAGCTCAACAGGGCAGCCAGAGCACTGCTCTCCCTGCTACGACCAGTAATGCGGTGAGGCTGACAGCCCTTCCTGCCAACTCTGACTACTACCCGGCGCTTAGCACAGGAGAGGTGTTAAGAAACATTTGTACAATGAAACAAAAATAGCTGTCCTCTCTACCACTGAGTGCATGCTTAGTATTTGCTAATTCCTGAGTAAGTATTTTCATATATCATTTTCTTGAATACTCAGAATAGCCCTGCTTTGAAACCAGCACGGCGAGGAAACAGAAGCAAGAGCAGGCTGAATCCCAGACCCACGAGTCTCTAGTGGGTGCACTTCTGACCCCAAAGACCCAGGCCACTGCTTGTGCTTCCAAGGAGAGATGTGGCAGGGGCTGGGGGAGCCACAGGATGGACAGATAATATCACCAATATCAGTATTATCACCAACATCAAATTTATACCACATCTCTTCTTTGTTTTTCTGTACCCTAGACCTGCTCTGCCCTGCATACTGACAAAGGAGGAAATGAAAACATCTCTTCATTCCATTCCTAGGAGCATCGGATGGGAAGATTCTTGCATGGAGTCCTCAGGTTACCACGTAATAGCTGTGGGATGCAGAACCCTGTCTCCACCCCAAGACACTTTCACTTCCTAACACCCAGAACCTGCAAATATTACCGAATAGAAGGGCGCTTCAAAATGCTCCTGGAGAAACGGAATGAAAGATCACCGAATTTCCCCGCCAACTTTTGAAACCCCCTCATGATGAAGTCAATAATCTTGATAAAAAAATCAAAACCCAACCTCACTTCCAGCAGCAATCTCAACTTCCAGTGACTGTATAGGACAGAGTAAAACTGCCCCAAGTGAGTTTCCAAGGCAGTAACTTTTTGTGGAAGGCGAAAGCAATGACCTTGATAGAAGGACTTGTCCTAGATTATCCCTAAATGCAACCACGTATATGCTTATTCGTGTAAAGAGAGACGTGGGGTGATCACACTCAGAGGCACGCAGAAGGAAAGGCTAGGGGGAAAGATGAATCTACAAGCCAGGTGAGGTCAGCAGGCACGAGGGGGTGGAAGACATGAGGAATGGGGTTCCTGTGGATCCCTCTCAGGGGGCACAGCCCTACCAACACTTGGATGGCCGAGTCCTGGTTTCCAGAACTGAAAGAGAAGCTATTTCTGTTGTTTTAAGCCACCAAGCTAGCGGTCATTTGCCATAGCAGCCTCAGGAAACCAATACAAGCGTCCACCGAATATCAGTAGCCCTTTCATGCTTATCTGCCGACCGGAGCCCACCCCGGGGATGGGGAGTGGGTTTGTAAAGAACTAAAGAATTGAATGACCAAGACACAGGCCCTGCCCTTGCGGAGCTGAGCATGCAGCAGGGCTCAGCCTTCAGAGAAGCTGCCGAGGGTGCCCCTCATGTTTCAGGGGCTCCCGTGAAGGACTCAGGCCTGCGGGACAGGTTTTCTCTCCCAGCTGCTTTTGCCCAATCAAGGTTCGTGGAAGCAGCGGTCAAGAAACCATCGCGCACATGTTGGATAAATCTGCTAAACAAGACCTCTTCAAAGTGTGGGAGAACAAGGCTTTCCCTTTGAGGAGGAGCGTGCCCCTGGCCCAGGTCATGGCATTTTTCTTCACCCCATATTCATGTCAAAGTTGGCCAAGGAAGACTACCCAAAATATGATGCATTTGAATGACGGCAATGGCAAAGAACATAGAAAGTACCATGGGCACTTTCTGAAGAACAAGCAAACCTGTCTTTGAGGACGTTCAGCCACAATCCTCCTCAGAAGAGAGGATGGGGAAGATCTCATCTCACACACGTTGGGAATGTCAAGAGAGGCCAGGCCCTAGGAAAGGATGTCTTGCTAAGTGTAGTAGAAGGTGAATGAAACAGAGGGAGGCTTTCAAGGAGATGGATTGACAGCAGCTGCCACAGTGGACTCAGAAATGATGAGTTTTGAGATGCTGCAGAATGGGGCAGAGTTTGGTTCTCTTGTATTTAGGCTTTCTGTGACTCAGAACCAGCTGGACAGCACCCCACAACCTCCCATAAGAGGCTGGCATCGGAGATAATGGATCGCTTCATCGACCACATCGCGTCTGCTGTCACAAAAGTTTGACAGAGTAAAAATGAATCAATCTCACTGTGCCCACAATCCCAGTGGGCCGACATTCCCAACCAACTCCTATACCTGTGGCCAGGGAATGCTACTCACGCCTGTGGAGGAGCCTTCCTGGGAGGCAGGTCAAAGTGTTGGGAGGCGAGAGGCTGCAGGGGTGGAGGCTGTTCAAGCCCTGCTGCCCTGCTCCAGGAGAACCCCCACCTTGTCCCAACACAGTCCACAGGAAGAAAGCAGGCCTGTGACCGTAGAGGCCAGTGGACGTGCCCCGAACCTCCAGCCCTGTCCTAGCCTCTCTGTGAAAGCTCATCTGCGTGCAAGTGAGGTCTGGTGGAAGTCACAATGGCCACGGCCTCTGATTGCCCAGGGTTTCTAGAAAATAGGAGGAAGCCTTTCTCAAGTCGGGACCTGGGCTTGGGATGAGAGGCGAAGCTGTCATTTGGGTCACAGCTTCCAAGGACACTGGAAGGACTTGAAGGACATCATTGACAGCCAGGCCCTGTGTGTGTTCGGGGGCATCGGGGGAGAGGGGGCGGATCTGAGAGAGGACACGTGGGGACAAACGCTTTGACGCCAGGCTCCTGAGACAGGGATGCAATAACTAGAAACTGGTTGGATGCGGTTCCCACTCCTGGAGACCCCACAGTGTCAGCGTAGAACTGGGCTCTGCGGGGTGTCCAATGGCACCGATCTTTAGAAGGAGATCTCCGGTCCTTTCCTCTGAGACACCTTTGGGTGGGCGTGGATCCCCCACCTCCCACTGAGAGCTTCGGCCATCGGTGCTTTTCCACCTGCAGACTCCAGCAAAGTGTCCTGTACAGTTCTGAGTCCTCACCGCCCTGTAGGGTTTCTCGCACATCTTTTTCCTGTGGAGTTGCCAGTGGGGGAAACTGGCCAGCATTTTGGTGCCAGCTGAGCGCTTAACCACTGCGCTGCCATGGCTACTTTATAATATACTCCAAACCCCAAATAAAGCAAAATAAATAAAGGCCCAAGCAAATCTAATCTCATGGGGCTGATTCCGACTCACAGGGTCCCTTGGGTTTCCAAACCTGTGAATCGTGGAGAAGCCGGGTGCTATACCTTCCTCCAGGAGCAGCTGGGGGGGCCCAACTGCTGACCTTTCGGGGAGCGGCCGAGCCTGATCCGCTGCACCAGCAGGGCTCCTTTACAAGCATGAGGGAGAGAAAAGAGGGCGCTGCCGTCTCCTCGAGGCACATCTAGGTTTGGGGTGTGTTCTGAGGACAGATCAGGATGGAGAAAACACCACGCCCAGGATCCCTGGATGTTCAGGAGGCACTCCCACAGCATGGATGGAGGAGCTCGGGGTTGTGGGGTGATGAGGTGGCCTCCGCCTTCCACGTGGAGAAGGCTGGAAAATCCGACCTAGCAGTTCCCCTAATTGAGTCAGCCGGTGCCTGTCAGGCACTGAAACTTCAAATTCGATCTGGTCATTGTGGCCAGGCGCTGCCAGCGTGGTTTGAAGCTCCATTTCGACTGCCTTGGGAACTGTCGCCGTCAATGAAACAAACAGTCGCCGAGGCTAGTGGACTGTGACAGCCGCAGCATCAGTCTCAGATGGGAAGAGGGGAGGGAGGCAGGCTTCTGGCTGGTCCCCACTGGGCTCCGCACACACCTGGACTGTGGCCGCAGCAGGGGCCCCTTGCTGCCTCCCTGCTTTGCTCCAGAACCTCACTACCTGAGAGAGCCCAGAAGGCTGCTCCGCACACGGAGGACGAGGTGGCTCTGAGCAGGGGTGAGAGGGCGTGTTTGTGTGCCGTGGTGATGGTGGGGTGGGGCAACATTGGGCTTAAATCTTGTCCGGCGTCTTCTTTCTGGGGGGCCTGAACTGTCTCTTCTCCAGTCTCACTTTTCCCACATGGAAAGGGCAGAGGTGAATCTTGCCAGAAGCCCGAGAGGTGAGTGCTCCTGGAGATGCCCCTCTGAAGCTCTGTGGCATCCGTTACAGCGTTTTCATGGATGGAGTCACTCAAGAAGTGTCCAGTGAGCACAGGCCTTGCTGAGGCTGCACCTCGAATAAGGAAGCCCAAGGCTCTCCCCGCAAGCATCTTATGTTGGAGGGAGAGGAAAGAATCTCAGACAGTGCTGACACCCTCCACGGCAACAGAGCAAAGGGATTAATGAATAAAGGACAGAACCACGAGCTCTTTCTTGGCACTGGGCATGGGTTCTGTGGACGTCGCCGTGGGGAGGGGTACTGTTCACCTCGACATTGGTATTTGAAGCCCCCCTCAAGTTTTACCGAGGTATGTGCAGTGGCTCTGAGCTGGTCAGGAGAGCTCTCTCACGAGATGCCATTTGAACTCAGACCATGACTAAAGATCTGGGGCAAGGAACCTACCAGAGGTGGGAGTGACCTTGGCACGAGCAAGGTGGCCGTGCCCAGTGCCTGAAGTGAAGGGTCAGAGATGCAGCAGCCATGCAGGCCAGGCTCCTGAGCCGGTGGAACCCTTCCTTACCAGTTCTTTGTAGTACAGAGACACTCTGCATTCCTTCCATCTCCTTCCCATGCTCTTGACCAACTTTGCCCATAGAATCTTCAGTATTGCGTCTTCCAGCTTGAATGTTTTCCTCTGCTGTTTCAGCTCGTGAAACACTGAGCATTTTCTTCTGTTTTGGCTATCTACTTCCAGGTCTTTGTCCATTTCATTATTAAATTATACTTGGCTTTTTCAAGTCACCCTTTGAAATCTCCTCTTCAGATCTTATCATTTATCATTTCTCCCATTTGTTTCATTCAAGAGCAAGCTTCAGTCTCTTCTGACACCCACTTTGGTCTTGTCTCTTATTCCTACATTTCAAAAGACCGTTGGCTTTCTTTAGAATGTTTTTGATGTCACCCCACAGCTCATCTGGTCTCCGTCATTATTGTCCGATATTTCAAATTTATTCTTGGAGCGCTCTCTAAATTCAGGTGGGATATGCTCCAGGTCATGCTTTGGCGCTCATGAGCCAGCTTTCATTTTCTTCTGCTTGTCATTGAACTTGTATATGCACAATTGAGAGTCTGTTCTGCAGGTGGCCCCTGACCTTGTTCTGACTGATTATATTGTGCTTCTTCATTGTCTCTTTCCACAGGTATGCAGATATGCTTGATCTGATTCTTGTTGGATGAGGTCCATGTGTATAATTGCTGCTTATGTTGTTGAAAATGTATTTGCAATGAACAAATCATCAGTCTTGCTAAATTTTAATCATGTGATCTCCTGCAGCATTTTCAATTACCAAAGACAGAGCTTTCTTTTTCCAGCTCCTACTTCCAATCACTAGCACTTATTGATATGTCTTGAATGCATATTTGACTAATTAAGACTGCACACGTTGGTAAAAACGTTCAATTTATTCCTCTTTGTCATTGGTAGTTGGCATGTGAGTTTGAATGACAGTCTTGCTTGCAGCTGTGTGGATCGCATCCTCTTGCTGAGGGCACTGGGCTTCAGGATGCTTTTCTTGACCATGATGTGATGCTGTTCTTCTCCACTGCATCACTCCCCACAGGTTCGTCTGCCTAACCATGGCCAATAGCAGTCCATTTCCGTTCATAGTGCCTAGAATTTTTATCTTTATGCATTTTTTATGACTTCCACCTTTTTTAGATTTATATATATTTTTGTACCTCTCATATGCTGATCACTAAAAGATGCACGCAACTGCTTCTTGTTTTGAGTCAAGCCATCGCAGCAAATGAAGGTCCAAAAAGATTTCCTCCATCCGTTCACGTTGTTAAAGTAAACTATTTTGATGAGGTAGCTTTCTCCACTTCGAGTTGGAGCCTGACCACCTAAGGGGGCCATCCTCTGACACCGTGTCAATGTCTGACTGCCCGAGTCTTGAAGAAGCGTGCTACCAGATGCTTCTTCCTTCCTCGTCTTTCTTCGTCCCAAAGCTCTGCTGAAACCTTTCCGGCAGGACCAGCAGGGCACAGCAACACACAAGCGCCCAGTAGGACAGAGTGGCAGTTGAATGATGGCAATCCTTGCAACCTCCCTCCTCCTTCTCCTCCTCCTCCTCCTCCTCCTCCTCCTCCTCCTCCTCCTCCTCCTCCTCCTCCTCCTCCTCCTCCTCCTCCTCCTTCTTCTTCTTCTTCTTCAATACATCATTTTGTTGGGGGCTCTTTTTTATAACTTTTATAACAATCCATACATCAATTGTATCAAGCACATTTGTACATATGTTGCCATCATCATTTTATTTCTAATTGAACCCTTGGTATCAGCTACTCTTTATTTCCTCATCCTTCTCCCACCTTCCCTCCCTCGTGAACCTTTGATAAATTATAATTATCTTTATATCTTACACCATCCACTTTCTCCCTTCACCTGCTTTTCTGTTGTTCATTTCCCTGCGGGAGGGGGTTAATACGTCGATCATTGCAATCAGTTTCCCCTTTCTCCACTTTCTCTCCCCACCTTCTCTCTACCCTCATGGTATCGCTACTCCCATTACTGTTCTTGAGAGGTTTATCTGCCCTGGATTCCGTATGCCAAGTGCTCTTATCTGTACCAGTGTACAGGCTCTGGTCCAGCCATATTTGTAAGGTAGAACTGGGGTCATGATAGGGAGGGGGTGGGAGGAAGCATTAAAGAACTGGAGGAATGTTGTATGTTTCATTCGTGTTGTACTGCACCCTGGGTGACTCATCCCTTCCTTGTGACCCTTCTGTCAGGGGATGTCCTATTGTCTATCGATGGGTATTGGGTTTCCACTCCAGTCTTCCTCATTCACATCGATATGATTGTTTGTTTTGGGTCTGCTGATGCCTGTTACCTGATCCAGTCAACACCTCATGATCACACAGGCTGGTGCACTTCTTCCATGTGGGCTTGTTGCTTCCCTGCTAAATGGCCGCTTGTTTAACTTCAAGCCTTTAAGACCCCAGATGCTATATCTTTTAATAGACCACATTTGCTTATGCACCCATTTTGTCTTCAGTGATCACGTCAGGAAGGTGAGCCTCATGGAATGTGCCTGGTTATTAGAACAAAGTGTTCTTACATTGAGGGAGTACTTGAGTGGAGGTTCAATATCTGTCTTCTACCTTAATATTTAATATATAAATATATGTACATAGACCTATATCCATACCATTATATATAATTACATACTTACATGCCTGTATTTATACCTTTATAAATATCTTTTGCCTCCTAGTTCCCCCCCCCTTCTTTTTCCTTTTACTTTTCTCTGTCTCACTATCATGTTCAACCTTCATTTGGCTCTCAGTAATTTTTCTCAGCTACATTGCACTTGATCAAACCCCACTTCCCATACTTTATTTGTGCCATTTTGTGCAATGGTTTTAATTGGTAATTCCTGATGATACTGAGCACATTTCCTGCATGTGTGGCTATTTGAACAAGTGCTTCCACGAGGGACTTTTGAAGTCTTTTGCCCCACTTTTGCTATTAAGAGATTTTTTCTGAGATCTTTTCCAGCACTATGTTCCAAAGCCATTTTAGAAGTTAGACACTCGATTTCCAGCTCTGACGGATGAGTTACCGCTTTCCCATTGGCCACCCAGACTTCTGTAAGCTCAGTGGAGGGGTCTCTATTGTCTGAAGGTAGGCCATTCTCATCCCAAGACCTTAGCTTACTTTGTGGCCCCTTCCTGGAGTGCCCTCTGTTTTTGCCACCTGGAGGAAGTGGGTTTAGGTGCTCCTGGCTCCTGGAAGGATCCATCCACCTTCAGTTTGTACAGACATTTCCCTGCCTTGTTTTTCCTCAAGGGCCCTGCTTGCACCCTCTTCCTGGTTTCCCTCCTCTTAAAGCTGGTGGCGGCTCCTCTCATGACCCCAGCTCCCATGGGCAGAGCGTTGTCAGAGGTATGGATACCACATCGGAGTCCAAGCAAAGGGGAGGCCAGGCCTGCAGTGGTTGGGGGTCCCTCGCACCCGTCTGGCCCACGCCCCAACAGGGGTCCGACTTGGATGCTTCAAGACAGATGGCTTGGTGTAGACTGCTGATGCTGCAGCTGCAGTCCGCCCTCTGATACCAGTCTGACCCTATAGCACTCTGGCCACTCCCCACCCCACCCCAGGGCTCCAGTCAGGGCCTTTTTGCACCTTTCTAGCCTGGGCTTCCTCTTAATGGACCTGACCAGAAGGGGACTACTCATGTTCGATTCCTAAAGAGCCTCTGAGACCACACAGCTCAGTCTCTGCATAGCGTGTCCACAGAGCACTCCTGAAGAAGAGACTCCATACATAAAACTTATCATGCTAGCTTTGGAAAACAAATAAAAGGGGGCTGTTACAAGGGCTCATGTAGTAGTAAAATGTTTTGAAAGGATGATGGCAACAAATGTACAAATGTGCTTGACACGATGGATGCATGCATGGATTGTGATAAGAGTTGTACCAGCCCCCAATAAAATGATTTTTTTTAAATCCCATGCCATTTTAGAGTGATGATTTAACTCACGCCATCCGTGGGCATTGTTCTTCAGTTTTGCTCACATTTGTGCACATAACACTGAAAATAGCTTTTCTGTTCTTTCTTTCTTCCTTTTCATTGTAATCAATCAATAAAACACCTGCCCTCCCGGCTCCGCCCACTGTGCCCAAGGGACAGCCTGCTGGAAACACTCTGGTTGCAAGTTGCCCAGCTCTGCAGGGCATGTTGGCTGGCCTGGGCCTGAAGCACAGCCACATCCACTGTGGTGAGCAAGGCCCTTGTGGACAGCCCATCAGTGCTGTGGACAAATGGCCATCCAGGGCTGAGAGAGGACTCCAGACCCGCTTCCCTCCCGATGCCCCCTTAAGTTCCAGAGGACAATGCCGTGTGGTCCCCACGCCACACCCAGCTCGGGATTTTGCTTAGTTCCCTTGGCTCTCAGTCGGAGGACGGGTCGTGGCTCGGTTCACTCTGGATTACTAGTCAATGCCAGAAGGCCTGTAGGGAGGGCTGGGCTGTCAGAGAGACTTTCTTTCCGCCCCGGGCTTGGTCTCATCCCTTTGACTTCCTCCCCAGTCTTGCCCCCAGCCCCACTCCTTTTCATCTCCGATCAGTTTCCTCTGGTTCTCAGGAAGGACCATCTCCTCCTCTTACCACCGTCACTTTTGCCTCTCTCTCCTACGTCTGAAATCACAGGAGGAAATCCTCTCCCTTCATTTATTCACCAGGTCATTCACTCAAAACACAACTGGTAGAGATTAACTTCTCCCAGTGAAGACCACACATGGATATAATGAATAGATAGATAGCCCAGTACAGAGACAAGTAAATGAACAAACGACCTACTCAGATATATAAACTCATAGAATGACAAAGCCACTGGGGACAAAAGTCTGTGGCAGAAAGTGACCGGCATGAGAGGCTATTGGAAAGGTGGGAGCAGTAAGGAGATTGGAAAAGTTTTGGAAATGTCTGGGGGAAGGACATTATAGAAATGAGGGACAGCACGTGTAAAGGCCCTGAGGTAGAAGCAAGTTTGGTGTGTTTAAGAAACAAACAGAAGTAAAATATCTGGGTGTCTCCCATTTGTCATTTGATGTCCAAACCCTCATATGAAAAGAATGCATGTGGATGCTGTTTGCTTAACTTGGCCTCCCCTTTTACATGCCTTTGTTAATTTAAGAAGTATTAGTGGCCCAGTGGGTAGAGCCTGTGTTTGCTAACCACAGGTTGGCAGTTCAAACCCACTAACCACTGGGCAAGTGGATGATGAGGCTATCTGTTCCTATAAAGACTGACAGTCTCAGCAACCCCGTGGAGGCCTTCTCCTCTGTCCTGTAGGGTTGCCATGACTCAGGAATGACTTGATACTAGTGGCATGTATTTTTTTTTAGCAATGCTAGGAGTTAAATTATAGGGAAAACCTTGGCAATTTAGACCAAATCCCAATTAATCGTCTATCGCAATAATAGAGTAAAGGATTCCTTGTTTACAAACCAGGTTACACTGTTTAGACAACCTTTAGGATTATCTTGTCTACCCACTGGTTCCCACTGTTAGACAAATGGGTTGGGTGGTCCATGGGAATATTCCCAGGCTCTCACTCTTCCTCCTTGTCCTTTATGGACAAGGGCAACAGCTTCCTCACACAGAGCCCCCATCCCAGGCCACTAGCCGGTCCACAGCGCCTTCTTCCTCTCAGAACATGCATCACAGCGGGTTCCCCACTCACTCCAAGTAAAACCAGAGCTCCTGAAGGTGAGTGTCCCACCCCCACCCCACCCCACATCCCCTGTGATCTCCGGCCCATTTCTCCCTGGCCCCAGTTCTAATTCTCCCCCTTGCTCCCCACTCAACCCCCTACTCACTGCTGCTCTGAAGCATCCCAGGCTCCCATCTACCCCTGGGCTTTGCATTGTCTCTGCGTTCTTAGGGGGCTCCTTGATGTCCTCAACTGCCCTATGAACGTCAAATAAAAAATGTAAACATATTCCCATGGGCTTGATTCTGTCTCATGTAGGGTTTACAAGATTACAAAGCCTTATGGGAGCAGACCGCACCCTCGCCTCCAGCAGGGCCTCTCATGAGTTTGAACCACCGACTTTGTGGTTAATTAAAAGCAAAACAAACCCCTCATCGTCATCAAGTCAATGCTGCCTCATAGCGACCCCCTGTGGGATTCTGAGACTGGCTGTTTATGGGAGTAGAATGCCTAGCCTTCCTCCTTCAGAGCGGCTGCTGGTTTTGAACTGCAGCCCACATGCATCACAGTCCCAGTGCTTAACCACTGTGCCACCACAACCCTCTCCTAAATCGCAACTGCTCCCTGACTTCTGGTCCCCTGGTCTGCCTTTCTTTTTCTTTGCTCTCTTGTCTTGTTCAATGGAGATGCTGCAGCTATACCCTGACTGTCTCCTCCACCTTTTATGTTTAGCATCTATTGTCTGTCTTTCTGCTCACATGTAAAAGGACAGGAGTTGTTTTCCCCCTAGCTTGATTCACTGATGACATATGGTAGGTGTTCCGAGAATTAGTTGTTCACCGAGGGAACATTTGCATGTGCATGTGTGAATTTCGTGTTTCGCATTGCAGATTTGTGTGAAAGTTCAGGTATCAAAGTATCACACTGAGCACAAGAGAGGAAACCGTGGCCACTGCCGCTGCTGTTTCTGCTTCTACTGCCGCCGCCTCCCAGTATCTAACTGCTTGCTGTGGGTAATAAGCCACACAATACATGAAGCCATTGCCTGTTTTATAGTTATTTCTTTGTTGTGTTTATTAAAGGTTTCAAATCTCTGATGGAGTGAGCAGGGGTAGCCTTCCATTTAATAGATAAGGAAACGAAGGCACAAAGGGGCGGTCACTTGTTTGTGGTCGCGGAATGCATCCTGGCGAAGCTGGGCTTTGACTCCAACCCTCTTCTGCTATTCTTATTCCAACACCCCTTCCCCCTCCCCCCCTTTCCTCTACCGTAGAGCCGGTGCACCGTCATATTGGATCATCTGAACACATGGAGTACAGTCGGTCGTGGACTGAAGGCCACTCTGGGCTCGTCTCCCCAGGAGTCTGATCCGAACTGGATTTAGTGGTCTTCACTGGTCGCCAGAACGCCCCTAGTGCGCTGGTTTCTGCGGAACGAGGGCAGAGCCTGGAACACAATGAACAAGTTCTGCCAAGTGACCATCACTTCGTTTGTGCGCCTGCACTGGGCTCTGCGGCCTAAGTTATAGAGCCTTACCACATTTTGGATAAATAACTTCCATGGGCCACCTCTGATACGTAGAGCAGGAGAATGGTGGTCAGAGGGGTAGAGGCGGGGAGAGTGGGGCTCAGCCAGATACAGGCAGTCTTCTGAACACCCCTACTACCCCCCCTCCTCCAGCTGCCTCATAGAACATTTTTCTTTCTTTCTACTAAGTGTACATTTTCTAATTTTAATCTGTTATACCTAAATTCCCTTTCTAAAGAATTTCAACTCCAAGAAACAAGTTGATTTCTCTATTGAAGGGTTCTACTGTAATTAAAGTGATTGCTGAAAAAGACATCATTCTTCTTTTAATAAGGCAATTTGCATATTCAATAACTTTAGCCTCTCTTGCTGAAAGACAGTTTGAAAGTTTGTTTGTATGTTCTCTCACTCAAATGTTTTCAGATTGTCTTACCTCGTTTGCATTAACATGGTGATAATTGAAGGAAAATAGAGGAGAAAATTTATCTTAATAAAAAAAGTATATTTATTTTGTTTTAAAACACGATGCAATGAATGGACAACAGGGCTCTGAAAGGGAACTGATTTTCAAAATCAGGCCCTTTTATCAGAGCGTGGCAGCCCATCATCACCAAATGAACTTCACAGCCCGGGACTCGACAGGGACAGGGAGCCCTGGGGGCCTGGGTGGGCCTGTGGTAGAATGTTCTTCTATGTGGGAACCTGGGTCTGATTCCCAGCCAGTGGGCTGCATTGGGTAGCCACGACTTGCCTGTTAGTGGAGGCTGGTGTGTAGCTGAGATAGTGAACAGGTTCCAGACTAATAGAGACTAGCGAGAACGGCCTGGTGAAGTCGGCCAGTGAAAGACCTGTGACTCCACCAGGCTGATCAGCCATCAGTCTGGGGGATGGTCAGGACTGGGCAGTGCTTTGTTCCGTTGCCCGTGCAGTCTCCCTAAGGCGGCTTGACAGCAGCTAGCAACAGTGGCAGAAGGAAATAGGGAACACAGAACTGCAGGAGGTGAGAGCCCCAAGAGGGCCAGGCCCAAAGGCAGAGTGGGTGGGAGAACGGGGACTCTCCCAGTTCCAGAAGAATGGGGTGGCAGAGAAGACAAGTCCTCCGGGTCCTCCGGTCTCCTCCCACTCCGCAGGGGTGAAGTGCTGGCTGGTGTGCCACTCCTGGGTCCAAAATGCTCTGCAGCTTTCAGCATGTCCATGGCTCCTTGCACCGTGCTTGCTGGCTAGTCAGCCAGCCTTTATCAGCAGTGCAGACGGGCTGCTGGGAACTACTTGCCATGGACAAGATGCTAACGCATGTACGTCCATGGTGAAGCTTTCATCAGCAAATTTCTGCCTGGGTTAAAACCCCAGATGGATTCTGGGGCAGCAAGCACCCTAATAACCAACCATAGATGTGTTCTTTGGGACAATCACCAGCTCACAGGAGCTGAGCCCATGGACTCGCCACCCCGGGGAGGGAGGGCAGAGCTACACTCAGACTCCCCGAGGCTGTGGTCTGGATGGTGGCCTTGGCAAAGGGGTCAGAGATGCCCCCCCTTTATCACTGAACAGAGGTGCTTATTAACTGACGGAAGTAGTTGAATCAAAAGAGACTAGCCTGTTTCCAAATTTATAGAAAAATAAAATGATCACTCTATTTCCTCCCAGTGTTTGATTGGCCAGCTCTTGGGAAATCTTCATCCCTAATGCTTGCTTTCTGCTCACACATTGTCCCAAACCAGGCACTTTCTGGGGAGTGAGGCGATATCAGTTTGCCTGTTGGGGCTGCGCAGTGAAGGCGTTCTGAGGCTCTGAGCTGAGCCTGCTGGGTCTTCGGAGAGCCCACTTTCTGCATGGACTCCGAGTTGAGCCTTTTCTCTTCTGGTTTCTAAAGTTTTTCAATTTCCTCTGAAAACAGCATCGAGCCCCGGGCAGAACGACCAACCTCCCTTAGCCCGTGTCTCTCTATGTCCGGCACCCTGGAATTGGAATTTTTTACCCTTATCTTGATGTCGGGGACTTTGTTCTCAGACCTGTCCTCTGTGCATGTTCAAAGTGAGGTCTAGATTTGTAAACCAGGTAGGGGCAACAATTCAACTTGCCTGCAAACCCAACCTCACTGCTGTGGGCTCATTCCAGCCCCTGAGACATGTGAGCTTTCATGTTCACCAGTTGTGTTAACATGTCCACTATCAGGCAGTGGACAGAGTTCCACAGAGATCAAGGTTGGCTGGTCCAGGGCAAGGCCTGGGGAGGGAGCCCCAGGCTCCCAGAAGGCTGTACTTTGTAGAGAGGCACATGCGTGTGAGGGGCGTGTGTGTGTAAGAGATGGGGTTTTCTTTGTTCAGTAGCCTTGGAACCTAGGCTAAGCCCTCCCTCCTTTCCTCCATAAGCTGTGCTGAAAGACACTGGCTGCCGAGGGCAGCCCTCCTCCTCTGATCCTCGGAGCTGATCTTAATAATGAGCTGAAATCTTGGGAGCTTATAGTGTTTGCGGTTCCCCAAATGGAACGCGGGCACTTAGCCTGCTCTGATTTCCAGCTTTAGCTCCAGTTGTTGAGTAATGCAACCCTGAAAGAGTGAATGTGGACAATTGCAGCTTGGCCGTTTTGAGCACATATGCTAGAACTAAGTCTTTTTGGCTCAGCTGTAGCTTGAATCTAATGAAAATGACAGATAATGCAGCGCTCCGTGTGCCTGCCAAAAAAGAGGATATTTCCCATGAGATAGCACCTGGTGATGCAGAAATAGACACTATAGATTTGTGATTGGCTGGTGTGTGCACGTATTCATATCTAGTCTGTATTATCAACCGCACAAGATCACATCCTGGGTAATAACAGCAACAATGGCATGCATAAAAATTACTGCAGCAGAAAGGGGGAAAAGACTAGATCAATTATGTCAATTATGTGCGAGTACTTTCCCCCCTCGCAGTTTCAACACGGAGAAAAGGTGGCATCTATAGCTGATCTAATTATTCACATGCTTATTCGTGGTGGGCGGTTGTTTCCCCCGCCCCCTTCCACTTTTCACTCTTTTACATGCAGCTATAAAGGAGTTCTCTTTCAGAAGCCGCCATGGAATCGAACGTGCCCACAGACCTGTGGGCTTTCCACGTCAGCAGTGACTAATCCGCGGCTTGGAAGTGGAGGGGGACGCTGGCCTCCGGTGACGCGCTCTGAGTGGGCAGTGCCGAGGGAGACAGACTCAGATGACCTTACCTGGAGCAAAAATGCCATCAGCCTCCAGAAGGGTCATCAATTAAGTTGCTATTTAAGCCCTGATTCTAGTTAAAGGGTCCAAATTTCCAAGGTGCCTTTAACGAGTCTGCTCAGTGACGATGACGTATTTTGGTAGCAGGGTATCATGGCGAAAACATAAAAAATGGACACTTCTGGAAAGCAAGCTTGCTGTTTGTCACTTCTTTTCCTGTCCCTTGTTCTCCTGGTTTCCTCCCATCTTTCCCTTCTTCACCACCTCTTTCTAGTTTTCCTGCCTTTCCCCTCCTCCCTGTTAACTGGGAGTGGCAGGAGCGTGAGAGGGATATGCGTCCTGGGGTCCAGCGGCCCGTGTTCAAGTCCGACTTGACCCACACTGTGACCTCGGTAAGAGCGCCGCCCCTCGGCCTCTGTGACGCCGCTTGAACATGAAGGTGTGTGCTGGGGGTCGGTTCAGGGCTCTTTCAGCTCCCGCTTCTGTGGGAAGAGTCGTTTACCTAGGCTGGTGACAATGGAAGGTGATTTTGAAAGAGAAATACAAAATCATTAAGCAGATCAGTAAATTTGATAATGAATTGTTTCAATTAGATTCAGGTGGCAGCAGATGTTAAATTACTTTAGCAGAACCAAGCTCAGAGGTTTGTGGTTTACTTTTCTCATTTAAATATATACGACAGCGAGTCAAAAAGTATTGCTACACAATCATAGCAATATTTATTAAACAAAACTAGCCGAGGGGGAAGCTATTGTTTCTCCACACATTCCCCCATGCAGGTTTCTTCTGAGGAAGGTGTTTCCATCCCTCCACCTTTCCCTAAACAATGTTTGCTCTTACAGCGACATCATGTCAAAACAGCAGTTGGGGCTCCGCAGCGGGACCCACACTGCGTTCCTCTTCTGTGTTCTTGGAGTTTGGGAAGCAGAGGAAAGTCTCATGGGGGGAGGGGGGAGGAGGTGATCTGCACTGTCAGGAGGCGGGCTCAGGTTTCCCAATGACAGCCTCATAGGACAGCCCTTCCCACCTCTGAAGATCTAACAGGCACATCATCCTGAAGGGGGGGAAGTGGCGGGGGAGGGGACAGCATCGCTTTCCCAGCAGTTTTCTCATCAACACAGTTGTTCATTTTCTGCAACTTCCTTTCTAATAACCCCCCCTCCCCCAGCCACAGTCACTTTGTGTCCTTTCAGAAGCTTCTGTGGAAGTTAGCCACTTTGGAGTCCAAAAAGCAACCTTCTGAGCCGGCCTCTCTCCCTGGTATTTTAACCACCCAACAGATCCTCTTGGAAGGCATTATTGGATTAGATCTTTTCTTTGAAACCCAGGCTGGCTGAGAGAACCCATCCGCAGCCATCCTCCGATGGCAGGGGCTTGCTGAAATATGTCTTGTTTGGAATAAACCCACACATGTATCAACCGGAATTCCAGTAGCGATACTTTTTGGCCTACCCATTTGCAGTCCAGGTTGACAAATATCTCACGTTGTGCAGAGCGCCTGTAAGCGGTTCAGCTGGTCTGCGTTGGAAGGCATGGGCTCTAGGTCCTGTTCTATCCCTGGAGTCCATGTGCCTGGCCGCTTAGGCTGGTAACCACAAGGTCAGCAGTTAAGATCCACCAGTCTTCCTCAAGAGAAAGATGAGGTGTTCTGCTCCTTTAGACGTTTACAACCTCAGAAGTTCGCAAACACAGCTGGCTTATTAGGGTTCCTGGGACCCCACAGTAATATAGTAAAACAGTGACTGGGTGGTCATGACTTCTTTAGTTTTACTTTTTATTTGATTTTACCTCCTCTGTGTTCAGGTCATCTATCTAGAAGCAAGGCATCGACAGTCTTCTGATGCCGCTGGGACTATAATGGGATTGCACTTGTGCGGGGATGGACCAGCGGGATGTTGGTAGTGGTATTTGCAGGAGGTGGGAAAGAGAAGGGAGAGCCAGACACTGTATTCTGGCCCCTCAGAGACTCTCGTCCTTTGGGTAACTGATCTGAAGAGCTCCTTACAGCCTCACCCTTCAGCTTAGGACCATGGGTCTGTCCCCAGGGGTGGCTGGGCACCAGCCCCCCCGGGGATGGAGGAAGAAAGGGCCTGTTAGTTCCAGGAGGGATCTTTCCGTAGGCCGCCTTCCTGGAAGCACTGCACCCAGGGCCTGGCTCCAGCACGCAGCTCACAAGGGGGCAGGCACAATGCAGCCGCTGGCCCAGCCTGGCAGGCCCATTCTCTCTGCAGGCTCCCTGCCATGCCGCATGTAACAAAACCCTGCCGGGTCTGCTGGGCTCCAGAGAAAACTGCCTCTTTAAGAACTTATCTCATATTTTCAGAAATTGACTGTGAAAATTCTAAGTAATGGTGTGACATGATCACACTCACTTTCTGCAGTTAATCCTTCACGAGGGTCAGGCGCCCCTCTCTTCTCAGTGGCTCATCTGATTGTCACCTACCTTGCACAGAACCTCCCCGCCCCAAGCACTGTCTGCTGGGCTGACAGGCAGTCAGAGTGCTGAACACGGTGCAGGAATAACTGAATTAGAGAAAAGCTGCTGGCACTGTAATAAAGCGTTTAATGGACAGACAGCCTCGCCTGCCATCCTTGGGGTAACACTAAATCCCTTTTTATTGTAGTTTGCACAGATGTTAGTGAGTTATCCATTTCTCTAATCATACTAGAAGTTGGCACATCCATCTTAAATAAGAAGACCGGCCCACTTGCTTTCCCAGAGTCCTTTTTCTAATAAACTTGTGTCAGTTTCAGGTCAGTTTTACCAATACAAATAAAATTCAAACAAATAAAAAGTATATTGTCTCGTGATGAGATTTATGTAATTATGTCCCTTAGGTCACTTTAAATTTACCCAGGGAGTCACACCCTGCCTAACCCTTATTACAGCCCAGAGTATCCTCCCACTCAGGGTCACACGGACACACACACGCGCACACACACACACACGCACACACACACACACACACACAGCCCCAGGAGTGACCGGGTTGGATCTACCCTTGAGGGTGGAACTGCCCTCTTCTAATTCCAAGGGAGGAGCCAGCTGGTGGGTGAACTGGTCCTCTTTCTCCCAAGCCTCTCCAGGAGCCAAAAACAATCTTTAAAAAATTTAGTATCCCCCCGCCCCCCCCGCCCCCCCCCCCCGCCCCCCAGAAAATCTGCTCTCTTGCCAGGCAACATTGCACCCCTACACTGGCTTAGGAATCACCTAAATATCTTTTTGTTGTTATTCTTTCAAAGGGGAATTTTGCCAAAGAGTTAAAAGAAAAAAGTGTTTTTTAAATGGAAAGGGGGCTTTCAAAACCCCATCCCCACCAAGGTGCTCCCCATTGCAACTTGAGTGGCGCCGGAGAGGTCAGGCGGAGTTCAGGGCAGGATAAATTGCTTTGGCGAGGGAGGGTCCTTTCCCCTCGCCATGGCGTTGATGGGCTCACAGCGGTAGCTGAATCTTGATAGATTGGCAGATGCTGAAAGGAACCGCTAAGCGGTGACCGGGGCAGGGCTGCACTTCAGTTCCCAGGGCCAAGGGTGGGCAGCTGAGGTCCCTGGGCTGGGTGCACGGCAGAGACGAGGTGACAAGGCTGGCCTGTCCCTCCGCAGAGCAGGGACAAACGCTGGCCCTGGTATTGTCCCCCAGATGGGCTCGGCAGGCGGCCGGGTGGGTGCTGCAGGCAGAACCGAGGCCCGCGCTGCCACTCGCCCTTTGTGCGTGCAGAATTACTGCTCTCTGGGGCCTCCCCTGCCAGGGAGCAGGCTTGTCTCTGTTGTGTTTCCTGGTCGACCAGGCCACTCCATAAATCAGAGGCGATGGGTGGTGCGTTAACTATTCGGTGTCTGGTTGCAAGGAGGGAAAACACCACCACAGCTGCCGTGGTGGAGGAGGGAAGGGGGCTGGGCCGCGCTGGCCTCCTCTAGTGGAAACCCTGGGCATGCGCGGCCTCGAACCTGGACAGCAAGCTGCAGAGGCCAGCAGCCTACATGAAAGTGGACACTTAGCTAAATTAAAGAGGGGGGGTTCTTCAAAGTGCAAATCACTTATAGCATACCCTTTGTTCTGCGGAAACAGAGGTGCAGAGAGACCAAACCGAATGGGTTGCCTGAGATCACTCAACCAAGGGATGGGAGAACTTGAACCGGGTCAAGGAGCTTAGCCTTGTGTCTTGCCCTTCACTCCTTCGTTCATTCCTTCTTTTGTCCAGAAATATTTACTGTGACCAGTTTGAGGCATTCCCAAAGGTTCGTGGGAAATCGAACTTAAATGGGAGTTGTCCCACCAGCTCTTTGAAAGCCTCTTGTCTGTGCAGCAGCCTGCACTGTCTTCCAGGCTGCCGAGGACACATTTGAAAAGGATGTGACTGGCACTTCGCTTTCATCGGGGCTCTTTTGGCCACACCTGGTGGTTGGACATTTGGTTTTGTCGTAGTTGTTAGCTGCCTTTGAGTTGATCCCAACTCATGGCAGCGCCGTGTGGAGAGTAGAATTGCTCCGTAGAATTTGCAAGGATTTGCTTTACAGAAGCAGATTTCCAAACCTGCCTCTCCAGCCATCTCCGGGTAGGTTCAAAGTCCCAGCCTTTGGCCAGTAGGCAAGCACTTACCTGCATTCATCATTGAGAACACCCAGTCTTGCTTGTCCGGCCGCTTCCTCCATTTGAGGAACAGATCATTTATCTCCCACTGGGGTTCTGGTCACCCAAGAAGGGTGTCTCGTGGGTCCTGGGCAACTCTCAGGATCAGTGGAGAAGAGAACCTGTGCCCGAGGCGGGCAACTAGCATGGGTGCAATACTGAACCATAGACAATTCTCGTCTCTGCCTGCTTGTAATTGCAAGAAGCCCAGAACCACGCGGCCAGACACAGGAGTCACCAGTGCAGCCCAATTCGGTTCTCTCTGTTGATGGAGGCCCGGGAAGTCCAACACCACTTCTGCTTTGAAATGCATCTCCCTTTGGTTTCCAGGCTGTGGCCCCTTAGGGACAGTGTCTGGTTCCTTGGGCGTCTGCCTGTCCCTGGTGACAGTGGCCAAGAATACGGCCCTGTGCTGGGGCAGCTGCAAAGACTGCTTCACCTGACAGCTGCCTCTGCAGGGAAAGCAGGCCTTTCTCTGCACATGTCCTGAAGGAGCCCGGCCACAGAGGCGTGCTTTCCTGTTCGCTGGGCGGAGCGGACATGCAGAGGTCTGCAGAGAATCTGGCTGACCAGGAACAGGGAAGGGTGGGCAAAATACACTTCTCTCCTAGGGTGGATGTGACAACCACATGAGCCAATGGTCAGAAAACACATAGGATTGTGCCCAGTGCAGTCAACCCCCAAAGTGGCTAGCTCTTCTGGTCCCAGGATTACTGGGTCCCAAGCAGCCCCGTCTCCGGGCTGCTTGCCGCATCTTGCCCAGTCTCAGCCAACAATGTCCCTCTTTGATCCACTATCACATCTCCATACTCTCCCAAGCTCAACTCAAGCCAGCACCGGTCAAGCCCATTCTGACTCAAAAAGTCCCCTTAGGCATTGTGTCACTCAGGGGATGTCACTAGTGAACCGCACCACATGGCACTGTCAGAGGGGACAACTTCATGCTGCCGGTAAACTTCTTGTGCAGTGTTCCAGCAGACATTTATAAAGGTATCACTTTGTAATAAAAACCTTCCTGACGTGAGTGATAACAACAAAAACATTCTCATAAGCCGAGCTTCTATGTCGTAATAGACCTGCAAAGGTAAAGCGCTATGTTAATTTGCTTTTTGGACCGCGTAAGGGGTCTTGTGAATTGCAATTGTCTCCACTCCAGCGGGCAGTTCCTTGCTTTTGTGTCTTTCACTGTGGTCTGGGCAGGGCTGTCACTCTTACCCAATGACAACACTGCTTCCTCTCCTGTGCACCCTCTGCTTGCTCTGTGACACACAGCTGTGCTCATTGCTGCCAGTGTTTTTATGCTTGCTGATTTCGTCAAGATTTCTGGCATTTTAGCTACAATATTGTGGTAATTAGTGTTTGTGAACCTATATCAATAACTTTTTTTTGGGGAGAATGAAGCAGTAATTAAAGATAAAGGAACAAAATTAAATAAGGCTTCTTCTCAGTTCCTAATGATAATGTAATTCAAGGCAGAAAGATTTTACAAAACAATTTTGTTGTTAGCATTCATCTGATCTAAGAAATATTACATTTAAGTCGTTTGCAACTATATCGATCACATATCATTCCGTGCCTGGAATTGATCATAATCATTATTAAGAATGGTGCGTGACCTGGATGTGGAAGTGCCCTATTGCGTGGGTGTGGGTGACATTGTGAATGACCGTATTAGACAGCACCAACCTCCGAGACAAGACAACATGTAGAACTGCCCATCACACTTCCAAGGTCAAAATCGTAAAAGAAATGCACAGGTCTTGTCCTTCACAGAGCCGCTGGAGAGCTGAGCCACCGCGCCCACCAACACGGTTCCTCCACTGGGTTTACTGCAGAGTAAGTCCAAATTATGAACATTGCCACTTAAGGCCCTTCATAATTGGGCTCAATCTTCTCTTGTCAGACTTAACGCTACCAATCTTATGCTTTAGCCAATATGGTCCTAACTCATTCATTCAAACATCACCAAACCAATCCAGAACACCAGAGAGAGAGAGAGAGAGAGAGAGAGAGAGAGAGAGAGAGAGAGAGAGAGAGAGAGAGAGAGAGAGAACGCCAGTTCCATGGAGTCCATTCTGACGTGCGGCAAACCCACGTGTGTCAGAGCAGAACAGTGCTCTGCAGGCTTCTCAGGGCGGAGCATCTAGAAGTCGAACGTTAAGCCTTTCCCCCAAGATGTATCTGGGTGAATTCTCATTACCAACAATTTGGTTAGGGGTCAAATGCTTGACTGCAACTGCTTATACCATTCAGGAATTTCTTGGTTTAAACATGAGCACCACATTATATCTGACTGCTCCCCAAGTAGGCCTAGGAATGCATTCTGCTCCACAGAAATCTCCCTTTCCATGATATCCACTGGCTTACCCCTTTCCACACCCCACCCCGCAACCACTGGCTGCTGTCGGGGGGCAGGTACAAGACTGAGGCACCTGCTCTGCACTGAGTGGTGCTGAAAGAAAGGAGGCTCTTATATTTCCAAGAGTTCCACATCTTGTGTCTCTTACTTGACATTCTGACCATGTCACCGCTCTGTGTCATATCACCATTTTGGGTTAATCTTGCATAGCTAATTATACTGAGCATATAGTAGGTGGTCAACAATCACTTGGGTTACGGATAACAAAGTGGCTTTGGAACACTGGTTAACTCTGACCAGTTGTGGGAAACTGCTCAGAGAGGGGGGGCTACTACTGATTCTGCAACTTGATATGAGCTCAGTGGTAATGAGACGACATGATCAAAATGGATGTGAGAATGAAAGAGGGAAGGAAGCAAAACCTGTCAGGTCTTCATAATCCAGAGGGATAAGCGAAAGGTTGAGTCTGGCATTCTGTGAGGCTTACCTTCCCAAAACAATCACTGAAGACTAATTGGGTGCATAAACAAATGTGATGAAGAGAGCTAATGATGTCTGGCTATTAAAAGATATTGAAGTTAAACAAGCAGCCATCTAACAGGGAAACAACAAGCCCACATGGAAGAAGCACACCAGCCTGTGTGATCATGAGGTATTGACTGGATCAGGTAACAGGTATCAGAAGACCCCAAACAAAAGGTACATATTGTTGAGAATGAGTGGGGCTGGAGCCGGGACCCCAAACCCTTCTGTAGACAATAGGACATCCCCTGACAGAATGGTCCCCAGGAAGAGAGGAGCCATGCAGGGCGCAGTATAGCACTGCCAAACCCACACAATATTCCTCTGGTTTTTGAGGCTTCCTCACCCTCCACTCTCATGACCCCAGTCTTGCCTTTCAGTTCTGGCTGGACTGGAGCATATGCACAGGTACAGATAAGGGCTCATGACACACAAAATCCAGGTCAGGTAAACCCCTCAGGATCAGAAATGGGAGTAGCAAAACCAGGAGGGTAGAGGGAAGGTGGGTTGAGAAGGGGGAGGGAGGGAATTGATCACAAGAATGGACTCATAACACCCCATGTCTCTGGGGTCTGGGGGGATGAACAACAAAAATGTGGGTGAAGGGAGACAGTGGTTGGTGATATGAAAATAATAATAATTTATAATTTCTCAATAGTACAAGGGTGAGGGAAGGAGGGAAAAAAGAGGAGCTGATACCAAGGGCTCAAATAAAAAGTAAATGTTCATAAAATGATGATGACAACATACGTACAAATGTATTTGATATAATTGATGTATGAATTGTTATAAAAGCTGTAAGAGCCCCTAATAAAATGATCTTGAGAGAGAGAGAGTGAAATCTTGTGAAAAGCCATCTCCCATTTACCTGTTCTTCCATGCAAGTGTTGAATATTGGTAGGTGAAGAAATGATTTTCCCTTCCTTTTGAAAGATAAATATGTGTTATCATTTCTTCTGACAGATACTTGCTTCTCAACTGTCCATTTAATCAAGTATCCCTTCAATGCAATAACACTTTTCCCTAATAACCCAGCATTCTGTGATGCTCACCTTCCCAACATGATCACTGAAGACAGAATGGGTGCATAAGCAAATGAGATGAAGAAAGCTGGTGGTGCCTGGCTGTCAAGGGATATGCCATTTGGGGTCAGCTCAGAAGGCTATGGAGACTGCCTTTCTAGGCTTCCCAAGGGTCATCTTGATAGACTTTTTCTATAAGAACACAGAGTGCTCATGGGTGCTAAGAAACTGAAACCTGCATTAGGTAGGGAGAAAAAGGGCAAGTAAATTACAGCCATAATTTCTGTCTGTTTCCATTATGACAAGGCACCTGGTTACTCTTTGAGGATAGCACGGGTGGCCTTAGGAGAATCTTGTTGGAAAAGTTAGTCCATCTGCCCTACAGCCCTGATCCTGTCCCTTCAAACGTCTTGTTCTCCAGTCTCAAAACATTTAAAAGGAACACAATGTGTGTTCCACAAGGTTACCCTAACTGTCATTTCCATGTGATGCAAATGGAAGGGCAGGAGTCTTCAGGGAAAGGCAGAGAGATGGACACACCGCCACTAGGACTAGGGAGACCCACATGGAGGGCATATCTGGAAACAATCGCCTTGCATTCTGATGCCCTTGTTTGATAAAGGTTTCTAGGTTTTGTAGCAATACTTTTTGACTTACTATCACAAATTGCTGGGTGTCCCCCCACCGCATCACGGACACTGTTGTAATGCATTTCCACACGCTGGTCTGCCTGGACACCAGGAAGAGTGTTAAATTCCTACAAGAAAATTGCTGGGTTAGGGTGTCAGCATATTTTCAATTCAATACCTAGAGGCAGATTGCTCTCAAAAATGCTCCTACCAATTTGCCACCCTGCCCCCAGGCAGGAAAGTGCCTGTTTTCACTTCAATCGGCAGTCATTACATGCAGGACTCCTTGGCCTGGTCACTCAGGGGGGCAGTGGGGGCACAGTGGCTACCTGCAGTGAGGTAGGAGGAAGGCTTCCTTATGTGGGCCATGCATAAGGCAGGGGCCAGGGGCCTCTTAGGGTAAGCCACCAATGAATAAACTTTAATGTTCTCACATCTCCATAGGCTTAACTCAAAAAGACAAACAAACAAACATTGCACTTGGTTATAAAACTGAAGGAAAAAAGAAGAAAATCTACGAACCACGTGACTTTCCTACTGATAACCTCTCGAATGATTTTGCAATGTGGGAAATCAATTTTTTAGCCTGGTAACGTCACCTCCAAGGGCATGACACCAGAAGGGATGGCTGTTCCATGAAGATCCTGTGCTTCTGCAGGTGGAAAGTAACCAAGAGTCCAAGGCGTTCACTTTCAATAGACAACCTGGAAGCTGTGCGATACCTGCTCCCAGCTCCCCGTCCACCAAGACCGGCACAGATGGCAGGCCCTGCCATACTGGGACAAGCCTGCTTTGTTTTGTCTCCACATCAGTGACTGTTGGATGGGAGAGATCCCTTCGGCAGACCCTTGGCATCCAGGGACTGGGACGGTTGTTTCCCCAGGTCGGAAGACTCTCTCTGCTCCCAGCTATTGTTCAGTTAGCAACATGTTTAAAGTGCCTATTAAGTTCCGAGGAGCCCTGGTGACATAGTAAACTATGTGTTGGGCTGCTAACCACAACTTACGTGGTTCAAAACCACCAGCCACTCCAAGCGGGGAAGGGGGCATTTGAGACGTTTAACTCTTATAAAGAGTTACAGTCTCAGACTCCAACAACTACCCAGTCCAATAGGATTGCTAGGAATCAGAATGAACTCAATGGCAGTGCGTTTTTCATTTTGATATGAAGCGCTGGAGCCTTGTCCCAGGTACTCGAAATATTGCATCAATGAGTACAACTGAGCTTGCATTCTAGTGGACAGACAAAAACACTCACTGGTTTTTATTGTATGTGAAAATATACCCATGTGTGCCAGGAGCTACATACTTAATAAAGGAGACCCTAGTTCAGGAGGGGAAATAAGTGGAAGGACTGCCATCCAGTTTGCTCCCAGGTTGTCAGGTGCCCTGGAGTCTGTTTAGGCAGCGCCGCCTGGCCCCACACCGTTTGCAACGTTGCATCCCGCTGCAGGCCAATCAGCTAATTAGATATGCGAGGGGGTGGGTTGTGGGGTGGGTGCATTGTGTTTTGCCTTAGGTACAACACGGTGTGTTGTATTCATGGTGACATCACTGAGAGAGTTGTGATAGCTTCTCTTCACCGAACTGGAGAAGGCCCTTTGGACTTTAAGATGCTTGGAGTCTTGAAGAAAATGATAATATTCCCAAACAGAGCCTCATGGAGGAGGCCTGATGGGAAGGAAGGAGGCAATGCGGCAATCGGTGGGGTTTGTAAAGCAGGGAAGATGTTAAGTCCTGAGGGGCAGAAGGAGGCGGAGAGTTGATCTTCTGTCAGAAAGCTAAAGTTAAAGTCCTTCAGACACCAATATGACAAATTATTCTGAAATGTCTCTAAAAGAAAAACCAAACCAATCCCCAAACCATAAACCAAACAAACAGTGGTGGTCAAGTGGTCCCTGACTCCTGAGGGTTCTCTGCATGGCGGAAGTGATATGTGCTCCAGGGGGCTGTGCATGGCTGGTCTTTCCCAAGCAGATTGCCTGGTGCTCCTGGTAGTCTCTCTGGCCCAAACTTCTCTAAGTACCGCTCACGCTCTGTAAGTGAACAGCTCTGGATGCATCAGCCAGGCAGACGTCCTGGGGCCTGACAAACACTAACTAGGAGTCCGAGGAGACAGAAAGATGCCTCCTCAAACACGAGTCCACAAGTCACAGGGTCTCTCTCATCCCCGCGAAGACAGTTACTGTGCTACAAGACAGCGGGGAAGAGCCTTGTTTTACAACAAGCTCCCACCTTGGAGGTAGAATTCTACTCTTCTTCCTGTCACGGGCTACTTCCTGTAGGAGGCAATTAGCTAAGTCAAATAGGAGGGTAGGGAGGCAAGGGCTTGGGCGCAAACACTCAAATTCTTCATCTAAGTTGCATCGCTTCTGGGAGAGGTCTGAAGCATGCCTGAGTGAGGCCAAAGTCCCCGTCTCCTTCAGACCATTCTGGGGACAGGAGTGAGTGGAGTGCAAGAGATGGCTCCTCTGACAGGCAGCTCAGCTTTTCTACCCATTTGATTGCAAATAGACGCGGTCCTTCTCTGGGGGTTGAGTTCTGAGGACCACAGTTGAAAGACTCCTTGCAGGTCTTCTCATCTTAGTGGTGAGCCCAGGGGCCAGGGCTTTCCTTCAGCGACCCGGGCATCTGTGCCTGTGTAGGGAGAGAGTCTTGGTAAGCAGCATACTGCGCCTGACTGTTTGTCAGGGTGCAGTCTACTTGGGTGCCTCTTCTTCCCCCCTCTGCTGTTCTCGGTGGGCTGAGGGAAGCCATTCTGACATGGAACCTGGGGAGGGTTGGCTGGGTTGAATTGGCTAGCTCAGCATCTCAGGGGCAGCTAAAACAGAGGAGGATCATGTATCAACTTTCCCGTCTTGCATAGCGCACAATGGCAGCTGGGGTCAGTCCCTCTTGGTTGGGCTCTGCCGAGAGTCTCTGGTTTAGGTGTTTGTCAGTTTCTTCCTGGAGCCAGCAGGCTAGCTTGGCATGCTCCTGCCACGGTGAAGGCAAAAGTGCAAGAGGGAACCAACACTCACATTGGCACACTGCCCTTCTGCCTTAGTCTATTGGCCAAAGAGAGTCTAGGGTCAAACAGAAAGTCAATGGGTGGGGAAATCCATTCCCTCCATTGGCAGGGAGGAACAGAAACCAGGGGCCGAATACAAGGAGGGGCCAAGGATGAATGCAAAAATGAGATCCGCCCCTAGTTATGATTTTGCAAGCCTTCACCCGTGGAGCTGTGTCTACCCACCAGATTAAGGGAGCAAAAAAAATGGCCAACAATCAACAAAGCAAATTGACATTTGTTTGGCATATATTGATTTAATGTCTACTCTGGGAGAGTCATGGTCCTGGGCTC
Organism: Tenrec ecaudatus; assembly: GCF_050624435.1. NCBI lineage: Eukaryota > Metazoa > Chordata > Mammalia > Afrosoricida > Tenrecidae > Tenrec > Tenrec ecaudatus. The sequence continues at coordinate 31,305,783 of NC_134547.1, forward strand.
ATACTGCCCTGTGGAACCGGACAAAGTCTCTACACTCACAGTGCGCAAATTTGGGGAGGGAAGACAGACAACAAAGAAGCAAAATTTAAACACACAAACAAAAGAGGGTTGGTTGGTGGTAATTATGAAACAGAAGCCAGTCAATGGATAGTGATAAAGTGGCTCGTGATATGGTAGCAATTTAAATAGCAAGGACGTACCTGGTTATTCAAATGATGGAAGATACTTGTGCATCAATCAGGCATCACTAATCATTGTGCCCTTGGTCACCATCATCACCACTGTGGCAGTCACCTAATCTGCTGTCAGTTTAAGGAGTAAGAGTGTAGGGATGGAGTCTAGGCTGTCAATCTGGAGATAGCCAATGAGACTTCTGTGTGGGCAAGGCCTTCTCCTGAGAATGATGGAAAATCTGGTACTTCCTCCTTGGAGGCGGAAGAGACCTCTCTCTCTGCTACTCCCTGGGAGACATTGCAGAAGACAAGATACATGGACCCAACCAGACCTTGGAAGCTGGAGAAGCCACAGAGAGACCCCTGCCAGTGCTGAGATGTTTCCAATGACACTGGATCCAAAGAATTTCTACCCACTGACCTGTGATCTTCTGCATTCGGTGTCATTGCATGTGTTTCGTGAGTCTGAAGAGGACTTTATAGATTAATATCAGAAATATGAGCTAATATCAGATTTATGGACTTGATCTGGACTGGGCTGGGATATTTTCTCAATGTTCAATTGCTCTTGTGTATAAATTTCTTTCTTATCCACATATGTGTGTCCATGGATTTGTTTCTCTAGACTACCCAGACTAACACAACCACATTCCCAAAGGCCGCAATGACATTTCATTTTCAGCTCCAATGACTGTCTTTTCCACGCCTTCCTTTCTATTTGTAAGTGAGCTGAGAGTAGATATAGGAAAGTCAATCCTATGCACGGCCTTTCTTCGTGGACGAATGTGCTGTTACTGTTGTCAGCTGTAGTCAGCCCTCCCCCCACTCCCCCCCGCCCCCCCCCCCCCCGTGATGGCCTCGGCCAAGGGAACCACACCCTGCCAGAAGCGGCACCAGCTCCATGATGGCACTCTTGTAGCCCATAGGGCTGCCTTCTGAGAGGAGCACACCTGCTTCCTGGTTTGTGTGGGACAATGGTCAAAACACTGTTGAAATCTATAGCACATTGCAACATGCAAGTCTCCACTGGCTCATGGGTGGTGACTACAATCCAATCAGTTGACCAGGAATTGCAGCTGAATTTCCTGCATGGAAGGCACTGAACCAGTAATTGCCCTCTCTGAAGAAAGGCCCCACCCCACGGGTTTTGAAAGTTGTTTTTTTTTAAGTAGGAATATTAAGTACCACGTTATGGTTCTGTTTTTTAAGTAGGAATACTGAGTACTACCTTATTGTCCTGTCATAGACATCTCTTCACGAATTGCAATCATTTTAGAAAGTGGACCTTTATGACATCGCTAATTTATGGCAGACAGCATTACCAGCTGTTGCTTAGTGACATCACATCACGGTAAACTGCCGCACCAGTCTACGGCAGGTTTGTAGTCTCACAAGAGTTCTCCTTCCATGAAACTGCCCAGTGAGATAACCATGCGAAGCAAAGAATCTTCAAAAAGAGAGACTAACCAGAGTGGCCCTAGTCTGTTATCAAAATGCTCAAAATCATTCATGCATTTGGTGGCTTGAAACCTTTACCTATGTATCTGATGATGCTACTGAATTTTCACCTGGGTGCTTGGCCACCTGCAAACTCCGCCATACCGTTTTCACTTCTTTTTCCCCAGCAGGAACTTGAGCTGTTTCTGTTCTAGGCAGGGGCATGCCTAAGTAGGGCTGGGGATGGCTCCTCTGGGATTGGGAAGTTCCTGGAGCTGTTGTCAGATTGTGATTGCGGGTGGTCTACTGCTGCTGGGGAGCTGGGGAGAGACAGGAAGTAGGCGTGGCACTGCGCTGGGTCAAAGTCTGAATTTCCCTAATCCATTAGCTCAGGAAAGACTGACTAATTGTGGAGATGTAACTCCCCCCTAACCAAGAATCTAGCTTCCTGTTAGGGTGCTAGCCCTATCTGGAAGCCTCAGAAGTAAGATTTGGGTGTACTTGAATGATCTTGGTAAGGTTCAATGGCTTGACAGATCAGAATTAAACTATCGCTAAACCATGGAAACTCATAGGATTTTCCCAAATTCCTTTTAAAATTTATTCACCTTCTTTTTATTTTTCTAGGCGCCCTTGAAGCTGCGCCTCTGGGCCTTAGTCCAGCCATGCCCTCCCCCCATCTCCCGCCACCCCCCCACTCTGAACACTCCCCCACAGCTCCTGAACACACTGCTTACCCTCTGGGTGTTTCATTTTTAATCCAGTAGAACAACATAAGACACAGTAGTACAGAATCACCCATCCAAATCCTGTATCTTCAGAAACTTTTGGGCAAAACCCAATTGCAGGAGGTTTTGCTTTTAGGGGGTGGGGCCGGCTTCTCTTTCTGTAGACCTGTCTCAGGAGGCATTTACAGGGAGAATTGACTCTTTGTCTCAGCCAAGTCAGGAAGGAGGCAAGCGTCTCTGTGATAATTGCCTGCGCAGTTCAAAATATTTTAAATGAACTTGTTCTTACAAAGAAATAAGTTATGAAGTTAACTTTTGTATGTGTGCGAATAATTAAACTATTGTCACGACTTTAAATTATCCTCCATTGTTAACTTAGCATCATTAAATCTTACCTCTTTGCTGCAGAATAATGAAAAAATGCACTTAATTAGCAGTGATGGCAAGCTCCAGGCCATTGAGAATGCCAGTCTCAGCCGGAATGCTACAAGTGTGTTTGTGTTCTCCGTGTTGTTGTGTTGGGGAGCAGAACCCTCTGCGGTGGGTGACAGGCATGGGGACAGAAGAGATCGCCCTCCCTGAGCTACACCGTCACCTTGGGGGTTGACTGCTGTGCCGGGGGCCCTGGGGTCCAGGCTGAGCCTTGGTTCTTTGCAGAGAATTTCTGAAAGGGCCGCTGCCATCTCAGAGAACAAACTCCTCCCCAGCCCTCCAGTGTGTGGACATGTGAGCCATGCATTTGGGTTTTTTCATTTTTTCCATTTTTTTTTAAGTAGAAGAGTGGGTGGCTGGGGAAGAAAAGAGGGAGCGATGGGGTGTGTCTCTCCCCCATCCCCAAGGAGGACGATGGCTTGTGTTAATTTCCTTGTTGTTTCGATTAAGGAGGTGGTAGATTTCCCCCCCCCCTCTTTCCTGGATATTGTTAAAGAGGCTTGCCAGGCCTGTAAGGAATGTGCAGCGTTCCTCAGATGAAATAAGGCCAATCAGTGGAATAATGAGGAAAGTAATGTCTCCCCAGAGAGGCTGATGGGGTTTTCATCAAATCAGCCAACCTTTTCCCGTCACTTGCACTGCCATGCACTCTAGGCAGACCCACCGGCCGGCCTCCTCTCCTTCCTCCCCTCGTGTGATTACCGAGAACCAAATACTCAGGGACCCAGGAAATTTATGTGCACTGCATACCTCCTCTTTCAGAAACATAACCATGAGCGCGTATTTCCCTTTCTTTATGACTGAACTGCCAGCACCTCCCAAACCAGCAAAGGATGCAATGGGAGCTCAGATGGGCAATGGCTTTGGCACCAACCAGTTTCTGAGATTGGGCTGAGACAAGGAAGTCCACCTCTGGGGGACAGAAGGCACCACGCACCAATGGTGGACAGGGGCACGTAGCGGACAGTGGCTTGCCCTCAGCCGTGTCCTCTCCTTGTGGCTTCCCACAATAGCAGGGCCTGAGAGGAGGGGAGGATTTAATGAGTTGACCTGAAATACGGGGACTTCCTAACACCTGCTGTGTCTTCCTCTAGGCTGGCGGCCACCACCCCAAAGGTCAGCAAGATGAAACCCTGCTTACAGATCTATGGGGTGTGACTTGGTCTACGTATACACAGACACCAAGTTGTGTCCTTGCCTGGGTCGCCTTCCGACAGCACCAACTTCCCTGGGCTGTGAACCTGTGAGGGCTTAGCCAGACATGTTAGGCGACAGCAGGCACAGAGGAGACCCTCAGTTGTGTCTTGTCCACGGTAGACCCAGAGCAGGCTCTCAGCACACTGACCTCATTGCTAACCCCAGCACCGGGGAGGCCACCCCTGGGTGCCCCTCTCTGCCCAGGGACCCGTGGGCTTCCTACTCCAGGGATGGAGGTGTGGGACACCAGGCTGTCACGCCACTCACATGGCGAGTGTGAAAGCCTTCCATTTGCGGGAGTCCTCCCATTGTGCTCCACAAATGATTCAAAGCCTCCACATGATTTCATCTGTGCAGACTCTAATCCACTTACTTAATGAAATACATAATTAACATATTATAATTGCAGTAAAGATGGTTTTGACAGAAATCATTTCCCGTATCTAATACCGTGGTAATTTAATCTGTTCCCCACTCCCTAACACGACCCTCTATGATTAAGTTTCATAAGAATGTGTTTGATTGATTGACTCATCTGACGGCCTGGGCCTTGCTAAAGGAGGGTCTGTCAGCTTCCAGAGGCATGTGCAGTCACAGCAGATGGCCACGCGGCCCTGTGCACTGTCTCCCTGTGTGGTCTCCCTGTCTCCTGCACTCTCCCTTCCCTTCCCATCCCTTCCCTTCCCTTCCCTGTCTTCTAAATGCCCTGATAATCCAGCCTCGCCAGAACTGCCAAAGCCGGCAGGTTTTTATCCGCTGCTCGTCTGTTGTGGGGGTGGTTATTAAAAGCAGGGAAGCCAGGACGTGCTCAGGCGGACTTGGGAGCCAGGCGCCAGCCTCCTGCACACCTGGTTCTGCTCCTCTGCTTCAGCCACGCCCAGCCTGGCCCACCTGCAGGGTGAACTCTGCATGGCCCACTATCAGGTGAGTACAAGAGGCCAGGGGATCCAGGCAGGCTGGTCTAGGTGAGTTGGCTGGGGAAATGCGCTTCCACCTCCACCCTGACTCTGCCCCTGGGGACTCTGATGGCTGGGGAGGCTCCTCAGCTTCCCTCCTGCTTGGCTGGCTGGCCTCCGGATGAGTGAACCCACACACCTGCCTCGGGGGAGTGGGTCTCATCTCAGCATTTGGACGGCTCTTCTTAGTTGATTCCTGGGGATTCTGGGAGAGTCAGGAACTTAGGGGAAAGTGTCAGTCAGAAACAGAAGTAAGGTGGTCCCAGGGAGCAACCTTCTGCAGGCTTACAGGGGCAGGGCTGGCAGGCCAGCTTACACCATGTGTTAGAAAGCAGCCCAGTGGAAAGTTCTACAGAGGTTTGCTCAGCACTTTCCTAAAGTGGCTAGTATGCATTAAGCCCACCTGACGTGCTAGCCCCTGGAAGAGGCCTCATCATGGCTGGGGAAGTAGAGGCCAGTGGAAAAGAAGACAAGGAGGTGGCCTGACCCAACGGCTGCAGACTGAGCCTCAGCCATAGCACCGTTTGTGAGGATGGCATTTTTATGAGCTGGGACTGGCGCTAACAGCACCTATAGCAGCACCAACGTGCCAGGTGGTGCAAACAGCTAGCAGTCTCGGCTGCTAACTTGTAAGACTGGAGGTTCTAGACCCACAGAGGCGTCTCCGAAGAAAGATCTGGTGAAGACATCAGCCCTGAAATCCCATAGAGCACCTTTCTTTTGGGGGTACATGTGGGGTTACCACGAATCAGTGTTGGCACTGTGTGTCTGTCCGGTTGTGAAGCCTTGGTGGTTCAGGGGTAGAATTCTTACCTTGCTTTTATTGTTTGTTTGTTTGTTTTTTAATCATTTTATTGGGGTCTCATACAACTCTTATCACAAGCCATACATACATCAGTTGTATAAAGCACATTTGTACATTCATTACCCTCATCATTCTCAAAATATTTGCTCTCCACGTAAGCCCCTGGCATCAGCTCCTCATTTCCCCCACTCCTTTCCTGTTCCCCTCTCTTTCCCTGCCCCTTCCTTCCCTGCTTCCCCCTCCCTCATGAACCCTTGATAATTTATAAATTATTATTTTGTCATATTTTATACTGCCAAACATCTCCCTTCACCCACTTTTCTGTTGTCCATCCCCCAGGGAGGAGGTTATATGTAGACCCCTGTAATACAGGGTTCCCCCTCTCTACTCCACTAATTCTTACCTTTCATGTGGGAGACCCAGGTTCAACTTCTCATCAATGCTTCTCAGGCACAGGTACCAATCTTTGGTCAATAGGTGCCACATGTTGTTATGATGCTGAGCAGATTCCATTGGAGTCGCCAGACTGAGATGGATGAGGAAGAAAGATGGACAACTTCTGAAGATCAGCCAATGAAGTCCTTATAGCTCTCAGAGCTCCGGTGTGCAGCTTATCAGGGGATGGCAGAGGCTGGGCAGAGTTGTTCTGTTATATTGGGGTGTCATGGGTGGAGGTTGTCTCCAGGGTGGTGAACCGCCACAATAACAACATATTAGCGTGTAGAAGTCACTGAAGTCTGGGGAGCAGGGGCAATCCCTAAGGGAGAGACCAGGCCAGGGATAGGTCATTGTTGGAGGACATCAACAAGAAGCTATCTGATCGAGGAGGCCAACACAACGTTTCCACCCTGGCCTCCCTGGTGCTCAAGCACCCAGGCTCATTCTATGATCTTTATGCCCAGGTGTTTCTGCGACCTGTACCATGGCTCTGGCCTCAGCCAGTCTCCAAACCAACTGATGAGTGCCTGCCTTCAGCACCCTCTGTTAAAGCCCTGGGCACATTTACCTGTCCGGATGTCTTCCTACGTTTACCTGTCTAGACGTCTTCCTACACACACACACACACACACACACACACACACACACACTAAGACAACATGCCCAATTCTACTACGATAGTTAATAGAACAAGCAGCCCTACAATCTTGGGATTTTTCTCAGACTTTAAATGTGATAGAAGCATGTAGTAGGCTTCCTAGAAGCATTGGATCCGAGACACTGTACCTCATTCAGATATCAACTCTGCCCATTAAGATCCAGGCAGGGGGCTGTGTCTGCAAGGTCTGCCCACCTGGACTGTCCAGAGCAGCTTCTCTTCCTGGTCGAGCTCTGAGGTGCTGTGGTGCAAAGTTCTATGAGTGTTACAATAGGAGACCAGGTGTCCTTTCACACTTCACACGCACCCTTCTCCAGCCCCGTCTCCCCATGCAGAGTAATCGGCCTGTCCAGGTCATAACACAGAGTAATCGGCCTGTCCAGGTCATGCCCCGACATGCTGCTGCAGTCAGGAGGAAGGATCTTGTTTGGGGCCCGGGCGTCCCTCCTGTTGTTGTTGTGTGCCATTGAGTAGGTGCTGACTCATAGCGACTTTCTGCAAGACACAGTGAAATGCCACCCAATCCTGCTGCAGCCTCACAATAGCTCCTATGCTGGAACTCTTTGCTACAGCCACAGTTTCAATCTGTCTCCTCGAGCGACTTACTGCTTTCACTGCCCCTCCACTTTATCGAGCATGACGTCCTTCTCCATGCACCAGCTTTGCTTGGCAACATGCCCCAAGTATGTAAGACAACAATCTCACCATCATGGCCTCTAAGGGGTCTTCTGGCTGTACTTCATCCAAGATGGATTGGTTTATCCTTCAATAGCCCAGGGGCTTTCAATAGTCTTCCCAGGTGCCACAATTCAAGCACATCGATTCTCCTTCGGCCTTCCTTATTCAATGTCCACCTTTCACAAGCATATGAGGCAACTGAAAATGTCATGGCTTGGGGCAGGCTCACCTGAGTCCTCAATGTAAAAGTCTTGCTTTTGAATAAGCTAAAGAGCCCCTGCATAGCAGAATTACTGAAGGCAATGCATCTTTTGATCTCTTGACTGCTATTCTGTGAACATTGATTGTGGATCCAAGCCAGACAAAACCCTTGACAGCTGCAACCTTTTCTCCATTGATCATGATGTTAGTCATTGGTCCAGCTGTGAGGATTTGGTCTTCTTTACATTAAGTTGTAATCCATCATAAAAGCTGCAATGCTTGGTCTTCATTAGCAAGTGCCTCAAGTCCTCCTCACTTTCAGTAACCGAATGGCTGTGTCATCTGCATAGAGCATGGTGTTAGAACCCCTCCTCCGACCCTGATGTGGCACGCGTCTTCAATCTACATGCCGACAACATCACCAGAGAAGATGGATTGTGTGGAGAAGAATGCAGTGCGGTGAGAGGATGCAATCCTTATGCACGCCTTTTCTGATCTTAAACCATACAGTTGTCCCTTGTTTGGGGTGCACAACTGCGTCTTGATCCATGTACAAGTTCTTCATGAGCGCAGTTAAGTGTTCTGTACTTCCCGTTCTTCTCAAGGCTACCCGTAGTGTAGTTTGCTATGATCCACACAATCGAACACCTTGACATTGTCAATACAATGCCAAAAAAAATCATTTTTCTGGTATTCTCTGATTTCAGCCAATATTCATCTGACATCGGCAATGATATTCCTCGTTCCACATCCTCTTCTGAGTCCGGCCTGAACCTCTGTCAGCTCCCTGTCCATGTCCTGCTGCATGTGATACGATATCAGCGAATGGACATCTCTATGGGTGTCTTCCAGTCAATCGGTCAAGTAGCTGTCTTCCAATTTTCCTGCCACAGATGAATAAGTGCTTCCAGCGCTTCATCAGCTTGCTGAAATATTGCCATTGGTCTTTTATCAATTCCTTGTTTTTGGCTAATGCTGTAAGTACAGCTTGGACTTCTTGCTTCTTGCTCTTATACTACCTCCTGAAATGGGATGCCAACTAGTTCTCTTGTTTTGGTACAGTGACTGTGTGCATTCTTCTTTTGATGCGTTCTCCATCCCTCCTAAGGAAAATACAAAGTACCTCCTGGTCAACTTTTAAGATGCGGGCATGCGATTGGTTGAGAAAGTCACCAGCCGCACAAATACTCAAGCTCTTCAATTTCAAGGTCCCTGTCCTCAAAGACAGATGTAACACAAAGGGCCTTGGTCAGTCCCTCCATGTCTGTCCCTCTCTTGTATTTGTATGCCTGTTCTAGAAGCAGGATACTCAAGAGAAATTGAATCAGCATTTCACACAATCAGAAACACACACATGCACACGCATGCACACATGCACACTGAGAGTTTTATTTTATGGAATTGGCTCCCACAATCGTGGGGGCTGGCGAGTCTCAGAGAGCCCTAGGATGACACATTGAACTGCTAAGCAAAAGCTTGATGCTTTGAACCCACCGAGGCTGTGAGGGAGACAGGTGAAACAGTCTGGTTGTGTAAACATTTCCAGCCTCTGCACCTCTGTCCTCGAGGGTTGCTATGAGTTGGAATCCACATAATCAGAGTAGATTTGGAATTCAGTTTGGCAAATCTTAAAGGAGCCCCGATGGTGTAGTGGTTAAATTGGTGGCTGCCAATCAAAAGGTCAGCAATATAAACCTTTGCTGTGTGGGAGAAAGATGTGGCAGTCTGCTTCCATGAAGATGACAGCCTTGGAAACCTTATCGGGGCAGTTCTACTCAGCCCTATAGGGTCAGTAAAGTCAGAATTTACTCAATGGCAATGGATTGGGGGTGGGTTGTTGTTGATCGGGGCCATTGAGTCGGTTCCAATTCATAGCAACCTATGAACAACAGAAGGAAATCCTGTCCTGTCATGCACCAGCCTTACAATGGTTTCCACGTTTGAACCCATTGTTGCTGCCAGTGTGTTGGTCTCATCAACGCTTCCTCTTTGGAAATGCCTCTCTACTTTACCGTGCACGATGGATGTCCTTCTCCAGGCACTGGTCTTTCCTGACCAGATGAAGCCTCGCCAGGCAGTATGTGCCTCTAAGGGGCACCTTGGCTGTACTTCTTGCTAGACAGATTGGGTTGTCCTTTAAGCAGTCCATGGGACTTTCACTGTTCTTCCCCAATGCCACACTTCAAATGCATCGATTCTCCTTCGATCCTCTTTACTCAGTGTTCAACCTTCACATGCGTATGAGGCGATGGGCCATACCATGGCTTGGGGCAGGCCTTCCTTAATCCTCAAAGCAACATCTTTGTTTCAATACCCTAAAGAGCTCGTGAGCAGTAGATTTCCCTAATGCAATGCATTGATCGCTCGGCTGCCCCTTCTGTGAGCATTGATTATAGCCAAGCAAGAGAAAATTCATGACAATTTTAATCTTGTCTCCATTTATCAGATATTACCTATTTGGTCCAATTATCAGGATGGATTGGCAAGTCCCAACCCCCTAGGTCTGGTACTGGCTGCTGACTTCTGACTTTCCCATTACCTGATCCCTAGAGTGAAAGGCGATGTAATAGTTAGGTTTTATGTCAACTTAGGTGGATCAGGATTCTGTCATGATGTCCTCTAACATAATGTGGTCAACTCCATGATGGGATCTTCTATGAAGCAGCCAAGCATTTGTGGGGGGCATAGATTTCCTTAATCTGGTCACAGCCTTCGGTTCATTCAAGATGTGGCCTACTCTCAATCTGACCACATGTGGAAGCCATCTCGGGTCTACTGCTGATTCTGAACTCTACATCTGGCTCATCGACATCCTGTTATAAGATCTGTCAATCCAAGGAGCCATAAGTGGATTAAGGACCACAGATCCATTCAGTTTGGCATCCACAAACCAGTGGTCTTCTTGCTTCATCTTCCTGCTTCGTGTTCATCAGCCCCTAAGTGAACCAGAAGAACTTGGACCAGACTGGGCTCACCAACTCTACAAGTTGATATAAATCTCTTTCTATAGACATGGACGTGTCCCTAGGCTTGTTTCTCTAGAGAACCCTGGCAAAAACATCTCTTTGTGGGCTGGAGGCAAGAATACATCTCAGCGGAGATGCCTTTTAATTTACTCTCTCTGAAGACTTTCCAACTGGTTGGATGAAGCTCACTCACATGACGATGGCTAGTCTCCTCAGCTACAGACGAACAAATTTAAAGACATGTAATTATTTCATAATAGCCACTAGACTAGTGTTTGACAAAACATCTGGGCACCATAATCCAGGCAAGCTGACACCTAAAATTAACCATCCCACCCCGGTCACATCTCTTCTTTAAACTCAGTGCATGCTGGCCTCCTCTGGTTTCCATGCTGGGGGAGGTAGAAGGGCCCCCCAATAAGTCATATTCCCAAAGTGATCCTCCCTGGTCCCTCTGCATGACCAGGTCACCCAGTGCAAACACTGCCCTCTGCTGGATCACCCCCAAGCAGTGGACCCTCCTGCCAGGGGAGCTTGTGCATCTCTCAGGGCGCGGTCTGCCTCTGTCTTGTCAGGGAGCTGTGAGCACTGTATTTCTTTCCATCCTCACACAGACGCTGGCGTGCAAGAAGTACAGCCAGGTGGACAAAAGGAAAACGAGGGAGGGCCCCCAGCGGGTGGGTCTGGACAGCTACAGGCTGAGCACTTGGCAGGGGCCAGGTGGGAGTGACCTGGAGCCGGGCCACTGGCATGCCTGCAAGGTGCAGGGCAGCAGCCTCAGCTCTGGGGTCTGGGCGCTGAAGTGGAGCCCCAGGCCAGCGCGCCCGCGCCTGCAGCCGGGGGAGGGGCGGCTCTGTGTGAGTGGCAAGTGTACGTGAACAGCACCACGTCAACTGCCAATATGTTATGAGGCCTTGGTAACAATCTGGAGTCTCCGGGGAGCGTTGCTGCAGTTCAAGTGCGCACCAGACAGAGAGAAAACAATTTCTGGTGCCAATAATGCAGCACAGATGAAAAATGTTTTAATATTTGAAGCTGCTTTATGGCAGAAGTGATGACAGTGATGGACTCAATGTCAGCTTTTTTCCCTTAAATGTCATCTTTCGTCTATGAGTTTCCCTGCTCCGGGGGCATGCGCGCCCAATGCTGGCTCGTGGCAGCCATTGATCAGTGATTTTCTTCTAAATGGAAAGCTTGCCAGAAGACTAGAAATTCTGGAATTTATTAGGATTTCTTTAAGAGGCACTTTAGCTCAACAGTTCTCATTACTGTCTTTACAATGTTACTTATTTTTCTTTTTATGTCATATGATTTGTAAAGAGTTCGTATTCAGAGAACAATATACGATTAAGCCGCTGTGCGTGCTGGGGCTGCTGGCTTAGTGAAAGGGCTTCTCGGGGGGCTAAATACGTATTGGAGCAGGAAATGGCACCACGGGGCTATTTTACCAGGGGAATCTGTATTTGGAAATTTGCTGATAGGGTTTGTGCTGAATGGTGTTTCAATGGCAGTTTTGATTAAACAGGGTCATGGATAAGTGAGTAACTCTTAATTCTGTGCAGAAGGGGCAAAACATTTTTACATGTACATCAACATCCTGGGGTGGGGCGCCGCACGCGGCAGTGTGATGGTGCTGGGGCAGTCCTGCCCTCACTCCAAAGGCGGACCCACGACGACAGAGTCGATTCCATGCCATGGTAACCGATAGGACAGAGTGCAGCTGCTCCCTAGGGTTTCTGGGACTGTCAGTCTGTATGGGAGGGACTCCCTACGCATTCTCCCTCTGAGCTGCTGGTGAGTTTGAACCCCCGACCTGGTAGTAAGCAGCCACAGTCCTGATGTTCTGTGCCACGAGGGTTCCTCTTGGGTGAACCAGGTGGGGCTAGAAGTGTGTCCCTCCGTCTACAGCAGTGGTTCTCCACCTTCCTAAGGCCGCGACCCTGTCATACACTTCCTCAGGTTGTGGTGACCACCCCCCCCCCACCAACCATATTATTTTCAATGCTACTTCATAACTGTAATTTTACTACTGTTATGAATCGGGTGACTCCTGTGAAAGGGTCGTTCGATACCCCCCTCAAAGGGGCCACAACCCACAGATTGAGAACCGCTGATCGACAGGGCCATTCCTTCCGGAATGCCAAAGAAGAGGGACTCACCGCTCTTTTACGTATTAACAGTCAATATGCTCCGATGGCCATGTACAGGTGATCACTCTTCATTTGGTTGAAAAGACCCCATCTCCGTTAGACAGTTGGCTAGATGCTTCCTTTTCTGACGAGTTGCCATTGGCAGAAGACTAGTTCAAACAGGTCTGTTAGCTCTTGGCCAGGCCGCCTGACATCCAGGCTTTATTATGGAGATGCATGCCCATGGAATGTGAATTATAGTTAGTATCGGCCGTGGCCTCCTAAGCACAGCACTGACTCAGTCTAGTTGATTATGGAATTTGCTCCTGAGCTGGGGCCTCAGGTCCCCTCTCCGGAGTGGGCTTCCCTTATTTGCTCACCACCAGCTGTAGCGCCAGTGGCCAGACAAGAGGGATCTTGGAAAGGGAAGCTGAAGGAGTTGGAGAGGGAGGAGCAGGCTCCTCCCTGACCACATCCTGGGGCAAGCTTTACAGCTGTGCCATCTGGGAGGGGGCCGACTGCAGGGCAGCTGGAGTGGGTAGGAACACGTTCTGGCAGATGAAATAAACATCAGCAAAGCTAGACCAGGGTCTGTCCATGGAGGGATTGGCTGGCGTGTGTATAGCCGAGGGATGAGATCCGCTACATGTGTCTGACTGGGATCATTAGCGGTCTGCTCAGACACACCCACTGCATCCTGGGAGGCCTTGTACAGATGGCTATATGCAGATGAGCTGCCTGCAAACGCTGCAGTAGGAGGAAAGAGACCTCCTTTCCCTCCGCCTTCCAACTACTCCAACTACCGCAACTTCTGCCCTCGCTCCTGTAACCAATCAGCCGGTGGCTGTTCGGTGCACTCAGACTTACTGTCACCCACGTGTGTCAGAACAGAACTGGGCTCAGCAGGGTTTCCAGTGTCTGGCTTGTTAGCAAGAGAGCACCAGGGCCTGCTTCCGAGGTGTCTCTGGGCAGACTTGAACTTCCAGCCTTTGAGCTAGTGGACCCAAAGTGATAACGCCACCTTATTACTACTAGATTACAGTGGAAGCTGCGACTACTATAAAAGTACAACAATTGCCATCTCAAGCCTAGAGCGACCACCATAGTTTCCTTAGCGAGCCCCCTGCTGCCGCCCCACACCACTCACCACCCTTTCTCTGGGCAAGCCCACCCAAGCTCACTGCCATCACGTCAGTGCTGATTCAGAGCGAAGACCTGGGGGTTTCTGAGCCCGTAACTGTTTCCCAGAATAGAAAGCCCAGTCTTTCTCCAGTGGAGCTGCTGGTGGTTTTGACCTACTGACCACGCTGATCGCCGCCCAGTGTCTAACCACTACACCACTGGGACTCCTCATGCAGTAGGCAGACGGAACCATTTCAACCAGAAGACAGATGTCATGACAGTCAGCTCAAAATGACCCATGTCTTGCCATTTCACTCCAAGTAAAAACCAGTCATTTTTGTGGCTTGAGGACCCGTATGATGGGACTTGGGGGCTCTTTCTGACCTCCTCTCCTCTCTGCTGTCTCCCTCAGTCTTCCAAGCTGACTGCACAGACCTGCAGGCTCTGTCAGAATGTATAGGATGCGCTCCTTTGTCAGGGTCTCTGCTGTGGATCAGCCTTTCCCAGAGAATCCATCACTTATTCCTTCACTTCATTCTGATCTTAACTTAAAAAGCACCTCTGCAAAGAACAACTCCCCCCGCCCATCCCAACCTAAAAGTCTTATTCACTGTTCCAGACTGAGTTTCTCCTGAAGGAAGCAAGCACAGGGCCGGAGTCCGGAGTGCAAGCTGTCTGTCTCAGATCGGTCCCTGTGCGTGGACTGTGTAGGTGGAAGCAGGATTGGGCAGAGGGAGAAGCTGAGTCGAGAGGTGGGGGCTCTGGTGTGTGTGTTGCGCCTCTGCTCAGGCATTCACATCTGGTTGGGGAGCTCCTGGGCAGCTGTACCCCAGAGAGGGCAGGAGCTCGGTGAGGAAGCTCTCCGGGCTGAGGTAGATCCTAGAGCCCAGCTCAGCACACCCCTCATAGTTGGGCAGCAAGGTTTTGGCTGAAGGAAGGCTCCCTAGTCTCCCGCACCCTATTTCTTTATCTTTCTTTCCCTTCTTGCTGCTTTAGATAATGCTGTGCATTTTCTTATTTACGTGACTGCAGTCTTTCTCCAGGAGGGCAGGGCTTGGTAAGGGTTGCATTTCCCTCCAATGCCTGGATGCAGAAAGAAGCTAGCTTCTCAGAGAATATTTTCAGATTAGGTGACTGCTTACTACACGGTTTCATGCTCAGTGTCCCAGGCTTTCTTTCCAACATGTCTTAAATGTTGCTGTTGCTATTCACATTTTACTGATGAGGAAATGGGAGCTTAGGAAGCACCGCTCCAATACAGGGTCATATACCTCCAGGCTCCAGTTCTTAACCCCTGTACCACATTGCAGTCGAGGGGCTCAGAGCCTGTCCCCTAGAAGGTATAATCCAACCCACTGTCATGAAATCAATTCAGATGCCTCGTGAACCTATTTAGGGTTTCTGAGACTATAAATCATTATGGGAGCAGACAGTCTTATCTTTCTGCCATGGAGGGGCTGGCGGATTTGAACTGTCGACCTTGCAGTCAGCAATGCCCCAGGGCTCCTTGGTAGCTGAGAAGAGGATGGGCTAATCATGGGATACTACAAAGCAGACCAAGGAAAATTCCAAGGCCTGGCAGATGGTGCAGTGAGGAGAGGAAGGCTGCTTGGAGAAGGGGTGGTGTTTACAGCAGGGTGTTTCTGAGGCCCAGAGGGACTTGCCAACAATCAGAGCCAGGACAGAGGTTCGAGGAGCCTCTGCTTCCTCCTCTATTCCACTTCCTTAGCAAGGGCTCCCTCTCCGGATCATGATTCATTCCAGCCACGATGGGTCCCTTTAGATCCACAAGAAATAGAGGGATGAATGAATGTTCCCAGGCTAGATTCTCAAACTCTACCAGGTCGGTCTCAGTTCAAAACACGTCAACAAAATCCATTTAGCACATTCATTCTTTCCCAAATATTCACCCAGACATTCCTCTGGGAAATTTACTCTTTTTCTTAGAAGGCTCTTGGTAAAACTGCTAAAGATAGGGAATGTTATCCAAGCAATACTAGCTTCTCTGACTTGGAGAGCGGCGCAGGGGCACGCACTGAAACCACTGCCACTGAGTTGATTCTGCCTCATCTCGACCCCCCGTAGACTTCCTGAGGTGGTAAATCTTTACAGAAGCAGGCAGCAGAGATACAGGGGGTTAAAATGCATCCATCCCAGATGATGCTCCGCGTCAAACTCCAATAAAGCCAGCAATCATTACTGATTTCAGATCCATCCCTCGCTGGGCTCTTTGCCTCTCTTCCTTCTCATTGTATGTATTTATTTTGAGGGTGAATCCTTTATATTCTCTGAGTTAATATATATTCTTCTCCAAATTTTCTTTTTCCAGGGTCAGGGCTGCTTGCCACCAGTGGCAGAAGGGGTGGGGGAATGGGAAAGGCTATGGTACCAAGACTGTTGCTAATCGTGTGGAGTTTGGGGCCACCTCCCCAGCACCCTCCATTCAGGTATTTCCTACCTACCTCTTTAAAGGAAGTTCTGGGGATGTTCACCACAGAGACACGCACAATGAAGGCACAAAAGGAAGAAGAAGAAAAAAATATATAGTAGTACAAAGGACAGAGCAAAAATCTGCCTGTTTCTATGTGGGAACGAATCACTGTTATCTAGCTTCAGTTTAGGCTATGAAGTTCTTGATAGGCAGCGTCAAAGAGACAGTGTGCCCAATTAGATCATTCCTTTAAAAGGCGGCAGGGCTTACTTGTGGGGAAACCACATCCCCGTCTAGAACACCGGAGGACTTACCAGAGGCACCCAGGTGCAAGCTCTGGGCAGAAGAGTCACAATCTACACGCTCTTGGAAATAAGTTGTAATCTGGTTGTGCAAGAACAAACTCCAGTGCAAATAAAGGCTTTTGGGGGCAGACACAGTATTTTGTAAATGGAAATGAATTTATGTGAGAAAACAAACAAACAAACAACATGGGGGTGAAAGCTGGATTTCCAACATCCTCTTGTACATGAGATACTGGAGACTTCTGGACCACGGTTCTACATGTGGACAACCACTAGCACGAATGGCAAATGTCCCTGTAGTCAGGGACTATGCCCCGGACTCATAATCTCTGCCCCGACCTGATGAGTCTCTTGGGTCAGTCCCGCTCATTTGTATAAACTGTCACACATCAACGTGTGAGGGGGAAAGGAAACGGTAACATGTGCAGGGAAGGTAAGGATGGAATAAATCCATGGGAAATAGACAGCCAGAAAGGAAAGAGGATGATTCAAGCCGAAGACAAGTGTAAACAAAGTCGTAGAAACCAACCTAAGTAGGACCTGTGGGGTGCTCACGGCGGTGAATCACAGGTGTGTCTGCTGCCAGACAGGTGGTCAGAGAGCTCAGGCTCTGTTACTCTCGCTTCAGGCAGTGGTGACCAGTATGGTTCTGGGTGCTGGAAGCTGGTTTTCAGATGTACCCCAGGACCAGCTCTCTAGTTTCCCCAGTGAAGGGGCAGTTTCCATCGTGGCCAATTTCTGCTCAGAGGAAATCTCTCAGTGTGCATTCAGGAAGCCGGGTCAGGGGCATCAGTGGGGAGATGGCGCCATGGTTTGGGAGTCACATGGATTTCAGAGCCAGCTCCACAACTTAGAGAGCGGCTGCAGGATCTCAGCAGGCGACTTAGCTTCTCGGAGCTGCAGGTGTCTCATGAGGGTTGGAGGATGCTAATATTCCCTCAGATGGTTCAGGAGAATCAAATACTTCTGAGATGCAGCAGGCACTCAATAAACACCAGTGAGAGTGAAGAGACAGTTGGTTTCCAACAACAGAAGCCAGTAGCAAGCACACTCTTCCTTGCCGCTTAAAAGGCCAGGAGAGACCAGAGACTCCCTGATGGCAGTGCCATGGCAGGAAGTGCCTTTGGAGTCTTCTCTCTGTCTCCCCACCTAATTTGCCTGACCCCACACTGGAGTAGGCTGTTGTTAGGTGCCACAGAGTTGGCTTCAACCCATGGCAACCATAAGGACAACAGAACTAAGTACTGCAGGGTCCTACACCAGCCTCACAACTGTCCCTATGCCTGAGCCGATTGCGGTAGCCACTGTACAATCCAGCTTGTCCGGGACCTTCCTCTTTCCCACTTTACCACACAGGATGTCCTTCTCCAGGGACTGGTCTCTCTTGACAATATGTCCAAAGTATGGAAGACAACGTCTTATCATCCTTGCCTCTACAGAGCACTCTGTGGCCGTACTTCTTCCAATACAGATCGGTCTGTCCTTTCAGCAGTCCATAGCACTTTCAATATTCTTCTCCAGCTCCACAGTTCAAATGCTGGATTGGTCTTCCCTGTTCCCTGTCCAACTTCCACATGCACATGATGCAATGGAGAACACCATGGCTTGGCTCAGGCCCACCTTGGTCCTCAATGAGATAATCTTGCCCTTCAGTACTCTAAGGAGGTGTTGTGCAGCACATTTACCTAATGCACGGTGTCTTTTGAGCTCTTGATGGCTGCTTCCATGAGCATTGATTGTGGATCCAAGTAAGACAGAAGCCTTGACGACTTCAACATTTTCTCCATTTATCATGATGTCACCTGTTGGTCCAGCTGTGAGGACTTTAGTTTTCTTTACAATGTGGAATATTCACCATCTCTCATTTTATATGCAGACAGATCCTTCAGTGTTCTCACCTCACTCTTCTGCACTAAGGCACCCTTTGAAGCCCACCCTCAAGAAGAGGCCTCTTTGCCTTCTTCTACTGCAAGTTATCATGGCCCAGCAGATCCCACCCAGGACAGGCTCTGGGACTCAAGAGAGCAAGATCTCAGAATGGGATACACAGGGCAGCGCTTCCGTTCATTTAATTCCCACCCTCTATAAGCACCCATTCATTATGCCAGGCCTGTAGAAGATGGCAGGTATTCGTGCCACGTTCCCTGGTCTAAGAGGCCTCCGGATCCTTGTCCCCTTCAATGATAACACACGAGACCCTCAATGTAATCACATGCAAAGCACATATCATTCGGGATGAATGTGGCCCAAGTAATGACATTTTTGATATTTACATATATTTTAAATTTTGCATCAAAGTGAGACTTGATTAATATTTCATAACAGCATTTCAGCCTTGCATAGTTCAAGTTTATATCAAATGCAACCTTGGTGTTATTTTCATGCATCGGCCTGTCAGTTTATCAGACTGAGGTAGCCTCCGTGTTGCTGCGATTCTGGAAGCTTCATCACCTGCCTTTCTAACCCAACGTGAACAGGTTTCAGTGGAGCTTCCGAACTAAGAACAGACTATGAGGCAGGGATATGCTGTCCACGTCGGAGGGTTGCTCGGGGAAAATCTCATGAGTAGCAATAGCGCCCTGTCAGTGCCAGAAGATGGGTTCCGCAGGTTGGAAGCCACTCCACATGTGACTAAGAACGCCTTCCTCAAAGTGCAGTTGACCATAAGGATGGATGTGGATGGAGTAAAACTTTTAGGATTTTCATTTGCTGATGGGAAGAAATGAGAAAAAAGAGGCGATACAGTGGCAAATAACCATTAATAATCAGAACGTACAAAGTGTGAATCTAGGAAAATTGGATGTGATCAAAATGGAAAGCAAAAAGACTGATATTCTTAGGCATCAGTGAGCTGTCATGGTCTCGTCTTGCCATTTTGAATCCGACAGGTCTATGATTTACTCTGCACGGACTGACAGATTCAAGAGAAAGGGCATCACATCTATTGTCACAAAGAACATTTCAAGATCTATCTTGAAGTACAATGCTGTCTGTAATAGGTTAACATCTATACATCGACAAAGAAGTCCAGTTAGAACAACTATTATTCAAATGTACACACCACCCACTAAAGCTAGTGATGAAGACATGGAAGAGTATACCAATTTCTTCAGTCTGATTTTGAGCAAGCATGCAAACAAGTTACACTGATAATTATTGGCTATTGGAATGTGAATGTTGGAAACAAAGTACAAGGGACTTAAATTAAATACCCTGCCACCGAGTTCTTTCTGCTTTACAGTGACTGTAGGGCAGACTAGAACGGCCCCTGTGGGTTTCCAAGACTGTAAATCTTTACGAGCGAAGAAAGCCTCATCTTTCTCCGTTGGGGAAAGCTGGGGGTTTCAAACTGCTGGTTGTTGCTGACTGTGGTTCGTAGACCAGCTTGTCACCCACTCCACTACCAAGGATCCTTGAAGAAGGGATGGTACTTGGAAAATACAGCCTTGAGATAGAAGCAAAGCTGGATATTGCATGAGAGAATTTTTCAAGACCATCAACTTCTTCATTGCAAATAGCTTTTGTCAACAACCTAAAAGGGTCTGACCAAGTGGGATACACAGGAATTAAATTGACCTACAAACTGATCACATCTGTGGGAGGAGATGATGGAGAAAATCAACATTAGCAACCAAAAAGAGGCCTGGGGCCAACTGTGAAAGAGATCGCCATTTGTAAGTTCAGGTTGAAGCTGAAGAAAATTGAAACAAGTCCAGGAGAGACAAAATACTGCCTTAAGTAGATTCCCCCTGGACTTTGAGAACACATGAAGAACAGATCTGATACACTGAACACTAATGATAGAAGGCTTCATGGGCTGTGGGATGACATCAAGAAGAGCATACATGAAGAAAACAAAAGCTCATTGAAAAGACAAAAGAGAAAGGAAAGATCAAAGAGGATGTTAAAAGAAAGTACTAACTAAAGTAAATGGAGGAAATGATTAATTTAAAAAGCTGAATAGAAAATTGTATATGCATGGATTGTGATAAGAGTCGTATGAGCCCCTAATAAAATGTTTAAAAAAGGAAAAACAAACAAACAACAAAAAACAAGCAGTCTACTGTAAAGATTTATAGTCGGGGAGATCCTAGGGACAATTCTATTCTGTCTTCATGGATTACTAAGAGTTAGAATAAATTGTATTACAATGGAAAAAGAAAAAGAAAAAGTCAAAGGGCCATTGGAGAAGACAAAATAAAGCATACTGAGCTGTATAAAGACCCAGAGTTAGAAAGCTCAAAAGGAAGGACGTGCTCAGCTGAGCTCACGTCGAAAGAATAGACTCAAGCTTGGAATTGCAATGCTGAAGGATTCTAAATGTAAAATATCGAATGATGCAGGAAGCATCAAAAGATTATGCAGTCACTGTGCCACAATGAACTGATGGACATCCAACCATTTCACGAGGCAGCCAGATGATCCAGAGCCGATGGCCCTGAAGGAAGGAGCCCCAGGTTCACCGAAGGCGCCAGTGGAAATAGGGCTTCAGGGATTTATGGAGCCCCAGTTGAAATGCTTCAACGAACTGACGAGGGCTTCACTCACCTATGCCAACATTGGAAGAGCACTCTATCCGTGCTCATTCCAAAGTGAGGCGACTAAACAGGATGCAGACATTGTAAAACAATGTCATTGACTTAGCATGCAAGTTCATTGTAATGAAGAAAGTTCAGCCATGGCTGTAACAGTCCACTGACTTTGAACGTCTAGGAACCCATGCTGGATTCGGAAGAGGACATAGACTGAAGCAAAGCATGCATGCTGATGTTAGATGGATCTTGGCTGAAAGCAGAGAGCATCAGGAAGACATTGCTTGTGTTTTATTGATTCTGCAAAGACATTTCACTGTGTGGATCATAACAAACTCTGGATAGCCTTGAGAAGAATGGGAATTCTAGAACACTTCATTGCACTCATGTGGAACCTGTACATGGAACAAGAGGCAGTTATACAAACAGAACAAGGGAATGTTGCATGGTCTTAGGTGAGGAAAAAGTTGTATCCTCTCAACATGCTAATTTAATGTGTATACTAATCAAATAGCCCGAGGGGCTGTACAACATGAAGATGGAGGTGGTATCAAGGATGGAGAAAGGCTGGTGAACAACCTGGATTATGCAGATGATGCATGTTGCTTGCTGACATTTAGGAGGTCTTATAGCGCTTGCTGATGAAGCTCAAGGACTACCGCCTTCAGTATAAATTTCAACTTAATGTACAAAAAGACAATATTCTCACTGGACCAATAGGTAGTGCCATGAGAAACTGAGAAAAGGTTGAGGTTGCCAAGGGTTTCATCTTAATTGGATCCGCAATTGATGCTCCCGGAGACATCAGTCAAGAAATCAAATGATATTTTGTGTTGAACAATCTGCAGCACAAGACTCTTTCTGGTGTTGAATAGCAAGGATATCACTTTGAAGAATAATGTGGACCTTCCCAACCCATTTTCACTTGCCTCATATGCATGTGAATATCGGACAGTGAGTAAGGAAGATTGTAGAATTGATGCGTTTGAATTATGGTGTTGGTAAATAATATTGGGAGCACGGTACACTGCCAGAAGAACAAGCAACTCTGTCTTGGAAGAAGTACAGCCAGAATGCTCTGATAGAAGTGAAGACAATGAGACTTCACCTCACATATTTTGGGCATGTTATCAGGAGATACCAGTTCCTGGAAAAGGATAGCGAACGTTGAAAAGGGGGCGTAATGTTAGAGTGGGTGTGTTAGGCTCAGTTGACGAGAGAAACAAATCCAGTAACACTCGTATATGTGTAAGAAAGAGCTTTATATCAGGAAATAATTACATATCACAAAGACATCACAGCCCACCCACTCAAGTCGGGAAGTCCTATATTAGTCCATAAGTTCCTCTTCAGACTCATGTAGACGCATACAATGAGGCAGAATGCAAGATGATCGCAGGCTGGTGCATTCAAAGTCCTGTGGATCCAAGGTGGGGGGAAACATGGCAGGGCTTCAGCAGCTCTCAAGGTGGCCAGCAAGCAGAAAGGTGAAGGCAGAGAAGGAGAGGTTTCCTGGACCTTCCTTATGAGAAGACCACACTCACAAGGAAGCACCATCAGGCTGTGGCCTGACTGACAGGATGAATACCAGCCCCACACTTTTATATCTTCAAGTTGATATGAAATGATGTAACTACTACAGTGGGTTATGTTTTGGGCTACTAACCACCAGGTCAGCAGTTTGAAATCACCAGCTAACTCATGGGAGAACAATAAGACTTTCTACTCTCTTAAAGATTTAGTGTCTTGGAAAGCCACGAGTGAGGGCAGGGGTGGGAGGGAGGAGGGGGCGTTCTACTTTGTCCTCTGCGGTCTCTATGCATTAAAATCAACTCAGTGACAGTG
This sequence comes from Tenrec ecaudatus, assembly GCF_050624435.1. Lineage (NCBI taxonomy): Eukaryota > Metazoa > Chordata > Mammalia > Afrosoricida > Tenrecidae > Tenrec > Tenrec ecaudatus. The sequence continues at coordinate 31,328,816 of NC_134547.1, forward strand.
AGTGAGAGAGGAGAGAGTCATCAAAAAAGAGGAAGGCTGTCAAGGAGGTGGATTGACAAGTGTGGAGATGGCACAGGGCCAGGCAGGGTTTCATTCTATTGTACATGTAGCATCGCTGTGAGTCAGAACTGACTGCGCAGCACCTAGAAACAGTTGGTCTTTCTAGGAAGCAGAAACTTCGTACTACAAAACACAGAGACTACAAAGACAAATGAGATGGTTGAGATCAGCCTATGAATCATTCACATTAACAAAAATACCAAACCAATCAAACCCATTGCCATCAAGTCAATATGGACTCTTAGTGACTCTAGATAGGATTTTCAAGCGCATGTAAATATTTATAGGAACAGAGAGCCTCATTGTTCTCCCATGTAGCAACTAGTGGGTTTGAGCTGCTGGTCTTGTGCTTAGCAGTCCAACACTTATCCAATAGCGCCACTACACTCAAACCAAACCAAACTCACTTCCACAGAATCAATATTAACTAACAGTGGCCCTATGAGCCAGAGTAAAACTATCTCTGTGGGTTTCCTAGACTGCAACTCTGGTCATGGAAAGCCTCCTCTTTCTCCCTCAGCATGGCTGCTTGTTTCCAATTGCTGACCTTGTGGCTATCAGCCTGATGCATCACCACTATGCTACAAGGGCTTCCGTCATGTTGATTATATGGTAGAAATAGCAACATGACATTGGAAGTAACCTTAGGTGTGATCCAGAAGCATAAGCTTTCCAACTACTACTAGGACAGTGTTCTAAATACTTTATGTCTCGGTTTTCTTATTTTAAAATGAGGGGAGAGACTTCTAATGTGATCCGTTTCAGGGCAGTTGGTAGGGCTAGATATGCACCATCTAGTTCTTCTGGTATCAGGGCTGTGGAGACTGAATGAACCATGGGAGACTAGTCTATTGGAATAATTGCTTCCATGTGTCCTCAATTTTCATCATGCTTCTTGGTTTCAGATTGGGAGAGACCAGTAATTGCCCCCTTAGATGGCAGCTCACAAGCTTTTAAGATCCCAGTCACCATTCATGGAAGCAGTATGTAGAATATTGTGCTTGTTCATTCTCTCTCTCTGCCATTAAGTCAATTCTGACTCAGCAACCCTGTATGTAGGTCAGTGTAGAACCAGATGCTGTGGGTTTCCTAGATTGTAAATCTTTATGGGAGTAGAAAGTCTTACCTTTCTCACTTCAAGTGGTTGGTTGGTGGCTCCCAACTGATGCTGACCTTGTGGCTTGCTACCCAATGCATAACCAACTACACCACCCAAGCTCCTTTCTTTGAGAACTATGTTAATTGACCTTGGTGTGCCCCTAGACTATGCTCCTGAGCCTCCAGGCCCAGGGACTTATTTCCTTAAGGTGTTCATTTATGATGATGCAACTTTTATAACTCTGCTCCCTGAATACCCGACTATATTCACGGACATATCTGGAAAATATAAATACAGAAATAGAAATACCTTCTGTCAAACCATACATATGTATACACATTTATAAACATACAGACATACACACATGCATTGATTCATGAGTATAGTCCCATTAGCCTTCCCACACACATTCAGCCTACATGTCCACGTCTGTGCCCACTGGTCGATGGTTGTGCATAGAACACTATTACCTGGGTCACCTTAAACTCTTGTCCTTCTCCTAGTGCCTCCTTTCACCTATATCATTACTTTTCACTGACCTCCCATGTGACTATATGTCTATCTTCTAGTCAGTGATTGGTCCCTCCCACCCTGGCAATCATCAAAGAATGCTCTTGTTGTGTAACTTCTTGTAATAGTGGTCTTGTGCAATATTTGTCCTTTTATGATTGATTTCATTTGGCATAATGTCCTCTAAGTTCATCTGTTATGAAGTGTTTCAAAAATCCACCTTTATGTTTCAACATTGCATAGTATTTCAATGTGTGTGTATTCCTTTGTTTTATCTCTGGGAATAAAATATGGAAGAAAACTCAAAAATCATTTTTTTAAAAGGCCAGCTTTCCTGGTCAGAGACTGGTACAACTTCTGGAACTATGATCTTGGGTCACCTTTCAGAACTTCTGTGACTCTATTTTCAACCTAACAATCCAAAACCCAATGCCACAGGGTAGATTCTGACTTTATACAGCTTCCGAGGCTTTGTAAATATTTAAAGCTGTAGACAGTCTCATGTTTCTTCCAAAGAAAGGCTGGTGGATTTGAACAGCTGACCTATATAACAGCAGTCCAACATGTACTCAACAGAACAATCAGGACAGTGTGGTTAGGTGTTAGCTCGTTGGTTCCAATTCATAGCAAGCCTGTGGACAACAACCACAAGGAGTCTTGGTGGTGCTTTGGGGTAAATATATGCCCAACATAACATACATAACTTGGAGGACATTATGCTGAATGTAATCCACCACAAAAGGACTAATATTGAACAAGATCACTATTACAAAAAGTCATATTTAAAATAAAACATGTTCTTTGTTGATTACCAGGGGTGGGAGGGATCTTCCAATGCCACCCGATCCCATGCCACTCTCACAATTGTTCTTGTGCCCGAGCCCATGACTGCAGCCCAGAGCCTACCTATCTGGTCAAGGGCCCTCTTTTTCAGTGCCCCTCCACTTTACCAAGCACCATGTCCTTCTCCAAGGACTGGTCTCTCCTAATAACATGTCCAAAATACATGAGACAAAGTCTTACCATCCTTGCCTCTAAGGAACATCCTGGCTGTACTTCTTCCCAGAGAGGGAGGTCTCTTCTTTTGGCAGTCCGTGTTACTTTCAATCTTCTTCTCTAATATCATAGTTCAAATGTATCCATTCCTCTTCGGTCTTCCTGGTTGAATGTACAACTTTCATATGCATATGAGGCCATTGAAATGGCTTAATCTCAGGCGCACATTCGTCTTCAAAATACCTTTCTTACTTTCCAACACCTTAAAGAAGTCTGGTGCAGCAGTTTAACCTAATACAGCGTGTTGTTTGACCCCTTGACTGCTGCTTCCACGCGCATTGACTGTGGATCCAAGCAAGACAACATCCTTGACAACTTCAACTTTTTCTCCACTGATCATGACGGCACCTAGTTGTCCAGTTGTGAGGGGTTTGTTTCCTTTTCTTGAGTTGTCATCCATGTTGAAGTCTGCAATCCTTGATCTTCATCAGCAAGTGTTCAAGTCCTCCTCACGTTCAGCAAGCAAGTTTGTGTCATCTGAGTATCTCAGGTTTTTAATTAACCTTCCTCCAATCCTGATACCACATCCTTTTTCATCTAACCCAACTTATCTGATTATTTGCTCAACATTCACATTGAATAAGTGTGATGAGAGGATTCAACCCTGACCCACACAGTTCGTTATCCTGATTTTTGAACCATGTTGTATTCCCTTGTTCTGTTCCCTCTTGGTCCATGTACAGATTCGACATGAGAACAAGGAATTGTTCTTTAATTCTCATTCTTCTCAAGACTATCCATAGATTTTAGGGTCTACATTATTGAATTCCTTGGCATTGTGAATGAAATGTAAGTAGACCTTTTTCTGGTATCCTCTGCTTTCAGTTAAGATCCATGTGGTGTCAGAAATGATATCCCTTATTCTATGTCCTCGTCAGAACCCAGGCACCTTAGAAAGGCCTATTTTCAGCAAAACAATTGTATAACTTTAACAATAACATTAGGAAATTCTCCTTAAAATAAGCAAACTTTTAAGATAAAAAGACAGCATTTGTCCAGAAAGAAAGTTCAGAAGGCAGGAAAGGTTGTGAAAGCAGGAGAGATGGAAACGGGAAGCAGAGGAAGTGGGATAAGTGATGCTGTACAGCAAGGATGCAATCAATGACTCAAGACAAAATGTGTATGAATCATTGACTGGAAAACTGATTTGCACAGTAAAACTTCATCCAATTCACAATAAAAAATTAATGAAAAATACAAGGCAGGGTGACATGGCATGGACTCTGTAATGTCTTCCCATTTAGAGACATTTGGACTTTGAGAGCAGGTGAGGTATCCTGAGCCCAAGCTGGGAAGAACAGGTCCTTAGCCCAAGCTAGAGAGAGCAGGGAGAGGGCAGAGCCTGTAGCTGCTGAGATAAAGATGAGCATGGATATCAAGGGCCCAGGAGAGAAGAAAAAGTAAGCCAACAGGCAAGTTTGCTGGCGAGGACTGTGTTAGTCTGGGTACTTTAGAGAAACAAAGCCACAAAAACTCATGCATAAGAGAGAGTTTTATATAAAGGGTAAGTGCACACCAAGAAAACATCCCAACCCAGTGCTGCCAAAGCCCACAAGTCCAACACTAACCCATTTATCCAAAACCAATCCACAAAGTCCTCCTCCATCTCACAAAACACACACAATGATGTCGACTGCAGGAGGAAAGCCGAGTCAGTGAGCGTGTAAGCATCTCAGCACTGGCAGGGTTCTCCACACAGCTGCTGTAGCACCCAGGGCTGCATCAGGGTAGGTCCATGCGGCTTCTCCTTAGGGATGTCTCGCAGGAAGTGAGCCTTGCCAGCTGAAGCAGGGAACTGCTAAGGCAGCTGCACCCTGGTGCGACCATCAGAAAGCAAGAGACCCGGAAAGAGAGCTAGAAACCTAGAAAGGCGAGGCTCACCGAGCCATTTATCTCTCTGCCCTTCAATTAACCCCGGCATGTGTTTATCGGCCAGGTTGGCACAATAAACTAACTCATGGACTAAACAGGATATTGAGTAATTTGCTTTGGAAGTGTGAGCAAGGGAAGTGAGAGAAGATTGTTTGTGTAGGTGCAATTATGTACAGAGGCAGACACGGCCAGGTGGGGTGGAGATACACATCGGAGGGGGTCACTTATGGGGCAGGAGGTCTGATATTATATACTTAATTGAGTGCGTGCCAGAACCCCAGGTGCCAATGTTTGTAGATGAAGATGAATTATCAACAAGCAGCAAGATCCCCACCCCTGACTTTCAGAATCAAGGGTGCATCTGCTTGAGGGGACAGTGGGAAGGGGGCGGATTGGCTGAGTCACCCGCAGCTAACAAGAGGCACCAGGTGTGGATGTACCAGGACAGCCCGGGCTGGCCTGCATGATGAACCAGTGCAGGGAAGAGTGAAGGCCACCCACTTCCAGCCAAGTTTGTGGGAAAGTGGAACTACTTCCACCCTAGGAGCCCTGGTGGCAGAGTGGGTTGAGTTGAACGAATGGAAAACCACAAGGTCAGCAGTTTGAAACCACCAGCTGCTCCTGGGGTGAAAGATGAGTCTCAGAAACCCACAGGGACAATTCTAATCTGTCCTGTAGGGTTGTTTGTGAGTCTGAATGGACTGGATGGCAGTGACATTGGGCTCTGTAGAGAAATCTGTAAGGACCCCAATCACTTTCCTGAATGATGAATTCAAGAATACCTGGCGAGGATAGGGCAAGATATGACAAAATAACAATCTATAAATTATCAAGGGCTCCTGAGGGAGGGGGGAGCGGGGAGGGAGGGGGAAAAAAAAGAGGACCTGATGCAAAGGGCTTAAGTGGAGAGCAAATGCTTTGAAAATGATGAGCAAAGAATGTACGGATGTGCTTTATACAATTGATGTATGTATATGTATGGATTGTGATAAGAGTTGTATGAGGCCCTAATAAAATGTTTGTTTTTTTTAAAAAGAATACCTGGCGACAGATGAGACCCAACAAAGATAGACATTCCTCAGAGATGTTCACTTAACTCCGGGATGAGGGAGGAGGTGGACCAGGAGGCCCGTTGGGTGGAACCACAAGGAACAGTCAAGGGTGCAGTGAGACCTCCCCAAGTGCTAGCTAAGAGCCAGCTCGGGTGGGTGGGGATTTGGGCTTGACTGTAATTACCAACATTCCTTATCTATTAACCAATCTCATTTGCTAACTGGATTGCTCGTGAAGGCCTCTTGTTTTAATTAGCGTGTCTCAGATGAAGAGTAAACAAACATTCTAACAAACTATTATGACATAAAGTTGATTTTTCAGTTACTCAACTGCTATACTGTGGATATGGTGAATTTAGAATTAAATGCCTCTCTCAGAGGCTTTAATGATCTCAGTCAAGAGCGTTTTGATTAAATTAAAGCTATTGAAAATGTGTTTTTTGAAAGGAGTGTGAACAAAACATCCAGGAGTAAGTCGGGTCCTGGGCCCGGGATTCCTTGGCGTTCCTGGTAGGCATTGTGGATGGAGGCTGAGGGGCCCTCTGCGTGGGGGGCCCCTGGTCTGACAGCTGCCTGCTCAGACTTTTCAAAGCACTTTAGAAAGACTCAGATGGTTGAGGTCTTAGTTGAATTTCCAGGAAGGTTCTTATCCAAGAGATTAGTTGCAAGAGTGTTCTCGGGGAGCATATGTGCAGCTGTGAGGGAAGCAGCCAAGGGCGGGAGCCAAGAGGCAGGGCAAAAACGTGGGTCCCGTTGGTGTCTGGCCTGCCCGCAACCCACAAGGGGCTGTGGCCTGGCCTCTGGCCTCCTCTTGGTGCTTCACTGGAACGTGGAGCCTCCCGGGGATTTCCCAGGTGGCTTCTTTCAGAAGAGGGCAGGTGTGCGACGTTAGCTGCCCACACTCACCTGGCGGCAGCTCTGTGGCAGAAGAGAGCTGGCCAGTCACCAGTAGCACCTCTAGAACGATGCTTTATGAGCATCCTTTGCCCCTGAGTACCACCTCATCGTTCCCCAAAGAACTCGCACTTCTATGATTGGGTGTGATTTGTCTCTCTCCTAACTGAAGGAAGCAGAGTGGACAACGTGAAATCTGTTTCAGGCGAGGGCAAAGAGGCTCAGGGAAGGCAAACAACGTCCTGAGGCCACCAGCCACACGGACGCAGGGATGGGCTGGTACAGGTGGCAGAGTCTGTGTCCACTAGAGCTGATGCACTGGACCCCGGGCACTGTCCAGACTGGAGGCTGGAAGGGATTCTGAAGCTGTCAGGGGAGGGTGGTCCTTCTGGGTGCTTCAAAGGATTCGCGGGTCACTCAAGCAGACCACCGGACTGGAACAGGATGCGTCTGCCGTTTATCCCCGGAGACCCTCTTCTCTGAGCAGAAAGGAACGGAGAACACAGCATCCCTGCCAGCTGACCAACTGTGCTGGAGTCGTAGGGGGTTTGCACCCACTGGTCTTCAACACATTGTCAGCTACTCTCTCTTTCTGGAATGGCCTCCTGGTCTTCTTCCCTTCTCATTTGTCTCTATCTTTTTACGCAGTGAAAACTATTCAGACTCAAATGTTATCTTTATGTAAAACACTATCATTGGCATACAATAAATAATGCATAGATAAGGAGCCCTGGTGACATAGTGGGTTATGCTAACCACGTACGAGGTTAGTAGTTCAAAACCAGCAGCCACTCTTTTAGGTACAGATGAGACCTTTTACTCCCGTAAAGAGCTACAGTCTTGGAAAGGCACAGGGGCAGTTCTGACCTGCCTTGTAGGGTCTCCATGAGTCAGCAGACTCGACTCGAGGCTGGTGAGTTTGGTTTTTTGAGGCATTTAAAGTGTACGAATTATAAGCTTTGGCCTACATTTACACCCATGAAACCATAACCACAATACACACAGTGAATACATCCACTACTTCCAACAGTTTACTCATGCCCCTTTGTCATTCTTACTGGTCTCTCCTCCTGAAGCAAGATCACTTCTGTCTCTATAGATCAGTTTGTATTTTCCCTCCTTTTTGCCTGGCCTCCTATACTCAGCATAACTATTTTTAAGCTTTATCCATGTTGTCATACATGTCAAGAGTTCATTCTTTATTGCCGAATAGCATTCCATCATATGCATGTGCCATAATTTGTTTATCCACTCATCTGTTGGCAAACATGTGAGTTGCTAACACTTTGGACTGTTATATGGGAGCTGCTATGAACATCTGTGTACGCCTCTTTTAGACACGTGCTTTCCTTGCTCTTGGTTAATGCCTACAAGCGGAATGGCTGGATCATATGGTAGGTATATGTTTAATGCTGGAAGAAATTGCTAGCTTGTTTCACGATGTGGTTCCACCATGTTATATTCGCCAGAAGCATATGAGGGTTTCAGTTTCTCCATATCCTCACAACACTCAACACAACCAATGGTTTGGTTGTAATTTTGCCATCTAGTAGGACTGTTGCTTATTGATCCAGTGGCAAGAGGTTTGTTGTCTTTGCATTGACTTGCAGTCCATAAAGAAGGCGGGTCTCCTGGATCTTCATGCCCTCCTCACATTCAGCAGACAGCCTGGCACCTTCTGCGATCACAGTGTCAATGCGTGTTCATGCCACATTCTTCGTCAGATAGGCCAGCTTCTCAGGTTATTGGTTCACCACACAGATTAAAAGATAAACCTGGATTCACATATTTCTTGGTTTTAAATGCTATGCTATTCCCTTGTTCTATTGGAATGGCTGCCTCTTTGTCTATGTATAGATTCCACATGAGCAGAATGAAGAGTTTTGGCATTCCCATTCTTGGCAATGATATCTATAATTCATTATGATACGTACATAATGGATCATAATGTGGTAGTTACATAATCTGCCAACTAGTGAAGGGGTGGGATCTAGCCTGTCAATCAGGTTATAGTCAATGAGGCCTCTGTGTAGGCATGGCCTTCTCCTGAGGATTCTGGGCACTTCTGTTTTCCTCTCTGGAGGTGGGGCAGACATATTCTGCTTGTCCTCCTGCTAATAAGCCACATGTGGACCTCTGATGGAACCAAAGCCCTGGAGCTGGAGGAGTCACATGGAGACCCATACCAGTGCTGAGCCGCTTCCACTGCACCACCACTGCATCCACCAGACTTTCCACCCACTGGCCTGTGATCTTCCTGCATTTGGCACTGTTCATGTATTGTGTAAGTCTGAAGATGAAATTATAGACTGGTATAGGACATATGGGCTAATATCAGACTTATGGGCTTCATCTGGACTGGGCTGGGATGTCTTCTTAATATACAATTACTCTTTGACATAAGCTTCTCTATTGCACACATGAGTATCTATGACACTTGTTTCTCCAGTCCACCCAGACTTACACAATAGCCTTTGCTTAGTCAATAAAACAGAGGTAGACATCTGTCTGGTACTTCTGCTTTCAGATCCCTCTGACGTTCCAATGATATCCTCCATTGCATTCACTCATCTGAATCTGGACTGGATTTCTGGAGCTCCCTGGTTTCTGAATCTACAACTACAGGCACCATGCTGCTATCTTCAGCAACAGTTTACTTATGTGTGATAGTAATACTATTGCTTGATAACCTTCTCATTCTGGTGGTCCATCTTATTTGGAATGGCACACATAGGCTTCTATTCCTGCTAGAGGACCAGGTCCCTACCTTCTGGATTTCTTGGCATAGATTAATGAGTGCTTCCAGGGCTTTACCATCTCAACTGGTATTGTGTCAATTCCTGGAGTCGTGGCTTTCACCAGCACTTCAATGAAGCACGGACGTCTTCCTTCTCTGCCACCACTTTTTAATCATATGCTACGTCCTGGAATGGCTAAGCATCGACCAACTGTTCTTTTGTTTTGTTTTGTTTGTTTTGGTACTCTGTATTATTTCCATCTTCTTTAGATATTTCCTATGTGGGTCAATATTTGGCCCATGGAATGCTCTCATTTTGCAGTTCAAGGTATGGAATTTTCTTCAGTTCTTTCAGCTTGAGAAATGCTAGCCACATCTCCCCCTTTTTGTTCTCGAACTCTCCAGGTCTTTCCACATCGCATCATGGCACTTTAGCTTTTTTTCTATCGCATACTTTGAACTCTTCCGTTCAGCTCTTTGACTTAACACATGTCTTCCCATCACATTTGCTACTCCATGTTCAAAAGCGAATTTCAGATTCTTCTGAGATGAAATTACAGAAACTTTGATAAAACAAAAATATCAAAATGTGATGAAGAAAGATATTTGATCTTAACATCTCTAATCTCAGGTGACACCCTTCTGAAAGTTGTGTTTCCATCTCTCGGACGCTTCCCACAGCATAATACCTCCTTCTCTCATTGACACTACATCAAAGCCAGTGTGGGCATCCTGAAGGGGCTCACCTTCTGGTTTTTTTAAATGTTCTTTAAGATTTGGGAACAAAAATAAGCCTGGAGGGGTAAGACCAGGACTGGAGGGTGGAGGACATAATATTTCCCAATGAAATTCGTATAGGGCCGCCTTTGTTATCCTTGCAGATGGATTTTTGTGAAGGAAAAAGGTTCCTTCATGCAGCTTTCCCAGTCTTCTTTTCAGCAACACACTTTCCAATTTTCCTAAAAAAAACTTCTTTGTGTGAAGCCCCTCATAATTACCCTATGTCCTTTGAGAAAATCTTTCAAGATTACACCTTTGGAACCCCCAAATCAACCATCACCACCTTCTGAGTTGACCCCTCAGCCTTGAAGGTAATTGATGCAGAAGCTGCCTTGGAGAGCGCCGTTTGCATTGGACCCTGAGCTCTGGATGTATTGCTAAATCCACAACTAAGCTCTGGTTACAATTTGTTTTACAAAATCAGCTTTATCGCCTTCAGTTGTGCTTAAAGATGGATGGAATGACCAGCGCTTCCAGCTTTCTGATCCCTGTGCATCACTTTTGGCACCCATCCTCCTTTCGGAAGGCCCCTCTGCTGACCCTATCCACTGATCACAGGTGTGCTGAAGTGTGTTTTGCTTGGAATAAACCTATGCATGTATGGATTGGAATTGAAGTAGCAGTCCTCATTACTCTAATAAGCCTTTATCAAATGCACATGTTACAAACATTTTCTCCCGGTGTGTGGGAGACACTTTGCTTTCTTTTAACCAAGTCATTCCTTAAATGACTCTTTAAGCAAAATTTTATTTTGATGTGCAATTTATCACTTTATATTTTAATAGAACATTCTTTTTTAATTCAAAACAATAATGATGTACTCTTATAGAAACCACAGAGTTTTATATGGCACATCTCATGACTTATTACAGCGTATGGAGTGAGGCATGGTCTTAATTTCGTCTCTTTATTAAAATTATTAAAGTGCTCTAGGTTTGTATGCTAGAGAGGCTCTTGAGTGTCCAGTGTACCTTTATAAAAACTACTTGTTTCTGTATATGAGTAGGTCAATTTCTAGATTCTTTATTTTGTTCCATCAGTCTCTTTGTCTAACTCTATGCCAACACTATGCCGCTTTGATTCCTGTAGCTTAACAAGGACTCAAATGTTCAAAGCTTTGTTCTGTCTAAGAGGTGTTTCTGCTAGTGTGAGTCCTTTCATTTCTGTATGGTTATTTGGATCAGCTCACCAGTTTCTAAAAAAACATTCTGCTAAACGCTGATGGACTGGAGTAGCACTCAGTCAATCTATGGAGAACTGGCTTGACATCTGAGTGACATTTAGTTTCTGACCCACCAACAAGGCGTGTGTTTATCCATTTATTTGGATTTTCCTTAATTTCTCTCAGTAATGCTTTTGAGTTGTCAGTACATAATCACATTTTTATCAGCTTTATCTCTAAACATCTTACCTTTTTCCTGTTGTAAACAATATTTAAAACATGACCGTTTCTGTTTGGTTTTAGACATTCAGTCTATAGGATGTTTGTAGAAATACGTTTCATATTGCTCTCCTCCTCTGCATTCTTACTCACTAGTTCTAGGAACTTTGTTGATAGATTTCACCAGATTTTTCTAGACAGCTGTTCTTGTCATTTGTGACCGTCAGTTCTGGGCAGGCACAGCATCTGGCCCCACATGTAATCCCCCAGGTTAGCAGGAAATTCCACACTGAAGGGCTTCAGGCTAGCGACAAAATGTGCGTCACATTCCTCCCCGGCAAGTCTCAAAGCATGATGGCATCTGACCGATGCCGAAACAAATCATTATAAAGTCAAGATTCCCCTAAACAGGCAAAGTCACTTTGGGTAATTTAAGCAAAGTTTTCATTTCTGTAAGAAAGTAGTGCTATTGGGTAAGTGTTGGACTACTTAACCACAAGGTTGGCAGTTCAAACCTGCCTGCTGCTCCATGAACAGAAAGATGAGGCTATCAGTGCCTACAAAAATATATAAACTCAGAAACCCAATATAGAGTTATTATGAGTTGGCATCAACTCAATGGCAATATTTTGCTTTTGAGTTTGGCCCATTTCCATAAATATTGTTGCAATATACTTGTCTGTCTATTTGTTTCAGAATTCAATATAACATGTGTGAGAGAGCATCACTCTGTGCTAGAGATGTGTTATCCACCCCCCTGTGCTTTAAAAATCACATTTAGATTGAATTTTGGGTTCTACTCCCACTGCTGTTGAATCCCACAGAACCTTCTTATTCAGTAGACTCGAGAAACACTCAAATCCTATAAGATCAGCTAGGCAGCCAAGGAATATTTTAGGATCACTTGACATGTAACAACCAGTCTGTTAGGCTCGTTGAGTTTTCTGAGGACCAGTGGCAGTTAGATTTGATATCAACTGGATGGTGTCTGTGTGAAGGTAAAGATGGAGTCCCAACTGCCATGATGCTTCTTGCAGGTGTAGCCCTTTTGTAAGAAAGAAACTGGGAAGTTTTCTCCTCTTTTCCTCTTCTGCCTCTTTGACTTCCTCCTTGCTGGCACTCTGTGTCTGCTTCTGGGGTGGCCTCATGTGTACCATTGTCCCTGGGAGCCAACCTGGGAGCTATCGGTGACCTGTCATGTTTCTACCAACCTGGGATCCGCCTGACTTTGCACTCACTGGCCTGTAATCTTCCTGCATCCTGCACCACCTTTCTGTATCACCTTCAGGCCCAAGAGCCTGAAGAAAGCTCTTACTATCATTGGACCCATGGGCTTGAGTTGGCCTGGGCCGGGATACCATCCTAATATAAAATTGCTTCTTGATATAAAGTTCTTTCTTGTTCATATTGATCACTAATTTTGTTTCTCTAAACAGCCCAGCCTAACAGAGGAAATGACACAGAATTCCTGTTCTTGTGGATTCTACGTCCTTGTAGGGAAGACCAAAGAATATTAAATGAATATGCATCCACACTGATGTGCATTTGTATCTATATGCCCAAGGCATGTCCATATCCCTACCTAATTTAGTGAGGGGCAATAAGAGGCCTAGGAAGAAAGTTTAATCCATGCATCTAAATCCCACCACTGCTCAAGCTGAAACTTGACAGTCACCCTGATTCCTCCTTTTCTCTCAAGCCCACATCCTGGGTTATTTTATAAGATGAGACCCTGGAAAATCAGATTTTGGGTGAAGGAAATAAGAATTAGATCACGCCTATGCTAAATCTGAACACTTATGAGATAGCTAAGAAGGCAGTTTGCGGCTGAGGGGAGAGATTGAAGTTGGTCAAACTGTTGATGTCACGAGTCCATGGAAACAATGTTCCTGGCGCTCGGGCCGATGGAGGGTAGAGAGTCGTGAAGCACCGAAGCCTTGGGAGCTTGAGAAGAGCAAGGTGAAAGGGCACCAAAGAAAAGTCAGCTCTGGCAGGTGGTGTGGGAGAATACACAGGTGAGGGCTGTCCTGGAAGCCACAAGACAGAAAACAAAAAGCTTTCAGGAGGAAGGTGGCATCAGGTCTTTCAAATGCTGTTGGAAGATGGAGTCAGAGGCAGCCTGAGAAATGATCATTAGACTTGACAGCATGCACGTGAAAATAAAGTAAGAGCTAATATTTTGGAGCACTGCTCCTTAAGTATTAACTTATTTAATCCTACACTCCAGGAACTGAATTCTTCGCACCTCATTAACAGACATAGAGGCTGAGGTACAGCGACCTCATCTGACCTGCCTTTCAGAGCTGGGTCTGGAATTCAAGCCTCTGCTTCCAGAGGCTCTTCAGCTGCAAGTGGCAGCCCTGGCTGGAAGACCTCACTCAGTGGCCAGTCACCCCGGCCTTGGTGACCATATAATTCTGCATGGACCTCATTAAAAACAAATGGCAATTTCATATTTTCCATGATTACATTTTTATTTTTTGATTTAAAAATATTCACTAGCCTAATTTAACATTTCATATTCTTTTTCATTCTCTTTATCCACTCAGTCAGGCATTACTGCAATTGTATGATGCATTTGGTCTTGATGTAGGTCTTGGACAGGTAAATGGATGAAAGAGGACCATCACTACTGAGTTGTAGCCCCCAAGGCTACTGGAAAGTGAAGGTGACACCTCCTGGGACTTTCTACTTGTCCCATACAACAGGGATCAGCAAGCATTTTCTGTAAACCATCACAGAGCAAACGTAACCAGGAAAAATGAGAGAAAATAGCTTCTTGTGAACAATAAAGTCTTTGTCCCAACTCTTCAACTCTTCCCGGTGGAACAGAAGTAGCCAGACATAAACAAATGGATCTGACTGGATTCCAATAAAACTTTAGGGACACTGAAATGTGAATTTAATTAAAAAATCTTACTTTCTACCAACCATTTGAAACTAGAAACAAACCAACAAACAAACCCCTCTGAACTCATGAGTTGCATTGAAGCACTTGGTGGGCCAGGTGTGGCCCATGAGTGTAGTTTGCTGACCCTTGGCTTGTAGTGACCAAAGCCAGGACCTCAGCACGCAGACATGCGGGTGAAGACTATAGCCAGAGAGAATCATGGAGCTATGAGGCGTTGCGGCTGGAGACCCTTGTCCTAGAAAAGATGGCTTTCAGTTACGGCTTTAGAGTTTAAGCTTTGTGAGAGGTTTCCATGGGTACAGATGACCTCATTTTATATTTATTACCCTACTTCCTCTCATCATCGATACTCAGAAATGCAGTAACAACTGGGTCCCTTTCATACGCAAGAGATCAAAATGTAATACGAATTTACTCAAGGCATAGAAAAGGAATTTATCTTCTCACAACATCGGGAAGGGTTGTTGTATGAATGGATTCAGATTCGACTGGATATCAATGTCAAAACAAAAACAATCAGTGCTCCATCATCCTTTCTCTTCATCTTTTGGCTCTGATCTCCATCTTGACTTCCAGTCCAGTTCCCGGATTTGGATATCATTACCACTGGCCAACACAGTCGAGTGAGGATTTTTTACTCTTACTCTCTGTCATTGAGTCAATTCTGATTGATAATGACCTTGGAGGAGAGGGTAGAACTGCCCCTGTGAGTTTCTGAGATGAAAACTCTTTATGGGAGTTGTTACTGCTACCGAGTCAGCTGCAACGCACAGCAACCCATGCACAACACAACGAAACACCGTGCAGGCCTGCGCCACCCTCACCATTGCTCCTCTGCCTGAGCCCATTGCTGCAGCCACGGGGTCAGTCCACCTCCCTGAGGACCTTCCCCTCCTTTGCCGCCCCTCTGCTTTAGCAAACATGATGTCCTGCTTCAGAAGCTGGTCTCTCCTGACAACATGTCCAAAGCATGCCAGAGGCGCATCATCGTCCTTGCCTTCAAGGAGCACTTTGGCTGTAGATCTTCCAAGACAGATTGGTTTGTCCTTTTGGCAGTCCAGAATACTTTCAATACCCTTTTCCAGCACCACAATTTAAATGCCTTGATTCTTTTTTGGTCTTCTTTATTCAATGTCCCACTTTCACATGCATATGAGGCAAGTGAGTAGAAAGCAGCCTTTTCCTCCTGCGCAGGGAGCAGCCAGGGCTGCCCAACTGCTGTCCTAGTGGTTAGCGACCCAATGTGTCACCGCTGGGACCGAGACCTCAGGGCCTTGTCAGGTGATGTGTCTCTCTCTGAGTCAATCACTGCGGCTTGGGAAATGATGTGTTTTGGGAAAGGAGGACAGAAAATTCCTCCCAAATAACAAGGATTGACAACTGCAAAGGACTGGCTACAAATGAAAACTGAGATAGTTTCACCAAAAGAAAGAGGAATGGATGCTGGGCACTTAAAAATTGCCTAGCAGACACCCACTGGAAATGCTTTGAGAGAGCTCATGATGCACTGGCAGCTGGAGTCTGAAATTAGATGTTGCCCAGAGCTTATCCAAGCAGGCAAGAGAACACCTGCCTGTGGACTTCATCCAGCTGCTCTCAAGGCAGAGAACAGACCAAGGACCAATGCTCTCAGAAGCCCTGGTGAGATGGAGATCCTTAGATTATGAATTCTAGGCCAAGCACAGCTTCAGAGGAGATCTGGGACCACTCCTTGGGGGTCAGTGATGACTATTCCCAAGTAAAAGACAAGGACAGACTCTCAGCTGACGGTGACATGATTTCTCAGTAGAAAGGTTGATTTTACATCCCTAAAGTAACCATGACATGCGTTCAGGATTAAGGCTGGCTTATTGTAAGGAAGGAGAGGGAGTCCTTATTCCAGACCGGGTTCTCAGGAGGAAGCTTTGAAAATGGAGATGTGAGATCAGAAGGTTTCAGAAGTAATGCTCTTAGAACAGCAGTTCTCAACCTGTGGGTCATGACCTCTTTGGGGGTTGAACGACCCTTTCACAGGGGTCGCATGATTCAAAATCACAGTGATGAAGTAGTAATGAAAATAAGTTTATGGTTGGAGGTCACCAAAACATGAGGAGCTGTATTAAAGGGTCACGGCATGAGGAAGGTTGGGAACGACTGTCTTAGAATCAAACAGTGCAGGAAGGAGGAGGAAGCAGGATTGCTTGAGGGAGAAGTTGGGCCATGGTGCACATTGAGCCAGGTTTCAGTCAGCCTCATAGGAACTCTGGAGCTGGTGGGTCCTTCAGCCCATCGCAAGGGGAAAGAGGAGTCCTAGAACACTTGTCCCACAGCACACCTGTGTGGGCTACTTTGACGAAAGAACCTTGAGTTGGCAGCTCTTGTGAGTTGAGGCAACTACTATGAAGCGCTGCCAACTGACAACCTGCCCAGAAGCTCGGGGCACATGCCCTTTCAACCTGATGGGGTTCTGCTGTCAATATGATGCCACAGTAACCCAGCCCCAGCGTATCTATGGGTATATGCGACCATATGTTTACACACACACACACACACACACACACACACACACACACACACCACTGTCCTCTGCTTCTCTCTTCACTTAGGAACGGTACTTTCCAGTCTCTATTAACTCTTTCTTTGGAGCCACATCTCATGTATATACTTTGGAAAGTCACAGACCCCCCACTTCACTTCAAGACATTGAAACACGAGAACTCACCTCTTGTCTTCGTGTCAATTCTAACACATAGCACCATGATAGGACAAAGTACAACTTCTCCTTTGGGGACTGTGATTGTAAATCTTTTAGGAGCAAATTACCCTACCTTTCTCCCATGGAGCAACTGGTGGGATTGAACCACCGAACTTGCAGTTAGCAATCCCACACTAGGGTCCTTGGTTGTA
The DNA here is from genome assembly GCF_050624435.1 of Tenrec ecaudatus. Taxonomy (NCBI): domain Eukaryota; kingdom Metazoa; phylum Chordata; class Mammalia; order Afrosoricida; family Tenrecidae; genus Tenrec; species Tenrec ecaudatus. The sequence continues at coordinate 31,346,054 of NC_134547.1, forward strand.
GGTACAGCTGACCCAAAGCCCTGGCTCCTAGGTAGGCTGTTTTCCCCAAGGCTCACCAGTCAGAACATTCCTTCTATCTCTACCCTGCCTACCTCAGTCACAAGGTAGACTCAGGTGTGGGCAGGAAAGTTGGAAAAGGTAAGTCTGGGCTTATTGTTTAAGAAGCTCTCTCTCTTCACGGGGACTACTGACAGTGAGGTGTGAGTCTGAAACTGCTGAAAGCCATCTTGCTGCCACATGGAGACTAGCCAACCAACAGTGAAGATAATACAGAAAGAAGACCTGAGATATAGAGAAACATGGCTCTATTTTCTTTTTATAATTGTTCTTGAGATATTTTTATTATAGTGAAATTTACATACTGGAAAGTGCACAAATCGTATTTGTACAGCTGAATGATTCTTGTACATAATTTTACACCTGTGAGCAACTACCCAGACCACAATATAGAACATTTCAGCACTCCAGAAGGCTCCCACCGCTCGTCTGTCGGTTTTTCGCACTGTGTTGGCTTGTGTGTTGCTGCGACACAGGAAGCTATGCCACCAGCCTTTCAAATATCAGCAGGGTCACCCACGGCAGGCAGCTTTCAGCAGAGCTTACGGACTGAGGCAGACTAGGAACAAGGAGGAAGTGCTTAGCTTCTTAACAAGTAGCCATTGAAAATGTTACGAATCTCTGAGGAACACTGTCTGATCTACTGCCAGCAGAGGAGCGAGCTCCTCAGGTTGGAAGACACTCAGGACTACTTCATCGAAGTAGTATTTATCTTAAGAAGGTGGATGGAACAAAGTTTCTGGCACCTTCACTTGCTAGTAAGGCACAACTCAAAACCAGAAGAAATAGCTGCAAATATCAAGTAATAGTCGGATTATGGAATGTAAAAGTATGAATCTAAGGAAACTGGATGCCATCAAAAATGAAATGGGTTTTGGAAATGTCGCTGGCAACATACGCACAAGTGAGCTTAATACAATTGAATGATGGATTGTTATAAGATTTGTAAGAGCCCCCCCATAAAATGATTACTAATAATAATAATAATAAAGAAGTAGGACAAGAGATATTACATTGTTAGACTTGCAATCAACGAGATGAAACAAACTGCATATGAATGGTTAAATGGAAACTGATCTGCTCTATAATCCTTCACCCAATTCACAAAAAAATGAAAAAAAATATGAGCAAATAAAACCCCCGAAATGGGATACAGTGTAATTATCAGTGTAATAATAAGTAATCAGCTGACACAGACTGTTGGTCAGTTTGGATTAGACAACCATATAGTTTACTATAAAATCAAATTGAGGAGGAATGGTGTTATAGCTGGTGATGAACGAACATTTTAAGATCTATTCTGCAGAACAAGGCTGTCGCTGAAAGGGTCTCATTCATCCGCCTCCCAGCCATCCTGCTGGATGGGCGTCCTCGAGTTGATTCCAGCTCACAGTGACCCTGTGGACAGTGGAGTGACACACCGAGTGCTCTGCCATCTTCTCATCGCTCCCATGTTTGAGGCCCACTGTGTCCATCCATCTATCAAGAGCCTCCCTCTTTTTCACTGCCCCTCTACTCTACCGAGCCTGATGTCCTTCTCCAGGGACTAAAGTCTTCTGACAGCATGTCCAAAGTACATCGTAAGACAAAGTCCTGCCATCTCTGCCTCTAAGAAGCAGTGTGGCTATCCTGCTTCCAGGACAGATCTGCTTGTCCGTTTGGTAGTCCATGGTGCTTTCAATATTCTTTGCCAGTATCATAATTCCAACGCACCGATTCTTCTTTATTCTTCCACGTTCAATGTACAACTTTCACATGCATTCAATTGAAATCCCATAGCTTGGATTAGTCACTCCTTGGTCCTCAAAGTAACCTCCTTGCTTTAAAAAATTGTGTGTGTGTGTGAGTGTGTGTGTGTGAGTGTGTGTGTGAGTGTGTATGTGTGTGTGTGTGTGTGTGTGTGTGCGTGTGTGTGAGTGTGTGCGCAGCAGATTTACCCAATGCGATGCCTCCTTTGGTCTCGACTGCTGCTTCCATGCACATTGATTGTGGATCCAAGCAAGAGAAAATCATTGACAACTTCAACCTTTTCTCCATTTACCATGATGATACCTCTTAATCCAGTTGTGAAGATTTTTGCCTTCTTTACATTAGTTTGCAATCCATACTGAAGGTTGCGATCTTTGATTTTTATCAGAAAGCGCTTCAAGTTCTCCTCGCTTTCAGCAAGCAAGGTTGTGCAATCTGCATACTGCAAGCTATTTGTAAGCGTTCCTCCAATCCTGATGTCAGGTTCTTCTTCATATAATCCAGCTTCTCTAATTCTTTGATCCGCATACAGATTGAATAAGTATGGTGAGAGGATACAACAAACAAGACTCATTGATTCAGATTTACTATTATTCAAATTTACTCATGAGCCGTTCAATTGAAAGTTGAAAAAAATTGAGATTCCTACCGAATTGTGCAGTGTAAATTGATCAGTCAGTATGCATTGATCATTACACATCATTAGAATCCAAAAATTATAAACAAAGAAGCATCAGTAGTAGGATGAAAATGTGGTCTTGGTGATAAAAAATTATGCCACAGGTCATGATAGAATTTTGCAGGACTAATGACTTATTCATTGCAAATACCTTTTTTGAACAACATAAATGGATAACTTTTATACATGGACCTCACCAGGTGGATTACCTAGGAATCAAATTGACTACATCTGTGCAAAGAGACAACTAACTGCCCATGGAACAAACCACCTCACATGCAAGCTCAAGGTGAAGCCGAAAAAATTACAACCATTTCAGGTGCGCCAAAATCTGACTGCAAGCCACCAACAACTACAGGCCAGATGAGGGTATATGAAGCAAAGGGTTATAAAAAGAGAGAAAAGGGGAAAAGGCCAAGGTGAATGTCAGAATAGACTTGGAAACTCGCTCCTGCACACAGTGGCGCTAAAGCAGTTGGGATACATTTGGAAGTAGATGAGCTGAATAGCAAATTCCAGAGCATCGCTCCAGGGCATCAGCAGCAGAGTGAGATGTGCCAGGACCCCAGGGTAGGAAGCAAAGGGGGAAGAGCGCTCTGCTCAAGCTCAAAGAACCGAAGACACATTCAAGCCCAGATTTGAAAATTTCAGGGATTCTATTGGCAAAATACTGAACGATGCCGGAAACATCAAAAGAAGATGGAAAGAATACGCAAACTCATTGTACTGAAAAGAATGAGTCAATGCTCCACTATTTCAGAAAGTAGCATCTTATCGCCAACCAATGGCATTGAAGGGAGTCTGAGCCATACCAGACTAATTTTATGGAAAACACGTCTTCTGAAAAGGAAAGGATGAAGAATGGAAATGTTTCAACAAGTCTGTGCAATACTAGAGCTGTTCACGTCTCTATGTCAATAAATTTGGAAGACAGCTGCTTGGCCAACTGACTGGAAGATATGCATAGTTGTACCCATTCCAAAAAAGGGGGCCCAAAAGCAAGTGGAGATTATCAACCAATATGATTAAAATCACACGATTAAAATTCACTAAATATAATTCAGAAATGGTTGTGACAGTACATCAAACAACAGAGTACTGCCAGAAATTTGAGTGGGATTCAGAAGAGGGTATGAAATGAAGGATATCATGATTGACAGCAGCTGGGTATCAGACAATACTAGAAAGTCAATAAAAGCCATGTTTTATTGATTATGCAAAGGCAGTTAACCATATATCCATAACAAACTATGGATAACTTAGTAAAGAACGTTCCCATGTAGAATCTAGAGAACAACCAAGAGGCAGTAATTCCAACAGTCCAGGAGAGAGCTGCATGGTTTAAAATCAGGAATGGTGGGTCGGATCATGTCCTTTCATCAGAGCCCTTCCATCTGTATGGGGGTCAAACAGTCTGCGAGGACGTTCTATATGCAGAAGAGCACGGCATTAGGATGGGAGGATGACTCATTAACAATTTGCAATATGCAGAGGGCATACTTCGGTCGCTGAAAGTCAAGAATTTGAGGCACTTTCTCATGAAGACCGAAGGCCACACCCTGAGCTTTCACTCGTAATTATGCCTCGATGCAAAGAAAACAAAATGCCCTTACACTTGGACCAATAAAAAAACATCGTGGTAGACAAAGAAAAAAACTGAAAATGTCAGCTATTTCCTTTTACTTGAATCCAGTCAATGTCCATAAAAGCCACAGTCAAGAAATCAAACGATGGACAAATCCGCTGCAAAATGTATCTTTAAAGCATTAAAAGGCAAGGCTGTTCCCTTCAGGACTCACATGTGTCTGCTCTAAGAATGGTATTTTCAATGGCTCCGGTGCACGGGCAACCTGGACCACGAGTCAGGAAGACAAGCGTGATGGTGGTGGTGAACAAAAGTGCATCTAACGTAGACTTCCAGAAGAAAGAATACATCTTTCTTGGGAGGAGTACAGCCAGGATGCTCTTTAGAAGGAGCAAGGCAGGACTTCATCTCATTTACTTTAGCTATGTTACCAGCAAGGCCCAGTCCCCAGAGAAGGACCCCATGCTTGTTAAAGCAGAGGTTCAATGAGCGAGGAAGCTCCTTCACTGGATGGACTGAAGTGGCTGCAGCTGCGGTCTCAATCACAGAAAAGATGGCGAGGCTGTTGCTGAGCTGGGCAGCGTCTCATTCTGCTGTGCACAGGGTCACTGTCCGTGGGAACTGCCGTGAAGAAATCTAACAGTGAGAAAATTCCACGTGTTTGGCCACCCTCAAGGATAAACACTAATCTAACTTCAAATACCACAAGTTAGTACTCTTGATTTTGAGCATCACATAAATAAAATGACCCATCTGAACCATATATTATTGTTGCCAAACTTCCTTGCGTAGGCTCTCAGATCCATCCAGTTTGTTAGTAAGGGTGGCTTGTCACTGCTGTGCGATGTCATCATACATCAACATGCCCTGCTTTCTCTACCTGCTCTACTGACAATGAACATGTAGATGATACGCAGTTTGGGGCAATTCTAATGTGAGTAGAGCAATTAGCTTTGGGGGGTGGGCATAGATACAGTGCACAGATGCTTGATAGTGGGCAGCTTGCTCATGGATGCATTTCCAAAGTGGCTGTGCCAATTTACAGTCCCACTAGCAGTCTACAAGCTCTGTGGCCTTGCCCACATTAACTGCTACCAGCAAAACACAGCTTTCAGATGGTAGCAGTTAAAACGTGGGTCCCATTGTGTTTGCAACTAAATGGTCTCTGGACTTTTCAGTTACCACAGGCCAGTGATTCTCAGCTTTCCTAATGCTGCGGCCCTTTAATTAAATTCTTCATGTTGTGACCACCCCCAAACCATAACATTATTTTCATTGCTACTTTGTAACTGTAATTTTGCTACTGTTATGAACCGGGCGACTTCTGTGAAAGGGTCGTTCGACCCCAAAGGGGTCGTGACCCACAGGTTGAGAACCAGTGTTATAGGCAATCGAGTGCATCGCTTTTTCCATCAACTGGATTGCCTTGGGTTTCTGGAACCACATTTTCGTGAAAGACAGACCAGTTCCAGAGCAGAAGGTGGAGGGCAATGCAGAGGGGCTGGAAAACATTGCCCAGAGGAAGTGACGGTGGGAGATGGAGCCTTGGGGGTCATCCAGCTGGAGAGGCTGTGGTTTGAGAGGTGCGTCTGCTACACATGGCTTATCCAGACTGCACTGAAAGCAGCAGAAGGTGCCTACAATGATTTTCCCCCTAAAGTCCCTGTGGCTTTTTCCTCTGGTAACCAGACAGCTATGTGTGTGGTCTTGGCCAGGTGTGAGCCATGCCAGTGTGGGAAGAGGGAGCTGGTATCTGCAAGCATGCTCAGAGGCACCACCAGCAAACTTACCGGGAGTAATTGGTCTCCTGAGGAGTGAGGAGGAGGTCTGGGATAGGCTGATTCATCACCACTGAGTGCGGGGCCGAGCCGGTGGGATTCGTGCAGGTTGAGACAGACGAGATGCAGAAAGGCAGCCTGGGAGCCCTCTTCAGCTCCAAGGCCCGAGAAATGAAGGAGGAGAAATTGCCCCTGGCCAGTTCCCCTTTGGGACTAAAGCTTGGGTCAGGGTGGGCTAGAGCGCTGAGATCGTTAAGGTTTATTGTGCCAACCTGGCCGATAAATACATGTGGGCTTAATTGAAGGCCAGAGATATAAACGGCTTGGTGAGCCTCGCCTTTCTAGTTCTCAGGTCTCTTGCTCTCTGATGGTCTGACCAGGGTGCAGCTGCCTTAGCCAGTTCCCTGCTTCAGCTGGCCTGGCTCACTTCCTGCAAAATATCCTTGAGGAGTAGCCACATGGACCTACCCTGGGTGCTGGAGCAGCTGCCTGGAGACCCCTGCCAGTGCTGAGATGCTTACAGGTTAACTGATTCGTCTTTCTTCCTGCAGTCGGCGTGTGTTTTGTGAGATGGAGGAGGACTTTGTAGATTGGTGTCAGACATATGGGCTAATTGTGGACTTGTGGGCTTGGGCAGCACTGGGTCGGGATGCTTTCTTAATGTGCACCCTTTATATACAACTCTCTCCTATACGTATGAGTTTCTGTGGATTAGTTTCCCTGGTCTACTCAGACGAACACAAGCACCTTTTCCACACACTGACAGAACTGCAGTCCACGAAGCACTTGCTCATTCTTTGGCATTCAGGGTTCAAGACCAGGCATTTTACAGAAGAAGCAACTGAGCTTCAGAGAAGCCAAGCAAATTCTTCAAGTTCTAGGTCCCAAATGTCTTCCTCCATCAAATAAGGCAATTGACTCTGAGGTCCCAGGCTTGGATGGGCATATGGTGATAGGACATAGGTCTACCACACTAGTCACTTAGTAGAAACCAGAGTGTTCTGGGCTAATAGAAGGTTGTTAGAACCATTCTTCTTCAGGGACCTTTTTTTTTTTTTTTTTGGTGAGTTTGAAAGCTGAAGGCAAGCAAAGGTAGGCCAGGGGGCTGGAGTCCCAGGCCCTGGGCATGACCTGGACTCCTTCCTACACCGCGGATCCAGCTAGGCACGGAGCTGAGAGGATGCTGAGTATGGATAAGCCCCCGGAGCCACCTAGGGACAGCCTGCCTCTGAGTTAGGGCCAGGGCTGCTGGGGAAGCTGTCTGCTCACCGGGACCCCCAGGCACTCAGCATTTAAGACTAGGAGCTGTCGGGGACAAAAGGGACCACTCTCCCTAAGATTCCAGAACTCTCCGAGGGCTACTGAGCACAAGCTAGGAGTGCCAGCGTCAGTAAGAAGTGAAGCAGAGGTGGCTGCCAGCGGCTGTAAATATCTGAAGCAGCAGAGACATTCAAAATAAAAGTTAAATAGAAATAAAAGCAGTCAGATGTTTATTATATGTTGCTATAAAATCCAAGAGCAGCCTAAAAAGGCAGATCAGGATTTGTTTAGCAAATAAGATGGGAGGCATGAAGGAGGCAGACAGGCGTTTGATGGCGTTTGGGCAGTGATAGAAAAAACAATGAAGGATGACTCAGTCCGGAATGGTGGTGGACTATCGTCATTCGTACCAGGTCCCCGCCCCAGCCACCTGCGCAGGTCTCAGCCTTACAGAGAGACCACAACTCTGCCTCCCCTGACTGTTCCATTGGGGTAGGCTTCAAGCGGGGGCAGTAGAGGCTGGCCTGGAAGACAGCCTTCCTGTTTGGGGTCTGGAAGCTCACCGGCAGGCAGGGCAGGGCCGTGCGGGAACAGCTCTGGCATCATGAGGCTGACAGGACATTGCTTCTGTCTTGTTATTTCTTCTGCAGCACCATTCCACACTAGGGGCCTCCAAAGAATGCTTTGCTCCAGTCCCAAGTTTGAATCTCAGGAAGAAGCCGCCTATAGAGATCCTTATGTTAATGCAGAGCCTACCAGCTTTTCCTGGAGAAGTCTCTCACTGCCTGAGTCCATGCTGACTCACAGCAACCCCCTGTGGGCTTCTGACAAAGTAACTGAAGGAGTCAAAGCCCAGTCTTTCTCCTGAGGTTCTGTTGCTGGTTTTGAACTGCCTACTTGGTGGACCACAGCCCAACGCATAACCACTAACCCACGGGTTTTGAGCTGAAAAAGTCTAGACAGTAAATATCTTTGCCTTTGTGGTTCACTCCGTCTCTGTCACAGTCACTCTGCCACCCACCGTAACAGGACAGCAGCCCCAGTGCAGGGGCATGGCTGTGTTCTAAGGAAATTCTCTCCCTAAACACTAATGATGGGCCAGACTGGCCATACAGGAGCCACTTTCCCATTCTGTTCTACTCTGATCTCTATTTTTAAGAACTGAACTTTCTCAGACTCTTCCAATGAGTGATGGAGCTGGGACAAACCGGCAGGTCTGGGTTCTTGTTCCCTGTTGTTTCCAGCGTGAGAGACTCGGGCCATCTTGTCATCGAGCTGATTTGCTATTGGACTAAAGATTGCGAGGGATACACTGGACAGGGATATGTGAACTGACTGGGCTTGTTCATCCCCAACATGAAAATGGAAAACATATGTTTTTCTGGTCTGTTGAGATACTCACTGCTGTATTTTTTATAGAAACCCACGGGAGGGAAACCTACAGGGAACTTCATCCCTGAAAGTGCTATACAGAGGGCTGACCCATAGTCTTAGGACAGAATGATTCCACAATCATTTGCCTTTTGATTCTTAGTGAGGAGCAGTATGTCTGGGCAACCAGGTGGACACTGGCATTGTCGCTGTGGGACATTGTCCTGGTGTTTCCTGGAACATGATGAAACTGGCAATTTGAGGTGGATGTATTTTTGCGAAAAATGGAATCTTTCATAATGTCGAAGAGCATTTCATCTCAAAACCTAAATATGACAAAATAACAATGTATAAATTACCAAGGGCAAATGAGGGAGGGGGGAGCGTGGAGGGAGGGGAAAAAAAGAGGACCTGATGCAAAGGGCTTAAGTGGAGAGCAAATGCTTTGAGAATGATTGGGGCAGGGAATGTATGGATGTGCTTTATACAATTGATGTATGCATATGTGTGGATTGTGATAAGAGTTGTATGAGTCCCTAATAAAATGTAAAAAAGGAAAAGAGAAAAAAAAGAAAATGATTAGGGCAAAGAATGTACAGATGTGCTTTATACAATTGATGTATGTACATGTATGGACTGTGATAAGAGTTGTATGAGCCCCTAATAAATTGTTTAAAAAAAAAGAGTTGTACGAGCCCCTAATAAGATGATTTTAAAAATATAAAAAAAAACACAAAACAAAAAAACCCCCTAAATCTGGCCAAGAAAAGGCTAAAGGCACCAGGGAACTAGAACAACATGATGTGAGCAAAAGACTCAGGGTTGGGGAAACGAACCACCGGGAAGGAACACTTGCAGTCTGCATAGCCAGGCAAAGGGGATGTTCTACAGAGCACTGACCACAAAGTACGACCTCTCCAAATGGTGCTTCTCCCTCTGGGACCACGGGGATGGCAGTGAGGACTGAGCCCCAGTTCCACTAGAACCCTCTGGCTTCCCAATTCCAGAGAGGAAAATTCAGCCCTCTTGAGCTGACTCATGGGAGCTCATGGATTGCTGGTTACCACCCCAGAGAACCTCCAAAGCTTGCAGTGGGTCCCTGGGCCCAGTGCCTCTAGCAGACAGTCATGGAAGTGCTTGTACTGAGAGGCAAGGAGGGAAATCCGAGACGTTGTTAATCCCCAAACAGATTGCTGTTGTTGCTGTGAGTTTCCATAGAGTTGACCCCTAATTATGACTGCCCCGGTCACAGTGGTCCTCTGTCATTCCCAAAGTGTTGTGATCCACGGGCTTTTAGTGGCTGATTTTGGGGAGAAGGTAGACAGCCTTCCTTTCTAGTCTACCTTTGTTCAAAAGCTCTGCTGAAACCATTCAATCAGGAAACATCGAGAGATCTAGATGTGTTGCTGTTGCTGTCAGCTGTCATGGGGTCTTTCCAACTCATAGCAGCACCACTTACCACAGAGCCAACCACTGCTCAGTCCGTAGCCCTCCTCACAATGTTGACACATGTCCCGTTGCTGCAGCCGCTGTGTCACACCGTCTTGTTGAGGGCCTTCCTCCCGTTCACTGCCCTCTTTCCCAAGCAGGTTGCCCTTCTCCAGGGACTTGTCACTCTTGACAGCATGTCCAAAGTAAGCAAGACGTCGTGTCAGTTTTGCCTCCAAGATCAATTCTCGCTATAGTTCTAAGACAAATTGGTTTCTTCTTTAGGCGATCCCCGGTGCTTTCGATGGTCTTCTCCAGTGCCACAATTCAAACACACCGATCCTTCTGCGGGCTTCCTTATTCAGTGTCCAACTTTCACAGGCATATGAGGAAACGGAAAATACCATGGCTCTGTCAGGCGTACCTTAGTCCTCAAATTAACATCCGTGCTTTTCAGAACTTTAAAGAGGTTACGTGTAGGAGATTTACCCAATTCGACACGTCATTTGATCTATTGGCTGCTGCTTCCATGAGTATTGATCATGGGTGCAGCAAGCTGAAATTCTTGACAACTTCATTCTCTCTTCCCCATTTCTCATGATGGTATCTGCTAGTCCAGTTGTGAGGTGTCTCGTTATGTTTACACTGCATGGTGATCCACACTGAAGGCTGCAATCCTTGATCTTCATCAGCGAGTGTTTTAAATCCTCTTCACTTAGAGCAAACCAGGAGTATAATCTGCATAGCGTAGGTTGTTAATAAGCCTTCTTCCAATCCTGATGCTGCATTTCTCTCCATATAAGCCAGTTTCTCTGATAATTTCTTCAGCATTCAGATTGGATAAGTATGGTGAGAGGATACAACGCTGACACACTCCGTTCCTGATTTTAAACCACGCACCCTTCACCTATTTGCCCAACTACCTCTGTATCCATGGACAGATTCCACATGTGCTCAATGCAGCCCTCGGGAATTCCCCTTCTTCTCAAGGATACCCATCGTTTGTTATGATCCACACCATTGGATGACTTTGCTTAGCCAATGAAACACATCTTCCTGGTATTCTCTGCTTTGAGCCAAGGTCCATATGACATCAGCACTGGTATCCCCGGTTTCATATCATCCTCTGAGTCCAGCCTGAATATTGGCAGCATCCATAAAACGCCCTCCTTTACTACCAGGTAATCTTTCCAAATACCCCTGTGTCCCAGTTCCCCGCCAAGATTTAGTCTGGGCCATTTCCTTCTCAGAAGCTTTTCTACATCTTTCAATTCCATCTTCTGCTAATCACACTGTCAGCCTGCTTCCCCTGGAACACGTCCAGAGGTAATCCTCACTCACTCTTGCCCTTGTACCTCTGACGACCTGCGGGGTGCCTCTGTCTCAGTATCTTCAAACAGCTCCACCGTTCTCTGGTGTATGCCTTCTTTTGTAAACCTCCAAAAGGTGATGCACTGAGGAGTTAGGTTCGGAGCGTACATTTGCATTTCTAATCCCCGATATATGATCAAGGTTTGAGCACCGAGAGCCTAGAATGAGGTTTTAATCATTCATTAACATAGGTTTGTTGACCTTTATATCCCAACTCTGTGCTGGTGCAGGGTGTCACAAATAGAGCAGGAAGACAAGACCCCTGTCCCTGTGGAGTTTATATGCACACATTTCAAAGAAAGACCAATTCAGTTGTTGATATAAACACAATGGAGCAAGTGAAGCAGGCTGTTGATCTTGGAGGCCCGTTCACATGAAGGCATCATTGAAGAGGTGCATCCCTGACTGAGACTTGGTAGCCCTGCGGGTTCTAGGCAGAGGGAGCACTCATGCTATGGCTAGAGCAGGAGGCACTGGATGACCTGCAGGTGCAGCAGGAGACAGACAGCTGCAACCTGCTGAGGTGGGCAGGGACGAGAAGACAAAACAAAAGGAAGGTAGGTAGCCAAGAGTGGAGAGAAGCTGGCTTCATCCTGGGAGGTTCTGGAGAGTGTGAGAAAGGGGCTGTGGAGAAGATGATATGGCCCGGTTGGCCTTCAGAGGAGATTGTGGCTGCTATGGAGCAAAATAGGCACCGGGAGGCCAGGATGGCAGACGTTGGGGGCTTGGCCCTAGTGTTTATGAGTTGGGCTTTGATCTACAAGGTCGGAAGTTAGAAACTACTAACTTCTTCTGGGGAGAAAGTTGAGGCTGTCTATTCCTTTAAAGTTTAAAGAGTTGCCTTCTTGGAAACTCCCAGGCAGTCCCACCCTGTTGCTGTGGGTTGGTGTGTGTGGCAGTGGGTGAGGTTGAGTACGGTGGCAGCAGTGTGGTGGAGAGGAGATGGGTTTAGGATCTGGCTGTGCGAGCTGTTTCCTATAGAATCCCTCTGAGCTGCCCGCTGGGCCCTTGTCCTCGCATTCCACCCTGCTTCTAATCGCACCTCTTAAAACTTCTTGTCCCTCTTCTCCTCCCCCCCCCCCCCTTTTCCCTTCCAGCCCTGGGCCATTCCCAGCTGGCCAAGACTGATGACTCCATAATCTCTGTAATCCCATCCCCTGGCTGCGCACCCTTCCTTCTCCCGGTGGTTCTCACTAGGTGTCTGTGGGGCTTTAAGTGTTAACACGGAGAGAGGACGCTGCAACATTTGACAAACACTAATTGAGCATATGTGTGCCGCCCATGCCTGCAGCCCCGCGCAGTACTGGCCCGAGCAGTGTTCTGGAATCCCCACCGCGGGTAAACTGTCCGTGGCACAGATGGTTTATGCTCGACGACTGCTCTGTGGGTTAACGAGGCAGCACTGCGAAGGAAAGGGCTGGCAGTCTGTTTCTGTGACCCGCGCAGCCAAGAAAACCCCCTGCGGTGACGCCTGCACTGCAGTAGCAGGGTCACCGCCAGTCAGAACCAACTCGGCGGCAACGTGCTTGGCTTTTTGGCATTGGAAACCCACAGCCTGGGTGGCAGTTTAATGATAATTGTGCAGATTTGGATAGTGTAACTTAGCTTCTCCGCCTCTGGCGTCTTCATCTATTGGGTGGGAACAGCCACAAGGACTAGCCGACAGAGCTCTTATAAGGATTCAGGGAGAAGGCAGGCGTGACTCGAGCGGAGAGCAGGACGACTAGCCGCCCAAGGAGCAGTAGCTGCAGCCCGGTTCCAACGCTAAATTACTTCCCCCCCCCACCCCCCGGCCATTTCACCCTCACAGCGAGGCTAAGGGTCACGGCCGCGATCTTACATTTAACGTGCACGTCTCATGTGAGGTCCCAGGACCAGGACGTGGCGGAGGGGGACTTGAAATGCCGCCCGCACCCGCTGACACCACACCAACCATGCGCAGTGCCCTCGGATGCACGCGGAAGCCGGACAATGAAGAAGGCCACCGGCCCAAGCAGAACCGGTGCCCTTGAAGCCCGGTGCTGGGGAGAGATCTCAAAAGCACCATAGACTCCCAGACGAACAAGCAGGTCTGCCCTGAAAGAAGCACACCCAGAATGCTTCTGGGAAGTGATGGGATGAGATTTCATCGCAGGTGCTCTGGACCTGCTGTCCGGGAGAAGGGCACCCTGCTTGGTAAAGTACAGGGGCAGCACTACGAAGAAGACCCCCGAGACCGACTGCCACGGGGGCTGCCACAGTGAGCTTAACCAAAGGACTGCGAGGAGAGTGAGGAGCTGGGAGGATTTGCCTCTGTTTACTCGTCATCGCTGGGAGTGAGAATTGACTCCACGGTGCCTCCAGACAACAACAGCAGCAACAACACATTGTCTCCCGCTCGACACACGTACTTACTGAGAGCCTGGGAAACCCCGGAAGCTCAGAGGTGGGGAGTAAGTGAATCCAGAGAGGAGCCTGTCAATCTTGGGAAATGCGTGTACGCAGTATGATGATAAGGCTTGCCCCACACGTGATTCCAATGCAAGCCCGATAATGGAGAGAGAACTGTGGTGTGGGATGGTGTGGGGAGGAGAGAAAGGGAGAAGCAGGCCGCAGGAGCTGTAACCCCGATATCCACCCAGAGCAGTCAAAGGACTGGCGGTCTGCCGGTGTTTGGGGTTCTAGCCGTCTGTCTGCTCAGAGGGCCCTTTGCAGCCCTGTGTTCTCTGCATGACGACTGCAGCAGCCTGGTGTGAGAATCACACGGCTGCCACCAGAAATGCCGCTGGGTCTGGGCTCAGGAGAGTAAAGAGAAGGCCAGGCCTTGAAGGGTGATTGACAAGAGACATGGCCAGGGCTGGAGATGAGTGTCGCAAGTTTGGGGACGTGGGTGGAGAAAGGTACAGGGAGGGAGAAAGGAGGCTATGGGTCCTCAGAGGAGAAGAGGAGGTGGCTGGAGAAGAAGAAATGAATGTGGAGTAGCCTCATGCACAGAGAGCAGGCAGACCCCTGCACAGCCGCCTGGAGCGGCCTCAGAAGGTTGTGGTCCTGCAGCCCTCTTGGGAACAACTGCCACCAGCACAGACACACCGGAGACGTCTGTAGGTTAGAACCTGTAATTTCCCTCTGCCGGGCCATGCCCGCCTGGAAGGAAGGGACCCGCGTGAGTCAGGCAAAGAGGCACAAGGCCAGCCCGAGTGTGTCATGAGGAGGCGTGGGCTCCCTTACTCACTGGGCAGCCCCACTGTGCGCTTTGATTCAATGCAGAGACGCTTCCTTCCCCAGAGAGAAGGGAGCAGGCCACGGACAAACTGGGTGTGTCTGGAGAAGGCACCTTTTCCTCTTCAGGTAGATAGAGAAATTGAGATAATGATGTTCTGATTCACCTTCAGCAGATTGCTCATGTGCCCAGTTTCTATGGGAAGACTCTAATTTCTCAAACTCTTCTCTAGGGAGGGGCCCAGTGTGGCGGTCAGGGGCTCCTGCAGGCCCTCCGTGTGCAGGCTGGGTTCAAACTCAGCCCTCAGCTTGCTGGGCCACCCTCTCTGGCATGCTCTGATCCAGGTATCACCTGTGTCTCCAGCCCCACTCTGCTCTCCTTTCTGCACAATGCCACTGGAGATGGGTCTGGAACCTGCAGGGACGTGCTGTGTTATCTGAATTGGCCTTCCCATGATGTCATCAAAGTCCCCAGAGGTTTCAGCCGAATACCAGCATGCCCAGGACTGGCTCCTACTCAGTTTGTAGGGTCTCTCCGGGGCTCTCAGGGGTCAAAGATTTTTCCCTCTGCCAGGCTAGCCACCCAGGGTCCCCAAGGATAACAGGGCAGCACAGAGCTCAGGCTGGCACCCCGGGTCACAGAGAGGAGGGACTCAGTGCTCACCTGGAGATCCAGCACAGCTAGTGAGGAGCCAGCTCTGCTGGACAATCTCCTAGCAGCGGTGTCTGCTGTTCGTACTGAGGGACCAGCTACATCTTGGGGATGGCGCTGGCTGCTGTGGAGAGCAAGATTTCTGCATTATTTTTCACAGCTAAAGCAACATGAACATATTTTCACAACAAACAAGCCCAGTCTTAAACTCCAATCCAGGGTCATTTCAACTCAAGTCCCCCATGAATTCTGGAAGGTTGTCCTCAGTCAACTTTCTTGCATAATCTTCTCCTGCAGAGGGGCCATTTACTCGTGGTCAACTTGGGGCATCATGGGTCACATGCTGGGCTGCTGACCACACAGACAGCAGTTCAAGACCACTAGCTGCTCCTCAGGAGATGATGAGATTTACCATTTCAGAAACCTTCAAGGGTAGCTTGACGCTGCCCTATGGGGTCACTATGAGTCAGACTGACCTGAATGGCAGTGAATGAGGTGGCTTCATCTGACCAATACTTTTTCTCTCCTAGGAAAAACCTCTCCATCCAACCCCCACCCCACCGGGACTCAGGCCCAGGGTGTGAGAGGGCTCCCTGCAGCAGGAGGCTTGACCAGAGGGGTAGCTGGGATCTGCTAGCAGTGTCCCCGGTATAGGCAAGTCTCCACCTGCAGCTAAGAGGGTTTCTGACTTGGGGTGGCGGGAGCGCCGTTCTTCTACCATAAACGTTGTGCTGGAAAGCCAGGTGAGAATAAAGGCGCAAAAGGAAGGTGTGCTATCCTGAACCTGCAGAACCGAAGACAGTGCTGCCTCTTTTCTTTTTGTTTCTTTAATTATTTTATTGGGGGCTCCTACAGCTCTTATCACAATCCATACATACATCAATTGTGTCAAGGACATTTGCACAATCATTGCCCTCATCATTCACAAAACATTTACTCTCCACTTAAGCCCCATTTTCCCCCTCCCTCCCCACTCCCCTCCTCTCATGAACCCTTGATAATTTATAAACTATTATTTTGTCATAGCTTGCACTGTCTGATGTCTCCCTTCATCCACTTTTCTGTTGTCCGTCCCCCAGGGAGGAGGTCACACGTAGATCCCTGTAATCGGTTTCCCCTTTCTACCCACCCTCCCTCCACCAATGCAGTCCCTTTTCTGCGAAGCCTTCCACCTCGCCCAGGTTGACTACACCACCCACTAATCTCACAGCCAGGGGTTGTCCTTCAGACAGGGACTGTTTCCTGCCACCTGGCTTCCTCAGGACCTAGCACCAGCCCCTACCTGGATGGGCTTCCTTCCTGGACATGGAGCTGGGCACAAACAAAGCTTCTTTTTAAGTCTCTCCAGACTGCTTTTCTTGCAGGCGAGTTGACTAGTTCCTGCCGGACAACTGTCAGGTTGGGTGAGGGATATCAGAGGGAAGCTGATCGTGTGTCAGCGCTCCTCACTTCCCACGCACATCAGAGAAGTGATATTGCTGTCACTGTGGCCGGGGAGGCAGCTGGCAGTACAGGCCACCGCCACCAACCCAGCTGTCCAATTAGATGCAAGGGCCTGACCCTCAGGTGCATGCCAGGCAGGGAAGGAGGGCGTGGGGGCCCCACGGAGGCGGTCTCTGGCCTTCGGAGGGTCCTTGGCTGCACTCAGCCCACCTGGGTTCTGCTGCTCCTTCTCGCCACTGGACTTCCTGCTTCCCTTTACCCCACCCTGCTCCCTCCCATTTCCTCTCTCTCCTTCCCTCCCTCTCTCCTTTTTTCCTTCTCCTGTCACCTCTCTATTCTCTCCCCTCAGCCTTCCTTTCTCGCCTCTGCTTCCTCCACTTTCTCTCCCTCCCTATTCCTCTCCTGTGTCCTCACTCCCTGCTCCTGAGGTGGGCAGGGCGAGGAGCCATCCAGCAGGACTCCTGGGAACTCATGTTGACAGAACAGACAAGAGGAGGCACCGGGGGCTGGCTTAGACACCGAGACGGAAGCTGAATGGTGGCAAAGAAGTTTTTGCTGCTTTGTGGTAAATGCTATCAAAATGCATGTGTAGTGTCAACAATTTGGACACAATGCCAGTCTAAGAACATGGAGCACTGGGACACACACACACGCACACACGCACACACACACACACACACACAATGCTCAATTCACTGCCATTGAGTCGATTCCAATTCATGGTGACCCTAGAGGACAATGTAGAACTGACCCCATGGGTTTCAGAGACTGATGGAGAAAACCTTTCTCTGGGAGCCACTGGTGGTTTTGAACTGTTGACTTTGGGATTAGCAGCCCAATTCCTAACCCATTATGCTACCAGGACTCACCACCACCACCACCACCAGTTATGTTGCATGTTTTTCTCGAGTCTGAAGCTGAGTGCTAGCTTTGGTTGCATAAGGCAGCATCGCCTGCAGGTAGGAAGGGGTTGGACCTTCACTAGCCATCATCTCGGAGGCCACTTGGAGGTGACCTTTTCCCAAGACCTTCAGATCCAATGAGGGCTCTTTAAAGGCCCTTGGTGGCCCTCCTTCCTTTCTCTATCCTCAGCGGGTTCTTGAGATTGGCATGAAGAGATGCTGGATGCCTTGGGGCTTGCTAAGGACTTCCACAGCCCAGCTCCTTTCGATCTTCACAGTGATGCTGTAGGCTGCTGTTGGTCCTCCCATTTCCTAGCAAAGGGAGCAGAGATTCCAGCAGGGCTGGCGGCTTACCCCAGCAGGTGCAACCAGGCAGCTGTAGGGGCTGGACTCAGCGGCCTTGATTCTGGGTTGAGTGGCACTGGTTCTTTAAAGGAAGCCCTGAGTTCCCACCCACATCTCTGAGGCGGTTTCCAGCCCAGGTCCACACCCTAACGGGCTGTGTGACTGGGGTGCTTGAAGCCCCCAAAGCCGCAGTTCTGACAAACCCCTACCAAAGGGTTGCCCTTCCCAGCCCCGAGGCCTGCGCCAGAAGAGGTTTCCTCCACGAATCTTTAAAGTTGCCTATTGGGCTCTTGCTGCAAGTTCCCCCTCTTTGTTTAGTGAAGGCTCAGTTGGCACCACACATCTGTCTGGGGTGGTTGTCTGGGACGCTGCATTCTCCAGTACACCCACTGTTGTGTGAAGGCAGTCCCCAGCCTCTGTTTCTGCAGAAGGCATGTGGCAAATCTACCATTTAGTCAGATTTCCGATACAACTAGGGGATGGTAAATCATTACCCCATACCAGCCTTTGCACATGCTCTGCTCCAGTCAAGCAGGGCTCCCTTCACTACTGGGACAGAGCTCTGGGGACTTCTCCTCCTGGGAGGCCCCTCCCACAAGCTATTACCCTGGTGACAGGTGGTCCTTGCTCCACACCTTCCACCCAGCCTCAAACAACTTCATTCCTCTGGACTCTCCTACCTGATAGCTGCCTTCTCTCTCTCTCTCTCTCTCTCTCTCTCTCTCTCTCTCTCTCTCTCTCTCTCTCTCTCTCTCTCTCTCTCACACACACACACACACACACACACACATTGTAGCTTTTCCTAAAGTCATCAGAAAGGAGACAAAAAGAGCTAAAATCCTACCTTCAGTTATTTCTTACTTCTGGGCATCTTTTAACTGTTCATCACGAACGGGGTGAAGGTTTGCAGAGTAGATCAGGTTGCCGTACAAGAATTCATATACTCTTTCTGTTCCATGCCATCGATTGCAATCCCCGCCCTGACCATCCCTTATCGTGTTTCCTATTTCCTTTCCGCTGCCTCTCTGGACCCTCTAAGCTCTGTCCTTGGGCAGACGTGGGTTGCTGCCCTTTGGATCTCAGGTGGTTGATTAGTCTACGGTGCAAGTACCTCGCCTGGTGGCGTCGAGTAAGCATTGGACTGCTCACTGCAAGCTCGGCGGTTCCCACTCACCAGCGCTCCTCGCGAGTAGCAGGAGGATTTCGGCTTCAGAGCCTTGGGAACCTCTGCAGGGTCACTACGGGTGGAGATACGCTCAGCTGCAGTGGGTTTGGCTGGGTTTGGTATCTCATAGCAATGCCCGTTGAGATCTGCCAATCATTTGGCTGAAAACTGAGCCACGGCAGGGAGTTCATTTCCAGACGTGAATGGTGAGGTAGGGCCATGATTTTAGAGGTTACACCAGCACTTAGCTCTTACAGGTGGATCGAATCAACTTTCAGATGCACCTGCTACAAAGGGCCACACTAGTATCCCACGAGCTCCATCAGGTGCTGCAAATGGCACCCTTTCTGAAGCAGCTCTTGGGGGCTTTCCCCCCGGGGTGTCTGGGTGGGTTTCAAGGCCTGGCCTTCCACGCAGCTCCTCTGTCCCAATGGTGGCACCACCGCAGGTACCACCCCACCCTTCTTGTGCGGCCACACTTCGGGGAATGGGGGGCGGGGGGGGGAAGGCTGGCAGGGCATTTGCTCTGTTGAAATGGCTTGCAACCTATTACCAAGATAAATGTACTAAAATCGCTGGGCTCACGTTTAGTTGAGAGGCATTGTTTTATCAACTAAAACCAGGTGTGTACGTGCTCCTATTCATCTCTGATCGAGTAGAGTGCACACCTGAGGCGTCCCGAGGGAGTTGCTCTTCTGCCACCCTTCAGTTTTTCCTTGTCACCAGATCTTGTGCCACAGAAACGTGGGAATGGCTGGGTTGAGGGCACAGCTGAGTCGAACTGGACAACTCTCAAACAACTCAGAGACACACTTAGGATTATTGGAGGCCAAAGCCAGCCCCCTGCTTGGCAATGACCTCCATGTCTTGCTAGTGAGGAGGCCAGCCCTGTGTCCCCCAGAGCCTAAAATGGGTTTTGAATCTTAATCCCATGATCAATATAAGCAAAATGAAGGAGACACTAACTTAGTGACTACATCTGATACCAGAGCTGATCCATCAATCTACACCGGCGGTTCTCAGCAGTGGCAAAATGACAGTGATGAAGCAGCAACAAAAATAACATTATGGTTGGGGTCCCCACCACATGAGGAACTGTATGAAAGGGTCACGGCCTGAGGAAGGCGGAGAAGTACTGCTCTAGACAGACGGTCAGGCTGACTTCACCTAGCACTTCTTTTCTCCCCAAGAAAGGTTCCAGAAGGCGCTCTGTGTCTCCCTTCACCTTCCTGGCTTCTGCCCAGACAGGTAGAATGTGAAGTCTTCAGAATTTCCTGGAGCTAGTTCCTTTAAGAGACCGCTGTGTTTCAGGTCCTGCAGCCCCGTAGAACTAACAGGCCAGCTTCCCAGCTGCAGGACGGTTGGCATCCAAACGTGCCAGGGACACGATGAAGCCCCTTGCAGAGGAGAAACAGCAGAGAAAAATCAAGGACACGAAGGTAAAAGAATAAGAAGGAGGAAGAAATTCTGTCTAGAAAGCAGGCAGATGAAATGGGTTAAAAGAAGAAGAACAAAAAGACACTCAGGCATTAAGAATGCCTAATTAGCTTAATTTACTTGCTGTTTCTTTAAAATACGCCCGCCCTGGCCTTGATTCCACGTTGCTATGGCCCGCTGGACTCTGAATGCAGGCAGCTGGCAGGCAGGGGTTGTCTTTTAAAGTGATGGTTTGAAGCATGACCTTGCCCTTCTTTCTCACGTTCAACTCCCAGATGGAAAATCCCAACCTGATTCGCCAATTGATTTACTCAAAATAAAAATACCAACTCTCTGTCCTCCTGCCCGCCCTCTGCAGCGTGTGTCCCATGAAGGTGAAGTGCAGGTGGATCTGCAGCTCCTGGCTGGACTCCTCTCGGTCCCTGGAGGGTTTCCTAATGCGTCAAGGGTGGTGCTTCGCTGCTCTAGGCCACACTCCCCTGGGATGCTCAGGACAAAATCAGGAGCACATCTTGGGCTTTCTGCTCATGATGGGCCCTGCACGGCTCTCCCCTCTTCACCTTGCAAGAGTCCTTGGCCTGCAGAGTGGCTGTTTTATTGAGCTGCACTGCTGGGGTGGCCCCATGTGAACCCCCCAATCCACATGCTAGCCTTTAGCGAGGTATGTGGGATGCTCGGTGTCCAGAGCAGTACTTCGGTCTACATTTGGAAGCTATCCTCTATAAGAGGTGCAATGTCCCTGGGCCCTAGAATGCCTGCTTGCTCTTAGGAGCTGAACCCAATAGCCTTACCCTGGGAGGGTGGTGGGTGGAGCCTAAGGAAAGGTCAAACCAGGCTCCTGGTTGTGCTCAGCTCTCCACAGAACCCTCTCCAGGGGCTTCTTGGACGCACTCCTCTCACCAGGCACCCCTCTCAAGGACTGCTACACTAAATCTTTCCTCCAAGGACAGCCTTTTCCAACATCCAAGGAGGGGGAGAGAATGTTTGGAGAGCAAAGAAGCTGTGGACATGGCTGTTTGGCTTGGAGGGCCTCCGGAAGGCTCTGCTTACATCTCCTTTCTCTTGTCTGGGCAGGACAGCCTCTGCGTGTCTTTGGCAAAGGATGTGTGTATGCACTCAGTAGTGAGGGCAGTGGTGGTCCATGGATTCTCACTGTCCCTGCAGGAGACGTGGGGAGAAGGAGGAGACTGGGTGTTCCTCTAAGGTCAGGCCTGACAGCCTGGGAAAGCCAGAGGGGCCGTTCTCCTCTGCTCTGCAGGGAGGCTGTGAGTCAGGGAGTCTGTTTGGCTTGATTCTCGCCCAATAAGCCTCATGTGCAGTCAGCGCTCACTAGTCAGTGAGGACTTACCTGTTACTGTGATGCTGAAGGGGAACTTCCGGTGAAGGCAGCGTGGGAAGAAAGACCTGGCAATCTCCTTCTGAAAACCAGCCAATGAAAGTGCTCGGGGTCACAAAGGCACCCTCTGCATTCTGTTCTGTTGCCCATGAAGTTGGGGACCTGCCGGATGGCAGCAAATGCTACCACCTGAGGTCACACTTAGTGCTGATTTGTACTGTGACTCTGGGGTAGGATCAATGCCACTGCCCAGGGAGGAGTGGGGGTTCACTGAGGCCTGGCAAACGGGTAAGGGCCCTGCTATTTCTAGGTCACATGAGCTGGTGGCCCTGACTGTGCAGCCACCTGAAGAGTATGGTCCTAACCCTCGTGGCCTCCTAAAGAATTAGAGACTGACCTGACCAGGGTGAGGCCAGCAAGCAGGACACCAGATGTTAGGGGACACTCCTTCTCAGCTGTTAGCCCTGGCAGCAAGAGCTTCCTTCAGCGGTGTGCCCTGGATGCATCATTAACCAGCCTTCAGTGTGCTGTGCGTTAGGCCATGGACTGCAAAGGTTAGCAGTTCAAACCTGCCAGCGGCTCCCTGGTAGAAAAATGAGGCTGTTCTGTGGCAGGCTCAACTCAGCGGCAGTGGGGGTTGTTTTGGGGGACCCTGAGGTAGACAGGGATTGTTACCTGCTCTCTGAACCTCATTGTAAACTGTGCTCCCTCTTTCCCCCTAGTATCTCACTCCCCCTATCCCCCACCTCACTGTGGGCTCCCTGAAGCCTGGGGCCAGGTCTGCCCCTGGACACTCAACATAGAGCCGAGCCCCGCATCCATGCTGGGAGAATAACCCAGGAGTGCCCAGCCACAGAGCCAGCCAGCTGGCTCCCTCTCAGGGCCAGAACCCCGCAGGGCAGAGAGCACTCAGCAGAAGTTGCCTCCAAGAGCTCCAATTTGACCTCAATGGCGAAGGGTCAGGACAGGCCACGCCCCTGGGCTTGCATAGGAGGCCCAGTAGGGTGTGATCAAGGTTAATGTAATCAAGAGGAATTACTGAAACCCAAATGAAGGCTGAGCATGATAGTGGGACAAGAGGGAAGTAAAAGGAAATAGAAGAAAGAGCTAGGAGGCAAAGGGCATTTATAGAGGTCTAAATAAAGGCATGTACATACCCTGTTTCCCCATAAATAAGATAGTATCCTACATTAATTTTTGCTCCCAAGGATGTGCTAGGTCTTATTTTCAGGGGGTGTCTTATTTTTCCATGAAGAAGGATATGGTACACATTTATTGTTTTATTAAAAGAGACCTCCCACTTCCTGTTTGCTCCGGCTGCACTGTGGCTAACAGTGAGCTGCGCAGCAGCACCCACTGCTATACTCTAGAGTTCAGAGTTATGGTAGCTTCGGGGGGCCTTATTTTGGGGGAGGTCTTATTTTCAGGGGATGACGTATATTTCAGCGAGAGACAAAACTGTAGGTAGGTCTTATTTTGGGGGTGTCTTACTTTTGGGGAAACAGGGTATGTAAATATATTTATATATGAGGGTGGGGAAATAGATCTACGTGCATATATGTATAGATTTAGTATTAAGGTAGCAGATGGACATCGGGCCTCTGCACAAGTACTCCCTCAATGCAAGAACACTTTGCTCAACTAAATGGACATTCCATGAAACCCACCTTCCTGACACAATCGCTGAAGACAAACATGTGCATAAGCAAATGTGGTGAAGAAAGCTGATGGTGTCCAGCTATCAAAAGATATAGTGTCTGGGGTCATAATTGCGTGAAGGCAAACAAGCAGCCATCTAACTGAGAAGCAACAAAGCCCACAGGGAGGAATCACACCAGCCTGTGCAATCACGAAGGGATCAGGTATCCGGCATCAAAGAACAAAAAATCATTATTGTGAATGAGTGGGAGTGGGAGTGTGGAGTGGAGACCCAAAGACCATCTGTAGGCAATTGGACATCCCCTTAAGGAAGGGTCATGGGGAGGAGACAAGCCAGTTTGGGTGCAGTGTAGCAACGATGAAACATACATCTTTCCTCTAGTTCCTAAATGCTCCCTCCCCCCCTCCCCCCCCTCTATCATGCTCCCAATTCTACCTTACAAATCTGGCTAGACCAGAGGATGTACACTGGTACAGATAGGAACTGGAAACACAGGGAATCCATGGTGGATGATCCCTTCAGGATCAGAGGTGAGAGTGGTGATACCTGGAAGGTGGAGGGAGGGTGGGGTGGAAAGGGGGAACCAATTACAAGGATCTACATGTGACCTCCTCCCTGGGGGACGGGCAACAGAAAAGTGGGTAAAGGGAGACATCAGACAGTGCAAGATATGACAAAATAATTTATAAATTATCAAGGGTTCATGAGGGAGAGGGAAGCAGGGAGGGAGGGGATAAAATGAGCTGATGCTAGGAGCTTACATGGAGAGCAAATGTTTTGAGAATGATGAGAGCAATGAATGTACAAATGTGCTTTACACAATTGATGTATGTATGGACTGTGATAAGAGTTGTATGAGCCCCTAATGAAATGATTACAAAAAAAGACAGGAGAGCCAGTGAGGGTTACCTTTTTGCCTTCAGGAGGAGATGGAGAAACTGGCTTAGCCCACGGGCAACAGGGTGGCTCAGGAAACCCAAGATCAGTGCCTAGGGGCCCCTCTGCAAGGGGCCTACCTGAAAGGATGCAGTCTGGGGTACATTTACTTTCTTGTAAGACATGACTTAAAAAAAATCATTTTATTGGGGGCTCATTGTCTCTTGAAATCAGGTCTTCATTTTTCATTTTCCCCTCCCTCTCCATTCCCTCCACCCCCCTCCCTCATGAACCCTTGATAATTTATAAATGACTGTTTTATCATATCTTACACTGCCCAATGTTTCCCTTCATCCACTCTTCTGTTGTCCATCTCCCATGGAGGAGGTTATATGTAGATACTTTTAATGGGTTCCCCCTTTCCATCCACCCTCCCCTCCACCCTCCCTATCACCACTCTCATCACTGGTCCTGAGGGGTTCATCTGTCCTGGATTCCCTGTGTTTCCAGTTCCTGTCTGCACCACTGTACATCCTCTGGTCTAGCCAGGTTTGTAAGGTAGAATTGGGACTATGATAGTGGGGGAGGAGGAAGCATCTAAGAACTAGAGGAAAGTTGTGTGTTTCATCGATGCTTCACTGCACCCTGAGTGACTCCTCTCACCACTGCCCCTCTGCAAGAGATGTCCAGTTGTCTGTAGATGGGCATTGGGTCCCCAGCTCACATTCTCCCTCATTCACAATAATATGATTTTTTGTTCTTTGGTGCTTGATACCTGGTCCCTTTGACCCCTCATGATCCCACAGGCTGGTGTGCTTCTTCCATGTGGGCTTTGTTGCTTCTTAGATGGCCACTGTTTACCTTCAAGACTTCAAGACCCCAGAAGCTATATCACTTGATAGCTGGGCACCATCAGCCTTCTTCATCGCACTTACTTATGCACACATTTGTCATCAGTGTTTATATTGGGAAGGTGAGCACACAATGATATGATTTTTGTTCTTTGGTGTCTGCTACCTGATCTCTTCAACACCTCATGATCACATAGGCTGTTGTGCTTCTCCCATGTGGGCTTTGTTGCTTCTCAGTTAGATGGCTGCTTGTTTACCTTCAAGCCTTTAAGACCCCAGATGCTATATCTTTTGATAGCTGGGCACCATCAGCTTTCTTCACCACATTTGCTTATGCACATGTTTGTCTTCAGCGATTGTGTCAGGGAGGTGGGTTTCATGGAATGTCCATTTAGTTGAACAAAGTGTTCTTACATTGAGGGGGCACTTGTGCAGAGGCCCAATGTCCATCTGCTACATTAATACTAAGCCTATAAATATATGCACATAGATCTATTTCCCCCATAATCATATATAAATATATTTAAAGACGTACATGCCTGTGTTTAGACCTCTATGTATGCCCTTTGCCTCCTACTTCTTTCCTTTTTCTTCCCTCTTGTCCCACTACCATGCTCAGCCTTCAATTGGGTTCTAGTAATTTCTCTCAATTACATTACCCTTGGTCACTCCCTACCAGTCCTTCTACCCCCTCCTTGCCACTGGTTTTGAATCACTCCTTGTTCCCTTGTCCCTGGGTTGGTTAACACCTCTTCCTTTCCCCCACCTCCCCCTCTCCCATGTTGTTTTCTTCTCCCCATTGTTTATCCAGGCTATCTTATCTAGATAGACCTGCAGAGATAATAATATGCACATAAAATTGCGGATGGGCTTGGCAGCAGCAAACTAAGTGATACATTAAAACAAGCCGACTATGGTGGTGGCAGCAACAACAACAAACAAACAAAAAAGTCAATGACATACAAAATCTAAAGGAAGTAAAACAGAGAAGAAAGAAATAAGAAAGAAAGAAAAGTCTATTAATAGTTCAAGGTCTGTTTTAGGAGTGTTTTCCAGTCGAGTCTGATGGGGTGACACACTCTGGCCCCAAAGTCTATTTCTGGTACTCCCTCAGGACTTCCTTGCTCTGCTCCCCCTTCTGTTCTATTGCATGCTGTTAGTGTTTGCCTCGGTGTGGTGGGGTCAGCTCGGTCACACATCCCACACTGTGTCTCCAGTGCTGTCCCATGTAGGGTCATGGGTCAGTGCAGGTTGTCGCATCTCTCAGTGGGACCGGCCATAAGGTCCTCTCTGTGTATTGGCTACTCCGAGTGGTGCTATTGTCCTCTGAGCTTGGTGGGCCCTGGTGTGCTCCACTCCCTCCCTCCCCCTTTCATTTGCTTCAGCTTCCTTCTGGGTATGGTAGGTCGGCTCCTTTCCTCACCAGGCGGTCTATTGTCATTCTCTGTGGCACACCCTTCCATAGTTGGGGCTGGGTATATAGTCCAGTCTTTGTATGGAGTCCTCTGTGTGTTACGTTTTCCTTGTTTGGCGTGTCATGGTGGGGTATGCATACACATCCAATTCTGTGGGGACACAACCAATAATCTCCCCCTGGGTGGATTAGTGCCCTGTTCCCCCCATGTCATCATCTCAGTCTCTCCCTACCCTGATTCTCCCTCCTCCTTCCCCTTCTTTATGCTGGGCTCTCGTGTACCTCCGTGGGTGTGATCTGCATGCTCGCTAACTATCTATGCTCCCCCCTGTTTATTGTTAGATAAGTGTCTATTCTTCTCCTCCTGCCATGCTGATTGTACGAACCTCAGGGGACTCATGTGATACCTGCCCCTTTGAGATTGGCTTACCTCGCTTAACATGATTCCTTCCCACTCTTCCCACGAAACGTGTTTCATGTGATCGTCTGAGCTTTTCAGTGCTTTGTAGTACTCCAATGTGTGTATGTGCCAGAGTTTACTAATCCACTCATCTGTCAGTGGAAATTCAGGCTCTTTCCAAGTCTTTGCAATTGTGCATTGTGCTGCAATGAACATTGGAGCGCAGATGACTGGTCGTGTTTTATTTGTTACCTCCTCTGGGTATATGCCCAGTAGAGGGATGGCTGGGTCATAAGGTAGATCAATTTCCATTTTCTTTAAGTATCTCCAGATTGCTTTCCACAGTGGCTGTACAAATCTACACGACCACCAGCAGTGGAGGAGGGTTCCTATTTCACCACAGCCCCTTGTTGTTGATCTCGGATTTACTGATTTGGGCTAGCTTCAATGGTGTTAGGTGGTATCTCATGGTTGTTTTGATTTGCATTTCTCTTATGGCTAATGACCAGGAACACTTTCTCATATGCTTGTTGGCCATATGGGTCTCCTCTCTAGTAAAAGTTCTTTTCAGTTCTTTTGCCCACTTCCTTAGGGGGTTAACGGGTTTCCTCTTTTTGCAGATCATGAGGGTGTTGTATATTTTAGTAATGAGCCCTTTGTCCGATGTATCATTACTAAAAATCCCAGTTTGTGGGTTGTCTTGTCACCCTCTTGATGAAGTCTTTCGAGGTGCACAGATGCTTTATTCTTATGAAATCACATTTGTCAATTTCTAGTTCACCTGTATGTGTACCCTTCCCTATTGCAGTGAGCTTATGAGTTCCCTGGGCTGATGCTCTCAGGTTTGTCCCCCTTCCCTCCTTGATGGTCCTGGTGGTTTGGGGTTTATCTTCTAGATCTGTGATCCACCTTGAGTTTGTTCTTGTGCATGGGGTGAGGTAAAGGACATGACTTTTGCTTAGTAAATCAGCCCTTTCCTGGTGGCTTTGGAAGTTGCCCTCCCCAGGCGGGGGAGCCCCTGAAGTGTGTGAGCTGTCGACATGCTCCATTGTCAGCCGGGGTTAGAGGTTCGCGGTCACCCGTCCTCACTGGCAACCAAGATCCGGTGACTGAACTCCTTCTGAGCTGGGGGTCCCTGGACACCCTTTGTCTTGGCGTTGGCGCAGGTCTGCTCTGGGGTCCCCATCAATCCTAACAGCCTCTGCACAGCTCTTTGGTTGTGGACATGCACACAGAGCCAGGCCTGCTTTGTCAAGGCCAGCGCTGCTCCTAACTGGAAAACAGATGGCATTCCTCAGCTTCCCGCAAGCAGGGGCAGCCGGGGAACCTTCTGGGAGACGCCCCTGCGCCCCTTCCCCTCAGCCCCCCGCAGGCCCACAAATCCGCCTGCTCCCACTCCCGCTAACTTGCCTGCATTATGTTCATTTGCGGCTGGTGATAAATATTAGAATAAGATAAACTAAAGATGGCTGGTGAGGGCTCTGTTAGGTATCTTTATGGTTTGCACAGCAGCTGAATGACAGCTCAGCTTGGGAGCAAGCAGTCTCTTTTCACAAAGTAAATTTAGCCTTGGGAAAGAGGAACGTCAGCTAACTCCTGAGCTATGATGGTTGGTGCCAGTCAGTAAATCAGTCAGATTTTAATTACTGGACGGATGACAGGGTGCGGTGACAGGTTGCAGTCCACCGGAGAGCATTCCTTCAAAGCCGTGTTAGGAGCCCAGAGCATTTCAGGGGAAAAACCAAGCGAACAGCTAAAGCCCCTGAGAGGCGGCGGCCCTCCACCGCGTTAACCGTTTCTTGCTCGCAGGCAGACACACAGGGTCGTGTGGGCAGCGGGTCACTGACCTGTTGGAGGGAAGTTGCCGCCCTCTCTCCCTCTTTGGCGCCCCCCCCCCCTTCCCGTCGTTTCTTCCAGGCCTGTGATTTTTAATAGGTTCCTACAGCTCTTTGCCCGAGCAGCTGTTTTGTGCCAGGAAAGCCACGGCAGATTTGTAAAGTGGCAAACCCTGCTAATTAGTTAGATGAAGTTGCCTTTCTGACAGTGGCCCTGGCGTGGAAGAGGTGACATACCTGGAGGTGACTGCACCAGAAGGCTCCCCCATCGTTCTCCCCAGGCGTGCCCCATCCTCGGTACTGATTCCAGGATACTCACCTTCCTCAGGAACCCACCCGTGAAAGCCCCGGGATGCCTGGGGAGGGAGACTCGGCAGGCAATGGCCCCAGCCTCAGGGGGACGTCAGGCAAAGCGTTCCCACGGTGTGCACCCCACATCTCCCTTGGGGCAGGGACCCCAGGACTAGACATGGAGGGGACCACCAGTTCCGTGAGCCCCAGGGCCGTTTCTGAGTGAGAATGGCACCCGGCTTCCAAGAGGGCCCCAAGGGCACATCTACAACCTTCCCACCTGACTCAAGAGGACAGGAAGCCCAGAGAGGGACAGCCACTCATCCAGTGAGGCAGGCAGAAGA
This sequence comes from Tenrec ecaudatus, assembly GCF_050624435.1. NCBI lineage: Eukaryota > Metazoa > Chordata > Mammalia > Afrosoricida > Tenrecidae > Tenrec > Tenrec ecaudatus. The sequence continues at coordinate 31,375,481 of NC_134547.1, forward strand.
GCCCCCCACCGCCCTCCTCTCAGGGCCCTGGTTTCCAGCATTTCAGCAACAGTTCCTTGTACCAAAGAGCCCCGAGACTGCAGGAGGTGCACCAGCCAGCAGGCAGCCCGCACTCTGCGCCCTGGAGGCTGGGACAGCTTTGCCCAGACTGCGGGCCAGACTCGGATCAGCCGGGAACAGGGTCTGAGTGGAGGGGAGCGGCTGCCCCTGCCCCGGCAAGCTCTGCTCATGAAATACTACAGACAGCCGAGAGGGCTGCGTGGTTAGGCTTAGGGTTGCACTGGGCCCAGGCAAAGTCCTGACCCCTAAGCAGGTCACGTGGCTAAGCCAGAGACAGCAGGGCACCTAGTCTTGTGGTGACACGACAAAGGCCGGGGCTGTGTAACCCATGGAAGGAAGGGAGAGGGGTGATAAACTATCGCATGTTGGTCTCTCCTCAGCATGTCTTTCTGAAGGGCAAATCGCGTGTGCGTGCTCCCCACTCTCCTGGACAACAGTGGGTGCTACCTGCTTCTCTCTGGTGAACACTGTCCTCCTTAGGAGGGCGGCCTTTTACTTGGGCTCGACCTATGCTTCCTGCTGTGTCTAGCCATCCTCTGATGCATACCCGATCTACCCTCTTCCTCTGGGGCCAGTAGAAACTCCCCTAGGAAGGACTGGTGGTAGTAGTCTGTGGGTGGGAGCGGCTGGTTTGATTCCTGGCCAGAGCACTTCCAAACAGCCACCACGTGTCCGTGAGGCGGCCTTGCCTGTTGCTGTGATGCCAGCCAGGCGTCAGTGGGGCTTCCCCACTGAGAAGATTCGGGAGAAGAGGTTAGTGATCAACTTCTCAATCAGCCAGCCACGGATCACAGGGACCCACTTGCCATCAGGCATAAGGGTTGTGCAAGACCAGGGGCCATTTCTCGGTGAATTCTAGGGGATAACTGAAAGGCAGCTAACAAGAACGCAAAGGCCTTAACTAGCCTACCCTTGGGCAATGCTGTAAGCAAGAGCTGCCCGGTCCTTCTGGAAGTCTGTCTGCTGAGGTCCACCGCATCCTGAGCCCTATGGGGCGCATGTGATTGGGACTCAAGGATGAGTTGAAAGTTCATCATTAGTTAGATGAATTTGTTCCTAAACATCTTTACAACAGATGTACCTGCAATTGCCTCTAGCGGCCTACCTTGCTTACTATTTTAGATAGGGTTCTCTAGAGAAACAAAGCCAGGACACTTATGATTTTTTATATATTTAGATAGATAGATAGATAGATAGATAAAACATAAGAAATAAACAGCTAATTATAGAGCAGTACAAATGGCTCAGTGCAACTCATTTCCATGAGAAAGCTAATCCTCTGGCAGTCCTTCAAGTCTTGAGGGCCGCCAGGTGCAAGTCAAGGAAGCAGACAGCTGAGTCTTCTGTAGGGCAATTCAGGCAATCCGGCCACAGGCAGCAAACAGCAAGGGAGGTCAACAACTGTCAGCCAGATGGCAGGGTCCAACAGCCCCAGCTCCAGTGACGTATACTCCAGTAGCGTAGCGAAGTAGGTCTTAAAGGAACCCCAAGCTATAGCAACATAGTGGCTTAGGTGTCCCACTGGTAGAGTAGCTTGCAAACTGAGATGGAGAACTAGCTAAGGCAGCCGCACACTGGTATGATCATCAGAGAGCAAAGGACCAGAAAGGCGAGGCTCGCTGAGCTATTTATCTCCCCGCCCCTCAATTAATCCCATGTGTGTTCATTGGCCAGGTTGGCCCATTAAACTTACCTATCACACTCACTAAGTCATTCCCAGCCATCTGTGGTGGAGGGGATCTGCTTTCTGGGATGTCGCTGCACATTCTAAGGTCTTACTCGTTGCCATTGCATTGATTCCAACTGGCAGTGACTGTCTAAGCTAGGCTTGAACGGTTTCTGACAGTCACCCTATCGGAGCAGCAAGCCTGTATTCCTGCTGCGGAGCAGCTAGTGCTTTCAACTGCTGACTTTATGGTTACCAGCCCAACATGGAACCTCTGACACCAGGCTCCTTTCTATGAGGTCTAGGCTAGAATGTGAGGGGGTACCACCACGAACTGGAATAGTGCTGGATGGAGCGGAGCTTTCATTGTGGGCGCTGTTCCTGCTAAGCAAGCATCCAGCAACTCTCTGTGAGTTAGTGCACCCAGTGGGGTATCCTGGGAAGGTTCTCTTTGGTCACAGTGGCTTTTTTCATCAAAGCAGTTTTGTTTGATCCTCGTTTTTTGTGGTGGCTGATTTAAGAGAACGGTGTGTGACTGTGAAATTTTGTTTCCTGCTCAGCAATAATGGCAGAGAAGCTGTTGTGATGTTGAACACAGCTTACCAGGACAGCACTATGGGAATAACTCAAGTGTATGAGTCATTTTTTCCATTTCAAAAAAAGGTTTGTCGTGGTGACAAACTTTGTTCTGATGCCCATGAACTTCCCCAACAGACAAAAATGTCAATAAAATTCATGAACGTATGCTCAAAGACCGACGACAGCGATGGATCATTGAAGAGATGGGGAAGTAGAGACTATGTTGGAGGTTCAGCGAATTTTAGTGGAAGATTTGGAAATGAGAAAGGGTCTCTGTGAAATGTGTGCCTCAGGTTCTGACTGACTAGGAAAAAGAGTGTCGAGTGGACACATGTCATGTCTGAGAGAATAGCTCCAAAGCAAGCCAGACTTTTTGTTCCAAGGTCATTACTGGTGAGGAGACATGGTGCTATTCTTCTGACCCTGAAAGCAAATATCAATCAAGCCAGCGGAAGCCACCATTGTCACTTAATCCAAAAAAGCTTGTCAAGTGAAATCAAAGATCAAGATGGTGCTCTTTTTTTTTTTTTTTTTGGATGTGAGGGTGATGGTGGATTTGGAGTTCATTCTACCAGGTCAGACTGTTAGTCAAGCTTTCCATTTAGAGATCCTGAAAAGATTGCATAACAATGTGTGGCAAAAAAAGTCTTGATTTGTGGAAGCCCGGGGACTAGTTTTGCCACCACCCCAGTGCACCTATGCACAGAGCCATCTCAGTGCACCAGTTTCTGTCAAAAACCAGCATGCCTCTCTTGCCCAAAGCACTTTACTCACCTGACCTCACTCCATGTGACTTCTTTTTGTTTCTGAGAACGCAGAGGGACATGAAAAGACAGTGATTTAACTATGAAAAATTGCAGATTTGACGAATGGATTAAGTATAATGGAAAATACTTTGAAGGCGGTAAGGTTGTTTTGCAAAAAGTTATACATAGCACTGAAAAAAATATTTTTGTGGTGGGGGGTCGTGCCCTCCTAGAAGCTCTGCTTTGGGGAAGAGTCCAACATGGAGCCATGTGAATGCCAGGCCAGTGCACGTTTATCCCATGTGAGATGTCATGATGAAATCACCTCCTGTCAGGTGGAATCCTAGCCTCCCCTCCATTCCAAAGGCCCAGGTTGAATTCCTGGCCGATGACTCTCAGACACAGCGGCCACCCTCTACCTGTGGCAGCTGAAGTGTTGCTGTGTCCTGAATTGCTTGTAGTAGATCTTCTAGACCACGATGAAGGAGCAAGAAAGGCCCAGTCCACAAGCCAGCATCGGGTTTGCACAGGACCAAGCAAGGTTTAGCTCTGATGGTGTAGTGGGTATCGTTGAGCTGCAGGATCAAGCAGTTTGAATCCACTCATCGATCTTTAAGAGAAAGACAAAGCCGTCGCTCCTTAAAAGTGCACAGCTTCGGGAACCCAAAGGGGGCAGTTGTGCCCTGTCGCTGTCCTGTAGGGTCAGGATACGTGAGGATGGACTGGATGGCAGGGGGTGGGTGCCCAGGACCTGCCGTGCCTCTGAGTCAGGGGCTGACAGGAGGCAGGGACCAGTTTAAGACGGTTAACCACACCGCCACCAATGCGGTGTCTGCTGAGAGTGACTTTCTCCCGCCGGCAGGGAGCCCTGCAGCACTCTTGATCTGCGATTTGTTTTTAACACTTTCAACTCAGCCTCAAAAATAATTTTAATACCCAGACTGCTGTTGGGGGAATGATGTCATGGAAATGTAGTATTTCCCAAGGACTAGAGCAAACCACTGCAGTGCACGGAGGGCCCTCCCTGGGCTCTGCGTACTTGTAAATAGACTTTTTAATGAAATAAGGTATCACGCAAATGATTATTTATGCCCCTGCTCCCCACCCCCTCCTCCAACTAGGAAAAAACCTACCTGGTATTTCTGTTTTCCTCATTTCCTAATTCCTACAGTAATTTAACAAAACCCACCGAGTAAACTGGAGGGAATGGTAAAATGATCGGTAACTCTCAGAAGAGAACAGCCGTTTCTCGGCTTTTAGATGAATTCATTTTGTTCAATGCAGATGTGTTAAATCTATTCATATCCACATATTCGAGATGAGTTATTTTACTACATTGTTGTGCTGTATAAAATGAGTTATTTTGGTGAATTAAATGCTGGGGTGTAATTTTCAAAGGAAACAGAGATTTGTAAATTCAGCGCAATTTATGTCAGTGTTTCAGTGTGATCATTAAATATTACAGGAACTACATCTCATCATCTTTACCTTTTCCCCTTTTTTCTGAGGGTGGATACAGGGTGGCGTGAATGGTTACTGCAGTAGCAAAGACGTCGACGAAATGCAGCATGGCCATTGGTGGAGTTGGCTCCCCTCCCCCTCCCCCAGAGGCCATAGTGGTCACACATCTGGCTGTTCTGCTCATGACTCTCCACACCCCTGAGAGGCCGCAGTGAGAGCAGGCGAGGCAGGGGTGGAGGGGCGGGGCACGGAGGGGCGCGGTGAACCTGTGGCAGACATCCCTTGAGAGGCTGTTCAATTTTCCAAGACGTGGATCCCAGAAAAGTTCCCTAGTGGCTTCACTCAGTCCCATGGACGGTTTATTTTAATCGTGTTGAAATACCACTGGGCCTCGGCCCCTGTCAATCAGTGATGTCATAGGCTAACACCCACCCTGCATATGATACAACCATCTGTTAGGCAGCTTAGCCTAGGGATTGGGAAGTCCATTGACGCACGCCCAGGAGAGCCAGCATAGGAAAGCTGGATTTTCCCGCCCGTGGGCTCAGATGGGCGTTACACCTGGAACAGCCCGCCTGGGCCTGGTGATTGCAATTCAGCCAATGGGATCAACCTGGGGTCATTTACCACGGCTCCCCGGGAACCCTTGAAAAGGCAGGGACTGGAAGGGAGAGGGGTCTTGCTTGTGCGGTCTGGTCGTCTTCGTGGGAGGGGAGAGATCCTTGCGTGACCCTGAGCAGTCTCTGCCAGGCCGCATGGTCAAAGGAATCCTATGGGTGCCGCGTAAAACCTGAAACTTCTTCTAACTCTCATTAAATTCACTTGGATCACGAGCCTGGCTTCGGCGTGAAATCTTTCTCACGTGGAGCCAAGGACTGAGGCTGAAATCTAGTCCCGGAGAGAGAGACCTTACACATCCTCCCCCATTCGTGTAAACCCCACACCTTCTTTCTCCCGCCCGGCGGCCTCCGGGAACCACTCCTGGGTTTGGGTCTTATGTGTCTCCTTATGTGGTGTGCATGCGAGCGGACCTTTTTGGCGGGCTTTGTGTCGCTGTCGGTACAGCGCTTTTCTGGGCTCACCCTGATGCGGCAAGCACACACTGGGACCTCTTTTTTTTGGTGGCTAAGTACTATTTTGTTGGTGGCTTCTCCCCCCTCTTGTTTATCCATCCATCTGATGGCGAACATCTATCTCATTGCTCCCACATGTTGGCCCTGTTAGAAAGTACTGCGATGAACAATGGCTCTCATTGTTCTGTTGGTGTCCCCCCACCCCCTGTGCTTTTTCCAGGCCTGTGGGGATTTATTAGGTCTTCCTTGATTTCTGATGCTTGTTCCATGGAATTTGAAAGGATGGAAGAGTGTGGACAAGGATTTGGGAAGTGGCACTTCATCTTCCTCACTGTCACCAATTAGAAGCCTGGCCCCACCCCAGTCAGGTAGCACCAACCCTCCAAACAGGGAGGAGCAAGAGGCCAGAGCCCCACAGGTGGCCTGGCCCAGGAACCGAAGCAAGGGCTTCAGATCCTGAGAGCCTGTTCTCTGGACCGGATGCAGAGACCTTGCCCGAGCCTGGGAGAGTCTCTTTGCTCACGAGGTGTCCAAACCAGATGGGGCTGGGGCTGGAGAAACACCTTCTCCAGTTTCAGGTCAGGAGGGAAATGCTTAAAAAGAGTCCACCAACAACAGAAAGTTAAACTCTTAGGTCAAATGGCTAGCAGCCACTTCGACAATTCCCTGGGAAACTTAGGAGGCTGCGGGGTCCTGTTAACGAGGAGGAACAACTCTGACAAGAAGGGTGAGAATGACTGCTTCGCTTGGAAAGTTTCGTCCAGCGTGGCTCCAACGTGGGCAGGCTGAAAGGTCGAACTGGGGGTGGGGGTGGTGGTGGTGGTGGTGGTGGTGTGTGTGTGTCTTTTCTCTCTCAATGAAAACAAAGCAAGTGCCGTTTTATTTTTAAAAGAAGAAGGAGTCCCTTGGCTGTCTGTCACGTTTGGCTCCAGACTGAGCACCACAGAAGAGGAGGCCTGGAGAAAAAGTGGACAATGGAGGGAGAGACGGAGAGAAAGGAGAAAACAGGCAGGGGATCTGTCTCAAGGCAGCTCCTCCCCCAACTCCCTCATCCACCAAACAGATGGAAAACACGACAACCCAGGAAGTAAGAGGGCTGCAGGATTGTTTGTTTACAAAAACGAACAAACAACAACAGCTCCTTGGTAGAAGAGACTCATATACATCCCGGAGGAAGGGAGCCTTCCCCCCACTGTGCCTGCTGCTGCCTCCGCTGCAGGCGCTGACCCTGTGGGGAAGGAAATGGAGGCAGGAAGCAGGGGCTGCTCTTGGGTGGCACCTTTCTCTCCCCTTGTTTAAGTGGGAGGTTCACTGATCTGGCAGCTGGATCTGGGAACTGGCCTGCCAAAATCCACCTCCTGAGGGACTTGCTCCAGTTGGTTCCAAGTGCTCTTCTTCTGCAAAGGTTTATCAGGGAAAAGAGAGCTAATAATAATAACCCAAACACGATGAATCAGGCGGCTGGGGCAGAATGAAGGTACTCCGGTGAATGGGCCTCCACCCCGACGGTCCCCGGAGGAGCCCACCTGAGCCCTGCCCTGGGGCCACCGGGATGTGCGCTGGAGGAAGTTCAGGAGATCACAGAAGAATCTTGGAAGCTGCTTACCTGGGTTATTAGTGCTGATTAAGCCTCTCTTGCTCTCCATCCTGGGTGGCCCTGCCGGATGGGTGGGCTCTGGTGACTCTGCAGGGCGTGCCAGTCACCCTGGAGGCTGACATACTCCCAGAACCAGCAGGTGAGCCGACAGTAGGCACTGTGACTTGGCAGCATATCCAAGGTGTGTCTCAGTTCGCTCCAGCAGCTGTGCTGTGAATATCTCGCCAGGTAGCAGGATCTTGCAAGGAAAAGACAGACAAATTCATGGTCACCGAGCTGATTCCAGCCCATGTGGACCCTCCACAAGTTTCCCAAGACCATCAGTCTTTACAGGAACAGACAGCCTTGTGGTTCTCTCACAGAGCAGCTGGTGGATTTGAACGGCTGACCTTGTGGTCAGTGGTCCAATGCTTCTCACACATCACCATCAGGGATCCAGAAGTGGATGGTGCACACTCTTTATGCAACGTGGCTTCTGCAGCTCAGCCAACCACCTCACAGATGCCTTCGATGGCAGGAGGGAGAGTGCCCAGTGGGAGCACACTGGAGAGTCTCCAACAGGATGCTACCTTGAGGGTTTTAAGTGTAATGTTGACAGTGGTACTTTTCCCTGACCTGCTCCCTTGGGAATGAACATCCAGGGTTTAGCAGGGACACCAGGAAGCAATGTCCCTCTCTAAGTTCCAGAAAGCATGCTCTGTGCAATAGGCCCCACACCCACTTGTGCACCACACCACCTGTAAACAGAGTGTCCTATGCATCAGGCCCATGGCAGGCGCTCAGGCAGGGAAGGAAAGGATGGTGTGTGCTTGAGAGACTTGTTTTCAGTAACTGGAGGAGAACCCAGAAAAGGGGGAACACACCTCTTTTCCGACTCATTGCCCTAAGAATCTCATTGCTGTGAATCTTGAACCCGTGGGAGGTGGGAAGTGGAAGCCAATCCCTGGGTGTTTCTGAGGCAGGGTTCTTACTAGAGAGCACGAGAGGTGGGAAGATCCCCGTCAAAGGCAGGAAATGTGGGAGACCCCAGGAAAACAAAGCAGCCTTATCCTGTCCTAGCTCCCTCAGGTTTCACTGTGTCTCCTGTGCGGGTCTCTGTTAGGGTTCAAGTGAGGGTTGGTTCTGTTGTGTACAGGGCTCACTAGGAGTCAGAAAGTACTTAGCAGCAACTAAGAACCCCACCAGGGCTTGGCTACACTCTCATATGGTCCTGAAGAATCTCTAACACCGTTCTACTGGCCGGAGCAGCTTTTTCCGCATCTAACCGCGGTGGCAGTGTCAGTGTCTTCCACAGCTGGCAGACTCAGGTCTCCACTGTTTGCACAGCTCACGGTGACGTGGGGGCCTGGAGGTGAGGCTCATTTATCAGCTCACCAAATGTTGACTGAGCACCTAGCATGCCCTGGCAACACGTGTGGTTCTGAGATGACAAGATGAGGCTGTCCCCAGCTCAGAGGGCCCACTGCTCAGAAGAGGAGGCAGACAGAGGGCTATTAGGAATCAGCCCCAGGGGTGCTTTGTCTCAAGGAGACTCACAGCCAGGAGGGTTACAGCCTGAGGAGATCAGGGGAGGCTTCCTGAAGGCAGGGAGGTCCCTCTCCAAACAATTGTCTCATCCTTGGATAGTACAGATGGTTAACACTCTGCTGCTGAGGAAAGATTGGAAGTTCAAGTCCAATCCGAAGCACCTCAGAAGAAAGATCTTGCAATCTCGCTGGACATGTCAGCCATTGTAAAGCAGATGGAGCCCCATTTTCTCTGACCACAGGGAATGAATGTGGGTCAGAATCCGTTCAGTGGCAGCAGGTTTTTGTTTCTCTCTGTGTTTTGTTTCATTCTCACCTGTAAAATCCCAAGGGCAAAATATATCATCGTGTGCCGTCTAGCTGAGAAGCAACAAGGCCTACATGGAAGAAGCACACCAGCATGTGTGATTACAAGATGCTGAAGGGATCAATTATCAGGCATCAAAGAACAAAATATCATATCATTGCGTGCTCACAATCCCTACATGATCACCGAAGACAAATGGGTGCATAAGCAAATGTGAAGAAAGCTGATGGTGCCCGGCTATCAAAAGATAGAGCGTCTGGGGTCTTAAAGGCTTGAAGGTAAACAAGGGGCCATCTAGCTCAGAAGCAACAAAGCCCACATGGAAGAAGCACACCAGCCTGTGTGATCATAAGGTGTCGAAGGAATGAGGTATTAGGCATCAAAGAACAAAAAATCATATCATTGTGAATAAGGGGGAGTGCAGAGAGGGGACCCAAAGCCAATCTGTAAGCAACTGTACATCCCCTATGGAAGGGTTGTGGGGGGGAGATGAGCCAGTCAGGGTGCAGTGTAGCAACAATGAAACATACAACTTTCCTCTAGTTCCTAAATGCTTCCTCCCCCCCGCCCACTATCATGATCCCAATTCTATCTTACAAATCTGGCTAGACTAGAGGATGTACATTAGTGTAGATAGGAACCAGAAACACAGGGAATCCAGGACGGTTGACCCCTTCAGGACCAGTGGTGAGAGTGGCTATACTGGGAGGGTGGAGGAAGGGTGGGATAGAGAGGGGGAACTGATTACAAGGATCTACATATAACCTCCTCCCTAGGGGATGGAGAACAGAAAAGTGGGTGAAGGGAGACATCGGACAGTGTAAGATGTGACAAAATAATAATTTATAAATTATCAAGTGTTCATGAGGGAGGGAGTAGCGGGGAGGGAGGGGGAAAATGAGGAACTGATGCCAGGGGCTTAAGTGGAGAGCAAATGTTTTGAGAATGATGATGGTAACGAGTGCACAAATGTGCTTTACACAATTGATGTCTGTATGGATTGTGATAAGAGTTGTATGAGCCCCCAATAAAATGATTTTTAAAAAATCCCAAAGGCAGGTGGGTGAGCTACTCTTGTCATCGGCAATGCCAAGGACACTCAGGCCCAGGAGCTTGGCACATTTCTGAGGGGGAAGATCTTGCTGTGTGAGGTAGTGTCAACAAACTCATGGGAAAATACTGCTAAGAGATCATGGAACTTTCCAGGAGCTTTTCAAAGGCCCCTCCATATGACCCTTGCTGGCCTGACCCGCTCTCTCGGTGTCCCTTCTCTGCGCACACACCCACCTCTTCTGAAACACACACCTCCAGGTGCACGTCTAGAAAGCACCCATGAACTGCCCCGCCCCGCCCCGCCCCGCCCCGCCCTGCCCCGCCCCACCCTGTCACCCCCACCTCACTCCCTGAAGCAGGCAGCCTGCTGGGCCCAGAGCAGCGCCCCCTCCCCACCCCTCCTTGGCAGGTTTCAAGGCGTTCAAACAGAGGCCAAACAGGTATTTCCCAGGGCGGCTTCCACCTGTGCAGCGGGGATCTCTTTTTAATAAGGGCTTTCAGAAGCAACCTTCTGCTTCTGAGCTTTGCAAAACGCTGGCTGCCTTATGAAGAGTCCGCCAGCCTCCTTGCAGCAGGCTCGTTAGCGCTCCCGCCACTCACTTCCAGTGAGTTCCCCCATTAAACACTTGACCCCCAATGACAGGGGACAGTGGCAGAGAACGGAGGCCCCTGCCACAAAGCTGTGGGCATTCCAAAAGAGGAGCTGCTGTTGCTGTTGCTTCCTGGGGTTTTTCGTTTACTTTACAAATTTCTTCTTCACTCCCTCACCCCCTTTCTTCTCCCAACTAGGAGATTTTCATCCATCCGTACCATTTAGCTTCAACTATCCATGTCGGAGGAAGTGATGCTATTTGTGTGAAGTACAACTCCCCACCCTTCCACCCCAACCTCCCAGCATTTCCGACGTGAAGCTCCAGCGCTCCTGAAGGGCACTTTCAGTGGACATTGGCAAAGGGTGCGACCAACGCGTGCGGAGACCTTGGCAATGCTGAGGGACCTGGTGCGCTGCTCCTTCCACACAGTCCACTTGGTACAAGACTGAGTCATCCGCTGTGGTGAGCACGACACAGGGCCTCGCTTGGGGCTCTTTTCTTTCCTGTCTCCCTTCTGTCCTGGTCTCCATTTCTTCTTTTACCTTCTCATCCTCTATACCCCACCCCCTCCTGCCTTTGTCCCCTGGGGCGAACGGTTTCTCATACATCTAACCGCTGGCCTATCATCCTGTCGGGTCAGAGCTGGTCTTGGTGGACTTTCACAATGAAGGGGAGACAGGTCCCTCCTGCCATGCCCTCCCTCCTGCTGCTGCACTCGCCTGCTTAATTGTAGAGGTGGCCTCTTGTGGCCACGTGCTCCCAGTGTTTAGCAAGGGGTGGAAATATGGATGTTAGGCGAAAAACTGGCAGATGGCTGACAAGGCATTTTCACTCACAACACACCAGTAAAACTTTAACTCAGAAGATTTAGTGTGAGAGCGTTCCAGCCAGCAAGCTGCAGCCATATGCAGATTTTTTTCAAACTTCTAAACTGATGGTTTTGCAAAGTGTGCATAAGCAGCCTTTATTGATTATGATGTTAAAAATTGAAAGCGTCAGTATCATTTAGCTCGAGACAGTTTTAAAGGGAAAATGAACATTCGTTTTCATTATGAACTACGAAAAGGCCAGGGGCTGGTGAGGTCTGCGGCCATTACTTCTTAGAGGCGTTCTCTCAACGAGGCATCTCTTCCAAAATAAAAAATATATATAATAAAAAATAACAAATTAGAGGGTGCACTTGAAGGACACGCATCAAGCCGTGCTCACTAACTCCAGGGAAGGTGCAGATCGCAGAAGAGGCCGGTTGGCCGGTGGTGGGGGTACAGCCCCAGGATGCTGCTTGGAGCCCGGGAAGGTGTTTATCGTGTGCTCGATGTGTGTGGATCACACCCAAAACCCTGCGAAGTAACTCGGAGGATCTGACAGGAATCTACAAAACTAGGGAAGGCCGGGTGCGGGGCCTCTGGTGCCTGCTGTCATTCATCTAACTGCCCAGCCCACTGACCACAAGAACAACTAACTGCCAGCATCACCTTGCCCTGCCTGCCCTGCACTGTGCCTGCTGGTGCCCCCGCCACGAAGGAAGCTGCATCTGAGGCCTGGCACCCAGACCAGCCGATGATGCCACATTTCGTCCTCTCCGGATTAAATGTTAAAAATACCCAGTTAGGTTCAGTGTCGGCCAGTCTGTTCCAAGTCATAGCAACCCTATGTTGCCTGGCCTTATGACATCCTCACCTCACAATTGTTCTTGTGCTTGGGCCCATTGTTTCAGCCAGTGTGTCAGTCTGCCTCCTCTAGGGCCGGCTCTCTTTCACTGCCCCTCTACTTTACCAAGCATGATGTCCTTCCCCGGGGCTGAGTCTCTCCGGACAACATGTCCAAAGTGCCTGAGACCACGTTTGGACATCTTGGCTTCTAAAGAGCATGCAGGTTGTACATCTTCCAAGACAGCTGGGTGTTCCTTTGGCAGTCTGTGGGACTTTCGATCTTCTTCTCCAGCACCACAATTTAAATACATAGAGTTCTCTGTCTATTTATTCAATGTCCAACTTCACATGCACATGAGGTAATTGGAAAATACCATAGCTTGGATCAGGTGCACATAAGTCCTCAAAGTAATCTCCTTGCTTTTCAATAATTTAAAGAGGTTTTGTATAGCAGGTATTTACATTACAACTTCATGTTACATATTAACCCCCCCCCCCCCGAATCCCTTCTGCCATTGGGTCAACTCCCCCACAGAGTGAAATCCTACCTATGTAGGGTTTCCAGGACTGTAAATCTTTACACGAGCAGACAGCTTCATCTTCCTCTCCTGAACTGCTGACCTTGACTCATACTCTTTCCCCTCAAAGAGAAAACTGTTGTGACCTTAGAGTAACCACCAAGGCCAAGGCCAAGGCCAAAGGAGAGTCATCCTTTGCTCAAGCAATCCAGAGAGCTCTTCCTAATACCAGCTGACCCACTCCGCCTCCAGGGGATCCTGCTGATCCTTTCTACTGAAGACACCGGCGCATCAGAGCCTTTGAGGACCACTCAGAAGCAAAAGGAGCTCCACGCTGCAGAGCAGATGAAAGCGACCCAGCGATCCTGCTTTACAGGGCCAAGGGGAGCAAGAGCAGCTGCTTCTGGCTCAGCCTCTAGTCCACGCCGAATACCATCGTCGGGTGTGGATGCTTGATGTGTGCTTGAGGTGGTGGGCTCCGTGGTGGAATTCTCCCCTTCCATGTGGCAGGCGTGCTCTCCTCCCTGACCAGGCACCTCCCGGACAGCTACCACTGGTTTATCAGCCCAGGGTGCTGCTGGGAGGCTGATCAACTTCTGAAAATCAGTCCGTTGAAAGCCTAATGCGTCCTCGTGGTGCCATCTGCAACCAGTCTCAGGGATGGACAGCACCATGTCCCGATGGCAACGGGGCCACCATGTTTCAGGGGTGCTACTGGCAGCTCCCAATCACAGCCATGGTGTTTGAGCTCACACTCTGTGCCGGGGTCCAGGTCAAGTGGTGTTTGGGGGTTATCTCACCTCTACAATCATCGTGTGAACTCCGTTTTAGAGATAGAAGAGTTCATTTTTAGGAGCGCTGGGTCATCTGGCTGCCAGTGGGCAAGCAACTTGCTTGTCGGTTCTCATTTGGCAACGTTGGAAACCCTCCTGAATGTTCTTTCCTTTCTGGGGGGGACTCTGGTCACCCTGGCTTACATTTCCAGCTCTGACTCCTTCCTCCGAAGCAGAAACAAGCCTCTTTCTTCGTTCCTTCACCTCTAGCGTAGCTGCTGGGCATGGCTTCATCTTTCGGTGCCTGGAGAACTTTGACTTCCAGGCTGAAGGGTCGATGTCAGTCCAGACACTTGATGTCTTACCTTTCCGAACACAGACCCTTTGCCATGCCCAGTGGCTACTCGAGAGAAAATGATACTCCCTAATGCGTTTTCTAGAACCTTCAAATGAGTATTAAATATTGGGGTAATTGAACCAGCTGCGGAGAGAGTCATGGTTATACTCCCAACAATTATTGGCCTGTCGAAGGACCATTCCCCCTTGGGCGACCAAGGCAGGTAAATGCATTACTGGGAAGCTAGGGAGCATCATGGGGACATTGTGCAAGTTTAATTACCAGAGTGTTTAATAGAGAGCTCTCACCCAGTGTCCTGACAAGTGATAAAGTAACTGGGCCAGGGTCAGTCAGATTTTATTTTCTGTAGGATCCGGCCCTTTGAATGCCGACAAGTCAGAGCTGTGCAGCGGCTGGCTCCATTCCAGGCTGGGACCTCTATGGGATGGAGAAATGGTAGCAGGATCACCAACAGAGGGCCCTGGGTTGTCCCCTTGAACATCAGACAGGAGGATGTACACGAGTACTAGTAGCATTTTGCTGGTTGATTTCTACTCAGTTCATGGGGGACCCAGAGCAAGAAACATAACAAATTAGACCTCAAGGGAGTGAGATGCTGGTGCCCACTCTGGGCTCCAAACACAAAGCCGAGAATGTTCTCATTTGTGCCCAGTTTGGGATTCGGAAAGCTCACTAGCTTGAGCGTCCCAAGGAGCCAGAAGGCTCTTACAATATCAGAATGTCCCCTAACTCTTTGACAGCTCCAGGCAACTCTAGGGGTGGGTGGCAAATCTTTACTGGTCCAAAGTCGGCATTAACTAATGCTTATTGGATGATGAATTATAGCAGAAACTCTGTGAATGTGTGGGAGAGCCATATGAATATCAAACAAATTCATTATGATCGGTGCTATTACAGTGAATACCAAATGAGTTCATAATGATGGAACAATGAAAGTGTTACCGATAGATTTTATTTCTGTAACAAATCCTCCATGTAAAAGCCCCTCCTGTACTGTTAATTCTCATATAAGTTTGCAGTTGAATATTAGGCTCATCAAGTACATAATGTTTTTCAATAGTTCACACAGTGGCGCTTGGGCACACTGTGTTTTGTTTGGCTTCCCGGCCATTAGGACAAGCCCCGTCACCCCGCAAATTTCCAATTTGTCTATAGGGTCTGACGACTACTCCAAAGGGGTCACATCTTCCTTTGAGTGTCCAATCATTAGAAATTCACTTAGTATTCAATGTAATAACGCTAACGGAACAGGACAGGATGAATATGAGATTCATCTTGCATTCTTAGAGATGTGAGATGCACTTCTGAGAGAGTTCCACTCTAATTCAGGATGAGTTTAGCCCTAGCTAATGGACACTTTAGCCAGAGAGCATTATAAGAGATGAAGGCTCCATTTCTCTTGATGGACATTTGGAATTTTGTGGCGTCACAGACATACTATCAAATGAGTGACTCCATCTCAGACGAACACTGCTCAGAGTGAGGACACTGGGACTCTGTCGGGCCAAGGCTTGGGAGGTACAATTGATCTGAAGTTTATTAATAGCATGAATGAAAGATGAAGCCTATGGAGAGTTTACTATGCTCCAGACTCATTGCTAAACGCCTCCCACGCGGGATCACTACAAGTCAGAGCGGCAGGTACTTTTTATAGGCCACTTACCAGTTGAGGATGCTGAGATTTGCAAAGGTTGGGTCACTTGTGCAACGTCTTACAGGTGACACATGGCGGGGTTGGGGGTCCATCCTGTGCCCATATCTCTCCCCAGAGCTGTCTCTAATAACCATAGCTCTCCTTCCCATGAGCAGGCCTAGGTTCTTGACAAATGTGTGAGTGAATGTCTCATTGACAGGAGCTCTCTCAGTCAAAGCCATAATAGCAGGGACTCAGTAGAGAGTCACGAAATAATATTTCATATGCAGGCATGAATTCCATTGTATATCTTCATTAGCTGTTTCCCGGGACCAAATGTTGGTGTTCAGAAAATACCAAAGCTTATATTTCTTTGTGCTCTCCCTTCCCCTCTGCTACTGAGCCACTCTCCCAGAGGCAGAGATGACTCTCAAGGCCCTCAGAGCAGAGAGCCGAAGCACCTGCCTGTCCCTTCGCATGAGGTCGCTCTACACACACACAGACCCCAGTCATTCTCTGATGTCCCTGGCCTGCAGAAGACACGCCCAGGTGCCTTATGAAGGACTGAGCATCTTCTCAGCAAGCTCCTTATTAAAATACACTTAGAGCCCCTTCAATAGAAACATGTGCGCACGCCCAGCCCCACCCTCAGGATGTTCTGGGTGGCATGCTCACACACACACACACACACGTGCACACACAATCTTAAACGGAAACTCGACTGGCTGATTCCCAGGCTTACAGTTAGTCCCCTATCAAGAATTAATGCAATATCATGCACACACCATTACTGAAAAATTCTACGCTGTTTTTTGCCAAGTGTTCCTATATAACAGTTTTATCACAAGTCTGACAGCCTCCATAAAAATTCCAGGCATTCTATATCAACAGCCCTCTTTGTACTAAGTTATTAAACATTAAATTTTTATTCGTCATTTGTATTCTGTTATGCAAAATAAGCTCCTTGATAAGATGTGTCTTCTTAATTGGGCCCTTGATGCTTCTTGGATCGGAGTTGTCAGATTAGCTGGAAGAAGAGGCGCTGCGTTGAGCCAGCTAGCTACCAGGAGACCAATCGCTTTGTAACAACGATATTAAGTTAGAGAGGCCAAATGGAGGGCAGCGCCAGGCTCAGGTGAGGGTTTGCATCTGTGCATGTCTTATGCTCAGGCACTTTCTCCTGGCATCAGCAGGGCTGATGGAAATAGATTTGTTTGTTGTTTACAGCGTGCAGCTGTGGGCGATGCTGCATGGGAGTTGTATAAGATTGAAGCAAATTTGTACTGAGACTAAAATATTGAGCTTTGCTCCCGTCAGCAGTCTCTGGAATCTTATTGTCGAAAACTTTATCTAGTTGTAACCTTCCCCAGGGTGATTTTCATTTGCAGCTGCCCTGTTCTGTCTCTCATCTCCTGTCCCCCACCGCCACCACGGCATTAGTACTTAGCGTGAGCCAGCCAGCCCCGGCCGAGCACGGCTCCTTTAGACAGGGCCGCACAGAAGGGACTGGCGACAGGGCGGCCATTTTCTCTCCCAGAGCCCTGCCCACGCTGCCACACACAGCCATGCCGGCTGGTCCCCGCACTTGCCGGCTCCTCTGTGCCTGGCTGGGCAGGTCCTCGGACAAGGAATGCTCAGTTTCCTGTCTGGCGTGGACTGCCGAGGGCCACAAGGTATCTAAGAAGGGGACAAAGCCTAGGCAGATCGATGATTTGGTGTGTATTTAGGCTCAGTTGTGCATCGTCCCAGATAGACTCTTTATTGTACCATGTTTGTGCTACTGCAAGTTTCTCTTTGTCCTCAGATGTTGGGAGGAAGGAGAAGGAGGAGGAAGGGAAGGAGGGGCAAGGAGAAGAAAAGACACAGCAGCAATGTAGCACAGATGCCTGCCTCCATTGTTCAACTGAGCCGGCCTGGGTCCCCAGTTGAGTGTCTTTTCTCCAGTGATTCCACTGCATCCTTTCTCCTCCTCCTCCTCCTCCTCCTCCTCGTCCTTCTCCTCCTCCTCCTCCCACAGTGCATGTGTGAAACAGGCGGAGCCCTGGCTGCATAGTGCTTAGGAATTGGGCTGCTGACTGAAAGGTCAGCTATTCAAAACCACCACCCGCTCCTCAGAGAAAGATAGGGCTTTCTACTCCTGTAAAGAGTACAGTCCTGGAAACTCACAGAGGCAATTCCACACTGCCCTATAGAGTTGCTATGTGTCAGCATCGACTCAATGTCAGTGATTATTTTGGGGGGTGGGGTAGGACTTGTGTGTACATGTGCATGTGGTGGGAAGGGGTATCAGTTTTCCAGGACTGTATTTAGGGCTTCCAAATTGGTGCACCTTTGTGGCAGCAGATTGCCTCATCTTTCTTCCACAGTGCAGCTAGTGGGTTTGAACCACCAATCTTATGATTAGAGCACTACCAGGGCTCCTTGGATAACTGTAGGAGCGGTCCAAGATCTCGTCCTGATTTTCTCTCACTGGTGATAGGTTATACTGCCAGGTGGGCACTCAGGAAGCAGGCCCCCCCATGGGAGAGAGATGAAGCCTTCGAGGCCAGTAAAGATTTACAGTCTCAAAAACCCACGGGGTGCTTAGGAGTCTGAAAGGACTTAATTGGAGTGCGTTTCTCTAATTTTTTTGTCCCTCTATTATTCATAGGCAATCTCTTCCAAACAGTGCCCGAATGGCCACAAACAATGTCAGCCTTATATTCTAGAACTTCCCATAGGAAGTTCACAAAAGCACCAACCGAAATATCACCGCTGATTCTCATTGGCTAACTTGTCCATAACTTATCCTGAAGCAATCATTGCAACTAAAAGATGGTCAAGATCAGCTCACATGCCTGCCCTTGGAATTTAAGTGTAGATTGAGAATAAGAAAGGATTGGCTCACCCCTCAGGGGAAGCAGGAAGGCAAATGATAGAAAAATAGATTCCTAATGCTTCAGGGAAACAAGCCTCCTAGTCATGGCCTAATAGCTTTCCCAGGAGGACCTAGCAGATCCCACAGACACACTGTGATCCAGAGGCACCAGACCTCTGACTGACCCCTGGATATGCTCTGCACCCCGAAACCTACCAACCTTTGCTCAGGCCGATCCATCTGTATGTAAAAGCTACTCATCCGTGACCTGTACTCCTGTACTTCAAGCCTGGAAAACCCAAACCCAAACAGCAACCAGAGGTCCCTCCTTTGAGGCCCAGCTCAATAGCACCTTCTCCACAAAGCCTTCCTCTACCACGGTCTCCCCACTAGTCACCCCTTTTGCTTTCTCGTGTTCACAGTGACGACATAATGGAAGGCCAGTGTCACACTCTGCACACTGCCCATCTCTGGAACGCCCGATTCACCTTTGCCCCCAGCACCTGACATAGGAACGGTGCAAACTAGGAGGAGAAATGAATCCACAAGATCAGTCCATAAGCATCTTGGGATACGGACTCTACGTTCATAGTTTAAGGGGAAGAAAAATAGACATAAAAAGGAAAGACTTGGAGACCCTCAGATGAGACGGACGGACACGGTGTCTGTAACAATGGACTCAAAGCCAACTGCAATGGTGCGGATGGCGCTGGACCGGGCAGTGCTTCATTCTGCTGTCCAGGGGTCACTATGATTCAGAACGGTCTCAACAGAACCTAACCCAACCCAACCCCACCCAAACCAAAAACCACTAGAGCAAATAAATTCCACTCTTAGGACCTCTACCTTTAGAGTCTTCACCAACGCAGACAGACTGAGGTGGCTTCGCTGTCTACATGATGAAGGGCCCACATGGCAACTGAGGACAAAGAGCTTCGATAACCCGAGTTAGCCCCTAACCAGGCCTGGAGTCACTGGCGAAAGGCTGAGGTCTCCATTCCTCTTGTCTCTCCACATACAGACCTTGGGATGATAAAAGACAGACATTATCTACATTCTAAATACATATAGGTTAATGAAAAGATCACTATTTTCTGGTAATCCATAATTCTCCTAAGATAAAGGACTCCTTCCTGTACATTCAAGAGCCAATAGGCACTTGGACTAGAGTGGCGTGGGTTTCAGCTCCTGGCTGTGTTTTGACATTTCAAATTTGTAGAGGTCATGTGTGCAGCGGGAATGGCTTGCTAGAACATTGATGATAATATTCCTGGCAGGCTCAGGCGCTGGAAATTCCGGTTTTCAAGATATCTCATTATCTGCAGGTGCCGTAATGGGAAGCTGAATGCAGAAGCTGTCAATCACAGAGGAACATTTGGAAACGCAGCAGCTACATAAAAGCTTTCCCTGACTTACCCCCCTGCTCAATGAACAAGGGAAGGGAACTCAGAGACATCCGCTTGCAGTTTAGCAGCATCAAGTGGATCACTGTGGCCTTGGCCATCTGATGTCTATGGCACCTACAGACTGTGGGCCATGGGCAAAGACCAGCATGGTACCTCCCCTGCTCCAGAGATGAGCTTGCAAGATGCCCTCATTGCCTACAGAGATGGTGGGGACTCTTGACATTCCCGGGGAGTTGGCTTTCGCACGGATGGTCTCACCACAAAGGCCAGGTCTGTCTGCTCACTCACCATCGGTGGTGGGATGCTCCTCTGGGTTTCCTGAAAAGCTAGCGTCTATGGGATTCGACCGAGCTTGGCAGGTAGGGACTGGGCAGATTATAGATTTAAAATGTCAGAATTGCTTACTTTACACAGTCACTTCCGGGAATCCAGGAAGATAGAGCACCATGATGCTTTTGCTCTTGTAGTTTGACTCTTCATTGAAGAAACCAGTCCTAAGACACTCTCCAAACTTCTCACAACAAAACTGAATTCTGCTTGCAATGATTCATGTTTAAATAACCAAACTTACCCCCCACACACACCCACCAAACAACCAAACATCATTATTCCAAAGTGAATCAGGTAAGTGCAGGACACAACATTTAATCAGGTCTCACCTTACTGCTCACCTGTGTTGCTGGTGGAAGTGGACTCCTCCTGGCCATCCCAAGGACAAGGCATGGAACTGAGAGATGTCAGAGAGAGAGCCTTGTCATGTGGACTCGTGGGCCTAAGGAATAAACAAAGGCGTTTCACCCAACACTTTATGGGAAATAGTGCTTGTGACTCAGAATCCAAACTCACTGCTAGTGAGCCGATGCTGAGTAGTAGTGACCCTGTAGGACAGGGGTAAAGGGACCCTATTGTTTCCTAGGCTGTAACTCTGTATGGACATAGAAATCCTGACTGTCTTGTGGAGCAGCTCGCAGGTGGCTTGGGACTGTTGTCCTCCAGTTAGCAGTGCTGCTCATACACACTACGCCACCAGTTTCCACATGCCCCACACTATGCTACCAGAGGTCACGAAGGCACATAGCTACAGCACCAGACAGGAATTGTGTGAAGTGCTGCCGGGCAGCTGCTCTGTAAACGTGACACTGTGGAGCCTGCCTCATCAGCTGCTGCAACCTGCCTCCAACCAATTTTGAACAGAAGTAATAGTTGGTTGTATCACATCGTTTCTCAAAATAGATGGGAACTTCTATTAAAAGACAATTTAAGTATATATTTTTAAATTTTGGTCACTGACTCAGATTTTTAAAGTAACGAAATAAAAACACCATTCTGTGGTCATCTGGCTTAATCATCTCCAATGAAAAGGACATGGAAATTCCAAAATAATAGAAATGAATAAAAAGAATACCAGATTATTTCTATACCTCTGGTCAATAATTGATCTGAAATAATTTCCCTTTCTCTAAGAGAACATAAATTCCAAGCATGAATTATTTCCTTTCATACAGATTTAATCGTTTTTATCCCTGGATGAGCATTTCTTTCATTCATTCAACAGATTTGCTGAGTTTCTGCAGTGTTCCTGAGTCATGCTAGCGATTTGCAATGTTGTGAATTATTTAATACAGCTCTGATAGCCTTAGTTTTTGTAATTCCCACAAAATAACATTCTCCTGATGGAGCTTGGTAAGAGAAAACAAGAAAAGATATTGATAAGATTATATGATTCAGCTGTGAGGGATCGTTAACAGGGTTATTCTGATGGTTATCCTGCTAGTGTAGAAGGAGCCATGTCAGAAGAATGAAGGGGGAGATTTCACTACTGCCAAGATAGAAAATCCAGGAGTGGAGCATATCTTTTGGGGCCCAACATCCCTGTAACGGAACCTCCTTGACCCAGGGAAGACAGCTGTGACACAAGAGGAGCAATAGAAGAGCGGTGGAAGCAGCAAAACCAAGAGCCGTGAGTTCTCCAGCCCACAAAGCAGGAAGGCTGAGTGCTTTGGTCAGGAGGTTGGCTTGTGGAGTAGGGTGCCTCCAGACACTTAATTGGGGGGCATTAGAGATGATGACTCATGGAACTGGAGTTGAGTGCCTTTGCACTGTGGCTTATGACTGAGGGATGTGCCCGTTAGTAAGGTGACCAGATGTCCCGTTTTTGGTGGGACAGTCCCGATTTTTAACAATTTTTCCCAAGTCCCAGGGCATTTTTAAAAAGTCCCAATTTTTGGAAAGCAATGCACGACAAGCTAGGGTATACAGTTTTCAGCTGCCTTGTGGCTATTTTGCCAGGATAGGAGTTTTACCAATGGTGTCCTGCTTTACCAATGTTACAATCTGGTCCTTACCTTTAGGGACATTTACTGACAGCCCTAAAATAACTTTATAATGTTACCCAAAGACCATATGTCTTAGAAGCCAAGGAGGAGAGGCTGGCCTACCAATAGGCATGGCTGAATAAAACCTGTCCTGTACAAATATTCTGAGCATTTGAAACCTGTCCACTTCCCTAATAAACTTGCCTTATAACAATTGAGCATGTTCTATGAGCTCTCTGTGGCCATTTCAGTGAATTCCCAAACTCAGCAGAGAAGTGCTTTGGAAGGGAAGGTCAGTGTTCGGATGCCTAGGCAGGTTGGAGAGAGGAGGCAGGTCTGATCATACCCTCATAGGAACTGTCCTTCGGCAAATCTGATGTGGAGCTTGATTCTCCTCTTTGAGAAGTTAGATGAGGTCTAACTTCAAAGTCTTTGTACCATTTTGTTTTTTAATGTTGATAGAAAAGATGAATAGTTCTTCCCTGAAGATCTCAGAGTTCAGTTGGCCAGAGACTAGACACCAAGGAGAGTGTACAAGTGGCATTGGTTTGCTCAACATAGATGTTCACCCATAGCTACAGACCACTTAGACTGTGCACAGGAAAGAGCTGTGCCCTTTGGGGAAAGAGATATTAAAATACGAGGCTCTAGCAAAGGTTCTGAGAGCTGCCAGCACCCTCCTGTAAGGCATTCCAAGGGAAGAAGAATTGGCTTCTCCCTGAAATACACCATCCACCTCTGATCATGACACCCAAGGAGCTTGTGCTCAGTGTCCAGAACTGAGATTTGGAAGTCAGCAAACCTAGATTCAAACCCCATTGTACCCACATACTTGTTGTTAGGTGCCACTGAGCTGGCGCTGGCCCATAGCAACCCTTTGCAACAACATAACGAGACAAGGCACAGTCCTGCACCATTCTCACAATGGTTCCTATGGCGAGCCCATTGGTATAGCCATTGTCTGTCAGTTTGTCGTACTGTGATGGCTTGTGTTTTGCTGTGATGCTGGAAGCTATGTCACTGGTATTTCAAATGCCAACAGGGTCACCCAGAGTGACCAGGTTTTCAGTGGAGCTTCCAGACTAAGGACAGACAGCAAAGATGGACCTGGCTCCCCACTTTGGAGGAAGAAGCCACTAAAAATTTATGCATAGCTTCAAAGCATTTTCAAATACTCACATACTAACAATGTGATTTTCAGCAAATTATCTCTTTGAGTCTCAGTCTTATCCTTTGTATACTATGGGGCTAAAATGAGCCTGGTCTCAGAGGACCAGATATTGATTGAAGAGGGTGTGCTGCGTGGAGGGCTGAGCTCAGTGCCTGGACCGTCAGAAGAGTTCAGTAAGAGTTATAATGGAGACCGAAAGGTCATCTTAACTTTAAGTCAGAGAATCCAACAGTCACATGTCAAAACAGGAAGCGTGCACCTCTTAGAAGTAATGAGTTCTTGGTTGTTGGAAGTGACCAAGTAGAAACTAGGTAATTGAGGAACAAACATTTTAATATCATTAAGTTCCCATTCAAATTGGATCATCCAGTGATTATAGGAAAGTCGGTTATCGTGCGTGTGTATTCACATACTAAACACACGTGGTAGCCCATGAGATTGGAGCTACGGTGAGCTTTTCTAATGAAATGCGCGAGTAAATTAGTGAGATGCCTAATGCACTTTAATTTTCAATTTAGTATCAGTCATAGATGTTTGGATGGCCCCATTCCTTTGACTTCCGAAAGCAAGCAGACACGCTGACCCAATCCCATCATCTCAAGCAAGCACAAAGACCTGGGGAGCCCTCAGTAAGAGAGCAAAAAGGGAGGTGCTGTCTTCAACAAGAGTGAAACATCATAGAAAAGGGCGTGTTTCAAACCTTGTTGTTGTTTCATGGGCCCTTTGCCCACGTATTATCTGCAAAAGACTTTCTGGGGAAGCCTTATTACATTGTCTCATGTTGGTCCATGAAGGAAGGACAATTTGTCAAAAATAACATAGCAGAGAAAGATAAATTTAATTTTAGAGAAAGGGTAAAAAATGGTGTTATTCTTCACAAATGTTGATGTCCTTGTTTCTTCCTTCCCATTAGCTGAAAGATTGGCAGTTCCAATCCACCCAGAGGCACCTTGGAAGAAGGTCCTGGCAGTCTATTTTCAAAGGATCACAGCCCCAAGGAACCCTAGGGAGCATGGTTCGACTTTGAAACAGAATGTCGCCATCAGTCAGAGTCAGCTCTTGGAGTGTAAAGTTGTTTCTCTGGTTATCGAAGCCTACTCTGGGGTGCAGTGGGTATTCTTTGGGTTGCTAGCTGCAAGGGCAGCAGTCTAGATCAACCAACCTCTCCTCAGGAGAAAGCCAGGTTGTTCTGCTCCCAGAGAGAGTCACACTCTTGGGCATGCAGAGGAACAGCTTACCATGGCCCTATCGGATCACTGAGGGTTGGCATAAACTCGATGGCAGTGAGTTTGTTTTCTCTGGAAGCCTGCTTTGAGGAATTTGTTGGCACTTAGATGGAAATCATTGAAAACATGTGGATTATTGGATGCTAAAGGTGTGTTCATGGGAACAAAAATAAAAATCTTAGGTCAAATTTCTGGCTAGTAGGGAAATATGTATCTTGGAATTAATTGGGAGAGGACAGCAGAACAAGCACTTTAGAAAGCCTTTGGATCTCATGTGGCAGCTGTCTGCATGCAAAGACAGATGATTCCAGAAGCATCAAAGGAAGATGGGAGGAATGCATACAGTCACGGTACCAAAAAGAACTAGTCAACATTCCACCGTTTCAGGAGGTAGTATATCAGCAAGAACCAATGCTGTTGATGAAAGAAGTTCAAGCTGCATTCAAAGCCCAAATCAAGGCTCCAGGAATTGATGGAAAACCAATAGAAATGTTTCAGCAAGTTCATGAAACACTGGAAGCACTTACTCATCTCTGCCAGGACATTTGGAAGACAGCCACTTGGCTAACTGACTGGAAGAGATCCATATTTGTACCCATTCCAAAGAAAGGTGGCCCAACAGAATGTTCAAACTATCTGACAGCATCGATATCACATGCAAATAAAATTTTGCTTAAGACCATCCAACAATGGTTGCCATAGTGCATGGGCAGGGACCTGCCAGAGGTTCAGCTGGATTCAGAAGAGGACTTGGAACAAGGGATAGCATAGATGAGGTCAGATGGATCTTGGCTCAAAACAGAATACCAGAAAGATGTTTATTTGTGATTTATTGTCTGCACAGAGGCATTCAACTGTTTTGGTCATAACACATTATGGATACACTTGAGAAGAATAAGAATTATAGAACACTTCAGTGTGCTCCTGTAGATTTTGTACATGGATCAAGGGGGCAGTTCTGGAAACAGAACAAGGGGCTACTAAATGGTTTAAAAGGTGTGTGTGTGTCAGGGTTGTATCCTCTTCCATACTCAGTCAATTAGCATACTGAGAAAAGGATCAGAGGGACTGGATTATAGGAAAAAGGTGTGGCCTCGGGATTGTAGAAAGGTTTATTAAACTACCTGTGATATGCAGGTGGCACAAGCTTTCTTGCTGAAAGTGAAGAAGATTTGAAGCCCTTGCTGGCAGAGATCAAGGGTTGCAGCCTTCAGTGTGGATGACAACTTGATGTAAAAGTAACAAAACACACCAGAAAGCCCAAATCCTCACAACTGGAACAGTAGGTAACATGATACATGGAGGAACATTTGAAATTGTCAAGGATTTTTTTCTTGCTTGGATCCACAGTCAATGCTCATGGCATCAGTGGTCAAGAGAGGAAAAGATGGGTTGCATTAGGTAAAGACCTCTTCAGAGCTCTGAAAAGCAAGGATATGACTTTGCGGACTAAGGTTCACTTTACCCAAGCCAAGGTGTTTGCATTGCCTCGTAAGCATCTGAAAGTTGGACATTGAATACGGAAGATGGAAGAATTAACGCACTTGGATTGTGAGGCTGGAGAAGAGTATTGAAAGCATCACGAACTGTTACTAGGACAAACAGATCTGTCTTTCAAGAAGCACAGCCAGATGTGCCTTAGAGGTAAGGGTGGCAATATTTGTCTCAATTTGGACCTATTTTCAGGGAAGACCAGTCCCTGAAGAAGGACACCAGGCTTAGTAAAGTAGAGGGGCAGTCAAAAGGAGGAAGGGCTTCCATGAGCTGGATTGAGAAGGTCACTTTCAAGTGGCTCCAACAAGGAGCTCAAGCTTAGGAGCTGTGATGAGGCTGGCTCAGACAGGCAGTGTTTCATTCTGTTGTAGATTGCATCAGAACAGGAAGGATGTTACCAACAAAAACCAACAATTAAGACTGGAAATACCAAGAGACTAATTATATATGATGAAAATACTGAACGCTGTTTTATTGCGTTGGTTGGGTTCTCCTCTGAAGTTTGAATACAGTCTACTTTCAGTTCACACAATATGCAACTTGGTTTTGAAATTATTAGCTTGATTCAAGAAGAGCCATCCTCAAGACTCCTTGGCCATTGAATTGTGCTAGGCTAGTCCTGTGTTGGAGTGAATCCACAGCCAACATCTCTCTGTACCCCCAAAGCCACCTTCTTTCAGCACCTCCTTCTTCCCTGTTGGCTCTATCCACAAGTTTGAAGGCAATGGCAGTCCACTGTGACTCATTATCTAGAAACACCCCCATGGCTAAAGAAATCATTTCCACAATTATCTAGAATCACCCCCATGTCTAAAGAAAGCATTTCCACAATTTTATTTAATTGTCTTGTTTCTTCCTCTTAGTCTTTTTCTTCCTTAATGTGCTAATAGCCAGGTGGTGGTAGTGTTGTTAGGTGTCCGTGAGTCAGTTCTGACTCAGAGCGACCGTATGTACAAGGGAACGAAACCTTGCCCAGTCCCGCGCCATCTTCTCCATCATCGCTGTGGGTGAGCCCCTTGTTGCAGCCACTGTGCCAGTCCGTCTCTCCGAGGGGCTTCCACCTCTTTTTCTGACCTTATATTTTATCAAGCATGACGCTCAGTTCCAGGGCTGGTTTCTCCTGGTAGCATGACTTAAGTATGTTTAAAGAAGTCTCATCCTCCTTGCTTCTACAGAATATTTTGTCTCAAGTCAAATTTGCTTGTTTTTCTGGCCCTTTATGAGTCTTTCTATTTCTTCACCAAGATCGTTATTCAAAAGCATCAATTCTTCTCCATTCTTCCTTAGTCGTTATCCATCTCTCACACGCACATGAGGTGGTTGGAAATCCCGCGACTGTGTCTGGATCACAATAGTCCTCAAGGTGATGTCTTTGCTCTATAACAGCTTTTACTTCTCATCTTGAGTCGTGCCCCCTAGCAAACTTAAGTCCCCAAAGCGTGACCCTGTCCATGTCATTATGGTTGACTCTACTTTGAAAAGGCAAGAACTGCTTTCCAACCTGCGGGGGTTTTCTTTCAGCCCATTCACTGACCATATTCGACGGTTCTTCATAAGGGTTTAAATGGCTAATCCCTCAGACGGGAGCAGCTTGTTTCTTCTTTGTGGTCTGTTCTTAGTTTGGAAGCTGAGTCATTGTCCTTGAGGGTGGTCCTCTCGGATATTTGAGACACCAGGGACACAGCTTTCAGCACCAGAGCAAGCCACAAGTCGTGCATGACACGACCGCCAACTGAAAGGCACGTGGTAGAGTCTGCCCATGGACCCCTGCAAGGTTTCAGCTGGAGGCTTGATGTTTCTTCTTCAGCTCTTCCAGCTTAAGGAACGAGAGCCATGTTCTTTCCTTTCGAGTTTCTACTTCCGGGCACATTTCATTGCAATGCATTTCTTTGTCTTCTTGGGCCATCCTTGGACATGCCCTGTTCAACTCTTCTTCCATCATTTCTGCTATTTACTTAGCTTCGCTCTGTTCTAGAGCATGTTTCCAGGCCTCTTCAACATTCAGCTTGATTTTTCTTATCTTTTATGTTTTAAAATAATTTTATTGGTATAAGATTCATATATCATATACTTCCATAGTTAAGTCAGTTTTTTAAAAGAGTTGCATGTACACAAACAGTTCTAGTGCTCCCTCACCCTCCCACATTCACTACTTGCTCCCTAATTTCCCTCCCCGATTAGCCATGGCCTCAGTCCTTGCCTCTGTGCATCCACTCCTTCTGTGATTCGTAAACTGGGAAGCCCAACAGAGACAGCAAAAGACAAAATGAAACAGAAAGAAAATAATAATACGGAGATAGAAATAAGTAGTAAGAAAGAAAAGACCATTTTTTAAAAGCCAGAGAAGACATTTCTGTCGTGAATAAGAGAGAAATGTTTAAGCCTAGAAAACTCCAGGTTGGGTCAAGAGGGAGGCCAACTGACCAAATGCCATAGTACGCTGTAGTTCAAGCCACCGTCACCATGTTGACAATAAGCTCGGCCTGATGGGAAAGGTGCTCAAGTCCCTCACTTGTGGGCAGAAGGGATCTGACAGAGGCTTCATTTAGCTTCATGCTCCGCAGATGGATTTGGGGGTCCCACTGTCCCCCCTAACCTTCTACGAATTGGATGTTCGCAATTTAGGTTCTGATATGATTCTTTTCATCATATTTGGATTTTGTTGTTGTCATCTTTGGATCACACTGGCTGGCTGGTGTGCTTCTGCCGGGGGGATTTAGTTGACATTTCACTTAGGTGGCTGTTTGTTTGAATAAAAGCCTTTAAGACCCGCGACACGATTCCAGTTGATAGTCAGGTACCATCAGCTCTCTTCACCACACTTTGCTGTAGCACCCTTATCTTCAATGATCTCTTCATGAGAGCAAGTATCAAACAGGGCCATGTATAAGAATGAACTGTTCTTGGATTGGGGCTACAATTACATGGAGCTCAAAATTCATCTGCTTGTTCATGGCATATGAACGACCCTGATTTACTTTCATGGTTATATTAAAACAATAACAAAACAAAAAGCAAACAAAAACTCTCCCAAAAAAGCAAAACAAATAAAGAAAAGCATTGTCAATCATCCCCTGGGGTATAAGGCAATTACATAAATAACATCAATAGCTTATCCACTGACATAGAATTTAAGGTTGATATGAGGAGTTTATGTGAGTACAATTCAACTGCCAACTGTAATCCAGGAGTCATTGCTTTGTACAGATTGATTTCTTAATTGATTGAGCTCTGTTTCCATGGAGCATGGGGTTGGTACAGGAGATTTTCCTGTAACATTCCTTACAAGGGCAGATCCTTGTCTCTCAGATAAATTAATAACTGTCATATTAAAGCAAGAGGAGGATTGAGGTACTAAATATATTGTGGTTCTGGGTCCCCTTTCATTGGACACCCACAAATCCCGGGATCCAACCCAAGGTCCAGTGACCTCCTTCACCACAGTCTTGAGGTGGCCCTCCTTTGCTTCCTCTTCTATCAGGAAATTTCAGTCCTAAGTCCAAGGGCTACAGGTAGTTTTGAGGTAGGGCCCAGTTCGTTCAGTCGGGCTTCCACATTGAGTCCTTCTGGTGTGACCCTCCGGGGATGCCCTGTTCCTGCAAGGCCAGGTCTATGGGCATCACGGCGCTTAGTCCATGGCATGGCTCGCTGAGGGCTGGCAGACAGACATGTACTCAGCGTCTACCCAGAAACAAAGAACTGGGTTTATTCTCCTCTTAGCTTCCCTACAATTATTACTTAGCATCCCTCCTGATGTGAGATTGCTCCTCCCCATTTAGCCACCGTACCCAGCAACAGCTATTCCAGTGTCTCCTCTGAAATGTAGAAGCTCCCCTGCCGTCATCTTGACTTGATTTTCCAGTAAGGTTCTCTTCTGATTCCTTTGCAGTGTTTGTCGATTTGTCACTACGTTGTCTCAGTGATGAATGGCATTAAGTGGGTGGCCTTTTTCCTTCCCCCTCCTCACAAAAAGTGACCCCAGCTGATATGAGGGCTACTCTTTTGAGGGGATTCTTATGAAGTGCATATAAAGGAGGTGCTGTGTGGTTAATGGTCGGTAGGCAGACTTTCTGCCCCTTTGTTTGGGACGTGTCCTCTAAGATTTGTTTCATTGGTGTTTCTCCTTATAGTAGTGGACTCATGCAATATTTTGTGGGAGAAGGCCAGCCACCCACAACTAATCGCAGGTTCAATAGGCACAGTTGTACTGTTTAATAGATGGATGGATGGATAGATAGATAGATAGACATATAGATAATAAAGTCATAGAGAGTAAGGAGAGATAGAAGAGAGATTGAAATAATGGAGTCAGACATATTTCATAGTAGCATGCTCACCTCAGGCCCACTCTGTGGTCCATGTGGAGATGGGAGATGAGAGGGCAGAAGAGAGAGAGAGGGGAAAGAAGACAAGGGGAGAGAGGACGGGAATGAGGATCAGGGGAGAGAGCACTGGGAAGAGACTCTATTGCTAACCAATATTGCTAACCATTATTGCTTTGGGGGGCATGCAAGCCCCTGATTACAGGTAAAGACATGCATCACAGGAAGGGGTTGTGCTATAGGTAATACAGTGATGAGAAGGGGATGATCTAGGAGTGTGCACGCAAAGGAAAGGGGAGGGATTGGGGTACACATGTGACAAATGGGCGGATCCCAGATTCATGATGGCGGCCTAACCTTGAATGCCCTTGATATGGAGACTTGATTTAACCTCAGCTTTCCATTGTCCTTAACAGCAGGGAGTGAGCCCCACCTGTGGTGGGACCAGATGGTGGTTTAATGCCTTCAGGGAGGATGTCTCTAAGCATCTCACCTCCCACCATGTGCTGGCAAACAGCCTCTAATGTTTGGCATATCTTTGGGGGAGACAAAGCGGGGTGGGGGGGAAGTCTTTTTATATCCCACAATATTTGTCCTTTCGTGATTGAGTGGCTTCACTCAGCAAAATGGTTTCCAGGTCCCTCCATGTCATGTGGTATTTCGTCGTTGTTTTTCAGGGATGCATAGTATTCCGTTGTGCGTCTGTACCATAGTTTCTTTACCTATTCTTGCACTGTTGGGCATATGGGCTGCTTCCAGATTCTTGCTATTGTGACTGTGCTGCTGTGCACACGGGAGAGCATGCATGCCCTTGTGCTGCGTTTCTCACGTCTTTGGGGTAAATGTGCCTAATTGTGGGACGGCTGGATCATATGGGATGTCAATCCTAGTTGCTTTGAGTGTCACCATCTTGTTGTCCACAGCAGTTGTGTGTATTCAGTATCACTTCCTCCACAGCCTCTCCAGCATCTGTTATTTTCTGCTTGTTTGAATTGGGCTAGCATTGTGAGTATGAGGTGTTATCTCCTTGTGCTTTTAATTTGCATCTCCCTAATAGCTAGTGATTGTGAGCATCTTTCCATGTGTTTGTTGGCTATTTGTACTTCCTTTTGATGAACTGTCTGTTCATATCTTTTCCCCACTTCTTAACTGGATCACTTGCTATTTTCTTATTACGCAGTTGCAGATTTCTATAGATTTTGGCAATTAGACCCTTGTCTGATGTGTCATTGGTAAAAAAAATTTTTTGGAAAACAGTATTTTTCTCAATCTTGTTTCACTCTTTTGATGTACACAATTATGTCATTTCGGCGTGTCCCAGTCATCTGTTTTGTCTTCTGCTGTGCATGCTTTCTTTATTATACATGGCAGTCTATGTATACCCTGAAATAGGGCACATACATTTATCCTAGCTTTCTCATTACTGATCCTGATAGCTCTGGGGTTAATAGTTAGGTCTTTAATGCATCTTGAGTCTAATTTAGTGCATGGGGAGATGTTTTGTCTTTTGAATGATCTTTGCATTCTTCCTGTCATCCCACAACTTATCTGGTGTTAGTTTGGTAGTGTTCAAAATATTTCAAAATGGCTTCTAAATTCAGATGAGATAGATTCAAATTTGTACTTTGGCTTTCAAGGAGTTATTTAATTTTTGTCAGCTTCAACTTGAACTTGCATATGAACAACTGATGGTCTATTTGGCAGCTGGCCCTGGCCTTGTTCTGACTGATAACATTGACTATTTGCTTTGTTTGTTTCCAGAGAGGTAGTTGATTTGATCCCACTGTATGGCACCCAGCAAGGTTCATGTGTGCAGTTGCCATGTGAGTTGTGGTGGAATGTTAATACTAACGAATAGGTCATTTTATTGCAAAATTTGAACATCCTGTCTCTGGTATCATTTCTATCACCAAGGCTATATTTTCTGACTTGCACATTCCAATGCCAGCAATTATTCATGCATCTTAAGTGCATGCTTAATTACTATCAAATGTCAGAACTTGGTCAAATTTTTCAATATCTTCATCTGTGTTTTTAGTTGTTAGTGGATACATTTGAATAATTGTATTAACCAGTCTTCCTTATAATAATAAAAAAAGTAATCACCCTGATCAAGTTGATTCCAATTCATAGTGATCCTACAAGCAGGGTAGAACTGGCCATTTATGTTCCCCAGAAATACATAGTCGCATCTTTCTCTGTCAGAGTGGCTGGCAGTTTTGATCATTGAACACGGGGTTCAAGGCCCAGTGTACAGCCAACTATGCCACCAGGGCTCCTTGGTGTTCTTTAGGAATGTGGATCTCGCACAGACAGCCAACACCAGTCTATTTCAGCTCATTAGTGCCCAGGATAATGATTTTATTTGTTCATTTCTGACAATTTTCCATTGTCCTAGATTCATGCTTTGTACATTCCACATTCTGATTACTAATGGACATTTCTTCTCCTTTTG
Source organism: Tenrec ecaudatus (assembly GCF_050624435.1). Classification (NCBI taxonomy): domain Eukaryota; kingdom Metazoa; phylum Chordata; class Mammalia; order Afrosoricida; family Tenrecidae; genus Tenrec; species Tenrec ecaudatus. The sequence goes on from NC_134547.1 coordinate 31,408,322, forward strand.
AGTCATGCCACATCAGCAAATAAAGGTCTGTAGACGCACGCTCCATTCTCACCATTCAGGTCTACTCTGCTCTGAGGTGGCAGTGCTTTCCCAACCTCTCTGAATGTCCCCCAGCCTGGGGGTTTCTCTTCCTGCAGCATTTCATACAACGTTCTACTGGTACACATAAGGTTTCACTAGTCATTTGCTTTTTTTCCTTGAAGTAGGATGCTATCCCCGTATTCCTGGAAACGCCATTGGAATGTGTTCATCCTGGGTGACCTGCTGATATCTGAAATACCAGGGCATCGCTTCCAGTATCACAACCACAGGTAAGCCACAGCAGGATGACAAACTAACAGATGAGTGGCGGATGAGGGACAGAGGAGAAAAATAAGTATGCCTTTAGCCCAGATGCATGTCTTTAAGGACATTATTTAACATGTGTGGGCCTCACCGTTCTCAACTATAAAGATAAAGATTTATAGCATTTGGCTGGGGAGGAGGAAGCATGAAGATCAAGAGTGCTGATGTTCAGAAAAGGCCCGTCATGCCATGAAAAATATTAAGAAAAGAAGGTTCCACCCTTCCTTCCTTCCTTCCTTCTTTTTTATTTCATTTAATGAGACGCAAAGAAGCAACTTTAATTCCAGCCACACGATTACTACTAAACCGTGACTCATGAAGTATCCCCAACCCCATCCCCGTATATAATGATGTGGCACAACTGGAGAATGAGGAGACTCCTTCTCACTCTGCCTCAGCTCATACGATTCTCCCGGCTCCTCTTCCTGCAGCAGCCGTATCTTACAAGGCAAGCCTCGCTTTCCTGGGCTCCGGATCCTGTCCAGAGGGACCCCCTGCATTATGGAACGCTTGCTGTGTACACTGACGCACATTTTACTTTTAAATCTTTAAATTGATTGATTCTCCCTGACAACGTTTTCTTAAAGCCTTCTTTTTTTCACCCACCTAATGAATGTGAATCTTGGCAGAGGCATGTGATTGACAGGGCCATAGACTGATAACGTCAAGTCGCGCCAAGACTCAGGGGTGGAGGCAGCCTGTCCCAGTGCCCGGGAGCAAGCCAGACACATGGCACTCATTTACGGAGCGAACCCCGAGGACTGGCCACGGTCTCCAGGATGACCACTATCTCCCCTCTCTTTCCCAAGCAGTCCCGTAGGGGTTCGGAGTGCTTGGGAAACTTTTTTTTTTATGTCTAGGATTTGTGTGCTGGATGATGACAAAGAACCAAAGTTCATTAAAAATAGCCCAGGCCCTCAAGGAAGAACCCCTGGATATGAAAATGGTAAAGCACTGAGCAGTAGGTTGGTGGTTCCTATCCACTCAGGCCCCTCAGGATGAAAGCCCCCCAGAGGTGAACTTCCAGGTCACAGCACAGTTCTGCAGGGGCCATTATGAGGGAGAATACTCGGGGGAAATTGATTCTCACCTCAAGAAGCTTGGTCTTGCCAGGGAAACAGACCCGGGTGACCAGCAGTGGTAGAAGCCAGGCTTCCTGTCAGTTGCTAATTTCTGTGCCCCAAAGAAGGCGCTGCGAATGGACTCGAGCCTGCAAGAGTGCCGTCTTGCCCTATGTGTGCCTTCATCCAAGGAGCGCTTCAAGCTTAAGGCCTGTAGCTCATTCATGGGCAAGTGTGAAGAGCTGGGTGCGTTATCTGTGAGGGGATGCCTTTGCCCGGAGGCTTCAGAGGAGGGATGTGAAAGTCTCAGGAAGGTTGTCCACGGGTGTACATCAATGTGTAGGGTTCATCCTATAGACCGCGGGACATTCGTGTTTCCAAGGAAGAGGGTGGTGGTATGCATGTGTGCTAGCTCATGTTCAGAACGTCATGGAAGGTAGATTGGAAAGTGGGATGATGACAAGAGGGCCTATTTCAACGCAGACAATGGTCTGAGTACACGAGGCCACTGGATGGCACACGGGGCCCTGTGGACTTGTAGTTCATTGGTAGTCGCGCTGGAGAAGGGAAGAGGCCTCAGGAGAGACACTGGCTTATTTCTTCTCTCAACCGGACTAGAAGCCGGTGAGTTTGTTTGTGATCCTAGTGGCTAAGGCATTGGTGGAGCATCCCAGGGGACATAGCCAGAGAAAGGTAGGTTTACTACATACAGCAAAGGTGAGAGCTGAAGACACTTCCATCGCGATTAAGAATTGGCTCCTCAAAATGGAACTACGCAAGTTCCCGTAGCACACGTGAGTTGCCACTCGGTTTTCAGGACGGCTATGCTGAGCCCTGGTGGTGTAGTGGGGGAGGCATGGAGCTGCTAATGTCAAGGTCAGGGGCTCCAGGCCATTAGGTGATCCTGGGAAGAAAGAGTAGGCTTTCTACTCCCTCAGACACCCACAGGCAGGTTCCTGAGGCAGCACCTCGTCTTCTGTGTTCCGGTTGTTTAACCCATTATGGATTCCTGACCAGGGTGACTCCTGGCTTGTGAGCAGTCCGTCTGCAGCATGTGACGGTCCTACCCCTACACCTCAGCTCCCAGGACAGGAAGGCGTTCCGTTTGTCCCTGTCCCCGGGGCACGGGGCCGGAGGACTCATTCCTGTGTGCTCTTGGCAAGCTTCCCATCAGACGCTGGATATGAACTCGCACCCTGGAGCCAGAGCTCTGTCTTCTTCATTTGTTAAAGGGATCTGCGGTTTCCTCCCCATTTGGGGATGAGTTGTTTTGTTTGACCAGGCTTAGTGAGCTCATCCCTGTATCGGTTTTTCATTTACGGCATTTAATTATGCATTTCATTTGCTGCAATTAAAAAAAAAGTGATCTGCTCCCTGCCTTAGGTTAGCGCAGATGACTGAATTGGCATTAAAAAATTGGAAGAGTCACTGGCAGGCATCCCCTCAAAATATCAGGGCCACGATGGAGTCCCTCCCACCACTCCCTAGCCATCTCTCTCTCCCCGATCGTGGAGAGCTCCTGCCATCTTTCCTTGGTTTAAAATAGGATGGGGTGAGCAGCAGCTCCCGCCCCAGCTTCCCTACCTCCGTGGATTGCACCCCGAACTCCAGGAAGGAAAAGCAGGCAGGTGCAAGAGACCCCGTTCGTTTGCCCTGGGTCAGTCTGCAGCAAGCGGGACATGGCTGGGAAGGTCTCCCTCAAAGGACCCTGATGGGAAAGTGGCCTTCCGAAGAGCCCAAAGGAAACTCTGCCAAGATCAGGGGTAGGTCATAGCCTGTCTCCCAGGCAATGCTTCAGAGAGTGACACGACGGAGCCAGTAAATTACAGATTCTTCCAGGAATGGTGCCAGAGAACTTGACATTTCACATTCACTCACACATTGGCAGCTGTCACCATGGGTAACAAAATGCAGGCACTACCTACGGCTCAATAGGTAGCCCGTCCCCCAGAATTTAGAAGCACCCATCTTAATCCCTGACAGCCCAGTGTCCAGGGATGCAACTCCAGATGCACTTTTGATGAAACATTACTGCATGCATGTGAGTGTTTATGTGACTGTGCGAGCTGGGCTTAGCATAGAAACTAGACAGCAGACAGCTTTGGACTGTCTAGGTTTGGCTTCAAATATTTTTGCATTCTTCTGTGTGAGTTTTCTTATTGCTAAAATAGGACACTAGCATGAGAGACAGTGTAGAAAATTCAGATGAAAGAGACAAAGAACATCCGAGTCTCCTCATGCAAATGTGATCATTATTACTTTGTTGTAAATCCTTTCCTCTATATAATGCGTTATACTACACAGTTACATGTATTGTACCGTATATGTGTGCATATAAACAGGAGCCTTGGTGGCAGAGTGAGTTGCCAACCACAAGGTCAGCGGCTCAAAACCATGAGCCCAATCCTTGGTAGGAAGACGGGGCTTTCTGCTCTCATGAAGAGTTAGTCTCAAAACTCACAGGGGTAATTCTACCCTATGGTCACAATGAGTTGGATTTGACTCCATGGCAATGAGTGCGAGTATGTGTGCACACACAAACACACACACACATTAGAATAAACTAAAAAGCCAAACCTGTTGCCCTCAAGTCAATTCCAATTCATAGTGACCCTTGAGGACAGAGTAGAACAGCCCAGAGTGTCTGAGACTATAAATCTTTAAAAAGAAGACAGCCTCATCTTTCTCCTTCAGAGTAGCTGGTGGGTTTCAATCACTTGACCTGGGGTTAGCAGCCCAATGTTTAACCCACTATGCCACCAATGTCTACGTTAATCACACAGTATTTTACACACACACACACACACACACACACACACACACACACTATTGTTCCTAAATTTAATGATACCATTAATTGTAAGACACAGCATGAAGTTAACTAACATGTCTTTACTATATTAAATGCCGAAAGAAATATTTTTGCTTAATAATTTTTTTCATTTATTCATTCAATTTCACTCTAGATTGTCCTTCTGAATCACACAGCTCTCTGAGTTTGAATTTATGCATTCTTCATGTTTAATTCTTTTGCTCTTGAAGCTAGAACCCAGCCTTCTGTAGAATGCTGCTCAAAACATAAATCAGAAATCTTGATTTCGGTGTCTTTAAATAGTTGTATGATGGACATATTGACTTTGTTTATATTTTTGTAAATTAGGTGGGGGCTGATATTTCAGATAGTCGACTTTGTACTCAACAGTTTAAGCTACTGATAAACCCCTGAAAGAGTTGGCCCCCTCATTGATGGGTGTGAACTTGGGTGAAATGGAGGATGATTCTCTACTAGAGGACATGCCATATTGAGACAGAGAAAGGCATATTAGGGCTTTGACTTGCATTTTCTATTTCATTAAAATCCCAAATAAACATATTTTTAAAACATTTTATTATGATTTGAAGCAATATTTTCAGAGTCAATAATCAATTTTACACTCAACCATTCAACTCGCCTATTTCAATCCCCTCCAAGCACTATCCTTTAGCCCATTCCCTTCTACTGTTTTCTGTTTTCAATCCTTCATCTATCCTAAGCCCCGTCCTTGAGTAAATGCTGCCCTCTGATTCTTAAATGGCTGGCTGATTATTCTAACACACGGGTGAGTTCAGCTCCAGACCTGAAGACTCCCACTACTGATTCAGTCATCTTGAGCATTTTTATTTACGTTACATTCTTTGAAGATTAGAGCTTTCTCTTGAAAGTCAGTTGGAAGTTCTAAGGCAATTCAATACCTGAGTGGAAGTTCTTCATGGATTAGACACACAGGCCTCTTCTCTCTGTGGGATTCCTTGATCTCTTCCCAGGCTCTTGGCAGTTCCCAACACCTTCAATTGCATTGCCAGACGTGTGGTGGTCGGTTTTCTTAGTCATCCTAAATCATGGTAACATCTTTATAAAGACATATTAATAGATCATCAGGGGTCCAAAGTAATTTTAAAATACTGCCGCCTAGGCTTCCCAATACTAATAACTTTCCACAGAGGTGAGATCCAGATAAATGGACACTCGTACCCTCTGAGATCTGAAGGTATCCTGGACTCGGTACTGACTCATAGATTCCCTATATACAAGAGGACAAAACACTCGCTGGGTCCTGCACCATCCTCACAATTGTTATGTGTGAACCTATTGTTGCAGCACTGTGTCAACCCATCTCCTTGAGGGCTTCCTCTTTTTCTTTTCTTATTCTATTGTATTTTTTATTTTATGTGCCCTAGGCATGAAACCGCTCAGGCCACAATCTAGGCATCAAGCTAGGATGAACAAAGGGCTGCCACTCTGCTCTACCCCTGACTGATAGAAGAGCACCACTATCAGTCAGGTGTCTCTTTGCCCATAGCCAGGGGTCTTTTTCTTTTTTTTAAATCATTTTATTAGGGGCTCATACAACTCCTATTATAATTCATACACACATCAATTGTGTAAAGCACATTTGTGCATTCATTGCCCTCATCATTCTCAAAACATCCACTCTCTACCCAAGCCCCTGGCATCAGCTCCTCATTTTTCCCCCTCCCTCCCTGCTCCCCCCACCCTCATGAATCCTTGATAATTTACAAATTATTATTTTGTCCTATCTTGCACTGTCCAATGTCTCCCTTCACCCACTTTTCTGTTGTCCATCCCCTAGGGAGGAGGTTATATATAGATCCTTGTCATCAGTTCCCCCTTTCCAACCCAGCCTCCCCTACCCTCCCGGTATCGCCACTCTCACCACTGGTCTGAAGGGATTATCCGCCCTGGGTTCCCAGTGTCCAGTTCTGTCTGTCCCAGTGTGCATCCTCTGGCGAGGGTCTTTCTCTTTTCCTCCAACTCTCTGCTTTAGCACGCAGGATGTCCTTTTCCAGCGGCTGATTTCTCCTGATCACACCTCAAAGACAAAGTCTCAACATCCTCAAGTCTAAGGAGCATGCTGGCTGTCTGTCCTCCCAGACAGATTTGCTCATTCTTCTGGCAGTCAGCGATACTTTCAGTCTTCTTTGCCTAATTCAAATGCATCACTTTTTCTATGGTCTCTCATGTTTATTGTCCAAGTTTGAAACACACATGGGAAGGGGTAGCTACTGGTATCCTCTACGTCTGCAGATGAGGACATCAAAGCATTAGAAGACTTATATAATTTGTACAGTTTTTCATAGATTCTAAGGAGTGAAAACGGAATTTAACCAGGTGGCTTGGCTCCAGAGCCTTAGTGCTATGCATATTCTCCCTATGTCGAATAGATGTATAATTGCATAAAGATGCCTTTACATCACACATCCCTTTCCATCTTGCCCATGTCTCGACAAGTTCCTGTAACACACCCTTTGTCATGGCAGCAGGGCTGTGTACATGATGCTTCCGTATTGCCGAAGCTTTAGCTCATTTGCAATGTTTCAGTATTATACAGAATGCTATTGGAAAAGTTCACCCGCTAAAACGTAGCACAGCTATGTGATTATTTTCTTAGAGTCAACTACAGCAAATGGAATAAGTGGGTAGGATGACCAACTCTACTGACATCTCCGGGTGCTTGTTTTCTTGGACATCCACCAACACATTCCAAGTCTGACTCCGAGTGTACAAGCAGTTCTTCACCCTCTGAGCCTGACCACCAGCGCACATCTTTCCAATATTTCAGACTTGAGCTGCAAGCTCAGAGTTCTCCACGACCCTTACTGCAGGCCTGCCGCCTCACATTTGAGAGTTTCTACTCTCCCGCGTCCTGAGCTTGATAATTTGATAGGACAACTTGGGGAAATGCTGTTTCTGATTACACTTTTATTCTAGCAAAAAAAAAGGACATAAAAGAAGAAACAGCAGAGAGGAGTTCTAGAAGAGTCCTCAACATGAAGCTTCCTGTCCCCAAAAAGGGCACATCCTCCACTCCAGCATCAATGTATTTTAATACCAGTTACACTTCTGAGCTCATATGTCCAGTCTCACTCATCTTGTTTAATGATATAAGCACAATCGGTTGAATTTTCTTGTCCACACAGCTAAATTCCAGCCTCAGCCTTCTTGCCCTCAGTGTTGGGCAGATACCAGGTGGTGGGTCTTTCTGGCTTGGCCATCCCACCACCCAAGAGCCATTTGATTAACATTATGTATCAGGTAGGTGTGGTCTGGGATCCCTGCATGAAAAGCAAGAGTCCCTCCTGGTATTGCTACTCTCTTTATTGGTCCTGAGGGGTTTATCTGTCCTGGATCCCCTGTCTCCAGTTCTTATCCATACCAGTGTACATCCTGTAGTCTAGATGGATTTGTAAGGTAGACTTGGGATCATGATCGTGGTGGCGGGGAAGGAAGCATTAAAGAACTAGAGGAAAGTTGGATGTTTCATCGTTACTACGCTGCACCCTGACTGGCTTATCTCCTCCCTGCGACCCTTCTACAAGGGGATATTCAGTTGTCTACAGATGGGCTTTTTTGGATCCCCACTCTGCACTCCCCCTCATTCACAATGCTATGATTTTTTGTTTTTTGATGCCTGATACCTGATCTCATTGACACCTTGTGATCACACAGGCTGGTGTGCTTCTTCCATGTGGGCTTTGTTGCTTCTCAACCAGATGACTGCTTGTTTATCTTCAAGCCTTTAAGACTCCAGACTATCTTTTGATAGCCGGGCACCATCAGCTTTCTTCACATTTGTTTATGCACCCACTTTGTCTTAAGTGATTGTGTCGGGAAGGTGAGCATCATGGAATGCCAGTTTAATAGAACAAAGTGTTCTTGCATTGAGGGAGTACTTGAGTGGAGACCCAATGTCCATCTGCTACCTTAATACTAAACCTATACATATATGCACATAGATATATTTCCCCATCCTCATATATAAATATATTTACATATATACAGGTCTGCATTGAGACCTTTATAAATACCCTTTGCCTCCTAGTTCTTTCCTCTATTTCCTTTTACTTTCCTCTTGTCCCACTATCATGCTCAGCCTTCATTTGGGCTTCAGTAATTCTTCTCGGTTACATTGCCCTTGATCAAGCCCTATAAGGCGTCCTACACCCTCCTTGCCATCGGTTTTGGATCACTTGTTGTTCCCTTGTCCCTGGGTTTGTTAACACCCATTTCTATTCTCCACCTCCCCCTCTCCCGTGTCCCCCCAGAACCATCCGTCCATTGTTTTCTCTTCCAAATTGTTTATCCTGCCTATCATATCTAGATAGACCTGCAGAGATAAGAATATGCACAATAAAAAACAAGACAAAGCAAAACAAATCAACAAAAGAAAACAAAACAGCAACACCAAAAATGAAGAAGAAAAAAGAAAAGCCTGTAAATAGTTCAAGGTCTGTTTGTTGACATTTAGGAGTGTTTTCCAGTTGAATCTGATGGGGTGCCACACCCTGCCCCAAAGTCTATTTTTTGGTATTCCTCGGGGACTTCCTTGCTTTGCTCCCTTTGCTGTTCTGTTGCATGCCCTTAGTGTTTTACCTTGGTGTGGTGGGCTCTGATCGGGTGTAATTCCCTGTGTCTCCAGTGTATGTCCCCTATAGGGCTATGGGTCAGTGAGGGATGTCCTGTTTCATGGAGGACCATGTGGTCCTCTCTGGGTAGTGGCTGATCTGAGCAGGGATATCATCCTCTAGGCTTGGTAGACCAGGATGTACTCCACTCTCTCTTCCTCACTTCCCCTTCATTAGCTCCTGTGTGCTCTGATCAGACATGTGGGGTAGAAAGGGGGATCCAATCACAAGGATCTACATATAACCCCCTCCTTGGGGGACGGACAACAGAAGAGTGGGTGAAGGGAGACATCAGACAGTGTAAGACATGACAAAATAATAATAATTTATAAATTACCAAGGCTTCATGAGGGAGGGAGGTGGGGAAGGAGAGGAAATAATGAGGAGCTCATACCAAGGATGTAAAGAGCAAGAAAGTGTTTTGAGAATGATGATAGCAATAAATGTACAAATTGTGACGAGTTGCACGAGCCCCCAATGAAATGATTAAAAAAAACCCAAACAAAAAACAGATAGGCTCTATAAACCTTTGCCTAGTTCCCAATAGAGATGTTTTTGTTGTTGTTGTTGTTGTTGTTTTTTGAGTAATACAAAAAAGAAAGAAAGAAAGAAAAACAAGAGTCCAGCCAGTGGGAAATGGCCTTGGGTCTAGAGATTACCTTCCAGGAACCAGACACAAAAACTGAATTGTTCAGGTAAAGTGAATCCCACCCTAATCATTCAGATTTATCTAGGACTTGACAGATTCGTCTAGGACTAGCTATAGGAAGCTCCTTACTAATCTGGGACAGTACCAGGCAAACCAGAATGGTGGGGCCACAAGGGAATTGTATGGATGTTATAGATTGAAATGTTCTGTTGACTGTACCTCTCTTTAGCATTGGGTTGATGTTTCGCGATACAAGTGAGGGAGAAACAGAAGAAGGTAGTCTTTTCAGATGGCCCAGGCACAGTGTCCTCACTCTGTGTCTTATGACCACACTGGGGGCTATGGGTGCTTCCAATCAGATGCCACTGATTGGGGACCTGGCAGGGGATGCAAGAAAATCATAGGGACCTGTGGCTACGAGGAGGCCCTTCATGCCAAGGCCGACAATGTCATAAGATTGGAATCAGAAGAGAGCCAGATAGCATTGACTGGACAGGGAAGCGTACTGGGAGTTGATAGCAAGACCTGTTTCAATTTTTAAGTCAGCAAAATGGCAGACTCTTTGTCTGCCATGATGAACACTCCTTTTCGTTCACTCAGATGCTAGGTGCTTGAGGTGGAGCAAGGACATAGATGACTCCGAGAGGGGACTATCCAGGTTCTAGAAAATCCCTCTTTGCCACATATCAGAGCTCTTCTATGATCTTCAAATATTTATTTTTTTAAAGAAACTATTTATAGCTACCACTGCTAGTGTGGCCTTCATAGAATATATAACCTTTTTTTTCCGCTTGAAAATATCCTTAAGAGAAAATCTGTTCCTAGTTTGGGGAATAGCATACCCACCCCCGACCTTTTTAATGTTTGAAATGAATTTGTATGTGACTGAAGGCTCTGTGTTCCCTTCAGTTTTACTCTTCCTCCCTTTCAAGCCATTCAGACCAATATTTAGATCTGAGGAGTAAGAATCTGGAAGGTTGTATTTTATTTTATCTTAGGAAACACTTTTAATTAATTAATTAATTTTTGTGTTAAATCCTCCATTTGTTTTATTCCCCCTTACCCCCATCCCATCTCTCCCCTCTTTCTGTCCCCACTGTGGTCCCTGGCCTCCATGTAGTCATCAAAGCCTTCAGTTTTAAAGGGATCCCTGGTGGTATAGTGGTGGCATGTTGAACTGTTAACCACAGTCAGCAGTTCAAAACCACTAGCAACTCCCAGGGAGAAAGATGAGGCTTTCTACTCCTGTAAAAGGTTATAATCTCGGAAACCCACAGGCCTGTTCGGCTTTATCTTATAGGGTCATTATGATTCAGAATCTCCTCAATGGCCCTGATTTTGAATTTGATCAGGTCTAGGTATCACACTGGGCAATCAGACACATCTTTCCCCCTTAAAGAGGTTTCATGATTAGGAGAGGAGACTTTGGGGTTTGGAGGACCTTCATGTCCAGATCAAACATTGAAAACCAAACCTGTGTCTGTCCAGTCAGCCCTGACTTATGGCAGCCCCGGGTGCTGCAGAATAGAACTGCTGTCTGTCGGGCTTTCCATGTGGCTCTGACTTTGGGAAGTCCATTTCCAGGCCTTTCTTCGAAACACCTCTAGGTGAATTTTCACTTCTAATCTTTCTGTTAGTAGTTGAGTGCTTCATGTTTGCATCAGTCGGGACTCTGGGATCATATCCCACTTGCAATCCCTGTACGGTGGAAATGGCCGACTAACCTCACTGAAGGAAAGCACATCCCAGGTCTGAACAAAGAAGGGAGAGCTTCAGGCAGGGAGAGCTTCGGTTGCGGGGTTGGAGGGAGTGGTGGGAGAGAGGCTGGACATAGCATGTTCCTCTTGGGGACCCTTCTTCATACTTAACCATCAAAGAAAATGATTCAGGGAATGGTTTTTCCAAATATACATTTATGATCCTGCAACTATATTTTTTTAAAAAAGTAATTCTGAGGGAAGGCAATATATATTGAGCATTCAATGCAAACCAGGCTCTGGGCATGAAACTGTTTTGTTTCCAAAAGGCAGTTGGGAAAATACCTGATTATATGCATGAAGCTATGTAAGAGAAGTAGCTATACCTCTATTGCTATAGGATAGGAATGAAGATGCCTCTCCAGGTCAAGTCTCCTTCCCAAGGTAGGTGTGTCCAGTGTCAATGGGCTGGCGCAACATAGAAAATAACCTACTGAGGTCCCTTCCAACCACCCCTCTTTGCCCCCCTGTACCTTCCGCTTACATCCACACCGCGGCCTTCGTGAACTGGGTACTGACAGTGAGCTGGCTGTCCAGAGATGGTTCATTGCTGGTCACAAGAAGTCTGGGAATGATGACAGCACAGTAATAGTTAACATCTTTCAGGAATGGTTATGTCCCGTGTCAGTGCTTTCCTCGTGGGTAAAAGGCACTCTCCCCATCTTCATAGCTGGGGCGCTGAGACTTGCTGGGGTGAGCAGTGTCTGAGGTCTCCCAGCTCAGAATGGACTGATGTGGAACTGTTCTGTCCTCAATGTAGAGAGACAGGTCCTCAAATCCCAGTTAATAACAGACTGCGAAGCACTTAATTGTGTGTGTGTGTGTGTGTGTACATGTGTTTTAAAATAAGCTATAAGTGGCTGGCATTTGAAAATCAAAATCGACATCATCGGAAGTATAAAACTAATGAGGTGGTTGGGATATGGCACAGTGGCGTGTGTGAGCAATTTGCTCAACGGAGGCATGGGGACCATTTAGAGACAGCTAAGAAATGGCTTCTCTAGAGTCACGGTTAAAAAATGATATTCAGAGCTAGGAAGGCAGTCTTTAAGCAATTTCACTATTGTTAAGCTTTCCTTTGATTATAGCAAATAAGTTTCCCTTCAATGGGGGACTTTTCTTATAAAAGGGAAAGAAGAAGCTGGCATTCTGGTGCCAATGCAGCTCTCCCAGAAGGCTGTCCCAGGGCCCGGGAGCTCACCACTTGCCTGAGCAATTCCCAGCGTTCAGCACGGGGTCTCCGCGCCTGACCAGAGAGGCAGCTTATTATCTTCCAGCACATAATGTGTTGCACCCAATGACTGCATTACTGCAAGCCCCTAAATTGTATTTGGACAAAGAATAATTGAACGCTGGACAGAATAACAAATGCCCCGGTCAAGTTTGCTTCATGGGTTTATCGTGTTGTATTAACATGATAGAAATATGAATACTTAAATCTTATCTCAGGTATAGTTTATAACTGCATTAATCATTTACTGTATTCTATATTTTTCATGTCAGTAAGATTGTGAGGAAAAGATTCAATTTTCACAGCACAGTCAGGGAGTGTGTTTTAGATAAGTAAGAGGCCAGGATCACACTATTGTAACATGGCTTTCCATTGCACACCCTATAAAGGGAAGGTTAGCATATATCAAGCAATAGTAAGCAGGATCCTTTAGGCTTCAGGAAAAATAAATCACCAAGTGGTCCGATGCCATCGCCAGGTTTGCCCTGAGCCGATAAACAGTTACAGACTTCTTTCTCCGTGATAGAGCCACACTAGGCTGGCAAGATGCCCGAGTCGTCCAGGCCGCAAAGTGCGTGTCACGTGCCGACTTGCTGTGTCCTTCTTGGCAGGTGTGGAGGGGCAGAGAAGAGGCCAGGCGCTGTCTTTGACCTGGAACTGCCTAGACCAGCGGTTCTCAACCTGTGGGTCGCGACCCCTTTGGGGGATCAAACAACCCTTTCACAGAGGACACCCCAATTCATAACAGCAGCAAAATTGCAGTTATGAAGAAGCAACGAAAACAGTTATATTGATGGGGGGGTCACTATAACACAAGGAAGTGTATTAAAGGGTCACGGCATTAAGAAGGTTGAGAACCACTGGCCCAGAGTCACTGCTGGAAAGAATACTCCAGGGAATGTTGTTCCGGAAAGGGCGTCGTCCTAAGTACAAGGGTGAGCTAATGTCTCCAGGAACAAGGAAGGTATGTTCTAAGGCAGGTGTGTGTGTGTGTGTGTGTGTGTACTGACTTCTCTCCTCCTCTAATCCCATTGTCATCTAATAGACTCCAACACACACGCCCCATCCTCCTGTGTGTCAGCTGGCGGGAGCACCACAGGCTTTGCAGAGATGGATTGGGAGGAAGTAAATCTCCAGGCTCTTCCCCCAGATGCCCCCAGACTCCCACCTTCAGGGATGTATCTGAGTGCTTTAACCATTGAAGCACCTGGGGACCCCTTTCTGTATCGCCAGGTGATAGATAACACACGGGTTCCTCAGGCTGTCAGCATCAAACCCCATCACAGAGCATTCAGATAGTTTTCCCAAATCTCGGGTTTCAGTGCCTCCCGATGAAGGCTAATTCAGAGAACTTCCTTTCTGAATAAACCGGTCGCTGTGCCAGGTGCCAGTTCCCCCCAGCCCTCAGCGTCGGGGGTTTTCAAGCACCTGGTGCGTCCATCCTTTATCTGGTCAGGTTGGTCTTCTAAGCCTTCCTGTTTGCCCAGCAAAGTGAAGCAGAGGTCACCACACAGAGTAACTTATTTCTCAAAGTTTAGGGGGGGAAAAATCAAAACAGCAGGCCATAGAAGAGAAAGGTGAGATGCAAAGACACAAATCACTTCACAGTCACAAAAAATTGCCCCAAAATAGCAGCTTGCAGCTGTGCACAGCAGGGACAGAAAACATTAAACACATGTTAAATAACAAATAGGAGACTTAAATATAGCTAAAAATGGACCTTATTCTGAATAAATCATGCAAGCTGCATCTTAACCGTCCTGAGAATTGTAATGGATCATGTGAAATCTGCCAAATTTGTATTAAAAAAAAAATCTATCGCGTGAGCCTCTGCTTTCAAACGACACCGTGCTCATGTGAAGGAAGCGGTCCCCTCCTCCGGGCCCCTCCAGCCCCGTGCCCCCGCCCATAAGACTACAGCTGGATTTAAGAAATTTCACTTTAGTTAAAGACAAGCAAGACATGCATTTGAATAAGTCTATTTTTTTGTGTGTGGATAAAAACTATTTAACATTCACTTTGCACCGCCTGAGCATTTCACAAAATTGTTCCTTCTTTCTTTGAACGTGTAATGGACTTGGCTCATCCATTCGAACGGCTTTCTGAAAGCCGCACAAGTACATCTCCCCTACTCCGCATCCAGTTTTAGCCTCTCTTAAGACACAGCCATTGCCACCAGGGCAGAGAGATTTTTATCCCGGCTCCTCCGCGGCCGCGGGGGTGGGGGCCGTGGGGGGACCGCCACCTTTTATGAGGACAGGGCCAAATAAACCTCCAGCAGCCCCGGTATTCAAATCCGCCCTCCTCTCCCAGTGTGTGCTGCCTAGATATTTCTGTCTCCAGATTCTTGTCAAGTCCTTTGGCTTGCCTTTAGCGCTTAGGGTCATATTTTGACTTCTTCGGTTTGTCTCTCTCTTGGGAGATTCGTGTCCTTTAAAAGGGCGCGAGGGAAGTGTGAGGAGACGTCTTAATTTGGCCTTTCTTTTTCCTTTGGCTCCCACGCCACCCACCTGGGCGCGTGCATACGCATGCCTGTGTCCACACACACAGGTGCCGGATGCACCGATGGGGTGCCTTCCCTTCACGGTGGCTGTGGACATCTTCATGGAAAGGGGGCTGCGGTCGCACCCGCCCAGCAGCCGTGGACCCCCGTCGCTGCATGTATAGATGCACACATTTGTCACCAACAACCAGTTGCCAAGACGTCTCGTGGGAAGCAGAGCCCTGAGCGGGTGCCCACAAGCTCGCCCTTTGTAAATAAGCCCCCCCCCACCGAACACGGCCCCCCTATCCCTCATGGGAGCCCTCTCCCCGCCTCCGTTCTCACTCCGAATATTCATAATGCTCTCTTAGCATGAAGAGCGAGTATGTGATTTTGAGGGCAAAAATATGGAATGAGGAGAAGTCGAGGAAATTTAGAATGACAATAGTAATAAGGTTGATGATGCTGGAACAAAACAAACCAGGAGGAAGGCAGGGAGTCCTCTGGGAGCAGCATCCTCTGGAGGCTTCTGCGGCCCAGCCGTCCCCCCTTGGCTGTACACAGCGCGTCTCCAGCGAGCGGGGCTCAGATGGGGTCTCTCCAAAGGCAGTCAATGCTCTCATGTACTGAGAAGTCATAAATATGGAATATACTGCACCGCTGCTTCCATTTCCTGTCTTTCAAGGATCTGGGTGAAATTACAGATGGTAGTATAAGTAGTGATTTAAAACGAAAAGGAGAGAAAGCGATGTGAAAAAGGAGGAAGGGAAGGGAGGCTGGTGGAAGAAGGAAGAGAAGGAGCCAGGCAGGGACCGGCAGGGAAGGGAGGGGAGCCGGGGAGCACCGGTTGGTTTGCAGGGTGGAACCATCTCCCCCGTGGCAGCCGAAGGAGAGGGGGTGAGTCCACCTCATGTGGAAAATTGTTCCGTGGCTCTGGGCTATCAGTCCCTTTGGTTCCTTCTGGGGGAGGCTTGGCTACTTACCCCCTTCCCAAGAGGATTTCTAAGCTGCCAGCTGCCCCCCACATGTGCACCAAAGGCAAGTGTTTTTGGAATTTTCCAGCAGGGCATTAGCTCAAGAGAGAAGAACCCCCCCCCAAGGAGTACTTGCCATGCTGGTGGGCCACATCAGCCAAGCCCTACTTTGATATCATTATAAATCAAAATTGTAAAAGCCAGGAAGAAAATGAACAGCAACCCCAATAGTGTGCTTGCGGTCGAAGTGCCCCCATGCAGCTGAGGAAGTTAATAGTAAAGTCTGAAATGTCGCTCTATTAGCACTCGGTGTTACCCCTCCCCGGCTCCCCCCCACCCGACCCCCGCCTTTTTGAATCCTCAGTGACGCTCTTTCTGTATCTGTGCCTCCGTTTGGGCTTTCCTGGCCTCGGAGATTGGGAGTTCGTCTTCTGCTCTGTGAGCTTTTTAATCTGTTCCTTTATAATATTCCTCCTCTAACTTGCCCAATATGATTCATTTCGTTGGGATCTTGTTTTATTTTTAAGTCATCAATTACTCAAACTTTGTAGGCCTATCTATCCTCAACCATCTGGACCCCATACCTTATTTTAAAGCATGTTCGAATAATGACAACCTTCTTTTCTCAATTAATTTATGGGCTGTGGGGACCATTTTTCATTTGTTATCATGCACTTCCATTTGATCTCTCCTATCTTTCTTCTGCATCTGCAACCCCGGCGTATAAATCTTCCACTCCGGCATTGTCATGGTGCCCAAGATATAGAGGTATAACTCCCTATTAGTTCCACAAAACTGACCTTAATTTCTAAAAATGGTATCAGATGTGAATAAAGTTTGGTCCGATGATTTGTTTTGATTTACTTTGCGCCACTTATCTTTGAGTTTCCCTCCTACTTTCTTTTATCTAATTTAGACAGTGGAGTCTTCCGGTGTATCCATTACCTCCCTGCCAGCGCCGCTCCTCAGAGAGATGGGGCGAGGAGATTTGGGGCTGCGGGTAATAATATGTGGCCTGTGGACATGCTTGAGGTGGGTTTGTGTGGTTTTCTGTTTTATTCAAGTTGACCTGGAAGCTGCAATATCTTTCCTATTTACAAAAAGAAAAAAAAAGGAATATTTTCCAACAGCCCGACTACATCAGGTTATTGGCTATTGTATCTGAGACATGCTGAATAAAAGTAAGCATGCAGAGCCAAGGAGCTTTTATGTTCTGCTGCTATGTTGACGAATCGGGGGTTTGGAAAGACCCAAATCTCTCACCAACCATTTAGGGGAGGCTGGCTTTGGATTTCAGAGGGGCTGTGGCTCACAAAACAGAATCTCTGCGTGTGTGTGTTTTGTTTTACATAAACAGACTTCTGTCCAAACGAAGAAATGCTAATGAAGCAAAAACCGCGGCCAGATGTTTATTAACACGTCTCAGGTTCATGGGATTTGGAGAGTGTGCAGTTTTCATGGGCTAATTTAAAAAGGGAAACACCTTTATTGGAATAATGGCCAATTATAATTGCCGACTTTGCCTATTCTTTCTTGTGCCAGTGGGGTTGGGGTCCTGCCGGCGGCTCCTCAAAGTGGGGGGGGGGGTGTGATACGCCCTCGCTGCATCCTGGCGTGGCTGGGTTTGAGGCGTGGCACGTCAGCGGCATGTGGTGTCCTGAGACACACCCACGTGCACACCCTACAGGAACCCCATGTGGCTGGCTGCACAGAGCCATTTTTCTCCCCTTTTTTTGTGTGTGGAGTTTGGGTTTTATATCCCAACGTGAGCTTTTCTTCTCGCTTTCCCATCCGCCGCGCGGGTGCCTATTGGTCTGGCGACCGGCAGCAAGGACCTTGTGCCAAGCAGTGGTGCTTCTCAGGAATGCCAGCAAGCTGCGGGACAGGAAGAGGGGCTGTCAGGCCTCAGCGTGGTGGCTTCACTCTGGGCCCCAGATTCAAACTGTGGAGTCATAAAACGGAATAGCACCATATAAAACTCCGCGTTTCATAAGACAAATATTGCTCTATGCATTCATGTCCCTTGCACTATGTTAACTGTAGGAAGAAATGGAAACAGTTTTAGTGACCCCCTGGGACCTATAAAGGCTATTTCTGAGTCTGAATCTTGCTGTTTAATTTAATCATTTATTATATTAATATTCAAATGGGCTGCATCTTATTAGCTACTGCAAAGATGTTAGTATGTCTGAAATAAATACCTAATTATGCTTTTGAAGAGAGGGGTTCTAAAGACTTGGGTAGGGTTGTGCTAATAGAACAGTTAATTTGCAGATTTTTCTGCAGAAATCAGCAGTTTGAGGTTGTTGTTGTTGTTGCTTTGATTTTCTCTTTTAAAAAATTAAAAACAAGGATTGAAGACCCACTGAGAGGCTTACACAGCAGACCCTACTGCTATCGACCCCCCAAGCAGCCCCGGGGTCCTGAGGTTTGGTCTCAGCCCTGGCGTGAGTGACTACCTCCCAATGACCAGCGCCCTCGGCTCCTGGCCGCACAGATGGCAGGGGCTACTTTCACCAATGGGCACAACGTGAAAGGATGCTTCTCTTCGGTGGAGGGGATCAGGGGTAGCCTCTTGGAAACAAACAAACAAACAAACAAACAAACAAACAAACCGAGTCTCACATGCCAATATTTCTTAACATGACTGTTTCTTTATTCTCTGCCTCTCAGCTTCTCTCTCTCTCCCTTTTCTCCCCCCTACCCCGTCTGCTCTCTCTCTCTCTCTCTCTCTCTCTCTCTCTCTCTCTCCCCCCCACTTTTTCTCTCTCCCTCCACTCTCCTCTCTCTCTCTCTCTCTCTCTCTCTCTCTCTCTCTCTCTCTCTCTCTCTCTCTCTCTCTCCCACCGCCCACCCCTTCTGTCTCTCTTCTCAGTACAAAATCAAAATCTTATGTAGGTCATTGATTTTTACATCCACAGACAATGGCCACCAGCCGTTGGCAGGCAGCAGACCAGGCCATTTTGCACAGAACCTGCAGGCTCAGACACCCCGGGGGAAGGGGCTGGGGACACCAACCTGGAGTGTCACCGGGCTCTGTCTGAGGCCAGTGCCTGGCAGCAGCCATGCGGAGTCCATTCTCCCAGCGCTGAGCATTAGTTTCATGAGGATGGATGATGCGGCTGGCATAATATACACAAACGGTGCCGATAAATTCTGCAGTAAATGTATACACTGCATTTGGAGCAGTGGAGAAATTAGTGGTTAAGTGCAAAAGTTACAGTCTGAGAAACCGGGAATTACACGTTACTATCTTTCTAAAGTAACTGCCACTGGAGTTGCAATCAGTCTTACTTTTATTTTCTAAGATGACTAAAATGGTATCTCCCCTAATACCCAATTAACGGCTTCATCGTTTGTTTTTCCCAGATAAATAGGAGAGCCAAAGGTTGGAGTCCCAAGCGTGTGACCAAAGGTGGCGGTGTCCATGGGTGGGAAGGGCTTTAGTTCCCCCTTGCTGACCTCCCTTTAACCTCTAAATTGACCTAGAATGAGTTTATTTTTCTGCTCCTCGCGTGGATGACTGTCTCAAGAGAGGGGGCCCTCTCTTCTTCTCGGAGCATAATTACATTGAGGCTAGAATTTGCTTTCGGCTGCGCCGTGCTCGGCATCACTCCTTGTTCTCTTGATGTGCTTCCTTCTGCAGCCTCACGCGCCTCCTGCACCCCTGGCTAAGGCGCCGGCCCCCTCCATCCCGTCCGCCTTTCTTGCACACCTGCTAGAGGTCGGCTCCCAGAGGCACTCCTGACCCACTCCAGGGGCCGAGGGATTCACAGAAACTCATGGCCTGGCCCTCAGGAAGCTTTCTGGCATACATCAGGCGCACTTGATTCCTGCTGGTGATTATGGGGTGCCTATTGAGGCTGATGAGAGAAGAAGTCTACCCTGGGGTGCGGGGTGCAGGTACTCTGGGTGCACAGTCTGCAGGTACCCTCCTGTGCTTAGTGCGAACAGGTTTGTCAGCTCACGTCATCTTTACCACGGTCCATGGAGTGGTCAGAGTGTTCCGTCTTCCCACGAGGCAGCAGAGAGTTCTAAAGCCGGGACAGTGAGTGGCCAATTGGATGCCAAAGCATCTGGCAATGCACCCACATCTTACTTCTCTCCAAACACTTTTAGGAAACACCGGGCCTGAGCACAAGAATCTGCACTGAACTCCATGGGCACTCAGTCAGCTCGGGGCAGAGAGCAGTTAAAAGCGATGACCAGAGATGCCCAAGTGCTACGACGCCACACAAGGTTGTGGTTCTGGCCCCTGGGGAAGGGTTTCTAAATGCTCAGCCCGCTGCTGAGAAGGACATAACCCCTCCATCCATTTTTCTGAGCTCCCTCTGGGATAAGAGGCGGGCAAAGTACTCACACAAGCACATCCAGATGCTGTAGCCAAAGCTTGAAGGGCTTGCCTGTGCACCCATGTGGCTGGTACATAGAATTAATCACATTTGTTGGTCTGTTTAATCTTGCTGTGGTCCAGCTCTCCCATCCTGCATGGCTTGAAACCAGCTGCCATGATGTCCTGCCTGAAAGAGCCCTTCCTCTCCCTCTTCCTCTCCAAACCCTTCTTAACATATACAACTCTCTCAGATACCTAACTAATTGATGTGTTCATTGCCTCTTTCTCCAACTAAATGCAAGTCCTTGAAAAAAAGGGACCAGGACTTGCTCCCTGATTTGCAGTGTAGAATGAAAACAGGGGCCTTTGTTGAAAATCAGTAAGAATCCTAGGACAGCCACAGCATAGCATTAAAAAAAAAAACTGTTTGGGGTGGGGGTGGGGTGTAAGGTTGCCCGTGCTTACAGCCAGCCTGGGAAAGAACATGCTGAGTGCTGACTAGTCCAGTCCCGCGTCCCCAGTGCCCAGAGCAATACCCAGCCCCATGCTCAGCACATATTGAGCAGTGACGGAGCCCCCATTGGGAGGCATTCGCGTTGTCCTCATTACCAGAAGAGACCAGGCAGAGAACCCCTAAACTGAGGGGTAAGTGGATAGGACTGTTTCCAAAGACCAGAGTCCAGATCTCTCTTGACCATCGGTGTGTCTCAAAGTGTAAGAATGACATGGTGGTGGCATCTGACGTCTAATTTCACCAGGGGGAGAAAGAAGCACCATCAGCATGAGACAAAGGCTGATTTCGAGGAGGTGGAATTCAGACCTGTCTGTATTCTGCAATCTTCTTTTGTCTTTTAATCAGTTCTGATACCAACCATCTCTCCCACAGCACTCTCTACTTCTTTGCTGTGTTTGCTGTGGTGTAATGGCTGTGCAGAGCTCATAAGCAATACGCATGGTTATGGGGCTTATTGGGGGTGGTTAACAGGTGACAATTCAGGATCAGAAGTTCCTCAGAATACAGCACTCTGTAAGGACAAGCTCTTCTCAGCTGTGCCCATAGGCAGGGCAGTCTGATTCTCAGCCTCTCCTGGTCATTTCAGCCTGGCCTGTGCCCTGGTTGGGAGACTGTTACAAAGTTCTTCTAGTTGTGGCCATTAAATGCTCAGGGACCTCCTACTCGGCCAGGGAGTCTCCTATTCAGAGAAACTCAGCCTCTCACTTCAGGAATGTTCACCTCTCTGTCTTGTTCTTGTTAGCTGTTTCTGCTGCTGACCTTTTTCTGCCCTGTCTCTCATCATCTCTAGTGGCACAGATCTCTGTCTCCTGTATTGAAGAGATAGATTCTCGGTGCAGAGACCCAACTCTAAAGGACATGCTCCATCTCGGGTTTGTCTCTTTTGATGATGTGAGAGCCTCTTTGTGTCTCTGGGATAGCTCATCTCAAGTCTATCACAGGATGGTAAAACTGGCCAATTGCCATGTTAGGGCTACAGACACCTGTTTTGCATGCTGACACATCCACAAAGCTGCCTTATACCTTATTTACATTACTAGCAAACTCTTCAATATCCTTTGTGGACCACAAACACCTCACATTTGCATAGTCCTACCCAGTCATTTGGTGGGAGTTACACAGAATAGGACCAGAAGGGCCATATTAAGTGATTCACTGTACCACAGCCACTCTTGGGTTCTGCTAGCTATTGGTCCTTTCATATTCACAGGTATAACTTCACCCACCTTCTCTTTCTCAGACCCTTCAACATAAATGAAAACTAGTGGGGATTATCCCTTGTCTCCTTCACTTATAGTTTGAACACTCACATGAAAGCATGTAATCTGGCTGATTCATGCCTTTCTTTCTTCCTTCCTGTTTTAAACAGACAGCTTCTAAATTGCCGGTTCCTATCAAACCAGTATTTGAAGATGTTCATTAATCTGAATACTGCTCTGTTTCAGCATCTGCATCTATACGCAAAGACCAGTCAAGAGCAAGCCATCAAATTGCAGCAATTTGTACCAGATCATGGTGTCAGACATATTTTTCTTGCTGTGGTTGTGTTTTGGTTAGTTTGTGTTTAGCCATTTAAACTAGGTCCATGTATATCAATGGGACATATCCAAGTTCACCCAACAAGAGGCACATTGCTTTCTGCTAAATCAAAGATAACTGGATGATTGAGAAATAAATGAACAAACAAAATATACAAGGCACTGTGGGGTATAATGAGGATCCCTGGTGGTGTAGTGGGTTGTGTGTCAGACTGCTGATTGTGATCAGCGATTCAAAACCACCAGTGACTCTGTGGGAGAAAGAGGAAGCTGTCTACTCTCATAAAAATGTGTGGTGTCTGAAACCAACAAGGGCAGTTCTACTCTGTCCTGTAGGGTCATTGTGAATTGAAATTGACCTGATGGCAGTGAGTTGCTTTGTTTGTTTGTTTGTTTATGGGGCGCAGAGATGGGAGATATAACTTCTATAGGGGAGATCAGGCAGGGCTTCTGGGAAAGTTGTTATTAGTTGTGGTCCAGTTGGCTTCAATTCATGGAAACCCTGCGAACAACAATGACACCTTCCCAGTTCCATGACATCCTTCAATCACACGCAATGAGTTCATTGTTGTGCCAATCCACCTTGCCGAAGGCCTTCCTCTTCCTCACTGATCCTCTACTCTGCCAAGCATGTTGTCCTCCTCCGGTGACTGAGCAAGTGAGTCAGATAAGTATCTATTGGGAGTCATGACGTTTTCATTGGCTAAGATTTGCAAGCGGATTGCCATGTTTTTATTCCTAGATTGGCTTATTCTAGACGTATCACTAAAACCCTTGCACCATGGATGATTCACCTGGTATTTTAAATACGAGTAGCCCAGTAACACACACATCACCTAGTTCTATTTCAAATAATAGATATATTTAAATATAGAATCAGTCTCTCCGGGAGATATGACTGATGAAAGGTGGGGAATGATTTCCAGCTGTGTTATGGGGGGCTCGACCGAGTGCACAGAGTACAGTGGGAAGTGGCCTAGGGTCCAAAGCCCACCCTTTCTTTCCTCTCTGAAAGAAACTAGACTTGTCCTAACCCTGTATTTACCGGACTTTGGTGCTGCTGTTGAAGAACGTCTCTAAGCAAGAGAGGAAAGTACCACATTGGCAAGTTTTAATATCCCAGAACCTCCCAGAAGCTCACATGGGGATATGAAGGCTGTGATCGATCTATATGAAGGTCTAGGTAAGTAGCAGGTAAGTAGTAGATTTTCTTTGATGAACAAGAAAGGGCTTCTAGAAATGCCCACAAAATTATAGGCATGCTTTTAATAAGCCTGATGGTGGGTGGAAAAGTATCTTTGATTTTTTTCCTTGTACTTAATATTTACATGCAAATTTGTAGGACACTCTGTCCTGGGTGCCAGCACATGACACTGGCCTTCAAAGCACTCCCCCACTCACCCCTTGTGCCTTGTCTTCTACTCACCTGGGAGGACATCTGCCATGCCGCATGGCAACCTCAGTGGATTCACAGCTGGCTGGAGGATGCCCAGAGGAGCGGGGGTCAGGATCTGCTGAAGGGCATTTGATTGCCATTGGCTCCAGTATTCTTCTTGTGATCTCTGAGAGCCTGCAGTCTCAGAGATCCAGGTTGCGTTTGCAATTTGATCCTTGCCCTCCATGGTTCTTTCATTAAGTCACCAATTAATTAACTGATTCTTGGGGGGCGGGGGGGACATACTATGATCATGCCGGCAAGTCGGCTCTCACTCACAGCGACCCTTCGCACAGCAGAAGGAAACACCAGGCCACACGGTGCCATGCTCGCAGTTGGTCTTCAGTTCGAGCTCACTGTAGCCGCTGTCGGTGCATCGCAGTCCTTGTCTTCACTGCCCCTCTAGTTTACCAAGCACCATGTCCTTCTTCAGGGCCCGGTCTCTCCTGACAACGTGTCCAAAGTCCCTGACCCAGAGTCTCGCCATTCTTGCCTCTAAGGAGCATTTGGCTATATTTCCTCTAAGATGGATCGTGCTATTCTTTTGCCAGTCTGTGGTACTATCGTTGTAGGGAATTCAAAAACGTCAATGCAATGATTTTGCACCTGCGGAGGCTCCAGTCTAAGGTGGCTGGCTGCGTTACCAGAAAGAAGCAGCAGCATAGCAGCAAAACTGACGCTGACGGCAAGCTGCAGAAATGAGAGGGGGTGAAGCCATGGTGCACTGAAGGTAGTGATCAAGGAAGGCTTCCCAGAGGAAGCGGCATATCAGCTGGAAAGATTTCTGAGCATCTACCAAGTTTAGAGCCAGGAAGGGCTTGGGTCTGAGTCAGAGACGTTTGTGCCTGGCGCCTTTGACCAGCTCCCCAACAGGCCCTCCCTCTCTGCCAGTGCTCTCCCTAGGGATGGAACCCACCCTGCAGTTTGATGAGACGAGGGAAATCTTACGCATTGTCAGAGAAACACGGGGGCTGGAAGAGAGGTCAGAGCAGCAGTGACACTGGGGAGAAGTGGCCTTGCACCCCACAAAAAATGAGTTCTGCTTTCGATTGGCTTCTGTGTCCAGGTTCTGCACATGTAGGATCATTATTACTGCGTGTCTTCCCCTCACCCCTCTTCTCCTTGAATGAGACCAGATTAGATTCTCATCAAAAGTCCTGGGGGTGGGGGATGGATGAGAACATTTATGTAAATCAGTCTATGTTGGGGCAGCCACAGTTAGCCCAGTAATATACACTCCTATTACCCTCCGTGGGACCCGCGGAGGATCAATGGAAGGGTTTAACTACCACACAACGAAAAAACATCCATTCCTGCTGCCTTCAAGCAGCCATCAGCAGGCTGTGTATATGTTTCCCTCATTATTTGGATGTGCCGTTTGAATGTTGTGATCAGTGATTCAGTGCACATGATTCATCAGGAAGACATTTGCTCGGCAGACATGTGAGGAGCTGTCTGCCTCTTCAATCTCACTGACAGGGCAAAAATGCTGATTTATAGTAAATCATTAAAATCTGCTTATTATGGCACGGCTTGTTCCTCTCCTCACTTCAAGCCTGCAACTTGATCTGCATCATGTCTCGTACAATCTTATCCTACAGCAAGCAGATATTTAAACAAGAGAGAAAGCATCCTTCGTCTTTATTAGTGCATATGAAAGGATATTTTGTTTAAAGAAGACTAATTAAGAATGCAGACGATCTTCTTGCTCAGTTTCTTTTTTTGGGGGGGGTTACAAAATAAAGATCTAAAACATGTATATGGAACAAAGAATTATTGTATGAAAACAATGCTTAAGAAGGATGATGCAGGCCATATTTTTATCACCATAAAATATCAGTTTGCATATTGCCAAATGATTGGCTTGGGTGGGGCTGGTGGTCGGCTGACAGGGAAGCCATGTGGTCCACTATAGGAAGGCCACCAGCAAGAGGTGAATGCTATTATTGGGCTGTGCTCCAACATGGTGACAATGGCTACAAGGCTTTCAAAATCATTGGGAAAGTTTTCTTCTTTAAAGGAGTGCTTGGGTGGAAAACATAAGACGGGGCTGTGTTGCATGCTAGGTAAACAAAGAAATAACACAAAGAGTTCTATATTTTTTATGTGTTAGTTACAGTAAAAAAAATCTAATTTGATGCCTGGGGACAAAAATCCTTGCAACTGAATTACAAAGAATTGAATAAACTGACTCAAAATTAATCCATACAGATCTGTCCCCTTAATAAGACTAATTCCAGAGAACAAAGCAGAGCATAATGCATTTTAAATTAAGTTGGAAAATGCATAATTTATATTTGTTTTATTTCTTCATATTTTAAGGCAGGTACATTCCAGAATGCTAAGAACCAGAGAAAAAGGGCATGCTTCTGTCTGTAGTTGGGACTTTCCCCATTCTAATGAACCTTGTTCCTCTTGCTCAGGAAATGAGAGGCTCATCACCCAAAACAGAGGGGCACTGTGGGAAGGGAGGGTGTGACGGGACCGCACTGGGAAAGGAGAATGTGGGGCTGAATTCCTAAAACAATCCATCAATGCAGAACAATGTAGGAGTCCGGCCAGCTGCACGGGTGCATTGGGACTGCTGCTCCTCCTGTTTTGCTTCGTCTCCAGTGGTGGTTTTAGGAGAACCCAGGGTGAAAGGAGAAGTCTCAGGTGGAGAAACTGCTGGTGGCCACGTGGGAGACCCTGATCCTGCTGCTCCAGCCCCTGGAGGACTGGGCGGCTGGAGGCAGCTAACCCGGCACAAGGCAGGGAGCCGGCTGGCCTGCCTGCCAGACAGCACTGTGTGTGGTAGGGATGAGGGAGGGCCTGACTCTGCCACCAGACGTGGACCCCTCCTTTTCCATTTGTCTTGCTGTGCTTTTCTTTTCTTTTTTTTAATTTAATTTTTATTTTATTGGGGACGCTTGCACCTCTTTTCACAATCTGTACATATATCCATCGTGTCAAAAATTAGTTTAGGTGAGCAGACACAGCCTGGATAGAATGACCAAAATCGAATACAAAACCTTAAAACTACTCTAGAAGATAAATTGCTTTTAAGGAAAACTTTTGCTAATTGGTTCAGTCGTAAAGAAAACAAAAGAAACCATAACGAAGCCCTGCCTAATTCTTGGTCACCTACTGGGTAGTGGATACTGGACCAAGGTGTCTGCACACAAGTTTCTTTTCTTTATCATGGACATCTGCACTCGGTGCTACTGAAGAAGATTAAGTGCATGATGGGTCGACAGGAAGACAAACTGCTCAGTCCTGGAAGCAGTGTGGCGAGAAGGCTCCTTAGGTGAGGATAGGAGCACTTCTTCTTGTGTACTTTGGCTACATTGCCAGGAGAGCCCGTCCCTGGAGAAGGTCCTCATGCTTGGTGAAACACAGGGGCAGTGAGAGAGAGGGAGGCCGTCAAGGAGGTGGGCTGACACGGTGCCCACAACAATAAACCCAAGCAGAAGAACCGTGTGAGGATGGCACAGGGCTGAGCGGTGTTGCCTTCTGTTGTGCAGAGGGGGCTCTAAAGTGGGAGGAGCTTGAAGTCACCTGACAATCACAAACAAACAAACAGAATGCCTCCTGCAATGTGGGGAGAATTGAGAGATGAGGGTCAGAGTCAGGCACCTCTGAACCCCAGATTGGCACACAGACTTCATTTCTCCTGGGCTCTTGCATCTGAATAGAAATGAAGTCCACTAAAGAAGAAAGAAAGAAAGAAAGAAAGAAAGAAAGAAAGAAAGAAAGAAAGAAAGAAAGAAAGAAAGAAAAGAAAGAGGAAATCCACTCCAGTTCAGGAATGTACTCACTGTCTGTGGTCACAGACCTATATTTCTTAGTTCAGAGGACCAGAGGAAGACTGATGGGGTCGTTGATCAAGCAGAATCAACATTTCACAGCAAACATTAGATATTTTTAAAAAATCATTTTATTGGGGGCTCGTACAACTCTTACCACAATCCATACATACATCCATTGTGTCAAGCATATTTTTACATTTGTTGCCATCATCATTCTCAAAACATTTTCTTTCTACTTGAGCCCTTGATATCAGCTCCTCATTTCTCCCCTCCCTCCTCACTCCCCCCTACCTCATGAACCCTTGACAATTTATAAATTATTATTATTTTTTCATGTCTTACACTCTCCGACATCTCCCTTCACCCACTTTTCTGTTGTCCATTCCCCAAGGAGGAGGTTATATGTAGATCCCTGTTTCAGCTCCCCCTTTCTACCCCACCTTTCCTCTACCCTCTAGGTATCACCACTCTCAGCACTGTTCCTGATGGGACTTTTTAAAGCATCTGGTTTGGAAAGTTTGTTCTGCCTCTGTCTGCTCCTTGGAATCTGTAGTCAGAGAATACTTATCAGTCCTATCTTATAACCTGTTGAAGTTATATGTATTGCTTTAGGAGATTGAATGAAATTCCAGTTGGTTGGGTTTAAAGCTCAGTTATTTAAGAGTTAATTATAACCGGTATGAATTGTTTACACTTGCTGAACTTTGCTATCTGTTTAATTACTTACTGCTTCTCTCTGTGTGTGTGCACATGTGCATACGTGCATGCATAAGAGAGAGAGAGAGAGAGAGAGAGAGAGAGAGAGAGAGAGAGAGAGAGAGAGAGAGAGAGATCTCAAGTTTGTCAGATAACCTTTTAGTTGATGTGACACTTTCTTCTCTTTCTTCTTAGCTGCGTGATGCACTTTACTCAAACACTCAAACACCTGGTCTTCTCCCTTCCTAGCATTGATCCCACAGTCTCTTCAACATGGTTAATGGTTGTGAAGGATTCCAGGCAGTGCAATGGTTAACACACTCAGCTGATAGCCAAGTGGTAGAGGCTGGTTGGAGTCCACCCAGAGGAGCGTCTGACGACAGACCTGGACACCTACTTGGGACACCTCAGCCATTGGAAACCGTGTAGAGCGGTCTCAGCGGGCACACATGGGTCGCCATGAGTCAGAATTGACTCAGGGCAAACACCACCATCACGGACAGATGACGGTAAGGGTGCCCAAAGACAATCAAGGATAGAGCTGATTGGCCATTCCAATGACAGTGATCACCCTTCCTCCAGGTCCTGCGATAGATTCCCTGCTACGGGCACAGCCTTGTCCTTGTTTTGATTTAATCCCTTTTTATTGGTGTTCTCACAAAATCAATCTTCCCCCATCTTGGCACTCTTTCAATCTATGTCGATATGGAGTGGGAAAGAGATGAAGCTTTCTACCCAATGAACGCATTACGAGCTCCAAAATTCACGGGGACACTTCTGCTCTGTCCTGTGGGGTCGTAGGAGCCAGAATCGATGCTGTGGTAGTGAGTTGGTTGGTTTGGGCTCGGGGTATTCGGACAGTAGGCAAAGGGAGCTTGTGTGCAGACCCAAGGATTACAATCCCCTCTCCCCTCGTTCACACAAATCACTCCGCAGATGGGTTCCATGTCACAACCCGGGCACCTGTGTTTTTGCCTGAACCTGGCTCCTCCCTTTTTCTTGCCAACTGAGACAAGTGTCTTGTCATCCAGAGATGACCCGGCATCCACACTAGAGAATCAGGGACAGAAGAAGGAGCCAAGACAAGATGGAGGCACCATTAGTGCAAGCCCAAATGTGGACAAAAGCCAATGGGCACAGGGGCTACGGGGTCTGTCTTGTCCAGTTTCCAGGTGACTCCTCTCCTTTATTGCTGCTCCTGGGTCTATTCCACTGTCTGGCTGCTCCGATGGGAGGCCACTGAGGTAGGGGAGCAGGAGGACACATCTGACATCTGATGTATCCAGTGATCCTGAGAGAGAGTGTGCGTCCACTGTGCAAAAGGACCCCACAGAAGATGTTCAATTTATCATTGCAGTTGTGGGAAAGCCAGTTGTCATTGAGTCAGTCCTGACTCATGGTGACTTTATGGGTGTCAACGTAGAACTATGGTTCCTAGAGCTTAGTCCAAACTCGCTGCTGTCCCGTTGAAGTTGACTTATAGTGACCCCATGGGGCAGAGAACACCTGTCCCTGTGAGCTTACAAGACTGTCTCTCTTTATGAGAGTAGAGCCTCATCTTTCACCAGTGGAGTAGCTGGCGGTTTCGAACTGCTGTCCTTGCAGTTGGCAGCCTCGCTCATCTCTGCTACACCACCAGGGCTCCTCTCATGGGGTTATAGAGGCTGGTTTTTCAGAGGCTGATCACTGAGTCTTCCTTCCGATGTGTCTTTGGGGGACAGGCTTGTACCTCCCACCTCTAGATTAGCAGCTGGATGTGTCAACGGCAGCATGTAGGGAGGAAGTTGTGTACGGTGGGGGATTTGTGACTCAGAAGACTTGTCTGCCATTCTAAGAAATGGTATTCCATGCAAAGGGTGCTCCAAAGAGAGCTGGACTGAAGCTCAACTTCCTTTCCGTGATCAGCAGGCTAGATTAGTATTTCCAAAGTGGGTGATACTGCCCCCAGGTGGTCTGGAGGTTCTGAAACAAAGCAAGGAGCCAGCAAAAGTGACTGCCTATGCGTTATCTTGGATTACTAGACTGTAGTACCAACGTGTTTAATTCCCAGGGAGGTGCTGAATCTTCTTTTGGCTGCTAAGTGAGGGGTAGACCCACATAACGTTGGGAATCGATGGGCTAGATAAACCTGGACACATGTCTCTACTTCTCTGAATTGCAGCGGCCACTCTGAACACCCCGGGGGAGTACGCTCCATTTCTTTATTAGGAGGCGGCTTCTCAGCAAATTGGGCTGTAACCCTCCCCTTCTCAGCATAAAGCGCTGAGTTCTGCATCAATTTTAGCATATTTATTTCTGGGCTTCCAAGGCTATGTGGTAATAATCATAACAACAGTGATGATATCAACAACAATAACAGTAAGAAACAAGACCAGCTTCTTAAAAGTCATGTGACGGTAGCACCACTGGCAGCGACAACAACACCAATCAAGGCGTGTAAACTCAGAAGCAATGAAGTACTAATGACGCCAACGATACTAATTGCTCGTGTTTCTGCATGGAGCAAGCGCTCCGTGAGTAGGCTGAGGCTGTCCCAGTGACGTCTGAAGCCCCGCTGCCCTGCCTTCAATGCCACTTGCAGGTTGGTGACCCCCCCCCCCCCCAGGGTTAATCATCTCAGGTCCTGTGCCCATTGAAACTTTCCTCCTCTCTCCAAACACCTTCAGATCGATTGCAATGGGAACAACAGGCACAAGGAATTTGAGCCTACCCCCCAGGTATTGTGTGGACCCAGAGGTCCCTCCTGCATGCATTCCATGTTTTAATTCTGATGACAGTGCAGAGAGCTACCACAAATATCTTTATACTGCAGGTCAGACCAAGGCCTACAAAACAATCTTAATTTGGGATTTTCCCCTAGCAGACCCCAGACAGAGCTCTAGATGTTCATTTGAGATGGGACCCCAAGAAGTGAGATGAGGACATGGAGGAGATAGGAAAGGAAGCAAATGGAAAAGCAGGTCAAGGGAGACATGACAAAAATAATAATTTATACATTATCAAGGGGTCATGAGGGAGGGATAGTGGGGAGGCAGGGGGAAAATGAGGAGCTGATACCAAGGGCTTAAGTGGAGCGTAAATATTTAGAGAATGATGATGGTAACAAATGTATAAATGTGCTTGACACAATTCTTGTATGTATGGATTGTGATAAGAGTTATATGAACCCCCAATGAAATGATCAGAAAAAGAAAGGAAACACATGCGCATTGACTGGCCAGTTCTACTTGGCAACTGGGTCTAATTCCGTGGGAGCCTTGTAGAGAGGCTGTCAACATCGCTTTGTTAGGACTCCATGCGGCCCCCTCCTCCCTCAGACAAACTGAGTCACAATGCGGACCTCGTGTCAGCGCTGCAACCCATTGCGTCCTCACCCAGGGCTGCTCCCTCCTCACTGCGGTCTCTATTGTGCACCCTCCTCACAGGTGGACGAGGTTCTTTACACGACCCTGGCTGGGGCCTCCCGTCATCTATTCCCTGTGGTGGAGGCCGCCACTCCCTATACTTACAACAGACTCAGCTCTGCTCAATGGCACTATGACTCTCCATTTTCACGTACCTCTTCTTCAGAATACGTAGCACATCATTCTCTGATGTTTCCATTTTCAGATGTAATGTTTTCAGCCCTTCAAAGATTCGATTTATAAAGATAACAACAATAAGAGGTAATGATATTGAAAACTGCAAAAGCATAAAGGGAGGTGTTCAACTTCCAATAGAACTGACACACTAGGTCCCCTAGTAACTCAAGGACAACCAGGAGAGCTGCCTCAATGGACCTCTTTAGACATCCTCTGCCTGTGTGACTCCCTGTGTAAGTAGTCTGGTGGCTCCCCTTGTTCCAGGTTCAAGGCATTACTCTGACTCCCTGTGTCATCCTGTATGCCATTCACATCTAATCCCACAATTCCTGATGAGTCAGGGCTCCCTACACCTTGCACCTCCAAAGAGACTCATCCTCCTCTCCTGGCTTGCCTTCCTCTCTCATCCCCCACTCAGTTCTTCCTCACAGTCAGCACAAGAAGTCATCCAAGAGACTTCTCATCACAGCCAATGCCTTGCACATATCAGACCTCTGAGCGGAACTCGTGGGGGAGAAAGATAGCATTTTCCCCCAAAACAACAAGTAACTTCATAGTCACATTGGGAGCAAGACCGAAATGTCATCTAACTGGAAATGCAGCCATGGCTTAAAAATCTCCCGTGGCTTTATTATAGGAGGCCAGCCAGGCCTGGGCTCTTAGTAATCGTTTGGAAGGTTGACTAGCAAAACCCAATAGAACACGTGTTCGGTATCGTCCTTCTTTTTCAGCTGATATCCTATGTCAGAAGAAGGAAAATAATTCAGATTCCCCCAAAGGGAGCCAGCCCACTTATTAGTCACAGAATGTGGGCGGACAGGGATTGCAGTGGTCTTTTTCAAAATAGTTCTATTGAGATACAATTCACGTCACGCAAACCAATCGCTTGTTGATGTAGAGATGGATTGTACATTCATCATCACAATCAACTTTGCAACTTTTCTTCCTTCTTCACCCCTTGCTGCTGATTCCTCATTTCTGCCCCCACCTTCCTGTCGGTGTCATTATTAATCACTATTCATCCTGTTGCTGTTTTCATAGGGCCACCCATCCTGTCTGCCTTACACAGGAAAACATGCACAACAAAGACATAAAACGAAGTAGGACCCAGCAATAATGACCCAACACAACAGAGAAAACCTCAATCAGAAAGAAAGCAGAAATCGCTTTTTAAAAAACGGAAGATCCCAAGGGAGATCTCATGACAAGCAGTTAAACATCAGTCTCGTGACAGCTGCTAAAATCCTCTTTACAACGCTCTTTGTCTGATGCGCAGGCTATTTACATCCCTAGACGATAGCCCACTGACTATAGAGAGACTCAGTCAACGCAGGGACCCTGAACATGGATTTTGGACTTCTCCACCCATAATGTTCCACAAACTAGGTATTTAGAATGTAGGCTTTGTACTGTTCCCTCATTACGGCTTAGATTTTATTATCTCCAATCTTTGGCTCGCACAGGCGAAGGTGCTTCTTCTGGGTCGCCAAAGCTGACTTCGATGACTGCGTGCTTCGAGACACCGATGTCTGAAAGACCCCAGGTGCTACTCGTCCTTATAGCCTGGCAGCAGCTCCTGGGTTCATCACAGCTTGCTACAGCACGCACCCCTCCAGTCTACTGTCTCCTCATGAGAGCGAGCGGTGAGTAAGGCCACGCCACAGAGCGAGCTTTCTTATGACAAGGTTGCAATCAAGTGGACACAACACACGTTCATGTATCTATGGTTGATACATGTGCCAGGCTCACCTTAGAGACATCGTGATCATCTTATTGGAGTATGGTATAAATCTCCCCCTTGGGGCATAAAGGAATTCGACTGATGATGTCATTATTTTAGCCAATGGCATATGATTTAAAACACTGCTGAGAAAAGGAATTTATACATGTGTAGGATATCCTTTGAGACCACAATGCATGCCTTGTTGACCTGTGCAACTTGGAAACTGAGGTGACGGGACACTCGTTATGCAAACCAGGAGTGATGGAGACACGGCCATGCTTTCCCTAACACTCATGTACAGAGGCAGAACCATGCTAAAACGTCACACACACACACACACACACACACACACACACACACTGATCACAAGATGGCTGTGGTCTTTTAAAAAGGAAGCCTCTCACCCACAGTGAAACAGGTCAAGGGCAAAGTCGTATCAGGCAGATTAGAATCTTCAAGGTGCTGATCATGACACACGTTTCTCTCCATCGCAAGGAAACCCCCAGTAAGCGCATAGCACCAATGCATGTTGATTAGCTCGATTACTCAGAATTTAAATCTATTAAGCAAAACCGATGGACATTCATTAAAATAATTTAATAGTAAATTGGGTAACCGAATTACATACAAATATAGAGATGATATGAATATAATTAGAAAATACTTTAGATGTAGCTGTATACTACACAGAGAATAATCTCCTAATTGTGACTCCATGGGATACTAATACTAAAATTTGATAATATGTGCTATTTAAAGAAACATTTGACAATTAATTTTATAAAACCGAACTAAGACAAGACACATTCTCTAACTAGAATAAAATAAATCTACAAAGCAAAAAATTAAAAAGAAAAATACTAACAATTCAGACATATTTCTATCTTCTAAATGAATATTATGAAAGGAAATCAAAGCTATAATTGTAAATAATTTGAGAAAACATTATAATAGCAAAAATAGTAATAAGCATATTTAAAATCATGGGATATAACCAAACTTGAATTTAGAGGCAGATTCATAGCTATAATTTTATTACAAAATATAATTGAATAAAATGAATTAAGAATTTAAGAGATGAAATATGAGAATAATAACACAGACCTAATACAAATACTTGGAAGGATGTTTTTAAAGCAGTTCATCTGCAGTTTCTCTGCCATCCTTTTGGGCTTGAAATGAAAACAGGAAGTTGTCAATTAAAGAGGAGTACACGAGGACAGCAGAACTCCCTCCTTTTGGGTGAGTTTCATTCTAATAAATAATGATATGCAAACAAGGATTTAAATAAATAAATCTCACATCAGCCTAATTCAGTTAAAAATACATTACAGAAGGAAGCGGTTATAACAGGAGTAGCTTGGATATTTGGAATTATGTTTATAACACTACATGTATTTAAAGAAGTTTGACAATACCCATGAGATGTCTAAGTGGCATTATTGACACTCAGGATCATTGAAATGCCTGGAGAATTATACAATTTAAATAGGTAGACTATAATAAACAAAACTGAAAAGAAACAAAGCTTTCTCTTCTGGCTCAATGAGTTTAGAGGCAAGAGCTTACCAACTTTCAAAGTGCGTCTAAAGCCCCTGCTTTCTGAATCCTTTCAGAAACAGCAATAGGGTCCCCGCACTGCATGGTGTCAGCTGGGCAGGGCTGCCCCTCTCCCAGACGAAGAGCTCCTCTCTCAGGCTCTCCTTGCGGGCTGCCCAAGGAGGAGCTTCCGTGGACTTTGGATGGTGGGAAGGAACCTTCTCAGGAGGGTGAAGGGTCAGACTGGGTTGGATGCCAGAGAGCCAGGTGCAGAGTTCCTTGGTGGGCCCCTGTGTGCCTTCTACTTGTTGCTCATTCTGCGTGCAGTTTATCTCCCCTCAAGCTCTGCTAGACCACCCCAGGGGCTGAGCATTAGGCTGGAGAAGAAATGGCTCCTACAGAGCTGACAGTTCCCACAGAGGGACCTCTTCCAGGACCTGTCCCTGAACTCCGTCTCGGGTCTTCCTTCAGCTGTCAGATGTCTACCATTCTTCAGATTCCCCACCTAGTTTACTTCTTCGCCTGTCACCCAGGCTGAAGATGTCAGTGTTTCACGGATTCCTCACCTTTTACCAGCCCTGGGAGTCGCTCCTGCAGACCCTCTTACTCACGTAAGTACTCCTTTTAAGCGCTCATGATATTTGTGATGGCTCTGTTTTCCTGGCTGAGTTCTGACAGGTAGAGCAGAATCCCACATGTGTTTTACAATTTGACCATCACGTTTTTCAATCAAATATGGAAAGGACGACAAAGAAACTACAGACCTGGAGAGCAAATGCTTTGAAAATGATGAGGGCAAAGCATGTACAGATGTGCCTTATACAATTGATGTATGTATGGACTGTGATAAGAGTTGTATGAGCCCCTAATAAAATGTTAAAAATAAATAAATAAAAGAAAGAATAAAATATTTTTAAATGGATTATGTTGATAATTGTGCAACTATTTTTAATAAGTTTAAAACATTGAATTGTATAATATGTGTATTATGTCAATAAAACTGTTTAAAAAGATAAAAAAAGAAACTACAGACCATACTCCTATTTGCACGTGAAAACAAATGTTCCCTTGTCCATATGAAATTACTAGTGAAAGGAAACTAGTGGCATTGTTGAAGAATTTTAAGAGTGACCAAATATGATTCATTCTAGAAATATAAAGTACTTAAGTGAAAAGATTACAATAATATATTAATGAACCATACTAGTAGGTAGAATAATAAACAAATACCTAAATAAATTGACATTGTTTTTGTTGGGTGTCATTGAGTTGATTCCAACACAGAGAAATGTACAGCAGAATGAAGCTCTGCCCAGTCTAACATCATCATTGCAGCCACTGGCCAATCCATTTTGTCCAATGTCTTCCCCCTTTTCACTGCCATTCTACTTTACCAAGCATGCTGTGTCTACTTTTCACTTGCATATTGGGGCAGGCACATCTTAGTCCTCAAAATGACATCCTTGCTTCTCAACACTTTAAAGAGTTCTTGTGCAGGTGATTTAGCCAAGAGAGCAAATGCTCTCTTGAGTGCTGCTTCCATGAGCATTGATTGTGAATCCAAGTTAGATGAAATCCTTGAGGATTTCCATCTTTATTCTGTTTATCTTTATTCTGTTTATTGGTCCAATTGTGTGGTGTTTTGTCTTCTTTACATTGAGTTGTAACCCATAGGGAGGGCTGCAGTAGGTGGAGGACACTTTTTATTTAGACATTTTTTTGTACTAAAAATGTAAAGGCTTATTTTTAAACAGTTTTATTACATATAATTAATGTGACATAATTCAGTAGTTTGAATATATGAAAAAGGGTGTGCACCACCACCACAATCAATTTGAGAACATTTTCTTTAGTTTGCTTATTATTATTAGTTCCCCATTTCCCCCAACACCCCTGCCAAATCCTTATTATCACTTATGCCATAACCTAAAGAAATGATTATTCTAGGTATTGTCCCTATATATTTACCTATCTAGAACATTGTCGAAAGAAAGCCATACAAAAAAACCAACCAAACAAAAGAAACCAAAGATCTCCCAACAACGATGAAATAATAAAACACAGAAAAACCCAAATTGAAAAGAAAGTAGCAGATAAAAAAATTTTAAATGGGTCAAAAGGGAAAGCAGATCATATGATGTTAAATCTTAACCTAAGCAATATCTGCATCAATTCACTTTCTGTCTGGGGCCAGGGCTATTCAGAAGCCTGGTCAGGGGTCCCAGGGAATCCAGCCTCCCTGGGGTCTCTGTAGATGGATTGTGGGCGTTCACTGTCATCCATGGTCTCGGCAATCCAGTCACTCAGGATTTAAGCTCTAACATAATACTTTGAGAGGTCCCGATGCCACATTCTTTTTCATCTGGTCCAGCATCTCAGCACATAGATTGGGTACGTTTAATGAGAGGATACAACCTTAATGCACATCTTGCCTGATTTTAAACCATACTATGTACTCTGGTTCTCACCACACAACTGCTCATTGGTCCAGGTGCAGGTGTAACATGAGCACAATAGGTGTTTTGGAATACCCATCCTTCTCAATGTCATCCACAGTTTGTATGATCCACAGAGTGGAATCCTTTGCATAGTCTAATAAACTGATAACTACATAAATAATGGTGGAAAGCAGGCTTCAAAATAATTCCCAACGACTTTGTATAATCTTCCTATCTTAACTATAGGAAGAAAATGTAACTTCTCCTTATTTTTTTTGTTGCTTTTGTTGTTGTTGTTATTGTTTGAAGTGAACTTATTTGTCACAAGACTCCAAGTTCATTTCAGTGTCACTTTCCTCCTTTTTCATTTAAGTGAAAATGTAATTTCTTCCTAACCATTAGAATATGGCAAACTTGAAGACATTTAGGCTATGTAATTAAAGACCCCATTCATTTAATTGACAGTAATCACAATGGAGATTATTCTGTTACGTGTGGTCTAACCCAGCGGTTCTCAACCTGTGGGTTGCAACCCCTTTGGGGGTCAAACAACCCTTTTACAGGGGTCGCTTGATTCATAGAAAAATGACAGTGATGAAGTAGCAATGAAAATAACTTTATGGTTGGGGGTCACGACAACATGAGGCACTGTAGGAAGAATGAGAACCACTGGTCTAATCAGTGGGACCTTAAGTCTAGGGGGAAGGAAGCCCCCTCTCCTTTCTCTCTTCTTCTTTCTCTCTCTCTCCCTCTTTCTCTCCACCTCTCTC
The DNA here is from genome assembly GCF_050624435.1 of Tenrec ecaudatus. Lineage (NCBI taxonomy): Eukaryota > Metazoa > Chordata > Mammalia > Afrosoricida > Tenrecidae > Tenrec > Tenrec ecaudatus. The sequence continues at coordinate 31,446,640 of NC_134547.1, forward strand.
TTGATTCCTACTTTGACACTGTGAAGAGATAAGCTGCTTATTGTGAGCCATGAGCCATGAAAGTCCATGGAATTCATTCAGAAGCAGGCCAGAACCTGAAACTGGTTTCTAGGAATTGACGTAGTTTTCAAAAGAAGAAAATTCAGAGTTTATACTTATCCCACCCACTGCAGTTGAATTGATTCTGACGACAATGACCTCGCAGGACAGAGTAGAACTAACTGCCTCACAGGGTTTTAACATTCCAAATATTTATGAAAACAGACTTCCATGCATTTCTTCTGTAGAGAATGTGGTGGGTTCAAACCACTGAGCTTTCAGTTAGCAGCTAAATGTTTTAACCACTATGGCTCCTCCTGAACAGAGTCATTTGGAAATGAATTCTACCAACAGCTTGAATCAGCTGGAAAGGTTGTTGTTGTTTTGTTTTCCTGGTCATGTTTCAGATAGGCCCTCAGCCTGGCTAATACTTTTATGACATGGAGAAGAACATCCAGCTAAGCCATGCCAGACCTCCTGACCTGCAGAAACTCTGAGATAATGAGTGTGTGATATCTTAAATGACTACATTTTTGGTAGTTTGGTATGCAGCTATGGAAAGCTAATGCAATGTTGTTAATAGACACCCGCTCGTATATTTGTGGGTCAGCTGGAGGTCAACTGACTTCAACTGTCATCAATTCATTTTGACCCCATGCCATCACAGCTTAAAGCCAGGCCTGCTCTCCAGTCTCTCCTCCTAGGGCTAACCCTCGGGCGTGTTCTTCTGGTGCTGGCTGAAGCAGACAGAGCACTTCAGAAGCCTCTGTTCGCATTCCACCAGATAGGATTGAAGTGAGCAGAGGAAGTCACGTCGCTGTGTCCAATAATACTACGGCACGGAAATCTACTCTTTTCATATTAGGAAAAACGTCAAGGTAGGCTGTGAGTGCAAGGAGGACTGGAGGAATAGGGAAAATTGTGCAATCTGCCAGAATACATAAATATATTCTACCAGAATACATATATATATACATATATACATATAATTGTGCAATCTACCAGAGTGTGTGTGTGTGTATATATAGATGCATATATATATATATATATACACACACACCAAAAAGTAACCCCTAGAGGAGCTGAGTGAAATGCCTGGCTTGGGCGGTCTGTGGATGGGATGCGGGAGGGCGGCTTCCAGAGTGGAAGCGTAGGCACTGTGACTCTGGACGCGAGTGCACATTGGCTTTTATCTAAAGAGCAAATTCGCATCTTTCATCAGATTTTCAAAAGGACCATGGCCTTCCTCAAACTAACGAATAAGTAGGTAATTAAAAACCACCGCATTAGGGCCCTCTCATTAAAATCAAGAACAATTTTTCGCCAGTAAAGTAACCCATGAGAGAGAAAGAAGAAGAAAAGCCTCTGGAAAGAACATTATCGTTATTTGTCAATAATATGGTTGGCCTGCTTGCAAAGCCTGTGGTCTTTATTATAAAACACAGCATAGTTTCAACACCAAGATGCGCTTTACAACCAATGTACATGTTTAAAAGACATGTTTTTGGTTTTTCTAAAGAATTTGTAATCAAAATCAATACATCTAAAACTTGATGTTATCTTAAAATCATGAAAATATAGTTGGAGAATTACTAATAAAATTCAAGAGAGACTAGTTATAAAGTAAAAATAAAAATAAATCATTAGCTGTCTTACATGCCAAAAATAACCAAGTAGAAAATTAATGAAAACAGAATGCTATTCTCAGTAGCACTAAAATATATAATAACTAGGAAAAATGTCATTATCCAGAACTATGAAAAACTCATATGAATAAAATTTTAATGATATAAAGTTATAATAGACGTTAAGATGATAAAATATACCAAGCTTTTCATTAGAAAATATATTAGTGCTTGAATACTGTGAAGTTGTCAATTCCTCCAAAACTCATCCATAGGGTTAATAAACATCCAATAAAAATTCCAACAAAGCTTTTTTTTGATGACTTATTTGTTGAGATGAGTGATATATGAAAACTTAGAACATTACTTCTAACATTAATCTATATATTTTTTTAAATTGCCAGGAATATTTTAGAAATAAAATATAATGAGGAAGAAAATGTCTTACTAGATATTAAAACAAGCATTAAGCTAAAAGTATCAATTATAAAGTAAGTTTTCAAGAGATAGAAAACAAAAGACTATGTAACCCAGAAACTGAATCTAAGATATATTACATTTCATATATGATATACCATATTCCATTGAATCTAAGCCACGCTCTTGATGGTTGGACACATTATTAATCCATGTACCCATACAAGCAGAATATGCCCAAGATAGAACCTAATAGGAGAGCCACTGTAACTCCAAAGGCGGCATTTTCTGTGTAAGGGTCCATGAGAAGGAAACGTGTCATGGAGCACGGGAAAGTACAGCAGTGGGTGGGGGCTGTCATCTCGCCACGGGGTGAGGAGTGAAAATTGTGTCCACTGGGAGCTAGAACCAGAGCCAATGCTGCAACCTGAAATATGGCCCCAACTCAGACTGTAGACCTAAAGTGGTCTTGGGTGAGTAGAGGAGCCTGGTGACAGCCAAAATGAATCCAAATCTTCTCAAGAAGTCTTCAGCGACACCAACAAAGATGCTATGTATAAGGTGAACCAGATTTCAGAGACAGTCACATGTGAAAAAAAATGCACGTTAGGACCAGCGATATATGGTAACATGTGTGCTAACATCGATGTTCTAAGAAAAAGCTCATTCAGTTAACTGTGATGGAAACACTGCCCCATAACTTGGGAATGGCGCTAGTTCGGGTTTATTTCAACCTGGCTGGGACAGGATTCCCAGTGGTTTGTTAGTTTAAAGTGGTAATCCACCACTTGTCTGTCAGTTTGTCATACTGTAAAGTCTCACATGTTGCTGTGATGTTGGAAGCTATGTCGCTGGTATGTCAAGTACCTGCAGGCTTGCCCAAAGTAAATAGGTTTCAGCGGAGCTTCCAGACTAAGAACAGATTGCAAAAAATAATAGGCTGTCCACTTTGGAGAAATTAGCAGCAGAAAACCTTAAACACATAATGGAAACTTTGTCCCATCCCAAAGGCCTAATGACTGGAAGCATACCATTCTGAGAGACAGTGCCAGTAGGCTAGCCCTTCAGCTAAGAAGGTGCTCAAAACACAACCGAGGAAAAGCTGCCTTATCAAAACAAAGCCGATGTGGATGGAGGAAGGTCTGTGATGCCTTCATTTGCGAATAAGCCACGACTTACAATGACAAGTAGCAGTTGAGAAAAGCTGCTGATGACTGGAACTTGGAACGTACAAAGTAGGAATCTAAGAAAATTAGAAGTCATCAAAAATGAAGTGGAATGCATAAAGATCATTATCCTAGGTGCTTGTGAGCTGAGATGGACTGGTCTGGCCATTTGGAATTGGAAAACCATATGGTGTACTATGCTGGGAAAGACACAATCAAGAGGAATGGTAGCGCATTTATCACCAAAAGGACCTTTCAAGATCACCCTGAAGAATAATGCTGTCTGCAATAGGATTATGTCTATCTGCATTCAAGGAAATCTAATCGATGTAACTATTATTCAAATGTATGCACCAAGCATGCAAACTAGTGATGAACAGATTGAAAAATTCTACTAATGTCTTCAGTCTCAAATTGATCAAACATGCCATCAAAATGGATGGATAATTATTGGAAATTGGAATGCAAAAGCTTGAAGCAATGAGGAAGGGGCAGTAGATGGGAACTATGGATCTGGGGATGAAAATGAAGCGAGGTTTATTGTGACAGAATTTTGCAAGAACAATGGCTTCATCATAGAAAATATCATTTTTCAAGCACACAAATGGTGACTATACACATAGATTTCCTTAGATGGAATACACAGAAATCAGTTTGACAACATCTGTGGGAAGAAATGATGAAGAAGCTCAATTGAGCAGCTAAAGGTGGGCAGAGGCTGATTGTAGAACAGACCATCAATCGCTTATATATAAATTCATATTGAAGTTGAAGAAAATGAAAAAAAAGTCCTTGAGAGTAAACAATTGACCTTGAGTCCTTCCCACCCGGGTTTTTTGAGAACACCTAAAGCACATATCTTACACATTGAACACTATTTCCAGAAGAAATGATGAGCTCTAGAATTATATCAAGAATATAACTCTTGAAGAAAGCAAAAGGTCATTAAAAAGACAAGAAGGAAAGAACCTCTCCTCCCCCAAGGGGACGAACAGCAAAAACATGGGTGAAGGGAGACAGCGGTCAGTGTAAGATATGGAAATAATAAAAATTCATAATGTATCAAGAGGGCACCAGGGAGGGAGGAGGGGAAGAGGAGCGGATACCAAGGGCTCAAATAGAAAGCAAATATTTAGAAAATGTTCATTGCAATATATGTACAAATATGCTTTATACTACTGATGTGTGGATTGTTATAAGAACTGTAAAATTATCTTTAAAAAGAAAAGATGAAAGTGGATGTCAGAAGACATTCTTAAACTTGTGCTTATCATAGAATGGCAAAAGTAAAATGAAAGACAAGATGAAGTCAAGAGCTGAATAGAAAACTGCAGAGGGCAGTTGTAGAAGACAAAGTAAAACATTATGATGGAATGTGCAAAAGCCTAGAATTAAAACACCAAAAAGGAAGAACATGTTCAGCAGATCTAAAATCAAGCCTCAATTTGCAATGTTTAAAGGTTCTGTGGACAAAATCTTGAATAATGCAAGAAGCATAAAAAGAAGACAGAAAGAATTCAGAGTCACTGTACCGGAACTAGTCGACGTTCCACCATTTAAGGAAGCAGCAGATAAGCAAGAGCCAGTGGTGCTGAAGGAAGAAGTTCAATCTGCACTTAAAGAATTAGCCACAAAAAAGGCTCCAGGAATTTATGGAATTAGTCATTTAAATGTTTCTGTAAGATAATGAAACACTGAACGTACTCTCATTCGTGTCAGGAAATTTGGATGGCAGCTACTTGGCCAACTGACTGGAAGAGGTCTCTGTAATTTGTACCCATTTCAAAGGAAAGCGACCAAACAGGATGCTCACATATAGCACAATATCATTAATATCACATGCAAGTAAATTTTGTTGAAGATCACCCAACAATTGTTGCAGTAGTATATTGGCAGGGAGCTGTCAGAAGTTTACGCAGGATTCAGAAGAGCACATGGAACAAGGAGTATAGCTGCTGATGTCAGATGGATTTTGGCTGAAAGCAGAGACATCAGAAAGATCTTTGTGTTTGATTGACTATGCCAAAGCATTTGAGTGTATGGATCATTAAAAAATATATATACATATATGGATAGCCTTGAGAAGATGGGAACTCCAGAACAATTCATTGTGCTCATGCAGAACTTGTACATGGATCAAGAGGCAGTACTGCAAACAGAACAAGGGAATAGTACATGGTTTCTCTCACTGTATTTATCCAATCTGTTGGCTGAGCAAATAATTAGAGACACTGGATTATATACAGAAAAACACGGCATTGGGGTTGGGGAAGGTTTATTAGCCATCTTTGCTGTGCAGTTGACACCAACATGCTTCTGGAAATGAAGAAGAATGAAAGCACTTCTTTATGAAGATCGAAGATTGTATCCTTTGGTATTGATTATAACTCAATATAAATAGACCCCAAATCCTCTCAACCGGAAAAATAGGTAGCATCATGAGAAATACAGAAAAGATGGAACTTGACAAGGATTTCATCTTGCTTGGGTCCATAGTCAATGCTCAGGGACACAGCAGTTCAAAGATAAAAAGGCCCATTGCATTGGGTAAACATGCTGCACAAGATCTCCTTCAAGTGTTGTAAAGCAAGGATTCTACTTCTGAGGACTAAGGTGTGCCTGACTCAAGACATGCTCTCCTCAATTGCCTTATATGTGTGTGAAAGTTGGATGTTGAATAAGGAAGACAAGGACAATCGATACGTTTGAATGATGGTGCCGACAATGACTGTTTAAAGAACAAACAAATCTGATTTGGAAGAAGTCCAGCTAATCCTTATAGGCAGGGAGGGTGAGAATTCATCTCATGTACTTTGTACATGTTAACAGGGGACAGCAGTGTCTAGAGAAAGACACCATCCTTGGTCGAGGGACAGCGAAAAAGAAGGAGGCTTTCAACAAGATGGATGGAAACAGTGACTGTAGCAATGGACTCAAACATAGAACCATTGTGAGGATGAGCAGGACCAGGCAGTGTTTCGTTCTGTGTACTCATACCTTGTACAGGAGTAAGAGTTGACTAGGAACCTAGGTACCTAGGAACAACAATGCCCCATGGTGAGATTTAACATAATATAATCACCTCCCTGATAAGATCTGGCATTTTCCCTGGATCTGGAGCTTGCATCAGGCTCATTATTTGACCTTTGGTCTTTGGCTTGGAGCCGTGGCCTGCTGTGTTGTCTGCCAATTCTGGGTGTCATCAGCAGTCTGCCATCTCTACTGTAAACCTTGGATTCATTCACCCCCTACAGCTTGAAACCTGTTGTCTGACCTGCCCATTTCCAGTTCATCAACTCCAACAGCAATGGGGGTCAAGAAAAGCCCCCAGAATGACATCTGATCCACAAAATTGGAATGTGACCACTTCTATAAGTGTCTGACCTCTCTCTTTAAAAATACATGTATTAGCAACATTGGTTTTGTTTCTCTAGAGAATCCAGCCTAAGACAGGAACTTAACTACATAAATGCCAGACACCACAGATAAAATTAAAAACATGAAGTTATAAAAGAGTTAAATGAAATTATTTCTGAGAGGGAGAATTGCCTCTCAAGAAATAAGAGAGTAATGATCAAGTGGACTAAAACCAAATGGAAAATTTCTAAACAACTGATATTAGTGTTAGTTGTGTAAGATGGTTGATATAATTGCTAACATTGAGCTTTACGTTTAATAAATATTGAATTAACAATTTATTATCTGCATTATTACTTTGGACATGTTATCAGGAGAGACCAGGAGAAGGACATCGTACTTGGCAAAGAGGGGCACAGTGGAGGAGAGGGAGATGCTTGAGGGGCTGGATTGACCTCAGAGGCTGTACCAATGTACCCACACAGAGGAGCAATTGTGAGGCTGGGGCAGGACAGGGCAGTGTCCTTCTGTTGTGCATAGGGCTGCAATGAGTTGGGACAGAGTCAACGGCACCGAACAGCAACAAGGGCAACAACAATATATTACTAAAACAATTAAGAAAAAGAAAGCGACAGAATAACCTTGAATACATAAAGTAAACAAGACAGAAAAAATAGGTGAAACTTTACTGACACTGAAAAGGATAATAACTTTATTGAAAAACTAGTGGTTCAAACCCATTAGCTGCTCTGATGGATAAAGATGTGGTTGTCTGCTTCCTTAAAGATTTCAACCTTGGATACCATGTGGGAAAGTTCCTCTCTCTGTTGGAATTGACTCGATAGTAACAAATCTGGTTTGGGTTTCTTGACCTTATAACATCTTAATACTTCAGTATGTGTAAGAATTTTTATACTACTGAGAAGAGGAGACACAAATCAAAAGGAGAAATTGAACAAAGTATGGCTCACCTATCCTAGGAAACACTTTTGAAAAAAATTACTGAGATGAAAAATTATTTTACAAAGTTAAATGAGATAAAAGAGAATATATAGTATCATGCCAATGTAAGCTAATATAGTTATATTTGTGTATCTCTATCATCTATCTGTGGCATATGTACACATAGAAGAAAATCGGGAAACCTTTACTTAAATGTTAGGACTTGAAGCACTTGCTGATAAAGATCAAGGACTGCAGGGTTCAGTGTGGATTACAACTCAATGAAAAGAAAATGAAAATCCTCACAACCGGACCCAGAGGGGACACATGATAAGCGAAGGGAAGACTGACATCGCCACAGGTGTTGTCTTGCGTGGATTGGCATAGCTTCACAGTCAAAGCTCATGTAAGCAGCATCCAAACAAACTCAAAGGCACCCAGTAACAACAATAGCTTATCTAAATATTAATGAGCGTATCTTTTGATAGTTGCATCATGAATGACAATTTATACTTTGTGTTTACCAAATTTTTCTCTGGGAGCTGGTACATTAGTTTCATAATACAACTGTAATAAATAATCACAAAAGTAGTGTTTTAAACAATACAACTGTATTAGCTTTGTAGGTCTCAATGGGCAAAATCAAGGTGTTGGCAACATTGTGTTTCGTTGTGGATTCTGTAAGGGAGAAATTACTTCTCTGTTCCTTCCAGATTCTCCCAGTCGGTCCATCCCTTGCTCTGCAAACCCAGCGACAGCAGGTCAAGTCCTGCACAAGTGGCATCGTTCATCCTCAGGTCTCCTGATGGCCCCGTCACAAAGTCTCATGTTTAACAACTCATGTGATTGGATTGGGTCCACCCAGGTAACCAGGATAATCTCCCAGTCTCAAAACCCATAACCTTAACCATCTGCCAAAGTCATTTTTGCTTGTGAAAAGACACATTAACAAGTTCTGGGATTAGGGTTCTTGGAGTGGGCTTTTTTTTTTTTTTTTTTTTGGCCAAATGCAACTAGTAATATTATTATTTTTAAGTTCAGTTTTTATTTATTTATTTTAAAATCATTTTATTAGGGGCTCATGGAACTCTTATCATAATCCATACATACATCCACTTTTGTACATTTGTTTCCCTCATCGTTCTCAAAATATTTGCTTTTCTCTTGAGCCCTTGGTATCAGCTCCTCATTTTTCCCTTCCCTCCTCCCTCCCCCATGAACCCTTGATAATTTATAAATTATTAATATTTTGCCATATCTTACACCATCTGATGTCTCCCTTCACACACTTCCCCACTGTCCATCCCCAGGGAGAGATTATATGTAGATCCTTGTAATATGTTCCCCCTTTCTCCCTCGCCTTCCCTCCACCCTCCTGGTATCGCCTCTCTCACCATTAGTCCTGAGCGGTTCATCTGTCCTGGATTCCCTGTGTTTCCAGTTCCTATCTGTACCAGTGTACATCCTTTGGTTCAGCTGGATTTGTAAGGTAGAATTGGGATCGTGATAGTGGGGAGGAGGAAGCATTCAAGAACTAGAGGGAAATTGTATGTTTCATCATTGCTATATTACAGCCTGACTGGCTCGTCTCCTCCCTGCGGCCCTTCTGCAAGAGGATGTCCAATTTCCCACTGATGGGCCCTGGGTCCACACTCCCCCCTCATTCACAATGCTATGATTAAAAAAAATTTTTTGGTCGGTGATGCCTGATACCCAATCCCTTTTATGTCTTGTGATCTCACAGGCTGGTGTGCTTCTTCCATGTGGGCTTTGTTGTTTCTCGGTTAGATGGCTGCTTGTTTCTCTTCCAGCGTATGGGACCTCAGATTCTATATCTTTTGACAGCCGTGCACCATCAGCTTTCTTTACCACATTTGCTTATGCACGAGTCCGGACAGGCTGGTGTGCATCTTCCATGTGGGTTTTGTTGTTTCTCAGCTTGATGGCTGCTTGTTTATCTTCAGGCCTTTAAGATCTTTCGGTAGCTAGGCACCATCAGCTTTCTTCACCACGTTTGCTTGTGCACTCGTTTTCCTTAGCGATCATGCCAGGAAGGTGAGCATCTCAGACTGCCAATTATTAGAACAAAGTGTTCTTGTGTTGTGGGAGTTTTGAGTAGGGGCTTATTGTCCATCTGTTTCCTAATACTAACCCTACAAATATATGTACATCGATTATTTTAATGTTTGAAATACATCCACACAAAGCTATGAAAATGACAGAAAAGAGCATGGGTAATGTCTTTATCATCATTACCATCATCCTAAGTTTTATCATCTTTATCAAAGTCAGTAATGAGTTTTGGAAATACAAATTAGTTTAGCTCAATGATCAGTAATTGACAGTCTATAAGCCAGATCCAACTTACTGCCTGGTTTTATCAATAATTTTTATTAGCACACAGTTACTTAACAATTGTCTATGACTGCTTTTCAAGGAACGCACAGAAGATGCATCAAATGTATAAAGCAAAACATAAAGTAAAATGTAGGAAATGTGCTGCAAAGGTTTTACGATCATGCATGGTACTTATGGCTGCCTAAAAATGCGTGTGAATGGCCCTGATCCTGGGCTGAATGTACTTGTGTACCAAGTAGGCTCATTGTGATTGGCAGCTGGCAACGCTTGTACCTGACTTTCGAGACCATGCAGGGGACAGAGAATGGAGAGAGAGTCTTGGTACATGATTTGAAAGATACACTTTACCAACCAGATGGTGAGCATCAACTGGTCAAGGGCCATGAGTATTTAAATGTCCACTGCTGTGTTCATCACCAAGCAGAGTGATTGCTCTTGGCAAGACTTCAATCATTGCTCGTTGAGTTGACTGGCTCATGTTTCTTTCTTGTGAGCTTCACGAATGTTGCCCTTTTCTGAGCTACATCATTGGATCAAGAGGCACTGACTTTAAATAAAGTAAGACCAACTAAGAGGAAAGGCCTGGTGATCTGCCTGAAGATTCAGCTGATGAGCATCCTACAGACCACAATAGTCCCAACGTACAACATCCCAGGATCAGGAAGAATTTCCTTCTCTGTGTGTGGATTACTAGTTTAAGCAATATTTTTAAAAATGAAAGTTTTAATGGAGAATTTTAAAAAATTAAAATAAAGAAAATTAGAACTTACCCCTAGTTTTATCTGAATGATGGACTGTAAGAAAGTGTCCGTATAGTTTCTTAGATAAACACACGTGTGGCTGCACCCTAATTTAACTTAGCCTTACCTGCTTAATGTCAAATAGCCATTGAGATGAACATCGTTATGGTTAAAGCATTGCCCACTTCCACCATGATCACCTGACCATGAGGCGATGGAAGTGGGATGCTTCATTCCAGGAAGATGCACATCCTAAGGTTTTTGTTACACAGTGACAAAGTCCCTTGCATAGAGATTTCCACTGTTCCTTCTCTGACCGGGGGTGGGGGTGGGGGGTCCCTTGGAATAATGATGGCTCCCATTATGTTGGATGGATGGATTACAGAGTACTTTACAAATTCCATTTGAACTTCTCTGAGACTGTGGAAAGGCTGACAGGGATTATAAATAAGGAGGAAATGGAATAAAGTGGTCTGCCCAAACTCATTCATTTAGAGAACAGGAACCTGCGCCTTGGAACACCCATGGCAGGGGGAGTGTCCGGCAGGTCACTTGAAAGCCTTCAGTGTTCCCGGGAACTCCACCACCGCCACCACATCAGACATATTAAAATGTATGTACAACGGACATAATTTATTCATCATGTATGTAGGAGTTCATTTGCAGTGGCTGGGCTGACAAAATGAATGTGACTTTGTGTATACATTTAATTATTTATTGATTTCAATTTTGTAAGATGTGCAGGGTGCTGGCCCGTTTGCCCTCAATCCATTTCTCAACTCTCCCTGTTCTGCGGATGCCTGTAGTGGCCCTTCCCGAGGTTCTCTTGTTAGGTGGAAGCCCAGGTGGTAGAGTTAGGGCAAGAAGGAAGAGCAGCGAGGGGGGCTTGATTACTTTCAGTCTTAGGTACTGAGTGAATCTCCGCCATGAGCAGAGCTCTACCATGGAGCAAGTCCACCGTGAACCACACTTCTATGGGAAGGCCCTGGCTCCTGATCTCTGGAAGCAGTGTGTCCCTGCAGTTAGTAATCTCTGGGTTGCTTCTACTTCCTCTGTTGGCTTCTCAGCATTTCCAAAAGCTGTTAAAAAAGTTCTTGGCTTTGGTTTTCAGATCTGACTTTGGCTGACTCAGTGGGTTATTGTTCTGTTCTGTTGAGGCAAGCTGGAACCAATGGCCAATGAAAGTTTGTTTGCTTATTTTTATATCTCAAATGTTTGCATAACTATTAACTTTAAAGGCTTGGTAGAGCCATAGCACATGTCTGTACACATACAGTTTAATGAAGCTAGTTCTGACTATTGGCCCTGAGACACGATGGCCAGATGATTGGCTCAGGGACGCTGTACTTCCTCCCGCTGCCTACGCACTGGATGCTTATCCATCTACTGCCTTACTTATCTTGTCCATCTAGCTAACAGTCTTTTTCACAAACTTTATGAAGTCCCTTCCATGAACTGGAACAATGATAACTGAACTTTTTGATTTATCCCCATATACTAAATTCAAAACTAGAATCTAGAGTAACAGATGAATCAAAAACAATTCAGGAGCTGACAATACAGTGGTAAAGATGGACATGTAAATAGTCAAGGGTTCAATGGGGCCGGGTACATAGTAGAATGATCTACAGTGAGGGAGTGAGGGGGGGACATAGTACATGTTCAGTTGCATACTACTGTACATAGTAGATGTTCATATTGTATATTATAATTTTAAACAATCACATAATTATGGATATTTAATTGTTCCTAATGTATCAATATAAAATGTTTTAGTGAATGTCATTGTACCTACTTATTTTAACTTTTTAGCAATTGTCCCCTTAGAATAAGCTCTTGAAATTATGGTTTCTATTTTCCCCTTTAAAAAGCTGATTTTAGTTGACAACCGCTTTTTCATAAAGAGGTACCAGTTTGCATTCCGGATAACACTGGGTGAGAATGTCAATTCTCCCACAGCCCATCTATTTCTGGGCTTTGTCAAACTTTAAATTTTTCCAATAGTATGGGTGAAAAAAAGATGAATCATATTTACTTTTATTAGCACTTGCGATTACTAATGAAGTTGTATTCTCCTTAGTATGCATTGACAGTTAAGACAATTTATTCCATGGCTCATCTCGTTTTGTCCATTGCTATTTCCTACTGGGTAGAATTCTGTTTCCTTTTGGTTTCATATTAGGATTTATTTCTTTTCTTGTGTTTTTGAAATTAGGATTATTAACTTCTCTGTGTGTAATGTGTGTTGTATTTTGCCCATTTTATTTTGCAGCACAGTGTACTGTTTATTTTTCATTTTTATGTTGTAAAATCTATCACATTTCTCTATCACATATAAAGTTTATGACTTTTCAAATAAAGTGTAGAAGGAATTACTCCACTATAATATTTAAAGCTACCCATCCTTATTTCATTTATATTTTCTATGGCAAGAAGTAACCTCAAGATTGATCCCTCTTTCTCCCGATGCTTTGGAATGTCACTGTTATGATATGAGGGGCTTCAAAAATCTCGTGGAAAAATATCATGATCTTTCCATTCCATTTCCCCATAGGTTTTTTAAAGCCTCTTAATATAACGCATTTCTACTTGTACTTGGGACTATTATGGTGTTTTTGTTAGATAGCCTTGAGTCAGCTCCGACTCAGGAGACTTTGTGCATGACAGGACAAAACATGATCAGTCCTGCACCATGTTCATGATGGTTAGTCTGTTTCCATCCACTGTTGCTCCAATCCAGTTTATCCAGCATTTCATCTGCCTTTGCCAGGCCTCTACTTTGCCAACTTTGGAGTCATTTTCCAGTGACCAGCTCCTCCTGATGATGTTCCTCGAGTGCGTCATTTGACGGCTAGGGGTCGTGCCACCATGGTGCTCCTGGGCAATGGGTAGGGGTTGAGTCCAATCTATCAGATGGAGATGTAGCTTGATGACATCTAGTTGGGTGTGGATTTTTGTGTAAGAGAGAGACTGAGCAGAGTCAAATTCTCTCTGGCCCTTTTCCTCCTCCTGGAGCTGACTATACTGCCTGGTGCCTCAATGTCCTGTTGCATTTCCTGCCTGTCCTGGGGACTCTCGGTGGACTATCTAAGGTAGGGTCATTCAGATAACTTCAGGTTCAAAGTGCCTCTGTTGCTGCCAGCCTGCGCCCCTCACTGTTCTGCTTCTTCAGTTTGCGTCCTGTTCATCAGCTTCCATGACTCAGGAGAAGTCTGACTTGAATCACACTGGACTTACCTATTTATTGATGTAAATCACTTTCTACATTCAAACAGACACATATAAGCGTCACTGGTTTAACTTCTCTAGGGAACCCAGCCTCCCACAAGTGAGTCGAAGGCTCAGACAATGTTCTGTGAACCATAATTCTTCCATTGGATAATTTTTGAAAGTCTATCACCACCAGACTTCTCTGTCTAACCTATGCAAGTCTGGAAGCTGCATTGAAATCTGTCTACCAGGGGTGACAGCGCTCGCTGGCATCAGGCATCACGGCAACATACAAGCCATCACAGTCTGACCAACAGACAGGTATATGGAGGTCAATTTTAGGGCTCCCTTTTCCAGCGAATTCAAGGTTGTGACATGTATCAGGTACCTTTATTTCAATATAGTCCTCTTCCCAAGAGCATAAAATTTGGAGGCATGAAGGTGCCCTGCTATTAAGCTCTGCAGCTGATTCCTTTCCATGAAATTAGTGGATGTCAGCTTCTAGGTGCCCATGGGAATCACTTGGTGAGCTTTCATCATCCTGGAAACTTACACCATATGCTGTGTAGACCAATGGGATCTGCATCTCTAGGGATGGGGTTCAGGTATCCATATTTTTCAGCTTCCAATGAACCACGGAAATCACAATTTTAGCCTGTTTTTATAGTTCTGTATGGGTAGTGCTGTTGTTGGGTAAGCTAGCCACAAGGATGGAGGTTCAACCCCACCAACTGCTCTGCAGAAAAAAGATGAGGCTGTCTGCTCTTATAAAAATGTATAGTCTGGAGTCAGAATCAAGAGTGCCTTAGCAGGGACTTCATCTTTGCAGAAAGACTCTCCCACCTCTCCTCCACCTCATGCACCTTCACACCTTGACCGCGTGCTTACTCAGGCTCCTATGAGTTCATTAATTTGACAGAAGAGATATTTGCTTGGAAACCATGTTCCCTCAATCAATTTGCTTGGAAACCATGGTCCCTCCATCACTGAGGGAGACGCTTCTGTTCGGTTGGGCCTGCATTGGACACTTGGAAGCTTGGGAAGCTTCCAGAAGGATCCATTAGCATGAAAGCATGTAAGCATAAGGAACTTTACAAAAGGGACGTTGTGTGCATGTGATATTATTGCTACTGCACTTATGATCGACCTTTCTCCAGCAGGGTCTCAAAGCTCTCACCTGTGGCCCCTTGTGTCAGGTGAGATTCGAGTAAGAAGTTCAACTGAATTCTAGCTCATGGATTGATGGCTGTGGGCTCCTCCCAGGTAGGTCCCCTGGGACATTCATCCACGTGAATCTCTCAGGCCTATCCTTCCTCCCCTGTCTGGCACAGAAAACAAAGTCTTCATGAGCTACAAAACTGGAACCATATGCATAACTTTAAGGGTCCTTGAAAGGGATTTGTTCCCCCCCCTTCTCTCCTACTCTCTCTTTCTTTCTTTCTTTCTTTCTTTCTTCCTTCCTTCCTTCCTTCCTTCCTTCCTTCCTTTCCCCTAGTTTGTAAGCTTATTTCAGGGATATGGGTTAATATTTCTGAAACTATTTAACATGCTATATTGCTGTATTGGTTTTCTAGGATTGCCTTCACAGAGCACCACAAACTTGGCTTCAAACAACAGAGATTAATTCCCCCAAAACTCTGGGTGATGGGAATCTGAAATCAAGGTGTTGACAGAATGACACTCCCTCTGGATTCCCTAGGGGAGAATCCTCGCTTGCCCTTCCTCTTCCATGTCGGGTGACTGCAGGCATTCCTGACTTGCGGTTGATATAGCTCTGACCTCCTCTCTGACTTCACATGGCCATTTCCTCTTCTGTGTTTCTCTCCAACGAAGAGACTCCTACCACAAGGTCTGTGGGGGCCCTAATGCAGACATTCCATCTCCCACACAGGAACTTATTTCCATTCCATGTGCATTGATGTGTGGCATCAATCAGGAATCCCCTGAAGGTTTGTAATCAAAGAAGGGATAAAATCTGGGCTGGGCTAAAAGAAGGACTGTAGAGGCAAGAAAGGAGTTGGGCTAGACTGCAGGTATGGAAAAAGGAAGGAGCTACAACAGCTGCTGAGGAGCAATGACCCCGATGCAGACCACGCATGGTGAGGTCTGGGCGAGTGATACTACAAACCCAAAATAAACCCACTGTCCTCGAGTCAATTCTAGCTCACAGCAATGTACTGGCAGGCAAGAGCTGCTCCCGTGGGTTTCCTAGGAAGTCACTCTTCTTTCTCCCAAGTTATACTTCAAACCAAATTCTAAACCAAACTCACTGCCATCAAGTCATTTATGACTCATGGCAACCCTGTACGACAGGTTAGAACTTTCCCTGTGGGTTTCTGAGACTGTAACCCTTTTTTAAAAATCATTTTATTGGGAGCTCTTCCAGATATTATAACAATCCATAATTCAAAAGTTCATAATTCATAAATCAAGCATAACTGTAGAATTGTTGTCACCATAATTTTCAGAACATTCTTTCTTCTTGAACTCTGATATCAGCTCCCTTTCATCCCCACCTTCCCCCATCCTACCTCCCAGGGACCCTTATTATTATATTGTACATTATTATTATTATTTTTATTTTGCTGTATCTCGCACTATCCAATGTATTTGTTCACCTACAATTTGGTTATTCATCCCCCTCAAGTGGGGTTATACCGTCATCATTGCTATTGGTTCCCCTTCCCCTTTTTCCTACCCCCTCTCTTCCTATACCCTCAGGGAATCATTATTCCCATTACTATTTCTGAAGGATTTATCTAGAATTTCATGCAGCAAAATATCTTAATTATACAAATGAACATACCTAGATCTCACAAGATCAGTGAGGTAAAACTAAAACCATAATAGTAGGAGGAAGAAATATTAAAAACTAGAACAAAGACAAATGTGTGCATAAGCAAATGTGGTGAAGAAAGCTGATGGTGCCCGGCTATCAAAAGATATAGCATCTGGGGTAAACAAGTGGCCATCTTGCTTGGAAGCAACAAAAACCGCATGGAAGAAGCACACCAGCCTGTGTGATCACGAGGTGTTGAAAGGATGAGGTATCAGGCATCAAGGAACAAAAAAATCATATCATTGTGAATGAGGGGGAGTGTGGAGTGGGGACCCAAAGCCCATCTGTAGGCACTGGACATCCCCTTATGGAAGGGTTGTGGGGGGGAGACAAGCCAGTCAGGGTGCAGTGTAGCAATGATGAACCATGCAACTTTCCTCTAGTTCCTAAATGCTTCCTCCCCACCCATTAGCATGATCCCAATTCTACCTTATAAATCTGGCTAGACCAGAGGATGTAGACTGGTATAGATAGGAACTGGAAATATAGGGAATCCAGGATGGTTGACCCCTTCAGGACCAGTGATGAGAGTGGCGATACCAGGAGGGTGCAGGGAGGGTGGTGGGGCAGAAAGGGGGAACCAATTACAGGGATCTACATATAACCTCCTCCTTGGGGGATGGACAACAGAAAAGTGGGTGAAGGGAGACATCGGACAGTGTAAGATATGACAAAATAATAATTTATAAATTATCAAGGGTTCATGAGGAAGGGGAGAGCGGGGAGGGAGGGTGGAAAATGAGGAGTTGATGCCAGGGGTTTATGTGGAGAGCAAATGTTTTGAGAAGGATGAGGGTCACAAGTGTACTAATGTGCTTTATACAATTGCTGCATGTTTGGATTGTGATAAGAGTTGTATGAGCCCCCAATAAAATGATTTTTTTTAAAAAGAACTAGAGCATTCTTCTGTGTTTCATCAGTGCTATATTGCACCCTCTATCTATCATCCCTTCCGTGTGGACCTTCTGTGAGGGACTGTCCAATTATCTTATAGGTGAGTTTTGGGTTTCCACTTTATCTACCCTCCTTCATGTCAATTTGATTGGTTGTTTTTGAACTTCTGATACCTATTCCCATCAATATCTCATGATCATACAAGCTTGTGTGCTTCTTCCATGTGGGCTTTGTTGCTTCCAAGTGAGATGGCCACCTGTTTACCTTCAATCTTTAAGACCCCAGACACTATATCTTTTGATAGCTGGGCACCATCAGCTTTCTCCACCACATTTGCTTATGCACCATTGTGTCTTCAGTGATCCTGTCAGGAAGGTGAGTATCATACATTGCCACATTATTAGAACAAATCATTCTTGTACTGAGGTAAGATTTAAGTAGAGGCCCAAAGTCCATCTGTTCTATAGATAAATAGATAGATAGATAGATAGATAGATAGATAGATAGATAGATAGATAGATAGATAGATAGATAGACAGCAAGAGACAAATACATCTATCTATCCACACACCCAGACAAATACACCTATCTTTATATATTTATATTTTTACATATGTACATATTTATACTTATGCCTATATATGTATTTTTTACTTTCTTATTCTTTCCTCATTTCCTTTTCTTTACTCCTGCTCCATTATCATGCTTACCCATTGTTCACCTCTCAGTAATTCCTCTCGGATGCATTTCGACTGATCACACACCACCAGGAACACTACACCATCCTCACACACTACACCATCCTCACAGTCAATTTTAGATTGTTTGTTATCCCCTGTTCCTTTGCTCATTTGCTCATTGCTCCCCTCCTCCCCCCTCCACCAGACCTGTTGGTCCTATTGCTGTCTACTTGGGATTGCTTATCCTGCTTATCTTATCTTGATAGACACCAAGAGAGACAAAGAGAGAAGAAGAGAGACCATACAGATAGTTCCAAGCCTAACTTTCGTTAGGCAGAGTAGCTGAGTGTCCCTCTGTTAAATAGTGAGCAGGCCCTGACAGAACCCATTGGCCCATCCCCTGGTCTTTCTGGGAGCCACATCCCAGGGCCCGTTTCTTACCTGACAACACTTATATCCTTGATGCGACTTGTAAGACTTTTTGAGAGTAGAAGCCCTCTCTTTCTCCTGCAGGGAAGATGGTGGGCCCAAGCTTTTAAGCGCACGGTTAGTAGCCTAACGTATCACCCACTCCAACATCACATCTTCCTAAGATACACGGCAGTGGGGAAATGAGAGTGACCGAGGGAAGGCCATGCCCACTGGGCCACCCTGCCCGTGACCTAAAGCATCTTTCCTCAAGTCTGTTCCTGCTCTGGTAGCCTTACTCTCCAAGAGCCTACACGTCAGGAGGGTTGGAACAGTGAAGACATGCAGACACAGGTGTGTGTTTTGGCCTTGGGTCATTTTGCTCTGGGGCAAAGCCTTTCCTCTAGGCCACATGCGGTGTCCACCCCCCCCCCCCCCAGAGCAGCATCCTCTTGGACCTCACGACTCTGGTGACTTGGACTTCTGCTCACCTCTCAGACTTCACACACATGCGCGTGTCAATGTCTGCATGTCAGTCTCTGTGCACAGGTTCCTGCTTCACACTTTTTCACATGTTCAGGATCCAGGTAGCCTGTTTAATAGGCCCAGCCATTGCCTGCTGCAGCTATGCAGGTGTGGGAGGCCACCCGAGGAGGAAGCCAGATTCCTGAAACAGTCACTATAACTACAAGTCCTCACAGCCTAAGTGTCAGGTGGCCTTTCCTAGTGTTTATATTTTGTCTCTTGCACACACACACATATACACGCACACAAAATCTTCCAGGTAGGTATAGCTGTTGGGAAGGCAGTTTGCGGCCCCTCAGGGATCCCTTGATGATTTTATATTTTCCTGCCCTCCAGGACCTGGAATGATGCCTGTACAAGAGCAGATCCTAAAGGATAAGGCAGCTGAAAGGCAGAGCTTGGGTATTGGCCTTTCCAGCACGATGGAAGAACTGCTGTCAAAATTCTCCCACTGAACCTACCCTGTGTGATCCTCATTGTTGAGAACTGGGGGAGTTGTACTAGGAAATGCTTTGCAGTCATGCCTCCAAACAGTGCTCCTCAGTACAGTAAGTAATTACTGTTCTAATGCGTTTTCCAAAAACTCAAACTCTCAGCTCACTGCCATCAAGTTGATTCCCACTCAGAGACTCTGTAGGACAGGGTGGACCTGGCCCTGTGTATTTTTGAGCCTGGGCACCTACACTCAGTTCAGGGCCTTGGGTGCTAACGACTCATAGCTACACATGCTTGCCCTAAGACACCTGTGAGGGTATGCATACCTGTGAGGGGCCAACCTATGAATTGAAACAAACGTGTTAAAACTAATTTCCATCCCTTGTATTAGGCAGGACATCTCTAGGGTCATGCACATGTCCGCAACTTCCCATGTGCTCAGACTGAAGCCAGGCATGCCTCTAAACCCAGGTCCTTCCTTGCTTGGCTGCTTCCCCTGCCCTAAGCTGCATCCTCTTCTGAGAGGAGCCATTGGCACAATGGCACAGGCACCTGGCCCCGGCTCTGTTTGTGGAGAACTTAACGCAGTCCAGTTAGAAGGGGTGCAATATCCACCCTTCTGTGACTCCTGTGTGTGTTTTCTCATACAGAATATGGACTCCAAGCCTCATAACTACCGATGTTCAGATTGCCCAGTGGACCTCTGATAAATCTTCAGTGATGCCCCAGGCAAAGAGAAGGTGTGGGGCTCCTCGTGTGTGCAGACCAGGTGAGCAGGCACAACTGAAAATAGAAAATTCACGCAGGTAGCATTGTAGCCTCATTCAAGTCTTAGATCCTTAGAGCGCCCCCAACCCTGATTTTGTGGAAACAGCTGTAGGAGAAAGCTCAGAAAATTCTACTCACTCTCTCTCTCTTCCTCCCTCCCTCTCTCTCACTGCCAAGAGTAGAACTGCTCATTGGGTTTCTGAGACTGTAACTCTTTATGGGAGAAGAAAGTCTCATCTTTCTTCATTTGAGGAAAAACATCTAGAGTTTGTTACAAAAGAGTTGGCACAGACTGGGTGTCTCTCCAGAGTCAGATGCTTTTAGGAAAATTCCTAGATGTTGGGCCCTAAAATGAGCTACCATATTTCCCTCCAAGAGGTCCCTCCGGGTCTCCCACAAATCCAGCCATTGCATCACGGAAGCTGACAGCAGCAGCAGTGCTGATTTGCTGATTTCAACGCGTGGCCCACTGAGCAGAAAGGTTTGGTTCTACACATGTCCTCAGGTGGCTCTGAGGTCCATGAGTGAGTCTTCTGTATCACCAACCAGCTTTACCTGTGAAATCATTTCCCCACAGGCTCCAAAGTGCTGGCAAAAATCAGTTTACTCGTCACCATTGCCTTAATAGTACTATTTCATTCCATGATCAGCTGTTCTAGTCAGAGGCTCCACACTGAATCACCGACCAGCCTTCACAAGGAGCATGGCTAACCAAGACTACATGCGCACATGCACATGACCATTTTAGGAAAAGATCTCTTTGTCTTTGCACCGAGAACAGGTAGGTCACCCTGGCGAAGGGCACTACTGGATTTCTCTGCGAGAATGAGCTCCTTTTTTATGGGCATGTTTCTTTGGCTATTTTGATTTGCATATTTGAAAACAACTGAAAAAGCAATTAATCCAAATCTAAATAACTTCCATGCTTAGAATTATGTTTATGGTCTTCCAGCAGATAAATTTATGGAGATGTCTGGGGACCAGGCCTCTGACACAGAATAGGCATCAATCTCTCCTGGAGACTGGCTGCTGGTTTATTTCTAAAACTTGTGTGGAATGAGGAAGTGATTCAAGAGTGTTTAAGGCCTAATGATAATCACACACTTTAGCACATTTGAATCACGAGGTTGCAGGAGGCAGCAACCTTGGCTGTGCCCGTAGCTCCAAGCAGGGTTGTCCCCAGAGGATGAGCCTCCTGCAGGGAAGCTGAGACACTGACTTAGTTACAATCCCAACGAGGATTTCTACACTGGAAGTTTTTTCTTTTCTCTCCTCCCTCCCCCTATTTTTGCCCCTCTCCTAATACAATTTTCACAGAAGGGGCTGGCTGCCAATGTGCTAATTGAGAAACACCTGGTGAAAATGTCTTTCTATTAATTGACAATGACTTCTCCTCCCTGATCTTCCTCCCGCAGAAAGAAAAAAACTATAATATGTTATAAAAAAAAAAAGACTGGCCAGGACAAGAGAAATGAACAACCAAGAGAGCATAGAGACACCAAAGACACCAGTAGGCCGGAGCTCGATGGTTGAGCAGGACCACGCTGGAGAGTGGGATGGGTTCTGTTTCCAGAACCTCAGAGATACTCCCCTTGGGAAAAAGAAAAGTCCAGGCTGTGTCAGAGTTATTATTTTAGCAAATACCTCTAATAAGGACATCTTACAGACTTCACCGTGTTAGCTTCCTCTCTGGTGGACGTCAGAACTTCCAAACCCCTCCTCCTGAAGAGAGGATGAATGTACCACACAGATTCCAAATGTCATTGTCAGCTCCCACGTACCAGCCACCAGGAGTTGATTGCACCCCCAACATGTACTCTCACAACTCCAGGGACATTAAGTTTATGCAGAGAATTCCCTCCGTGATCACTGAGGCATATCGCCCTCCAAGGAGACTGAGAAATGGGGAGCAGGCCAGTGCTCAAGGGAAACCCCATCATTGAGTCCCTGTGCAACTTGCACTGAGTCCTTCCTGGGGAAGATTAAGAAACACCAGGTGAATGCCATTCCTCCAAAGAACGTACTTAGAACCTCATGCTGCTACTCAACACACGTGGATGGTGGATTCATTCAGTTGAGTGGTAAATGGATGGCAATAACTTCATTCAAGGGCATGGTAAATAATGAATACTGTCTTTTAAGAAAATTTATTTCCTTATAGCCACCTAGCTGAGATCCTCGAGCTGAGCTTCATAAACTCTGTCATCAGCTGCCATCGCGTTGGCGTCTGACCTGTGGTGACCCCAAGCACAATGGGCTGGATCGTTGTGACCCAGGATTTCCTTGGCTGATGTTTGTAAATAGAGCTCCAAGCTTTTCTTCTTAAGGGATCGTGGATCGAAAGCTCTATTGGAAATTGGTCAGCATCACGGCAGCCCACGGACACGGGCATGGCTGTGGGTGGCGGCTGGACAGGAGACACATCGGCTGAGACACAAACCTGTGTCTCTCACATGGATAGTGAGAATTCTATTCTGATCCAGCAAAGTCTTGGCTGATCTAGGGAAATCACATTCCCTCTTTGGATCTCATTTCCCTCAGAATTAATGTCAATGAGAGAAAGTAGACCACTGATTTCAGGCTGAGGCCCCTGGAAACAGGCTGGATCCTCAGAAGTTCTTCAGCGGAAAGAGAATGCACATAGATCTTTCCCCCAGCCTGTGCCCATTTCCCTGACTTAAGTGGAGCATTATCTGACTTTTTATTTTTAGTTTTTTATTTTATCCAACACAGAGAATGCAATTTATAGACAGTACAATGAATCAATTTCAAGTGTTACTTTGATAAATGTTGACAACTGCATATAGTTATGCATATATCATTACAATTAAGATATAAAATATGTCCATCATGCTAAAAGTTTCCTTCGCACCCTTGAAGTTAATTCTAGTCTCCAATTATGGCCACTGGAAACCACTGATCTGCTTTCATTAGGTTTGTTGTTCTATGTTTTTTCATTTCTTATAAATGGGATTGTACAATATATAGCCTTGTATATCTAGCTTATTTCATTTAGCATGATACTTTTGAAATTCATCTATTTTATTGAGTAATTATCCCTTTTTTATAGCTGTGTAATGTTTCCTTGTATAGAAATACTCTGATGTGTTTTTCTGTTTCTTGGTAGATAGACATTTGGGGTTATTTCCAGTTTGGAATTGTTATAAATAAAGTTGCTATGAACATGCGTGAACAAGTCTTTGTCTAGGCATCTATTTTCAACTGGGCAAATACCCTTAAGAGCTTCTCAGTTGAATAGCAATTATATATTTAGCTTTATAAAAAAATCACCAAACACTTTCCAAAAAAGGGTTGTATCATTTTGCATCATCAATGACAAGGCTTGAGAATTATAGTAATTTCACGTTTTGGATAATACTTCGCATTTTCAGGCTTAAAATTTTTTTCCAGCCATTCCTATATTGCGAAGTGGTACCTCACTCTGGTTTTGAATTGCATTTCCCTAATGACTAATGAGGTCAGGCAGATTTGCATGTGCTTATTTCCATTTGCATATATTCTTTGATAAGCAGTTTTGCAGCCCAGGCACAAAGGACCTTCCTGTGAGTGAACCTGGACAAGGATACGAGAGGATCAGGACACTCACCACTCATCCCTGAAAGAAGGCAAGAGGCATCTCCTTGTGAAGAAGAGGTAAAGGTGTGGAGAGAGGCCAGATCTGTGGTGCAGGTGAGCAGAGATGGCTGAGAATCTGAGGGTGACCAGTGATTTGGAGACATGCCTCCTGGCTCCCCAGCTGCCACCCAATAAGGAGACACTGGCAGTTCGCGACTATAGGAAGTGGATGGCCGTGGAGCACTGAAGGTAACCATGGCAACAGAGCCTATACTCAGTTTAACTCCTGACTAAATGAACTCAAACCTCCTCGCTAACAGTCAAATAAAAGAAAAGAAATGCCAATTTCTAGGAATAAAGGTTATTTATCTCCGTATTACAGCTCTACACACAATGTCAGCATTCACTCAAAATTGCAAGACACACACAAAAGCAATACAATCCCCCGCCCCCACCAAATAAAACAAAACAAAAAAACCCAACAACCTAAAATGAAAACACAACTCATGACCAGACCCGGGTGCTGAAGCTACCCCAAAATGCATTTGAAACAACTGATTAATATGTCAAATGAGCTATTCAAAAAGATAAACATCATGCATGATCAGATGAAGAAATTTAACAGAGAAGGAAAATGTACGGAGATGTCAAATAGATATGTTACAAATTTAAAATATATATCATAGGTGCATAACTTCTTCAATGATCTCATAAAATGACTCAATACGCCTCAGAAGAGAATCAGGAAACTAACTATAGCCCAATAGGATGGCCCCAATTGAAGTGTAAAGAAAAATTAAAAGAATGACAAAGTAAAAGAAGGTTTCCAGCAACTGAGGGGCAATGCCAAACTGTCACACACGTAAGAACGCGGGGCGCCAGGAGGAAGTGAAGAGCGGAAAGGTATTTAGGTAGATACTGGCCAAGAGTTTTCAAAAACTGCTTGACAACATCAAGGGATAAATTCAATATCTCGGAGAAGATAAATCCGGATAAACGGCAATACACGAGAACAAAAATCCCTCATCCATATCGCATTGAAAAAGAGAAAATCTTGCAGGTGAGTAGAGGAAAGGGACACATCACAGAGAAAAACAGAGAAGCAAGCTACAGGCAGTATTCTTGCCGTTGACTAGGAAAGCCCCAAACAAGCAAGGGCATGCTCTCCAGGGAAAAGCTCCAACCACCCTCAATGTGCCCCTCCCCCAATTAGGCACTCACACTTCCACATCAGCGGAAAACAACGGACGCTATTAACTTCAGTTGGAAAGGAAAGCCACTTAGAACTACAGTAAATACGTTCCTCCAGTTAAAGGAATATAGTCCCAGACACAAAGGAATGAGAAAAAAATGAG
Source organism: Tenrec ecaudatus (assembly GCF_050624435.1). Lineage (NCBI taxonomy): Eukaryota > Metazoa > Chordata > Mammalia > Afrosoricida > Tenrecidae > Tenrec > Tenrec ecaudatus. The sequence goes on from NC_134547.1 coordinate 31,471,974, forward strand.
AAAAATTCACTAAACATAAAGGACGGTTTTATAAACGACAGTTTTCCTTATTTTTAATTACTTTATAAGGCAATTGGATGTCTAAAGCACAAGTAGCAACAATGTGGACTATACATAAAAAGAAAAAGGTATGGCAGTGATAGCAAAGAGGCAGGGAGACAGAGATTGTGAGGATATTATTTTAATCGTCTTATTCTAGGCATGAATCAGAATAAAATTAGCTAAAGGTGACATATTAAAGATCTAGGTTGAAATCCTACGCAAACCACTAAACATTGTAAAAACATATATTTAACTGGTAAATCAATAGGTAATACAAAGGCAATCATAAAAATACTCAATTTAAAAGAAGGCACGATTTCAAAAAATGAAGAAAAAGAGCATAGCCACCCAAATGGTACACTTCTATCCAATCATATCCATCACTGCATGGAATATAATACGTCTAAAAAGCCCAGTTACACAGAAGATATTTTCAGGTTGAATAAGACCGAAGACTATAAGAAAACTTTAGAAATTAGTCAATCACAAAAGAACAAATATTGTATGAAACTACTATGATAAAAAATCAAAAACATCTTTTCACACTGTAAGAAACATTCCTTTTTTTCCCTTTTGGTTAACAGAGTGGAAGAAGTGAGGAAGGAAATGATCCACTCTAGAGTCGACTCATGTTCACTTTAGGAAAAGCGAAGCAATGCGCTGGAGAAAGGGAAAGCCACCGGGAAGAGAGTAAAGAAGAAACACGACAGAGGTCAATACTGTTCAATTTATGGTCCTGCAATAATGGTGATCTACGATGCACACACATACACACACATGGATCGATACGCAGGCTGAATGGGCATGGGAGTGGGAAATCAGGTGTACCCACATGTATAGACATTGGGTAGAGTATTTTTGAACATGGATGTTAACCTTTGCTGTAAATATATCCATGAACATGGTGCAGCACATAGACAATATTCAGAAAATTTCTAAGTCATTGCTTGACCTAGTCCACAGAGGCAACGCTGCACATGCTCCTGGTGTCTTACGCACTCGTGAGTCGCCCTCTAAATTGCCATCCTTGGTCTCTTCCTGCCCACAGGAAAAGGGGAGGTGACAATTAAAGACACTTGGAAATAATTAGTCTGTGGGACCACAATCATCAGTCTTCACAACTCTGAGTTCAGAACGAGATGCTCTCTAGCTATCAGTACCAACGACTCGGAAGGAGATGATATTAAGTAGTCCTGGCTGTAGTTCTCGTTGTACGTGCCTTCAAGTCAGTTCTGACTCGGAGCGACCTCATAGGTACAACAGAACAGAACACTGCCCAATCCTGTGCCGCCCTCACAATTATCGGTATGTTTGGGTCTTTTCTTTGCAGCAATGGTGTCAATCCTTCTTGTCAAGGGTTTCCCTCTTTTTCACTATCCCTCAACGTTGCCAAGCAAAATATCCCTTTGCAGGGACTGGGCTCTCCTGATAACACATCCAGAGCACACGAGGCAACGTCCCTCCATCCTTGCTTCTCAGGAGCATTCTGGTTGTACTTCTTCCAACACAGAGCTGTTGGTTCTTTGGGCAGCCCGTGGAATTTGCAATATTCTTCTCCAGCATCATAATTTAAATGCATTGATTCTTCTTTGGTCTTCTTTATTTAATGTCTCACTTTCAATGCATATGAAGTGATTGAAAATATCATAGTTTGGATCAGGAGCACCATAGTCCTCACATAATAACCTTGCTTTTCAACACTTTAAAGAGGTCTTGGGCAGAAGATTCATAAAATGCACCTGACATACTAGTGACGGAGCCTCCAGAATCACAGCAACACACCATCCACCACAGCACAACAAACTGGCAGAATGGAAGCAAATGTGAAACAAAATTAAAAACTATTAAAAAAGATCAGGCTGCCTGGTTGAATAGAAGAGTTGAACTCTTGAGACTATGGCTCCTAGTTACCTTTCAGATCTGGAACTAAACTCACCGACATGGTTCCATTTTCATCCAAATAATAAACAGAGCTAGAAGGGGCACAACAGCCCTGGTGGTGCAGTAGTTATGGGGTGGGCTGCCATGTGTGGTTGGCAGTTCACAACCAGTAGATCCAGGGAGAAGTCTGGCCTTTCTTCTCCCCTAAACAGTTACAGTCTTGGAAATCCACAAGGTGTCTCTAGGAGTCAACACTGACTTGGTGGTGGCAGTGAGTTTGGTGTTCTAGTGGGAACAATAGGAACATTGATGACTTAGTGCTTACACAAGGGGCTGTGATCTGAAAGTTCCAAAGATCGACATCGCCACCTGCTCCTCAGGAGAAAGAGGGAGCTTTCTCCTCCTGTTAGCAGTTACAGGTTTGAAAACTCAGAGGAACCATTCTACCCTGATCGGTCGTTATGAGTCAGCATCGACTTGATGACAGTGAGGTTGTTTTTGTTTTTTTTTTTAATAAGGGGAACAATAACATCAGTGAAGCATGCCAACCTAAGAAAAATCAATCATTTGAGATATAAATAATATATATTATATTAAAAAGCCGCAGTTACCCAAGGACAAAGTGTAGAAGAATTAGGAGGGAAGGAGGAATGGAAAGAGGAGACTCAGGTCGGAGATGGAATGACTGGTGTTGCACTGAGGGGACTGCAATGAATGAGCTGAAACCAAATGTGTGTGAATCATTGATGTAAAACCGATGATCTGCTCTGTAAATCTTCCCCCAATTCACAATAAAAAGTTATATTTTAAAAAGACAAGAAAACCACTTTACACATAAAGGCACAGTAAAATAAAACCAACAACAAAGCAGTAGCTATCGCGTTGCTTCTGACTCTTGATCCATGTGTCACAATAAAACTACGCTCCATAAGGCTGAGTTTTTAGAAGCTCTTTTCAATTTGCTTCAAGATGGTCCCAGATCTCTAAACTTTCAGTTAGCAGGAGGGTGTGTTAACTATTTATATCGTTCAGCGACTCCACATAAAGACATCTCAAACACAAGCTCACTGCCATTGAGTCAATCCCCACTCATCATGCCCCTATAGGACAGCACAGAACTCCTCCTGTAGTTTCAGAGACTGCAACTCTTTAAAGGGTAGAGAGTCTTATCTTTCTTCGGTGGGACAGTGGGTGGGTTTGAACCACTGAACTGGTGGTTAGTACTTCACTGTACTACCTAGACTTCTACTCCACCAGGGATCATATACAGACATACATAGGTAAAAATAAAACAATGGAAAATAGACTCTACATGCCCACATTACTGTTAAGAAATCAAGAGTGGCTATATTAATATTAAAGTATGCTGCAAAGCAAGTAGTGTCATCAATGATAAAAGAAGATGTTACAAAATGATAAAGAAGTGAACTTACCAAGGAGAACTAATAATTCTAAATGTCTTTGTATGTAGTAACAGAGCTTCAAAGTATAGACTGGAAAGGTCAAAATTAGGTACACACATCTGAGTATAAGGCAAATTGATTTTACACAAAGGTGTTAAAATAAACCGATGAGGACTTTTCCCCCCAACTGTGTTAGTCTAGGTGCCCTAGAGAAACAAATACATAGACACTCATGTATGTATAAGAAAGAGCTTTATATATGAGAGCAGTTGAATATTAAGAAAACAACTAAGTCCAGTCCAGATCAAGTCCATAAGTTCAATATTAGCCTATATGTCCAATACCAATCAATAAAGTCCACTTCAGGCTCATGAAAGACATGCAATGATACCGAATGCCGGAAGATCACAGGCTAGTGGGTGCAGTCTTGTGGATCCAGTGGCAGTAGAAGCATCTCAGCACTGGCAGGGGTCTCTATGAGGCTCCTCCAGTTCTCAGGGCATGGCGTCTGTCAGTGTAGTGCTGTGTGTCTTGTCAGTAGAGCATCTCTCAAGGAGTGAGCAGAGAGTGTCTCCTGCCTCCAAAGAGGAAATACATGAGTTTCCGGAATCTTTAGGAGAAAGCCATGCCCACACAGAGGCCTCATCTGCATTGACAGGCTAGACTCCACCCCTACATTCTTAATCCTCAAATTGACATCTGACTATGTAACTACCAAAGACCACCCCTTGTCAATTCGACACTTTCACATAACTCTTTAGCCATATATAATTTTCAAACAGACGACAATAAAATCATATCTGTACCTAATAGGATAAAACTAAAATGTGTACAATCCAAAAGTCTGCCACCCTCATTTAATCATAACATTCTATAAATGATCACAACAAAAATATCCTATGCCTAACAATTGCAGTTAAGTAACATGTACACCTTAATCCTATAATCCCATGAATATGTTCCCCCACCTATAAAAGTTTGTAAGCCAACCACTTAATGCCTTTATCCACCCCATTTTGGGTATCCAGTTTCTATGCTGCCCACTTACATCAACCCAGTGCTCTAAGGAGACAATCATATTCTTTGATGTGAAGAATCTTCGTTCCAGTTGAAACCCTGTGAAATCTGCATCCATAAGCAAAGTCAAAACAAGGCAGGCCATCCATAAAATCTGCAGCAATGTGTACCAGTTTACAGGCTCAAAAATCTTCTTGTCATCTAGTCGGGTTCTGGTCAGCTCAAGGTGGGCTGCCTAGGGTGCCCATTGGTCACCTGGCTCCCTTCCATGGCTCCCTTCACACATGCTCAACTACCCCAACCCCCTTCAGCTAGGTCATGAACTTTAGACCAGTCAACCGGCTCTCATCTTCTCTAGTTCCTGTGAACCAGGTCTACGGTGTCAGTGGGCAGACTCAACCCGTCTCTCTATTGCTGCTTTTCTCCCACTTCCACTCCACAAATGGATCCAGGTGGTCACTTCGCAAGCATTTCAACTTGCCCACGGTCTCTCTTTAACAGTTCAGTCCTAGAATGGAGAGTTTCTTCAGGGCTCCAGATTTTTTTCCAGCTTCTGACAAAAATCACTAATTCAAGATTCCCAAACACCAAGAGTTCCTTTCTCCCTTCAATCTGTGGATCTTTCCCCCTAGGCAAGTCTATTGGAATGCAAATATCCTAAGTACTCTAAAACACTGGGTGGGGCTAATCTCTTCAGAGCCTTCTTTGCAGGCCTGTCCTAACCCATTAAAAGATTCAAATTTTAATGGCTCATGGCAAGTGTGCATATAAATTCTCTATTTTCCTACTTCCCAATAATCCTTTCTATCAATCATTATAATAATAATAGGCAGAAGGAATCAGTATAAACAAGGTAGGATCAGATACTAAACTCAATTCTTAAAGCAGTCAAGTTCAATTCTTATCTATCTTATCTTATTTCTTATCTAAACTGTTCTATTGATACAAAATATGGGATTAGGCCTCTGAAAGCATCAAGCCAGATGTAGGCTTACTGTCAGCCATTTTGAACTTCGGTCAGCCATTTTTCTTAAGCAGTATGGTCTCTGAGAAATTCAAGGGACCAATTTCTCCCTCTGAGCTCAAAAGACATATTAACAACATTCATTTTTAACATTCAAACAGGAAAAACCACACTACACCCAAACAAAATAATCAAAACTTTAACTTCCCATATTCTTTCCAGAAAACAACCCAGTAAACTAGATGGACGTATCTGAATTCTGGGTAGCCAAAGAAGAAGCACTACTATGGGGAAGAGGTCAAACAAATATCCACTCTCCATCTTTGTAATTTGTTTCTCCAGTACTCCACCCCCAAGGTACCATAATGCATTAGTCTGGGTGGACTAGAAGAACAAATTCATATGTGTATAAGAAAGAGCTTTATGCACATCTCTGTAGCTCTATTTAGAAAAGCAAAGTGGGATAAACAATCTGGAGGAGAAAACAACGGGACTTCTGGTTTCAGGGGACATGGGAGAGGGGGAGGCTGGGGAAAGGAAGTGGGTGTTAAAAAACCCATGGACAAGGGAACAAGTGATCCAAAATCAATGGCAAGGAAGGTGTAGGAGGCTTGATCAAGGGCAATGGAACCAAGAGGAATTACTGAAACCCAAATAAAGGCTGAACATGATAGTGGGGCAAGAGAAAAGTAAATGAAAATAGAGGCAATAACTAGGGGAAAAAGGGTATTTATAGAGGTATGAATGCAGACATGTACATATGTGAATATATATCTATGTGATGATGGGGAAATAGATATATGTACATATATTTATAGCTTTAGTATTAAAGTAGCAGATGGACATTGGGCCTCTACTCCAGTACTCCCTCAATGGAAGAACACTTTGTTCTATTAAACTGGCATTCCATGATGCTCGCTTTCCCAACAGGAGGACTGAACACAAAGTGGGTACATAAGTAAATGTGGTGAAGAAAGTGATGGTGCCTGGTTATCAAAAGATACAGTGTCTGGAGTCTTAAATGCTTGAAGATAAACAAGTGGCCATCTAGTTGAGAAGCAACAAAGCCCACATGGTAGAAGCACACCAGCCTGTGTAATGATGAGGTATCAATGGGATCAGGTATCAGGCATCAACAACCTAGAATAAAAAAATCATATCATTGTGAATGAGGGGGAGTGCAGATTGGAAATCCAAAGCCCATCTGTAGGTAATTGGACATCCCCTTACAAAAGGGTTGCTGGGAGGAGACAAGCCAATCAGGGTTTGGTATAACACTGATGAAACTACAACTTTCCTCTTGTTCTTTAATGTTCACGCCCCCCACCCCACTATCAATTCTACCTTACAAATCTGGCTAGACCAGACCATGTACATGGGTACAGATAAGAGCTGGAAACACAGGGAATCCAGGACAGATAAACCCCTAAGGACCAATATTTATTTTAGGGATACCAGAAGGGTAAGGGAAGTGGGGGATGGGAGAAATAGGGGGAGCTGATCACAATGATTTACATATAAGCCCCTCCCAGGGAAATGGACATTAGAAAAGTGGGTGAAGAGAGACATTGGTCGGTGTAAGACATGAAAAAAATTTTATAAATTATCAAGGTTTGGAGAGGGAGGAAGGGGGGAAATGAGCAGCTGATACCAAGGGCTCAAGTAGAAAGAAAATGTTTTGGGAAGGATAATGGCAACAAATGTACAAATTGCTTGACACAATGGATGGATGTATGGATTGTAATATGAGTTGTACAATCCCCCAATAAAATGATTAAAAATAAAAAGAAAGAAAGAGCTCTATATACAAGAGCATCTGAATATTGAATAAACATCCCAGCCCAGTCCAGGTCAAGTTAATATGTCTGATATTAGCCCATATGCCTGATACTAGAATATAACTTCCTCTTCAGACTCAGGCAATGCATGCAAGGACATCAAATTCAGGAAGATCAGAGGTCAGTGAACACAATGTCTTGTGAATCCAGTGGCAATGGATGCATCTCAGTGCTGGTGTGGGTCTCCACGTGGCTCCTCCAACTGCAGAGCTGTGGCTCTATCAGTGTAACTCCGCGTGGCTTGTCAACAGGAATGTCTCCCAGGGAGATGAAGCTTCGGTGAGCTATTTATTTCCTTCATGCCTCCACATGATATTATAAAACTGCAACCTGATTGAGAGGCTAGACTCCACCTCTTCACCAGTTGACAGGAGATTATATAACCGCCACAAGAGACAAGATGAAGTTGTCCAGGAATGAATTTTTTGTAGGTCCATAATTAATGCTCATGGAAGTAGCAGTCAAGAAATCAAATGGTGTATTACACTGGGCATATCTGCTGTACAAAACCTCTTTAAAGTATCAAAGAGCAAGGATGTTACCTGGAGGCTTAGGTGCTTTCAATTGCCTCATATGCATGTGAAAGTTAGACAATGACTAAGAAAGACGTGAGAAGAATTGATACATTGTATTGTAGTACCATGGACTACCAAATATGTATGTCCTGGAAGAAGTACAGTCAGAGGGCTCCTTAGTAACAAGAATGGTGAGATGTCATCTCATTCATCATCAGGAGAGGTCACTTCCAAGAAAAGGATATTGTGTTTGATGAAATGAAGGCTCAGCAAAAGAGAGAAAGACCTCAATGAGATGGAATGACACCGCGGCTGCATCAATGAACCCGAATATAACAATTGTGAGGATGGTGCAGGATAAGGTAGTGTTTGGTATTGTTTTATTCCAGGAGCTCCTTTGCCACAGTAGACTGCTAACTGGGGCAGTAACTGCATGGTAAGGAGTTTTCAACTACCAGCCACTCCTTGAGAGAAAGATGAGGCTTGCTATTCTGGCTGAGACCTGGCAAACCCATAGAGTTTTACCTTGTCCCGCGGGGCCACTACATGTTGGAATCAACTTGATAGCAGTGAGTTTGGTTGGTTTATAAATACGTATGGTGGTCATGAGCTAGAATCAGCTTGACGACCTATAACAACAACAACAACCTTTAACTTACCACTTCTTATTCTTTGGGTGTAGACATTTTCTGGGACACTTGAGTGGTACACAAATGTAGCGAAGAAAGCTGATGGTGCCCGGCTATCAAAAGGTATAGCATCTGGGGTCTTAAAGGTCTTGAAGGTAAACAAGCAGCCACCTAGTTCAGAAGCAACCAAGCCCACACTGAAGAAGCACACCAGCCTGTATGATCACGAGGTGTCAAAGGAATCAGGAATCAGGCATCATCAGAACAAAAAATCATATCATTTTGAAGGAGGGGGTTAGTGTGGAGTGGATACCCAAAGCCCATTTGTAGGCCACTGGACATCCCCTTACTGAAGGGTCTCAGGGAGGAGATGAGCCAGTCAGGGTGCAATGTAGCAGCGATGAAACACACAACTTTCCGCTTGTTCCTAAATGCTCCTCCCACCCCCCTCCTCACTATCATGATCCCAATTCTACCTTGCAAGTCTGACTAGACCAGAGGATCTACACTGGTACAGATAGGAACTGGAGACACAGGGAATCCAGGGCAGATGATCCCATCAGGACCAGTAGTGTTAGTGGTGATACTGGGAGGGTGCAGGGAGGGTGGGTTGGAAAGGGGCAATTGATTCCAAGGATCTACATATAACTTCCTCCCTGGGGGACGGACAACAGAAAAGCAGGTGAAGGGAGATGTCTGACAGTGTAAGATATGACGAAATAATAGCTTATAAATTATCAAGGGCTCATGAGGAAGAAGGGAGTGGGGAGGAAGGGGGAAAATGAGGAGCTGATACCAGGGGCTTAAGTGGAGAGCAAATGCCTTGAGAATGATGAGGGCAAAGAATGTACAGATGTGCTTTACACAATTGATGTATGGATGGATAGTTATAAGAGTTATATGAGCCCCTAATAAAACGATTAAAAAGAAACTTTACTAGCTAAAACGCTGAAAATTTCAATAGACTCAGGGGTGCCTCCGATGGTAGGCTTGAGTAGCTGCTTTCCAAAGATGAGAGCCTTGAAAACTGAATGGCACAGATCTCCTTAGCACAATTGGGGTTGCCAGGTGTTGGAACCAACTGAACAACTAACAAAAACAATGACATTACTTACTGTTAGGCAGGGTTCTCTCAAGAAACAAAACCAAGACACTTATGATTATATATATCAAGAAGGACTATAACTGCTAATTAGTCCACAGAGCAGTACAGAGGACTCAGTTCAACTCACCTTCATGAAACAGTTAATATACTGAAGGTAATTCAATACACTTGGGCTGCCAACCCAAGGTCAAGGAAGCAGACAACAGAGTCTGCCCTCAGTCAAGGCAGGCAAAGGTAGCCTGCTGGCAACAGACAGCAGGGTGGGGCAGTAACAGTCAGTAGCTTGGATATCGAAGCAGGCCGTGGTGGGGTTTTGTGAAGTATGCACAGTGGAGTGGTGTATGCATGGCGAAGTAGGTCTCAATGGAACCTCAGTGATGCACAGCAAGGCAACACGATCAACTCAACAGCTCACAGTGCAGCACACGGTTCAGCAAAAGCAACAGAGTGCTGGTATAATCACCAGGGAGAAAGGGAAAAGAGGGTGGGCTTTGGAAAACTCTTTATCTCATTGCCCCCAATCAAGCTGTGACCTGATTAAACTCTGCCCAGATATTCCTATGGAGACCTAGTTGGCACAAAAGATCTATCACATCCACTTTATGCACCATATCCAAAGAAGGCTTGCTCAATCTCCTTCCATCTTCTTCCCTAGATTCCTTGAATTTGTAGTAAACCCCTCTAATACTTACTACGTGCCAGGTACTACTCTATGTTGTTCATTTAAGAGTGAATGGACTTCACGTGTGTCCGAGTAGAACTATGCTCTATAGTTTTCCATGTTTGAGGCTTTTTGGGAAGTGTATTGCTAGGCATCTTTTCAGCAATGACAATGCCTAAGAAGTCAAGTTGCTTCTCTTCTTCACCAGCACTTAGTATTGTTATTATTCTTTTTCTTAATTTGGGCAATCTAACAGCTATATAGCATCCCTAGTGGTGCAATAGGTCAAGTGTCGGGCTGCTAAGAGTGGTCATGTTAAAACTCACCATCAACTGCTCTGAGAGAGAAAGATGAGGCTGCATGCTCTCTGTAGTCGTCACATAATCTGGTGTCAATTAGGGACTTGAGAGGATTAAGAGTGAAGGGGTGGAATCTAGTCTGTCAATTGGGTCATAGCCTATGAGGCCTCTGTGTGAGCATGGCCTTCTCCTGAGAATTCTGGAAACTCTTGTATTTACTCCTTGGAGGTGGGAGACACACTCACTCTACTCACTCCCTGAGAGACCCTTACTGAAAAGTCACACGGCACTACACTGATAGGCGCCATGCCCTTGGAACTGGAGGAGCCACGTGGAGACCCCTGCAAGCACTGAGATGCTTCTACTGCCTCTGGATCTGCAATATTTTTCACCCACTGGCCTGTGAAATTCCTGCATCCACCATTATTGTATGTGTTGTGTATGGGACGTATGGGCCAATATTGGACTTATCAACTTGATCTGGACTGGGCTGGGATGTTTTCTTAATATTCAACTGCTCTTGTATCCAAAGCTCTTTCCTCTACACACACGAGTGTCTATGAATTTGTTTCTAGTCTACCCGCACTAACACACCCCCATATTTGCAGCCCTGGAAACCCTATCAAGCCCTTCTCATCTTCCCTGCAGGGCCCCCAGGAGTCAGGATGGAAACAAAGGCCCTGCATTTTAATGGAGTTCTGCGAGTAAGATTTCCATTCACATTTCATTCAGGGTCGATGATGGGGAACACTTTTTGTGTGTGTAATTAGGTATCATCTAATAGTCTTTTTTGGCGAATTACCCATTTAAGTGTTTTGCTCATTTTAAAATTAGGTTGCTCATTTTCTTTTTGTCAGGTTTTGAGAGTTCTTTGTATATGGACAATACCCAGATTACAAACACATTTTGTTTCTCAATCTTTTTTTTAAGTCAAATCTATATTTAAGTCAGCACCATAAGATATATTTCTTATCTAATGTCAGTCACACTGTTTTTTTTTTTAGTATATAGAATATAGTGCAGCTTTCCATGTATAAAAAAATGGGCATTTCCAGATTCATTAAAACACTTTAACATAAAACTTCAGTTAAAATATTAATATTGTTTTGATATGTTCTACAAAGTAGCTAACAGAAATCAATTTATAGGCCTTGAATTTTGCGCCCTAGCTCTAGTGGCCTAGTACTTCATGTGTTGGGCTGCTAACCACAAGGTCATCATAGAAACCACCAGCCTTTCCATGGGAGAAAGCTGAGTCTTTCTACTTCTGTGAACATTTACAGCCTCAGAAACCCAGAGGGGAAGTTCTCCCCTGTCCTATGAGGCAGAATGGTCTCTGTGACAGAGTTGGCTTCTTGGGTTAGCGGTGTAGTGACACATTGAGATGCTAATCACAAGATCAGTGCTTCAAAACTGCCCCCCACTCTGTGGAAGAAGGAAAGGTAAGGCTGCCTGCTTCCATAACATTTGAAAAATCTCAGAAACCAAAGCGACAGATATCATCTTCAGTCCATAAGGTTCTATGAGTCAGAATCGATGTTATATAGCAAGTTTTGTTTTGTTTTATAAGGTTGGTTCCTAATTTTGGACTGTACATAATTAGGCGTTCATAACCTGAGGCATGCCTGTATTCTAAATATAGTCTTTAAGAATATTCCTCTTCCATTTTTGTAGCTTGTATTTTTATGCTTTTAATAATGTCTTCAAAACCAGAAATCAAACTTACTGTCATCAAGTCAATGCCAGCACATAGTCACCCTATAGGACAGAGTCGAACTGCCCCATTGAGTTTCTGAGCAGAAATCTGTATAGGGCCAGTCAGCTTCATCTTTCGTGCATGGAGCAGATGGTGAGCTTCAACTGCTGACCTTGCAATTAGCAGTCCAACGTGTAACCTACTCTACACCGGGGCTCCTTACTTGGAATAAAATGTTTATTTTGATGAAGTTCAAAGTATCGCATTTTCAGAGATTATGTTTGTGATAAGCAAGGATTCCTGGCCTAACTCCAGGTCATTATGACCTTCTCTTCTGCTGTCTGAACAACCTTAAGAAAAACAGGATTTGGATGATGTGCTCCTCATCATGTCCTTTCACTTGAACTTGGTTGGTTCAAGAATGGTGTCTAATTTCATGTTTTCCCCTTAGAGACTCTGCAGACACTGCTCCATTCAATTACGGCCCTCAGTGTTTACAGTGAAGCATCATGGGGACAGTGACGCTGGAGACAGCATACAAAACTCCCTTCCTTTTACTCCACACTCTGACCCCAGCCACCGGCCTCTCCTGACCGAAAAGACTCCTGGGACCTATAGGAATCAGCTTGGTGTCATGAGCCACTGGTATATGGACACTCTTGAAGGACAAGGATTCAACTCAGAGAATGGTCTGATACTTTCCTGCTCCTGAGGCTTGGAGAGCATATGGACATCAGAAACCAAGAGTATCTTCAAGTGTCCTGTTGCTGTTAGGTGCCATTGACTCAATTTCCAGATCACAGCAATCCCACGTGGCAGAGTGTAACCATCCCATATAATGTTCTTGGCTGCAGTCTCTATGGAAGCCAGTTACTAAGTCTTTCTCCCATGCGGCTGCTGATGCATAAACCTCCACCCTTCCTGTGAGTAGCCCAGCCCTTTCTTTTGTACCAGCAGGGCTTCTTTCAGGAACCCTGAGAAGGAGAACGATTGCCTTTGCTTGCCAGGACTTCAGGGCCAGGCATCGCATCACAGCTTTTCCGACTTTTTTGGAACATTACAATGGCCAGGCCACAGGTGCTCCAGAACTCAGAAAGAACAACTGAGATAGTTAAAGTTTATTTTGCTTACCTGACCAATAAATACATGAGGGGTTAATTGAAGGGCTGAGAGGTAAATGGCTCGGTGAGCCTCGCCTTTCTAATTCTTGGGTCTCTTGCTTTTAGATGGTCGGACCAGTTCTCTACTTCAGCTGGCAAGGCTCACTTCCTGCAAGACATCCCCAAGGTGAAGCAACATGGACCCACCCTGATACAGCCCTGGGTGCTGGAGCAGCCATGTGGAGACCCCTGCCTGTGCTGAGATGCTTACATGTTTATTGAGTCGGCTTTCCTCCCGCAGTCAGCATCATAATGTGTGTTTTGTGAGATGGAGGAGGACTTTGTGGATTGGTGTCAGCCATCTGGGTTAATGTTGGACTTGTGGGCTTGGGCAGCACTGGGTTGGGATGTTTTCTTGATGTGCACTTTACCTTTATACAAAACTCTCTCCTATACGTAAGTTTCTGTGGATTTGTCTCCCCAAAGTACCCAGACTAACGCAAGAACCACAGCCTGATTAAAAGAGGCTAGAACATAGCAAAGAGGATCAAGTAGAACAATTAGAAAGTCAACTCAGTAAAAGATACTTCTGGAGGATAGTGATGAATATCTGGATGAAAAAATTAAGTATGAAACTTTGGAGAGAAGTTTTCAGTGTAAAATACATTGGAGACTTACATTGTTAAGCAAATAAAATTAGGAAATAAGTAAAGGAGAGATTTATCCCTAATACAAATGAATTAGTGCTGCATAGACAAAGAGTAAGGGTTATTTAGAAATATCAGTAGATAGTAAGATAAGCTAATAAACTTGATGTTACAGAGGAGAGACTTAAAAGATAAATCCAGGAGAGCTAACACACGAATGACAGATATTAGGGAAAACAAGCAGACATAAACATAAGGCAATTATTAAATATAGCATAGAAAATATACATACATTTTAAAATGTGCTAAGTCTGGACACTTAAAGTGCTTAAACAATTCAAACTAATTTTATGAAAAAATATACATATTCAATAAAAATATCTAGATATATTTGGTAAAAAGTTTTAATTTTACGGAAAGAGGGGGAAATGTGTCCAAATGTCTTTCATCTGTCCAAATAGAAAGTACTTCTTAGTAACATCAGACTTGCCATCTGCAGTACTGCACACTAGAGGATGTGGGAATTATGTTGACACACACGTGAGAGAAAATGACCGCAACCTAAATTTCTATATCAAGAAAAGATATAATAAAGATATGTTCTCAGAATTTTGAAACTGTATCACTTAAGTGCCCCATACAAGGAGAACACTGAAAATGAAGGGGAAAAATACTGCCCTAAAGTAAAAACTAAAAGCTAGAGGAAGTTGAAAGAGTGAGCAAAAGCACTAAGCAATGCAGCAGGCTAATATATGAAGCATGTCACTTTTAACACTTAACATTTTAAAATAAACTTAGATATGTGCATGTTTACTTATATTTATAAAAATACAAAGTGAAAGACACATAAGGACATTTATAATAAAGTTCTTTCAATAAAATCTGTAAATTAGAGTGAGAAGTGAAGACGAGGAAGGTGGGAAGCATCAAATATCAATTAAGGAGCAAAAATAAAGCCAGGTAAGAGTATGAGGAAATGGGATTGCTTAATGGTTTTCGTCTTATGAAGGCATTAGGACACCATGGTAGAAGAAGCAGTGAATCTTTATGGGGAAATAGTTGCCACTTACTTTTTAACGATGGTCTAAATAAGAACAGAGGATAGGAAATTAACTATAAATGTGAACGGAAAGTGAAGTGGAGCTCCTTAAAACTAATAATCAAAGCATCAGGGGAATGAGTAGCATCACGACAAAATCAGCAAAAGCAGGCAACCAAAACAGAGAGCCTGCCAGTGAGCAAGAAGCAATGGACATAAAGTTAGATAAACCCAACAGGTGGCCACTGAGCTGATGCTGACACCTGGAGATCCTGTATGTATCAGAGCAGAATAGTGCTCCCTGGATTAGTCAATGGCTGCTTTTGTGGAAGTGGATCGTCAGCCGTTCTTCCAATTCACCTCTGGGTAGACTCAAACTTCCAACTTTTCCTTTAATAGCTGAGCCCAACAATCTTTTCACCATTCTGGGAGAAAATAAAATCAGGTATGCCAATGCATATAAACAGTCTGAATTCTAACAGAGTGTACATGATTGAAAATAAAATTCTCTATTTACTGTTTTATTAAATGACACTTAAAACTTGCAAACTAGAGATGATGTTTGTGGCTTTGAAGATTCAATATATTTGAATTATTCTTTTTCCCAATTGATCTTTTAATTAGTTCCAATTGAAATAAATACCTGAGCTTATTTGTTTGTTTTTATGGAATGGAACAAGATGATTTTAAATTTCTATGGAAAACTAAAGTACAAGAGCTCTTTATGAGTACTCTTGAGGGAGAATTACATGATTTGAAGACTAGGCACATATATCTATTCATACCCAATATCATACTATTCTAGCTTTGTCATCGTCGAAAGATCAACACAGTGGAATGAAACATCCACCTTCGAGTGCATGCATGTAGTATCCCTTGATGTACGACAGAGATACTACTGCAAAGTAATGGGGAAAAGTAGTTTTTGCAGTCAATGATTCTAGAACAATCGGGTAGTCATATGGAAACTCAAATTGAAATTGGATACTTAGCTCACACCATCTACATATGTCAACTCTAGGGAGCTTATACAGCTCAGTATAAAAATGTAGAATGATAAAGTTTCCATAAAATAATATAGAAGCATATATTTATGACCTTTGGCATAGGACAAGAATTCTCAAACAGACACAACATATACTAGCCATAAGAGAAAGAAATTGATACATTTGATCACATTGAAACTTGAAAAGTATACATATACATACCATGAAGAAGTCCCAAAGAAGGAGCCATGTTTGCAACCTAATTAAACAACAAATGATACCTACCCAGAGGATATGAAGAAGTCTTTCACAGGTAGAAAATAGAGAAATAAAGAAAACATCTGGGAGAAGGGAAAATTCACAAAAAGAAATTCAAATGATTAATGTGCATATGAAAAAGTACACTGTTCATCTGTGTACTTCATCTGATTCCAAGGACCCTCGTGGAGCTCTGTGCCGCATATAGCCTTAAGGACTAATTTTCCTGAAGCAGATCACCAGTCCTCTTCTAAAGGAAGTCCCTGAGTGGATTTGAACCTCCAACTTTCTGGTTAGCAGCTAAGTGCATTAGCTATTGTACCACAGAAGGACTTCCTTTACACCGTAAGGTTACTTCTGAAAATCCCTGGTACTAGGCTTATGTTTCTTTGAGGGCAATTTTTGGTGTTTTCTATTTGGTTGATGGGTGCTCTGTTTACAGATGTGTAAGAGATGGGATGGGCTTTGGCAGCTCCTCTAAATGTAGCTTCCTAAGTAAGCTTCCTATTGATTTCTCCAGACCCTGATCCTGGGATTTCTGGTTTCCCCAGATTTGTTTTTATCTTCGGAGTAATTGTGGGCTGCATGTGATTTTTGGCTATAGATTCGTCTGCTCCTGTCACTCCGATCCCATCTGCTTTCTGTCTTCCAGGAATTCCTCACGTGGTCTGGTCTGCGGATGGCACATTTGCTTGATCTGAAGTGCTGATATGTACTGATTCACTATTCATTGTCTGTAGAATTATTTTGCTATTATTTTAAGGGAGTTGGGGCAGGCAGGTTTGTTTCTATTTTGTTAATAATCCATCCTTTTCACAAAATCCCAATTATCGGAGAGTGTTAGTGGAGCATGCAGGCTTGTGCCAGACCCTGATTCTTCAATTGTCTGTTTCTGTCTGCATCATTTTCACAATTTTGTTCATACTTTATGCAGCTTTTCAGGTAAGGTGTCTTCATATGCCAGAATAAAAAGACACAAAGGATTTTTTTGATTAAAAGTTTTTATTATAGTTATTTGAATAATATATTTTTCTTTAACTCTCTGAGGTTTATTTGTGGAAGAAGGTACCCTGGTGGAGCAACAGTTAAGTGCTGGGCTGATAACTGGAACGAGAGCAGTTCAAACGCACGAGTTGCTCTGTGGGAAGATTATGTGGCTGTCTACTCCCATAAAGAATGACAGCTCTGGAAACTCAAGGCAGTACTACGCCAGCCAGCCGACAGGCTGGCTATGAGTTGGAATTGACTAACTGGCAAGAGATTGGGTTTTATTTTGGAAGAACTTCTCTGAAGATCTTTCTCAGGTATTCCTTTAAAGTATAATAATAACTTCGCATCATGTTGGAGATACCTTTCAAAGCAATAGATGATCTGTTTTGTTGTTGTTGTTTGCTTGTTTCTCTGATGGCAATGGGAACAAGAAGAGCTCTTGTTGGCTGGCTCTTGGAAATGAGATAGAGAAAGAAAGCACAGCCTAGCAATGAATTCTGGTTAAAGAAAATTATGGACAAGCAGGAGATCAGTCTAGAAACTTCCTTTGCAACAGTCAGTCATTTGATCAGTGAGCATGGGGAATGTTTGACTTCTACTGGTCTACATGATTTACCTCATAGATGAGATTAACGTGCTAAGGATATTGACTGTGTGTGGCCTTTATATCTAACCTCTGCTGGAAAACAAAACAAATAAACCATCAAAATCATTAGTCATATATATGCCTGGGTAAGAATTCCTAATTCTAAGTTGGAAGAAAGTTCCAGAACAAGGATTTGACTATACATTCAAATTATCTTCTCTAGTAATTTAGCTATCTTGTTACCTCACTGCAGCTTGCTTCAGATTTTCAATACACTCAAAACTTGCAGCCAAGAAGAATATGATTAAGTACTCCCTGAAAATCTCAAGGGTGCACTAAAACACATAATGGCCAATGAACTTCAGTAGCGGTGATTCGTGATATGCACTTTGAGGTTGTTCCCAGCTCCATACAGTAGTCACCTTCCATTATCACCAAACCCGTAGTAAAATTCTATTACCAGAAATGCCTTGAGCAAGAAATTCCTTGGGAAATAAATGAGGAAAGGAGAAATGTCCATGAAGAGTGATGGTGTGGAAGCAACAGGTGTGCAGAGACAAGCTGGGCTGTCCAGGTTGAAGGTGGGAAAGCAAACTGAATGGGGTAACTCCAGCCATGAGGAGAGCAAGAGAACCACTTTCTTATCCACTAGGAACCTACCGTGTGTGTGTGTTTGTTTAATTGATGTCCTAATGGAAAGATGACTTTAGAAAGTCAAAGAACTTGGAACATTTAGGTGACATGTAATTATATACTTTTACCCTCAAGTTAAATGAAAACTAAATACATTGAACACTATCCAGAGATGGATCATATTGCCACATCAAATAGTAATTAAATACTGTATATACTTGAGTATAAGCAGACCTGAATATCAGGGACCTAATTTTACCATAGAAACAACATAAAAAGGGGGAAAGAAGGTGGCATCTATTTAGATTCCCCTGCCCAGAGCTCCTACTGCCAGACCAGAAAATTGGGAGGTAAGGTGAAGGAGACTTGGAGGCAAAGTCCTGAAATTAGAATCAGGGTACTAGAGTCAGGGTACCTGAACCCCACTTAAAAAAATATTTTTTCCACTCACAAAGTGAACCGAGAATGCACTAAATCATTCTAGTTTCTGGGTGCTGGGCTTGTGGCCTCTGACTGAGCAGCTGCTACCAGTGTCCTAGTTCTGCAGTCAGTAACAATTTCCTCAGGCTGATGCCCCAAAGGGACATAGTCCTTGACCAGAGGAGAGCCTCTGAAAGCTAGTCACAGGATCCCTCACCAGAGCTCTGAGCACCCTGAGCTCACAGTCTGGGGATTGGGTTGGTGGGTAGTCATAGATTTGGAGCAATTGAAAAAGAAATAAGGAAATTTACCTGAGTCAGGTCATGGTGTGGCAGAAAATAAGCAGATAGTCATAGCCCAGGGGTCGTATTCAGTTCCAGTTGGTCAAGAAGAAAACAACCTTTCTGATAAGCTGGATCTCCTCCTCCAGGGTTAGCATGACAACCCCCAAAGCAGGGCACCACATTAACCCAATAATAAAAGAGAAAAAATATTTTCTCAGTTAAAAACTGCAAATCCCAGGCTCATTGTTTAACTCCAACACAACTGGCAGAAAGAGTCCTTTAACATACATTAGCATAATAAGGTATGCCCGAAGTTAGCTATAGGACCCAGAGGCTATCACGTAACAAAGACCCCTTGGAGCAAGCCTCCATTTCAGAATAACAATTCAATTCCAGCTGCCCAGGGGAAAAAACAACAAAAACAACCTCTGAGCTATTAGGGCATCAGAAGTCCCAGAACAAGCTAGGACAAGCCCAGCGGGGAACTACTGTCCACTTTCAGTGACCCTGGACACAGCTAGGGAGGTCCTGCCTGTCCTGGGGCCCTACACAGGCCTGAGGAACATGGCCTCCCCACTGCTGCAGTGCTGCCTACAGCACAAGGCAGCTATTCCAGTGAACGTCAGCACTCAAAATCACTGCGGGAACTGCTGCGTGGCCTCTGCTGTGACCTTGTCTTCGTGGGCAATTCTTCCCAGTATCTGAGGGACCCTGTACCAAATTGGCACACCACCCGGCTCCTTGAGGCAGGGTTGAAACTCCTCCAGCCCCACGGTTAGGCGATCGAGCCTCACTTATCTTTTCACTTACTACTCATTTTCTTCTCTTTACTCTCTCTCTCTTCTATCTTTTCTACCACAGTCGGTCTCAACGGGCCCACTTTCTTATGTTTTTTTTCTTCCTTTTTCTCTCTTTTCCTCTTCTCTCCCTCTTGTTCATTTCATATGCCATGGCTGAATTCTGGGGCATTACCCTCCTCCCAGGGCAACTCAACCCAAAGAGCAGGGTGAACTCCAGCCCGCCCTCTGTGGGAGCACTGCACACCACACAAGGCAACTGAGACAGTCACTTACGGTGCTCCACACTGCTGAGGAAACCTCCGTCTGGCCTCTATGGTGATCTTGACAACTAAGGAAATTCTGCCCAGCACTGGTGGACCCTGGCACTCAAAAAGCACACCAACCTGATACATTGGGGCAAGGATTGAACCTTTCCGGCCCCACGTTCAGGTGATTAGGAATCAGTTATCTCTACTCTTTATTTTTTTCTTCTCGCTTTCTTCTCTTTCCCACCACAGGCAATCTTGGTAAGCACAGTTGTGCTTTACCCATTTGTTCCCTTTCTTCTCCCTCTGTTTTTCTCATCTTCTTTCTTTCTTGCTTTGTTTCCCTACTCTCCCTCTCTTTCCTTCCACACGCCACTGCTAGTTCTCAGTCCTCTACCCTCTGCCCAGGGCAAATCTGCCCACCCAGTGGGGAGAACTCCAGCCTGTGATGGTGCTGCACACCGCACGAGCAAGTGCTACACATGCTACAGCATGGGACTCAGCTATCTCTTTATCTACTTTTTCTTCTCTTTTTTCTTTCTTTTATTTTTTTTCACTTTTCTTTTTCTCAACCTTCTTCTATTTCTTCTCTCTTTCCCACGAGTCTCAGCAGATTCAATTTTCCTTTTTTGGACTGTTTTTACTTTTGATTTGTCTTTGCATTTTACTGTGTGTGGTTGTGTTAGTTTTTTATTTTTGCTCTTGTCTTTGTTTTTTCCTTTCTCTATTTTGCTTATCTTCTCCTTCTCTTTCTTTTCACAAGCCACTATTGGCTTCCAGATAACTTCCCTCCACTTAGGGAAACTCTGATGACTCAGGTGGGGGACTTCCTGCCCACACTTCTGGCTTTACATGCAGCTGGGTAAATGAAACCTGTCACTCCACCATACCCCAAGTTGCTGGGGGAGTTCCCATTCAAATGACTGGGGGAACTCCAGCTTACACCCCAATTCTCTACAAGTGAATAGGGGAATTCCTTCATACTGTCTATGGTGCTCCACGCCCATCCTTCACAGCAGTCTCTCTGACTAGCATAATTCCGCCTGCTATCTATGATGCTCTACACCAAGGAGTGTACACCCCTATGCCCTCTTCAGAGCTCCAGTTGCTGAGGGAGATACCATGCGCCACCTGAGGTTCTGCAAGCACCGTGAAACAAAGCACTATGGCTCACTGGGAGATAAATCAGTGAAACGCCACACTTGTAGGCCCACAACCACCCAACCAGCATCCTATGAGAGGACTATCCAACTCAAATTAAAAATAATGGAATACTGGTCGGGTAGGTAGCCTGACCACCCAGTGCACCTAACTGCAGATAGTTCATACCGGTAGAAGCACTCATATGAGTACCCCAAGAGAGAGCCCAGTGCTCTTGGACTCATGAAGATGGTGCCAGGCTCCTCTAAAACAACATGTAAACAACAACCAGCATGAACAGCCTCAATGAAAAAGCAGGAGAACTGGAAGACAATGCAGGAAGTAGTCATGAACCTATTGACCTACATAGAAGAAGCAGATATTTACCTGATACAGAAAGAAATTTTCAGAATGCTTCTTGGAATCATACAGGACATGAGGGAAGCAATACAGAAAAAAAGATGATATGACAGAGGAGATAAAGGCAATTTGCTAAAGGGAAATACTAGACTTAAGGGATGAAATAACAAAATCCAGTAGCAAATTAACAGACTTTGTAAACAGACTTGAGTAGGCAGGGAATCACAGCAGGGACCTAGAGGATAACGAAGCAGGCCTCAACAAGTGAGAAAAACAGTCAAATAACACAATCCTAGAAGCTGAAGAATAGCTGAGAGCCATGTCTGATCCTATGAAGAGGAACAATATTAGAATAATTGGACTACCAGAACAAGACACAACAAAGGAATCAACAGTGAAAATAGCAAGGGAATTCTTAGAGGAAAATTTCCCAAGCTTAATAAATGAAAATCAGGCAACCATTCAGGAGGCTGAAAGAACACCAGCCAGACCGAAACCCAAGAAGATGTCACCAAGCCACATAATAGTTAAATTATCCAACTATGAGTAAAAGGAGAAAATTCATAAGGCCAACTAGGAAAAAACAAATAGTCACTTATAAAGGTACCAAAATAAGAATATATTCAGACCTATCAGAGGACACTGTGAAGAAGAGGAGGGAATGGAGTAACATATTCCAAAAATTAAAGGAAAATAACGCAAACTCAAGAATATGATACATGGCCAAATTACCCATTAACATTGAGGGAGAAGTAAGAACCTTCCCAGACAAGGAAAAACTCAAAGAATACATAAAAAGAAACCCAACCCTACAAAAGGTCTTTGTTGACCCAGTATGGACAGAAAATCAACACTCAGTGAGCACAAATAAGAGACCATCACATAGACCAACTCAACCCAGAGGGCAACAAAGAGAAAACAGTCTCCAAAATAGCATTATTTCAATAATAGAAAGAAGGCAGGTTGAAACACACACACACACACACACACACACACACGCACAAGAAACTGATAGGTAGGTAGGAAAGCACCCAACACAAAAGGTCAAATGGTACAAAATGACATCACAGAGTCCATGGATGAATATAACAACACTGATTATCAATGGACTGAACTCAGGCATTAAAAGCCAGAGGCGAATAGACTGGGTCAGAAAACAGCCCATCGATCAGTTGCCTACAGGAGACAAACCTCAAGCTTGCAGATAAAAAACAGGTTGAGAATTATCCTCCATGGTGGTTTAATTATGTCAGCAATTTTGTACCCAAAGCAGTACATTGTTTTATATAAAATTTGTTGTTTTACATTGTAGGGTTGTAATTCTTAAGAAATTACTCATTTTAATCTCTCTAATAGACATTCCAGGTTTAATTATGTTAGTAATTTTGTTAAGGGACTTCTCTGCAGTGTAATCCCAAGTATGGCTTGGGGTTACCACTTCTGACAGTTAACATTCACCTCAAGCCCCACTCGAGATTACCGCCAGGCGGGTTAAAGGCTGGAGAAAAATATATCCAGTGACAATGCAAAAAAAGCAGTGGTAGCAATCTTAATCTCTGAAAGAAATGATCTCAAGCTACAAGCCATAACAAGATACAAGGAAGGGCACTGTATAATGCTCAAGGGAATAGTAGACAAAGAAGCAGTGAGCAGAATAAATATAAATGCCCCCCAATCAAAGCCCACAAAATTCATAAATCAAACACTTCAAAGATGAGAAAAGAATTCACAGGCCAAACATTTATAGTAGGCGTGTCTGAAAAAGATCACAGGAAATGAAAAAGATCACAGGAAATGAAACTCAACAAGCAGGCTACAGATTTAAACAGCACAATTGAACGACTTGACCTGATAGATATTTTCAGAGCTTTCCACCCAAATGTAAAACATCCCCATGCTTTTCAAGTCTACATGGAACATACTCAAAGATAGGCCACATGCTGGGATACAAGTTGAACTTGAGTAAATTCAAACACATAGAGTTTATACACACATTTCTCTCCGACCCCTGTGCCATAAGGCTGGAAGTCAGCAAAAGGACGACGAAGAAAACAATGGCAAAACAATTGGAGGATGAATAACTCTGCATTACAAAAGGAGTGGGTATTAACCCAGATCACAGATGAAATCTGGAAGTTTCTAGAAAACAATGAGAATGGAAATACAACGTACCAAAACCATTTGGATACAGCAAAGGCATTTATCAGAAGATGGCTGATAGCAATACATGCACACATGAAAAATGAAGAGAGACTTGTGGTTGATATGCTGGCACAAAATTTAAGCCAATCAGAGCAGAGTAAACAGAACAATCCTTTTAATAGCAAAATTAAAATTAAAGAAATAATACAAAAATCAGGGCTGAGAAACAGGAGAGAGAAAACAAGAAAACTGTGGTAAAAATCAGTGCCGCTAAAAGTGGTTCTTGGAAAGGATTAATAGAATTGATGGACCACTGGCAAACCTAACCAAAGAAAGGAATGAACAAATTTCCATAGCAAGAAAGAGGGATGGAACAGGAGACATTACAATGGAGCCTAATGAAATCAAAAGGATAATTACACAGTACTATGAAGGCCTGAACTCTAACAAATTCAACGATGTTGAAGACATAGACAAGTATTTGGAAAAACAACCCCGTCTTAGACTATCCCAGATGGAAGAACCTCAACAGACCCATAGCAATAGAAAAAAATTGACAAGGTTATCAAGGGATTATCAACCAAAAAATCCCCTGGGTCATATGGCTTTATAGGAGAATTCTACCAAGAATTCAGGGAAGAACTGACACCAATCCTACACAAACACTTTCAGAACATAGAAAAGGACGGAAAACTCCCAAATTGTTTCTATGAAGCTAGTATAACTCTGATACCTAAAGTAGGCAATGATCCCACAAGAATGAGAACTACAGATCCATATCCCTAATGAACATCGATGCAAAAAATCCTTAACAAAAGGCCAATAGAATACAAATGCATATAAATTTTTTATATATAAAAAAATTCACCATGACCAAGAGGGGTTCATACCATGGGTGTAGGGATGGTTTAACATACGAAAGACCATTAGTATTATTTGCCACATTGACAGGAAAAATTATAAGAACCACCCAGGACAGATGACTCTTTCAGGACCAGTGGTGAGAGTGGTGATGCCTGGAGGGTGGAGAGAATGTGGGATAGAAAGGGGGAACTGATTACAAGAACCTACATATAGCTTCCTCCGTGGGGAATGGACAGCAGAGAAGAAGGCGGGGGAGACATCGGACAGTGTAATATATGACAAAATAATAATAATTTATGAGTGATGAAAGATTCATGAGGTGGGGGGAGCGGGAAAATGAGCAGCAGATATTAAGGGCTCAAGCAGAAGGCAAATGTTTTGAGAATGATGATGGCAACAAAATGTACATATGTTCTTGACACAAAGGATGTATGCATGGTTTGTGTCATAGAATTGTATGAGCCCCCAATAAAATGATTTTTTAAAAAGAACCACATGATAATATTGGTAGATGCGGAAAAAGCATTCGATAACATCCAACACCCATTCCTGTTTATGACACTCAAGAAGATAGGAATAGAAGGAAAATTCCTCAAGATTTTACAAGCTATATATGAAAAACCATCAGTCAACGTAGTACTCAATGGAGAAAAGACGAAAGCAATGCCACTAAAAAGGGGCCCAAACTAGGATGTCCCTTGTCCCTACTCCTATTTAACATCGTACTGGAGGCCCTAGCTAACAACATAGGACAAAGTAAAGACATCAAAGGTTTTAGTCTGGGGAACGAAGAGGCGAAGTTACCATTATTCGCAGATGATACCATTGTATATATTGAAAATTCCTACTTGTAGAGTGTTGGAAGCAATAGAGGAATATGGCAGAGTGACAGGGTACAAGATGAATAAACAGAAGTCTGTGGGTCTGCTATACACATCAGACAAGGTCACGGAAGAGGCAATTAAAAAGGTATTGCCCTTTACAATAGCCAAGCACAAATTGAAATATCTAGGGATACACCTGACTAAAAAAGAACAAAAGATTTTTACAAGGAAAACTATAGAACACTATTACAATAAACTAAGTGTGAACTCAACAAATGGAAGAATATCCGATGTTCGTAGATTGAAAGACTCAATAGAGTAAAGATGTCAGTTCTGCTCAAGTCTCTATAGAAGTTTAATGCTATCCTTATACAAATATAATCATCCTTCTTCAAAGGATTGGAAAACTGATGACCGACTTCATACCTTGGGTATGGTTTTATTCTGTCTTAGATGCCTGAAACCTGATCCCATCGACGCCTCATGATAACACAGGCTGGTGTGCTTCTTCCATGTGGGCTACGTTGTTTCTGAGCTAACTGGCTACTTCTTTATCTTCAAGCCTTTAAGACCACAGACATTTTCTTTCTATGTTTTCCAAATGATTTACATGAGTGCATTCCCCATACTAACATTAAACATTACAACTTTTTATAATTTGAAAATTATTTTTTAAATGATATAAGCAAAGCAAAGAACTGTAAAGACTCACTTGTATTTCTAATTCTAAGAGATAGCTTTGTTGGAGTAAGCCATTTTAGAATCTGTGGTAGATGGATTACTAATTCTTTACATTTTTCTGCCTATTGTTGTGCTTTGTGCCATGTGACTTTGAAGTTCTTTCCACACCGCCAATGTGAATTTCCCTCCTAGTGTGCTTTGCTGTCGCAAGAATCCAAGGCAGACACGATGGCATGTCACTTCTGAGCCGAGGCCTCCATGTGGGCTTTCAGTATTTTGTTTTAACTTTCCCTGGGAGAATATGCCTGAGCATATACCTGCTGGAGCACCCTGGACCCCAGAAGGGTGATCTTGTCCAGCTCCCAACCAGTCAACTCCAGCCATGTGCGTGAATCCTGTCAATATCTGCAATGCCAACTTGTCAATTCCTAACTGATGCCTGACATAGGTAGGAGTAATGAATACTGTTTATGGTTGTCATTTAAACGAATGTTTTGGGTGTATATTTTCCATCCTAATAGCTAATGTATATAGAGTGCTTACTATATACCACTCAATTGTGTGTACTTGACTTATATAAACCCTTAGTTTTCACAACTCAAAAAGCAATTTCCAGTGATAAGGTGTATGCTGACTCACAGTGGCACTGACCTTATGGGTTTCTAAGACTATAACTCTTTGTGGGAGCAGAAAGCCCGTTTTTCACAAGAAACTTATGAAAGTGGAGTTATTGATATCCCCATTTTACAACACCATGCAAAGCAAAGTACTGAGAGACTAAGAGATTGGTCCAAGTTACACAGACCGGGCTCCAAACCCTCTCAATGAATACACCATGGCTATCTCAAGGACTCAAGAGAGACACAGAGTCACGCTACATACTTTGATCGGCGATCTATTTTCTTCAGGTTTTACTTGATTTTTCATAATCTTTTCATGTTGATCGAAAGATTGTTTTTGCTCTTAGGTAGGTAACTTCTAGTCAGTTTTCACTATATGCAGGACAGAACAAAACACTGCTTGGTCCTGTGCCATCCTCACAATTGTTCCTGTGCTTGAGCCATTGCTGTAGCCTCTGTGTCCATCCAGTTCCTTGAGGCCTTCCTGTTTTTCCCTGCACTTCTACTTACCAAGAATAATGCTCTTCTCCAGGGACTGGTTTTTCCTGATAAAATGTCCAGAGTAGGTAGGAGTTTTTCACTCTAATTAATGTATAGTCCTCGATGTAACAGGTATGGCAAACTTAAATTTATACTTGATCCTCCATCCATTCTCTTTCCCTCCAATAGATTCCTGCTCACAGTGACCTGATGTGACAAAGCAGACATGTCAGCCTATTTGAAAATGAGGATGGCGGCTTATGTGCAAATGTGCTTGACACTCTGCATGAATGTATGGATTGTGATGAGAGGTAAGGGTCCCCGATAAAGGCATTAAAAAAAAGAAGGGTTAGAAATAAAGTTTCGCCCCAGAAAAAAAAATTTTTAATTAAATAAAAAGGAAATGTCAGTCTAGTGTTTCCAAGGCTGTAATCTTTATAGAAGTAGGTTGCCACATTTTCCCTCTCTTGGAGCAGCTAGGAGAGGGAATCAAATGAAAAAACCACTCAGTGAACATCTCAGTGCTTCCACAACCATGCCACCAGGGCTGCTCCTGTGAAGGGTACAGCCCAGGAAACGCTCGTGGGGGAGTGGGCGCTGTCCTGAGGATCCTTATGAATTAGAACAGCTGGGCAGCATACAACCCATCATTTCCATGTTATTATTTTTACACATACATAGGCAACAAACACACTCACATATCATATTTATCTACTGACTAATTTCTTTATAACAATCCCTAGAAATGGAATCCATGAATCACACATCGGGACTGTGGTACACAGGCACTCAAGATTTCAAGAGGGAATGTGACAATAAGGTCTAGTCCTCATAGGAAGTGAGGACTTTCTCTACATCCTGTCCATCAGAGGATATTATTATTATTTTACCAATATCATAGGCCAACAATTTCCTCATTGGTGTGTTCATGTTCTTTTCATGTGGGAGATTGAATTTTCAGTCATTTATTGGTCATTTAGATCTGTGCTTTAGTGAATGACCCCATTATGACCTTTACACATGTTCAATTGATACCTTCATCTTCTGTATGGATATGCTAACACTCCTCCTAATTTTATGTTTTCAGATACCCACATACAAGAGGGTAAGTCAAAAATTGTTGCTACTAGGAGTCCAGTCAATACATGCTTGCGTTTATGGCCAACAGAACACGTTTAGAAATGTCTCTGTGCCCAGCAGATGGCTGCCTACAGCCTCTCTCAGTACTATCTTTGTCTAAGTCTCCTCGGGGTGCCTTCCAAGGTCCAATCGGAGCAGTCCTTTCTGAGGGGATATGCTGGAAAGAGAAATCAACTCAAAAGGCTATGTAGGTTTGTGGAAGGAGGGGTAGTGGTTCCTAAAGCATACTCATGATGCATTTTCTCAGAGGACACAAGACAATCAAAGGAACCTTTAAGGAAATTGAAAACTGCATTTATGCGAAACAGGCTAGGAAAATTGCCCTGAGGAATTTTTTTTCATCATAACAATGTGTGTTGGTTTGGGTAGACTAGAGAAACAAAATTCATAGAAACTCATATGTGTATAAGACAGCTTTATATACAAGAGCAATTGAATATTGAGAAAACATTCTAGCGCAGTCCAGGTCAAGTCCGTAAATCCAATATTAGTCCATATGTCCGTTGTCAATCTATAAATGCTTCTTTAAACTCCCACAACACATGCAATAATGCTGGGTGCAGGAAGATCACAGGCTAGTGAGAGGACAGTCTTGTGGGTCCAGTGGTGGTGGAAGCATCTCTCAGCTTCAGGGCTCTGGCTCTACCAGCCTCTCTCCATGTGGCTTGTCAACAGTACTGTCTCCCAGGGAGTGAGCATGTGTCCCGCCTCCAGTGAGCTATTTATCTCCTTAGCGCCTTTGAATGAGGTCATCAAGCTGCAACCTTATTGACAGGCTACACTCCACCCCTTCACTCTTAAGTCTCCAATTGACAACAGATTATGTAACTACCATGCAAGGTATCTGCTCATTTTTTTTAGGGTAGCAAGAACTGTCCTCCAAGAATTTCCTGGAGAAACCATGCAGCATCTACCCTATAGTCCTGAACTTGTCTCTTCTGGTTTACTCTGTTCCCTGAACTAGGAAACCAAGATACCTAATTCACTGCCATCAGATCAATTTTGACTCACAGAGACTCTAGAGGACAGAGTAGAACTGCTTCTCTGAGTTTGGGGCACAATAAGTCTTAACGAGAGTAGAAAGCTCCATCTTACTCTCAGAGAGTAACAGATGATTTTGAACTGCTGACCTTGCAGTTAGCAGTCCAACTCATAACTCACTACACCACAAGGGCCCTAAATTAAAAGAACATTTATTTAATTTATTTCTTTAAATCATTTTATTAAGAGCTCATACAACTCTTATCGCAATCCATACACATATCAGTTGTGTAAAGCACATTTGTACACTCATTGTCCTCATCATTCTCAAGACATTTTCTCTCCACCTAAACCCCTGGCATCAACAACTCATTTTTCCCCTCCTTCCCCGCTTCCCCCTCCATCATGAACCCTTGATAATTTACAAATTATTATTTTGTCATATCTTTCACTGTCGATGTCTCCCTTCACCCATTTTTGTGATGCCTGATGATGCCTGATACCTGATCCCTTTGGCACCTTGTGATCACACAGGCTGGTGTGCTTCTTCTATGTGGGCTTTGCTGCTTCTGAGGTAGATGGCCACTTGTTTACCTTCAAGCCTTTAAGACCCCAAATATCATATCTTTTGAAAACTAGGCACCATCAGCTTTCTTTGCCACATTTGCTTATGCACCCATTTGTTTTCAGCAATTGTATCAGGGAGGTGAGCACACAATGATATGATTTTTTGTTCCTTGATGCCTAATAACTGATCCCTTCAGCACCTCGTAATCACACAGGCTGGTGTGTTTTTCCATGTGGACTTTGTTGCTTCTGAGCTAGATGGCCGCTTGTTTACCTTCAAGCCTTTAAGACCCCAAACACTCTATCTTTTGATTGCTGGATACCATCAGTTTTCTTCACCACATTTGCTTATTTACCCACTTTGTCTTTAGGGATTGTGTCAGGAAGGTGAGCATCATAGGATGCCAGTTTAATAGAACAAAATATTCTTGCATTGAGGGAGTACTTGAGTGGAGGCCCAATATCCATCTGCTACCTTAATACTAAACCTATAAATATAGACACAAAGATATATTTCCCCATCCTCATATATAAATATATTTACATATGTACATGCCTTTAATTAGACCTCTATAAATGCCCTTTGCCTCCTAGCTATTTCCTCTATTTCCTTTGACTTTCCTCTTGTCCCACTATCATGCTCAGCCTTCATTTGAGTTTCAGTAATTCCTCTTGGTAACATTAATTTTGATCATGCCCTACCAGGCCTCCTACACCCTCCTCACCACCAATTCGGATCACTGTTGTTCCCTTGTCCCTGGGTTTGTTAACGTTACTACCTTTTCCCCCACCTCTCCCTCTCCCATGTCCTCCCAGAACAGTCAGTCCTGTTGTTTTCTCCTCCAGATTGTTCATCCAGCCTATCTTATTTAGACAGACCTGCGGATATAATAACATACACAAAAACAAGACAGAGCAAAACCCAGCACCAACATACAACAAAACAACAACAACAAACCAATGACAAAAAAAAAACAACACAAGAAGAAAGAAAAGCTTGTAGTTAGTTCAAGGGCTGTTTGCTGGCCTTTGGGAGTGTTTTCCAGTCCAGTCTGTTGGGGCATCAAGCTCTGGCCCCAAAGTCCACTTTCGGCATTCCCTGGGGACCTCGCCGCTCTGTTCCCTTGCTGTAAAAGAACATTTAAAACGAAGATGATCTGAGTCTCTTGAAGATGCCAACGTGGCTGTTTTGATGTGGTGTAATTGCAGAGCACAGAAAGAAGTATTCAGGGAAGAGTTAGAGAGATAGAAACATTGTGCTCAGAGTCACACAGACCTAGACAGACTATGTGAAAAGATAAGAGCATCACATTAAAAAAATTTTGTTTAATCAAAGGTTGCTGTGATTTGTAGCAATACTTATTTTATTTTAACAGTTTTATTGATACATACTTCACATGTCATACAGCTCAATAATGTAAACATATTTAAAAGAATTGTTCAATCATCACAATTTTAGAACGTTTTCTTCCTTCTTGTACTCATTATTAACTCCCCATTTCCCCCCAGCTTATCTATCTTGGATTTCCTACAGAGAAAAACATAGAAAACATCAAGAACAATAAGAAAATAAAATATAGAAAATTACCAGTTGAAATTTAACAGCAAATAAGCGTTATTTTTTAACCTAACTACATCTGCATTAGTCTGCTTTCCAATGCAGCCTGTCTGATAGCGAATCTGTTCACAGGTCAATGGTCAGATGGGACTCACTGAAGGCTCAATCCCAATCAGGACCGTGCACATGGCTTGGGGGCTTTCACTGTCATGCACAGCCTTCTGCACACTGCTCTAATACTGGTCCCTCCTCATGTTTTGGATTTTTTTATTTGTGATCTTTGGATTGCATAGGCTAGCGTGCATTTTACATGTGGCCATCAATGCCATTTCACTTCAATGACTTCGGGTTTTACGAAAAGCCTATAAAATCCTCTCTTTTTTTCTTGACAGCTCGGTCCCATTTGATTTCTTCACCTCACTTTATTTGAGCACCCGTACTTCAATAATATCTCCATGAGAGCAGATATATGAAGGACCATATCATAAGAATGAATAGTTCTTGGATTAGGGATTACTGTTAAGTGTGAACTCAAACGCAGTTCAGCTATCTGTAGTTTATATATGTCCATGATTCACTTTAGAGTTATTACCCTTTTATTTGGGAACATTATAAACCATCCCCTGGGCATATAATAATTCTATTAATAGTATCATTAATTTAGCCAGTAGTATAGAATTTCAAAATGCTTACGAAAGTAAAGTATGCCTGTATAGGACAGCTTTTTAGACCAACATACATGTATTGTTGACCTGTGAAAAATAGAAACTCCAGTGACTGGACACAATTTACACAAACAATGAAGGTTGGAGATAGGATGAAACTTTCAATCATGCTCATTAACAAAAGACAGAACCATGTCCACTAGGCTAAGACATGTCATAAGAAAGCCAGGAGAGTTTGGAAATAGAAAATACATGGCAGTCCCCCAGCCACCATTCATTGGACCCCCTAAAAGCAAGAGTTCAGAACTAAAGTCCAACAACCTCCAAATCTATAACCTTGTCACCTGCTTCTTCTCAGACGAGGGGCTTCAGCCTTAAGTCCACAGCAGTATTTCAGTTCCTTACCCTTGCTACAGATGAGTTTATGGTAAAGTCCAGTTCACTTAGCGGGGTTTCCAAATCAGAGCCCGTGGTGTGGCCTATGAAGAATATTGTACACCTCAAAAGGACAGAGTGTAAAGTCCTGGTTGTCTAGAGCACGCAGTCTGGTGACATCACCAAGGGCTGGATAGAAACTAGCTCAAAAGTGCCCAATTAGGAACATGATACAGATGTGGTAGCAATACTTCCCGACAGCCTCTGGGTAGGGTCTGGGTGTATCCTTTGTGTCAGATATAGAATCGTTTCCAAAATTGTCATTTTAATTTGTGTTGCCTTTAAAGTAATACATATTTTCTGCCTAATTAAACACATCAATAATCTCTTCTCTGATACGTATGTGACCCTGCTCCATTTTGCTCTAATTTGACCTTATTATGCTTACAACTCACATGGGGCTATAAAATCCCAATCTGGGAGACTTTACAAACATTTGTGGCCATGACCCTGAATTTTTTGAAAGCGAGTCGGGAGCCTCTATAATTTATCAACCCCACTGTGACACTTGTAAGAGTGAAGTGGGACACTATTATTAATTATGCCAGGGCAGTAGGCATAAGCCAGGACTGTCCCAGCAAATCAGAACTTGTCTTATCCTGGGAATAGCTTGGCCTTGTGACCCCTCCCATTTATTTTTCTCTTGAGAGAGAGGAAGAAGTGCGCCTGTATTTCGTTTCATTGGTAACAAATGCAGGAAAGGGTCCTCCGTGCCTGAGCCATTGGCTCAGAATGCCACCGCGCAATGGTTCCTCTCTGTCTTCACACTTACCCCCTCCCCTCATGCTAATTACTCAAACATCAAGACTTCAGTCTCTATATTTCAACTAGGCGGTGACAGAGAGCTTCTGGGCTCACACTGATCCCCTATGAGAACTCCCAGGGTTGCTCTGGTAGGGCTTTACCAGTTGCATGTGTAGAACACCGAGACCTGCCCCACCTGTGCGCTCCTTTCTTGTCTTGTTTAGTCCGTCATGCAGTCCTTCATCTGAAGATTTCCTTCTGTACTGATTTCACTTACCTCTTCGGCATTCTCTCCCTTCGGTTCCAAATGTGGCCCATTAACTGCCTTCCAGTGCCTCCTTTCTTCCCTCCAGCTGGGTCTTTGCCACCATTGTGTACCCTTTCTTCTAATATCACATCTTTGCGTTTCATTGGGCCTTTACTGGGGTGTTGTGTGGGTGGTTAATGGACCTTTTCAGTAACCCTGGTGGTAAGTCCTTTCCTCTTTCTGAGCCTTAATGTCCACAGCTGAGGGTTAAAGAAATTGCACTAGGCCACAATTCTGACCCATTTGGGTTCCAAGATTAATTAACTCACTCAGATTCAACTCACAGCCCTTGAGTCTATTATGACTTACAGCAACTTCTAGCAATTAAGTAATTAGGCTTCTAAAACTCAGAACATGGCTAGGAGGTACCTTTGTTTAGATGGACTGGAGCAAAACCTCTGGCTTGATCTGAAAGGTGACAGGTGGAATGTTTCAAAATGGAACCCGAGAGGCAAGTTGTGGAGGGCATGTTGCTGTTGTCAGTTGCCGTCCAGTGGGCTTCATCAGCTCACCCTATAAAATACACCCTGCTCCTGCACTAGCCTCACAACTGCTGTCGCACTTGAACCCAGTGTTGGAGGCACTGTGTCAACCCAGCTTGTTGAGGGTGTCCTCCCTCTTTTCACTGCCCCTCGTCTTTACCAACCACTGTGTCCTCTCCCATGGTCTAGTCTTCCTGAGCGCATGCTCAAAGTATGAAAGCTAAAATCCCACCACCCTCGCTTCTAGATGGCTACACTTCGTCCACGATAGATTTGGTGGTTCTTTAGGCAGTCTATGATACTTTAAATATTCTTCACCAGCACCTTGCTCAAATGCATTGATCATTTTGGCCTTCCTTATTCAATGTCCCACTTTCAAGTGCACGTGAGGCGATGAATATACCATCCTTGCCTTTGAACAATTTTTAGAGATCTTCTGCATCAGAATACCCAGTACAAGAGGTTGTTTTATCTCTTGACTGCTGCTTCCATGAGCATTGATTGTGGATCCAAGTGAGACAAAAATCCTTCACAATTTCAATTTTGTTCTCCCTTTACCATGATGTTACCTATTAGTCCAGATGTGAAGATTTGGTTTTCTTTTGTGTGTGGATCTTTATCAAGAGGTGCTTCATGTCCTTCTCCCTCTCAGCAAGCAAAGTTGTATCATCTGCATATTTCAGGTTGCTAATAAGCATTCCTCTAATGCCGACAGCAGGATCCTCTTCAGGTAACCCAGCTTCTCTTACTTTTGCTCAGCATGCAAGCTGAATTATATGATG
This sequence comes from Tenrec ecaudatus, assembly GCF_050624435.1. Lineage (NCBI taxonomy): Eukaryota > Metazoa > Chordata > Mammalia > Afrosoricida > Tenrecidae > Tenrec > Tenrec ecaudatus. The sequence continues at coordinate 31,506,784 of NC_134547.1, forward strand.
AGACAACATACCCCTGATGCATGTCGTTGTCGTACTTTAAACCATGCAGTATTCCTGTCTTCTGTTCACATGACATGGATGCCTCTACATTCATGTACAGGTTCTACATGAGCACAATGAAGTACGTGAGAATTCTCCTTCTTCTCAAGGCTGTCCACAGTTTTGTATGGTCCACACAGTTGAATGCCTTCGAATAGCCAATAAAACACAAGTGAACATCTTTCTGGTATCCTGAGGGATCTAGATGTAGTCTTTAATGAAAGAGTTGTGATTCTCCATCCTCATAGACGTGAGCATACTAGGAAATAGGGCTGCCGTGGAAGTGTGTGGGTGGGACCAGTAGCAAATTGGTGGGTAGCGAGCTAAAGGTTGACAGGTCGAGCACATCCAAGGTGCCCTGGAAGACAAACTTAACAGTGTGCTTTCAAAAAGTCACAGTCTTGAAAACCCTCTCTACACATGACCCAGAACTGGATTCGAAAATTAATAACCACCACTCGCTTCTGTGTTAGAAAGAAAGTGGTCGCCACAGAATCAGCCTCTTCTCGATGGTCTTGGTTCCCATCCGCACTTGCTGTGGGGGTGGCAACCCCGTGTTGTAGCCCCAATCCTCTATCTTGAATGACATGGAGGCCAGGGCTGTGAAACCACACAGGATGGGAGGCTGGACACATGGCACAGCAACAGAGTAGATGTAGGTTGGCAAGTAACATCACAATACACACAAGTGAAAAGCTTTGAGGAAGACTCCCTTGTTCTAGTACGCACAGTTTGGGTGGATGGCCAGGGCATCTTAGTAAATAATGTGGGGCCAACTGTGCACTGTGCTCCGTCAGCAGGGAAAAGTGCACGAGTGGGAGAACTCGGTGGTCTGGAAGAGTCAGAGAATCCTTCATCCAGACCTATCGAAGAATGACCATTGCCTACTAGGGTGTCGCTGGTCATATACACAGGGTTACTATGAGTCAGAATCATCTCTATAACAGTGGCTTAGCTGTACACTGATTTTTAAATTAGAATTTTAAAATTAAGTTTAAAAATCCACAGACCTATTTCAACGGTTCTTGTCACACAGCACTTGACCAGAGGCTGCTAAAATAAGGTAGTCCCATCATCATAGACAATATTTCAAGACTAGGCTTATGGCTTTTCAGGAATGACATTAGGATTGGAGGAACGATTATCAACAACCTGCGATATGCAGATGATACAACCGTGCGGAAAGTGAGGAGGGTGTGAAGCACTTGCTGATGAAGGCCAGGGATTGCAGCCTTTATTAAGGATTACAACTCACTGTAAAGATCACCCAAGACTAGTCACAACTGGACCAGTAAGTAATATCATGATAAATGGAGAAAAGACTGAAGTCGTCAAGAACTTCATCTTGCTTGGGCCCACAATAAATGCTCATGGAAGCAGCATTCAAGAGATCAAAAGATGCATACATTCGGTAAATCTACTGCACAAGACCTCTTGAGAGTACTGAAAAGTAGCGACGTTACTTTGAGGACTCAGGTGGGAGTGCCTCAAGTCACAGTACTTTCAATTGCCTCCTATGCATGTGAAAGTTGGACAAGACCAAAGAACACTCAATGTCTTTGAATTGTGGTGCTGGAGAAGAATGCTGAAAGTACCGGTAACATGGACTGCTGAAAGGACAAACTGATCTGTCTTGAAAGAAGTAGGTCAGAATGCTCCTTCGTGGCAAGGATGACAACACTTCATCTCACATGCTTTGGACATGTTGTCAGGGAGACCGATCCCTGGAGGAGGACATCACGCTTGGTAAAATGGGAAGGCCTTCAGGGATATGGATTGACACAGTCCCCGCAACAATGAGATCAGGTATAGAAACAATCGAGAGGATTTTGTAGGACCAGGAAGTGTTCGATTCTGCTGTGCACAGGGTCACGATGGGTTGGAACCAACTGGCTAGAACCTCATAATAATATTAGTAATCATGAGTCTCTGACTGGTGCGAATGGCTAAGGTACGGATAACCAAATCCAAAGGCACACCCTACGAATCAGCCATTGAAAACCCTATGTGGCCCAGTTCTAGTCTCACACACTCGAGGCTGCCATGTAGAAAAATCAGCTGAACAGCAACTGGCTGATTGCCACTGTGTTTGTCGTTGTTGCAGATAAATCGCCAGATAAGGCCCCTCTCCTGCCTGGAGGCAGGGAGCAAAACTGGACATGTCCATGATGCTGTGGTCCCTAAAGAACAACACAGGAGAAAGCCCTCCCACAGTGACCCCACAGCCTCCCACCAAGTCCTCACAGCGTCCCAAAGCAATCCCACGCAGAGACAAAGACACCCAGAAAGCCCCCCACCCACCGTGCCTGAACCCCAGTGTTTCCACATGTGCTCCCTTGAGCGCCGCTATTATTTGATGTCACCCACCTAAATCCAGAATGAATATCTCACCATTTGGAAAAATTACACGAGAGAAAAGCCCAGATGTACGCGCAGGACTCCTGTGAAATTCAGTCTTCGTACATTGAGTTTAAGCCAAATGTATTTCGCAAACAGTGGTTTCAATTGTTGTAAACTACAGAACACATGGAGAATCCCTGGAGAAACAGATGTTAGATCTTCTGATAGCAATAAAACATCCAGGAAAAAAAACCCTTGTAAATATGAACCAACTTGACTAATAGAGTATTTGGCAGTTAAGGAGGCAGGAATGCACAGTGGATGTCATTCAGCTTTATAAAATAGTGGCACGAGTGTCATTAAAAAAGAAATATTCTTTTAACTGTCTGTTATTTAGTTTTCAAATGAAAAATACTGAATAGTTAAACTTTATTAAGTGTAAAATTGGTTTTTAGCGTGCTTTGGAATGCTAGCTACCAGGAAGCAAAACTTGAGAAGTTATTGAAAGCAGCTGCTCCAGGAAAACAACAAAAATCCAGAATTTAATTTTTAGGATGAAGTCCAAGGTGAAGCTCACTGCTCTGTTTAGAAACAATTGTTTGTGCGGGCCTCCTCTCTCAGGGACCACTCAACCTCAGCAGGGCCCCAGCCTGGTTCTGAGGGCCCCAGCTCGCTGATCATCTCAGGCCAGAGTCTGAGAAATCTAGGGCCAAACCCGCTGGCCTAGCTGGGTGCCTTCCAGAGCTCACCCCTCCCCTTCCTGTTGTGAGTTCACAGCGTTGTGTTCCTGGAAAGTAGGCGAGGAGACGCGCAGACACTGTGGAAGCAGCTGTGGTGCTGGGGTTCCAGAGAGCCCTCCCCTCTTCCTAAGGCCTCAGGAGAAGTGGGATCTAGTTGTGGCTTGGGGGCGGGGGAGGGGTTGGTTTTTGTTTCGTTGTTTTGTTATTTTCAACAATGTGAAGGATGTAGGGTTTAATGGGAAATATGTGCAGGGAGCAGCGTTCTACATTTTTACTGGATTCAAGAGGACGTTCCCGTGAAAAAGGGTGTGTAAGTTACTTTCAAACACATGCCACGTTGGGTTCCTTGTGTGTGCCCTCCGCCCACGCTCGGCCACACTGGGTACATGCGTGTTGGAGAAGACGTGTGACCCCGCTCTTAGGACATCTAAGGTCTGTACAACCCCTCCCTCTTCTGTCCGCTTGCAGCCACCGCTTCACGCATTGCCCCCTCCCAGACCCTCTGGCTTGAAGGTCCCTCTGTGACTCCAGGCTCTCAGCCTGGGTCTATGAAAGACAGGACAGGGTTAACTCATTATCTCAACATCTCTGCCCCGAAGGGATGGATGGTGTGAGAATGATAGCCAGTCAGGCCCTGTGGGAGATTGTTGGGGCTGCTGCCAGGCCTCTGGTGAGGGCATCCTTTGAGTTGGATGGTTGGCCTGATCCAAGGACGGAGGCTAGAACTAGGCGGCAAACTACGAGGATGAGGGGGAAACCTAAGGAAGGATGAAGCAGTGCCGTGGCCGGGGCATTACTCAAAGCCCTGGCGCAAGAGCTAGAATGCCCTGTGCATGCATTGACCTTCAATCTTACAAGCCCCTTTTTTGCTTTTGTTTGTTAACAAGCCCCATGAAGACAGTTGGCACATTCAGTCGTGGTTTCTGTGCGCCAGCCGTTGTGAAGCCATTTGGCACCAAAGGCGCACAGATACCTATGGGGAAGATTCAGGATCTGCCATCAACCCTGACCGGGCAGTTAATGACAAAACCAATTCTAAGTGGCTTTGCTAACCAATAGACATTTGTCAAAGTCTTTTCCATGGTCATCTCCACTGGGTCTAGGCAGTGCTCGCTCTAGGTCCCTCAGCTAAAGTTCCCAACTGTATCGATCCAGGCCTCCTAAAAGAAGCTGGCTAGTTCTTCAAGGAGCACAAAATAAATGGCCTATCAATTCATCATTTCCCTACTTCCACATTTTAATGAATAGTTATAGTGATAATTAGCGTGTTTCGATATTAAAGAAAAGCAAGCCAGCCCTCTGTACGGGAAATACGGAACAGTGCCGTCATCTACACATGCGCTGGCTTTCTGTAAGTACAGACACCTGCTATTTGTTGCTGAAAGTATTCACTGCAGTTTGAAGGGAGATTGATAATGGGTGGTGGTACCACTTGTGCATTAAAATTCTACAATAGGAAGACATATGCCTGCTCGTCCTTTCATGAATTTGGCCATGGAAAGTTCATACATAATTGTGCTTCACATTTACTTCTAATTAGCTGTGAACTTGATCCAGGCCACCCAGAGCCATGAGCAAGGGACTTCCCTGCTCTCTGGGCAGACAATGCTGCAGTCCAGGGAGCAGTGGCCACGTGAGCGGTGGCTGCACTGTGAGTACACAACCAGGCCTGGTGGTGCAGTGAGCCATTGGGCCGCTAACCACAAGGTCACCAGTTTAAAACCATCAGCCGCTCTGAAGAAGAAAGAAGAGTTGTTCTACTCCCATAGAGAATGACAGCCTCAGAAACCTACGGGAGCAGCTCTGTCCTGTCGTGTAGGGTTGCCATGAATCAGCATCGACTCAATGGCAGGGAGAGGCCCGCTGTCAGTTTCCTTGTTCATCTCTTGCTGTGGAAGTGCAGCCCTGTCCCCTCTCTCTGGTACTTGACCTTCCAACCACCCAGCTCCAGCCTGGCCACCTGGGCAGTGTTGGTGTGTGCCTGCAAGCAACTGGAGCCTGAGACATGGGTATACCTAGACTACACCAGGAGGACAGTGTCAGAAGGGGCGATGCCAAAATGACAGTCTATAAGTGATAAGGTTCATTATTTTTAATGAAACTATTTCTGAAGTTCATGTTAACAGCAACAGCAACAACAACACAGTTTTCACCAGCGCAACATATATGTATTCATATACCATCAGGGCTAACACTCTACAATAATTTACTTTTTGAGCCTTCCAATGTCCTGTCGTCAGAGCAGACACACTCACTCCAGTGCAGTGGAGTCTTGAACTGCAGGGTTCTGTCTGCAAGCGTCCACGTCTCTGCTGTTTGCATGCCTGCCCATATTTCCATCCTGACTGATCTTGTCAAAATGACGGCTGTTGTAGCTGCACTCTTGTGAAACTGTACCGATAGCTTTTTTTTGAGAAAGAAGCAGTCATTAAGGAAGCAGCAGAAGAAGAATTTTAAAGACGTCCACTCAGTTACTAACCATGCTGTAATGCTACAGAGAAAGCTTTTGGAAATCAATTGCGAGTCGCGATTACTTTCTAAGAATATTTAAGCTGTTCACAAAATTATATTTTATCCCATCTTCTCTAGGATTAAAGTGTACAGTACCGATGAAGAACACAGCTTTCCCCCAGATCCTGGATGCTTCCTCCCCCCAACTACCATGATCTGAATTCTACCTTGCAGGCCTGGATAGGGCAGAGGTTGTACACTGGTGCATATGGGAGCTAGAGGCACAGGGAATCCAGGGTGGATGATACCTTCAGGACCAAGGGTGTGAGGGGCGATGCTGGGAGAGTGGAGGGCAAGTGGGTTGGAAAGGGGGAACTGATTACAAGGATCCACATGTGACCTCCTCCCAGGAAGATGAATGGCAGAGAAGGGGGGGAAGGGAGACTCCGGATAGGGCAAGATATGACAAAATAACGATGTAAAAATTACCAAGGGCACATGAGGGAGGAGGGAGCGGGGAGGAAGGGAAAAAAAAAGAGGACCTGATGCAAAGGCCTTAAGTGGAGAGCAAATGCTTTGAGAATGATTGGGGCAGGGAATGTACATCCGTGCTTTATACAATGTGCTTTATACAATTGATGTATGTATAAGTATGGATTGTGATAAGAGTTGTATGAGTCCCTAATAAAATGTAAAAAAAGAAAAGAGGAGAAAAAAAAGAAAATGATTAGGGCAAAGAATGTACAGATGTGCTTTATACAATTGATGTATGTATATGTATGGACTGTGTTAAGAGTTGTATGAGCCCCTAATAAAATGTTAAAAAAAAAGAATCTATACATCAATTATATCAAGCACATTGTACATACATTGCCATAATCATTTCCAAACATTTTCTTTCTACATGAGCCGTTGGTATCAGCTCCTTTTTGCCCCTCCCTCCAGTCCCCACCCTCCCACCCTAATAAACCCTTGATAATTAAAAAAAAAGGCTATTAAGAATTCTATATGGTCTGATATTGGAGGAGGTCCCTGGGGTGACGCGATAGTAAGAGGTACCGTACTGGGTGACATCAACCTTAGTCACGCCACGTTTGCCAAGGTGGGACTAATACAAAGAGTCTGTGAGCCCCCTGTTGAGATCGTCTAGACCCACTCTGGAGGCCTCTTGAAGACAACACTCATTTAGGCCAATTGCTTCTCCCATGAGGGTGTTCTCTGGCCAAAAGAGTATGCTTGGAGTGGGGGTGGGAGGGGAGGAGTCGACCTGAGAGGTAGGAAGCTGGTGACCCTAGAAGCCCCCTTCAATCGAAGCAAGGCAGGAGTTGGTGGATACACACCTTAGCTCCTTATCTCACCCTATGAGACCATCTCAAGGTACGCGCTACACAGTTTCAGGAACATCACTGTCATTGAGTTTCCTCATTGCTATTGTTAGGTGCCCTTGAACCAACTCCAGGTATAACAGAACAAAGCAACTCCAGGTACAACAGAACAAAGCAACTCCAGGTACAACAGAACAAAGTATGGCCGGGTTCAGCCATCGTGTTGGCTTTGTAATTTTCCCTGTCTCATTTCTCTTCACTCTCATTGAGCTTCCTTGGGTCATCTCCCACATAAAACACTTGTCCATTGCCCTGTCTTCCAAAACCAACCGAGTGCCTGGTGCAGGGAAGCAAGCCAAACCCTATGCTGACGTGGGCTGGAGACACTGTCTTGCCCATGGACATTGGCCTAGAAGATGGTAACACTAGGCCCCTTGTATCCCTTACCGCAGGAGATGCCCCAGGGCCCAGAAAGGCCTGGGGTCCATTAATCAGGATGAGTGGCAAAGCCTCTGGAGTCTTTTCTGATGAATATGATGAAATTAAAACAAATACAATTTTCAAAAATCTTGCTTCTCACACTTTTTGTGGAGTGCCCAATTAAAAAGCATTTCTGGAAATGCTCGCTGACAAATACACTGTTTCAGAGCCACCCGCCCTGACCAGACATCCCGAGGCTGCTGTGTTGTCCTCCCATTTGTCATTGCTCCCCCTCCCTCAGCCACCCCCCAGCCCCCCACCCCGCTCCCTATCTCAGTGGCTATGCTTCCCGTCCCTTACTTCTTGCCTTTCCTTCCTTCTTCTTCCCATGCATTCCTGTGCCTTCAGGATCTGTTTGTTCCACTGTCTCTTCCTAGGCCAGATACTATTGTTTGACTATATTTAATTTTAAACATAAATATAGGTGTAGATATTTCCATCTCTATAAAAATACACCCATCTGTCTTCATATGTGGGAGAAAGATGCGGCTTTTACTCTGCTAAAGAGTTACAATCTTGGAAACTCACGGAACAGTCCCACCCTATCCAATAGGGTCGCTATGAGTCAGCATTGACTTGATGGCAGTGAGTTTTTATCTTCTTATATTTCTATATATATTTATGTGGGTTTACGCACTGACTCTTCAATATTATTGATACTAACTGAAATTCACTGATGATAGTTAAATTCTGTGTCAACTGAACTGGGCCAGGATTTTCAGTGGTTTGGCAGTTAAGGCCTAGTAATCTCTCATGATGCAACAAAGCACAATGTCATCAACCTACTAATGGGACCTGCAATGAGCAGGTGAGCAGTTATAAGAAACTGGAGGGAAATGAAACCACTTTAGTCAGCCCTGAAGTAATTGCACAAAAAATGTCAGTGGGCGTGTAACCTGCTTCCTGTGTAAGTGGACATTGTGAAAATGCTTGCTTTATGCTTGATCTGGATCCTGTATTTGGTTCATCGACCTCCAGTTCTTTGGACTTGAGTCAATGGCCTGCTGCCTGACCTGATCAATTTGCCTGACTTGTTGACTTTTATTTCATCTGCCATCAGTGGGTCTTCCTGCAGAGCTTCAGTTCATCAACCATTGAAGCTACTTGAGTGGGGAGAAGCCTCCAGCTAAACATCTGACCCATGGACTCGGAAGCTACTTGGACCCCAACTTGCCCACTTTTACAACTGTGTGGGTCATTTTCTTGACATATATGTCTGCATATACAACTATATAAGCATCACTAGTTTTGCTGCTCTTAAGAATCTACCCTGAGTGTAAACTTTTTATTCGTCTTTTGGAAACAGGAAAAAAAAAAAGGAATCTGTCCCAAGATACCACTTAATATTTCTATATTTAATGTTAAAAACAACTCTCTATCTTTTAGAAACATACTGAACTTTTCTCCAGTAACTTGATGTCTTAATATCTATGAGTCACTTTCCAAGTAACTAAGATTAAGGGATGGAGAAAGGGGATGGGTTAGAGATGAAGCAACAGTGGTCTGAATCTAATGACAATTAAAGTTGGTTGAGGAGTGTCTGCATACTTAGAATGCTCTTCTGTTTTGAAAAGGGGGGGAACAAAAAGAAGAATCTATGTTCCTATGATTATCAGACACTGTGATTTAAAACATCTTGAACATATTACATCAGTAAATCACAATGTATAAAGTTCAGAGTGGTTTCCAGATACATGGTTAGATAGTAACAGTTTCAAATGGTTAATCTTAAACAGCATAGTTCAATCATGATTAATGGAGCTCTACAATATGTGTGGCATTACATTAAATGAGGGAACTCCATTGAACTTATGGCCAGTGGATTACGAGACAAGTAGACAAGCAATCTCACACCAATTAGACCGAGCCAGAGCCAAAGATGCTCAAATTGAGGCTGGGACAAGAGAAGTTGACTTCTTATCTGAGAAAGGGATGTGAGAACAGGATCTAAAATGATGGGTTTGTTTTCAATGGGGATGAGATCCAACTGCTCACAAGAAGATGATCTTTGAGAGCAAAGACACACAAAAATAGAAAAGCTTAATGGACATTTGGTGCTCAATCAATTATGAAAGAATTAATTATCTAATACATGAATGAATCTAAGACTTTCTATTTGGAAAAGAATACAAGAAGAATCCTGATCCAGTTTCAGAATGTATTAACCTTTAAGGTGTTAGTCAATCTCTCTAAGTCTCAGTTTCTCATGCAGAAAGTGGAGGAAAACAATTGCATCTCATAGGCTTCTTGCAAGGGCCAAATTAGGTGACGTGGATAAGCTAACTGGAACATGGAAGTACCATGTCCAGCCTAGTCACTGGCCACTTTTGAAACACAGGGGATAACACAGGTGTGGGCAGGAAAGATGATGTGGGACCAGGTTAGTTAGAAATCACACTGCAGGTGGTGAGCTGCAAATCTATTTTTCTCCCTGTGGTAAACATATGCATGCCAAAACATTTGCCCGAATAAGCACAACTTCATCATTTGCAACTCATTGACAATGGTCACATTTTCCTTGTGTGTCACAAGAATCCTTATCCATTTCCAAAATATTCCATCAGCATTCACAGAAACCCAATATTCCCCAAACAAAAATTTCCCTAATGCCCCCTCCTTCCTCCTGTTGGTAACACTTACCAATATTTTCTATAGATTTGCTTATTTTGTGAAATGAGAACCACAGCATTTGACCTTTTGTGACTGTCTTGTTTCACTCAGCATTCTGTCTGCTATGTTTATCCATGTCGTAGGATGCATTATAACTTCATTTCTCAGCATGGCTGAGTAATATTACACTGTATGTGTATATCAATTTTTTTATCCATTCGCTTGTTGATGGGAGCAGACAGCTTCATATTTCTTACATGAAGCAGCTGGTAGGTTTGAACTGATGACCTTGCAATTAGAATCTCAATATCTGAACTATAGTGCCATCAGGGCTCGTTCATTAGCCATTCAACCTGCCCCAGGGGAATACAGTGAAAGCAACAATGAGCTAGCACCTCATCCCCATTGAGTGAGAACACTAACCAGCCCAATGGCTATCAGTTGGTTCTGACTTAAAGGGCTGTGAGCAAGTCCTTTGCCCATGTTTTGATGAGGTTTTTGGTCTTTTTGTAGAAGACATATAATTAGCTCCTTATTTAATCTTTTTTTTTAAGTACAAAGGTTTCTTTTTAAATATTATGACCATCCTGATATCTGCAGTCAGGTAAGTTTTAAACTGAGATGTCTGCCCTGTACTGTCCATGAAGCAGATAAGTGAACCAGGCAAGTTCAGCTGTCTCTACCCCAAAGTAACTGTGCAAATTTAGAAAATCCCACTTAACCTCCTTGGATATGTCTTCTACTTTGCATCTGGCCATTATGATTCTTAACTGCTTCTTTCACAGGTTTGCCAGCAAGTCTCCTAAGAGAGAATGCACTACTTTCTTTGTCCTTTAAAAGCACACTCTAAGGATGGAGAATAGAAAACAAGCTGGATGGGATGAAACAATCATCATTGTGTTATTTGTTCTTGATTGTGGCCATCAAGAACACAGTGTTGAATTAGATCCTGAGACTGCAGCTGGGCTCATGATGTTTGATTAGTGATGTCTGACATGGGCATAGGACGGTGGTCTTTCATGTGCTTGTTATCTTTGTTCTAAGGTTCCATTTTTCTGTGTGATATATATATGGCTTATTTCTCCATGGGAAGCCAAATACCTTCAGGGAAAGATGTTTCGTTTTCAGCACTCATGCAGTGGGGGGGTTGATGTTCACAAACTGGTTTAAATGACATATGTCCCTAAGGATAAGTTGTCTGAAGAAAAGAAACCTCTCTGATCAGTCTCTTGGAGTGTCCTGTCTGTACAAGAGCATATCCAATTCTGAAAGTTGCTGATCAATTAAATGAGTTAATGAATATTTCACAATTAAAACAGGACAAATACAGTGCCAAGGATTCATTAAGTATTAGATGTTACAAGATCTTACTGTGCTTGGGTGCAGATCCTGCAGTTGCCTGGGGGTAATTCCATAAGGATTTTGTAGAACATGAATTTAGAGGCTACTGATCAGCTTCTATGAAAAATATTACAAATTTTTAAACCCTGAAAAGCAGGAATGCTTGAAGTTTTGCCAAATAATCTCTGCTCTTGTGTTTAAGGCAGTGTCTTGTCATGGACCAGTAACTTGAAATTTCCCCGAGGCTCTGTGAGACTGAAGAAAGAGTCAGGCAACTTGATGGGTGGCAGCAAGGAATTTATTAGGAGACTTCTCTGCACCCCACTCACAGGCAGATGCTTTTACGGCTTTGGTGAGTGAGGATGGCTCCATGTTAGGATGTTGGACCTTCACGACCATCAAAGTAGGGCTTACAGAAGAGTGATTTAGCAAGCACAAGTGCGTTCTCAGAAAGCAGGGATAACTACCGTATATACTCGTGTATGAGCCGAGTTTTTAAGCACAAAAAATGTGCTGAAAAACTGGGGTTCAGCTTACACACGGTCAGTGGTACCCCTGCGAGGTAACCTCTCGCTGGGGCTCCATGAGGTAATGGGAGGAGTGCCTGTTATCTCACGGGTGGTTGCTGTTTCTCTGCTGTTCATTCAAAGCCCCGCTGACACTGCAGGGCTTTGAATGTTTGTTTACTCACATCTAACCAATCAGAGCCGTCCTATGATGTGACGGCTCCAATTCGCAGAAGCACCCATAGTGATTCACTTATGCCGGCAGCTGAACTGGTAAAGATGTGTCTGTGGCTGTGCTCCATCTCTCCCCTCTGGTCTCTGTGTTCATTCGCATCCTGTATCCCCCGCCCGCACACACGGACTGCCCCACTCCTCCCGACTAACATGTCGCGGTTGGGGGTTGGGGGGAGGGCATTATCATGAAAGTTCTTTTTCAAAGTCTTGGTTTTTTGTCCTATTAGAAATGGACACTCTTGAACCAAAACAAAAATGCCGGTTATATGAGGCTGGTTTTAAAATGAAGGTTGTGTCAAGAGCAGAAGAGAGCAATAACAGTATTGCAAGTAGGGAATTCTGTGTTGACGACAAGCAAGTGAGGGAGTGGCAGAAAATGAAGGCTGACTTGGAACAGATTCCAAAAGCTAAAAAAGCTCCTCATGGTTTAGCAGCATTTTATGGGGCTCTAAAGAGTAAATTGCATAAATGGGTTATGTAGTGTCATCAACATGGTTACTATGTAACACACTTGGGAATCCGCATACGTGTTCTACAAATGGCTAAGGCTAACAAATATAAAGCACCAGGTATTGATAAATTTGCTGCATCAGCAGGATGGTGTACCCGCTTCATTAATAGGTTTGGCCTAGTATGTTTGAGACAAAGACCAAGATTTCCCAGAAATTGCCACAAGGCCTTGAAGAAAAAATTATGTTATTCCAGTCATTTATTATAAAACAAAGAAGGATTTATAATTATGACCTGGCAGATATTGGGAATATGGATGAAGCTGCCATGACTTTTGATTTTCCAAGCAACAGAACTGTGGCAAATTTAGGAGAAAAAAACATTTTTCTCAAAGCCACAGGAAATGAAAAACAAAACAAAACCACTTTGCAGTTGTTCTATCATGTTTGGTTAATGGAACTAAGCTGTGTCCTGTCATTATTTTTAAAAGAAAAACTTTGCCTAAAAAGATCAATTTCCCACCAAGAATTACTGTGCATGCACATGTTAAAGGATGGATAGATGAAGACAGAATTAAAAAAAATGGCTGGAAGAAATTTGGAACCAACAACCAGGAGCAGCCGTAAAGAAAAAGCCATGGTTCCTTGTTTGGGATATGTTCAGAGCCCACCTATCAGATGACATAAAAAAATTGGCAAAATCTAGTAAAGTTACTTTAGCCGTTATTCCTGGTGGGCTTACATCTGTACTGCAGCCTTTGGATGTATCTTTGAATAAGCCTTTTAAAGACCATGTGTGAAGGATGTGGCATGAATGGATGTCATCTGGTCAAGCCCGACTAACAAAAGGAGGAAATCTCATGAAGCCTGACATAGAGTTAATAGCAAAGTGGGTTTGAGATTCATGGGAAGACATTCCAGAAGACATGGTGTGACGTGCCTTCCAGAAATGCAGTATTAGTAATGCTATGGATGGCAGTGAAGACTGCACTTTGTATGAAAATGACAGCAGTGATGCTGATGACAGCGATCTCAGTGAGGACAGCGTCTATGATGACCTCACACCAGCTGAAGCTCTGCATTGGGATACGGATGATGATGAGGAATCCAGTTTTGAAGGATTTTAACTCTTCGCATTTTAGCTTGATTGCTGATTGAGCTCAGGGAATAGTACTCTTAAGGTATCATTGTTGATATTTATTGTTTTTGTTGAACCTATTTTCCACTTACTGTGCTGGTTTACTAATGTTAAATGACTTGTCCTTTTATTTACAATAAAATTTTACATACATTACTCCACTGATATCACAATTTTTAAAATAATTTTATTTTCATTTGTTTTGATTATTGAAACTCACCAATAGCTTCTGCATTTTCCACCCTAGGCTTATACTCGAGTCAATCAGTTTTTCTGGTTTCCCAGGTAATAATTAGGTACCTCGGCTTATACTCGGGTCGGCTTATATTCGAGAATATATGGTATTTTTCGCCTCATGACACGCCCCCCCCCCGCCCAATAGGGTTTTCTTTAACAATCGGGCACATCTCCCTCAGTGACCTTGGGGTCCTAGGGGAGGAATGACCTCTGTGTAAATACAACAGGCTCTGTTGCTAGAGTTGGAAACACAGGGTCACTCGCTCCCATGTTTGATCCCCCCTCAGGACAGTTTTCAATCCTTTCACCTGTCGGTGGAATTTTCAAACATACTCAGTCTGGGATACAAGTCCATCTCAAGAGGGCACACATGGCTAGAATGTCCATTGCCATCTGAATGAGGGGAGATTGACATCACGGAGGGCTTCCAAATATACAGGCATATTCTGCCTTTGCATGAACCGGAGCGATGGCTATAGCTTAGTCATCATTTACCGATGTAAACCTTTAGGTGAGGCCTGACTGATACATGATCGCAATCCCCATCCTTAGTCTCACACTGACAGGGTGCACTCTGCCAGCCCATCGTGTTGCTTGTACAAATGGGCTGTAGTGTGATTCAGAACCAACTCTCCATCCCACAAAGTATTTTATTTCTACTCAAAATGAGCCCCTAAGCTAAAATGGGTAAAGAGTCACTAGTGTATTTCTGCATGACCTCTGTGTCGTACAGAGGAGCTGCCATCTCATTTGGGACTGCCCTTAGTGGTAGGCTTTGTTGGGACTGAATCCTCTGGACTGGTGTATACACACTCTGGAGGATAGAGAGTAACACAGGTAAGACTTTGACTGAAGGGTGAAAATCAAACACATTCATGATCTTACGGGGAAAAAAAACACTGGTAGGTATTTCTTCCTTGGCAAGTATGTCAACCGAGGCTTCCTTGACCCTCCTTGGCCTCCAGTCCTATGAAAGGTCCTGCAAGGCACTGTGGCTGCAGGGTGAGCAGGTACATGGCCCATGTTTTGGGAGAGAGAGTGCATGTCCATTCTTAAGCATGCATCATTATGGCACCTTTGGCCAAGCATGCTTTTAGTTTTCAAAACAATGTACTGAGATAGAGTTCATGATTCATATTTATGGACAGGGAAACTAAGGCTTGGTTCTATTAAAAAAACACAGCAGCATTCTGGCTATGAATAAGCATCCCATGCCTGAGTTCTGTCACCTCAGTGCTCATGGAGGTGAGACAGAGTTGTGCCTTGAGCCATAGACAAGAACAAGAAGGTAGCAGGAACAGTGTTAGTACATGCAGGGAGATGGAGACTTTCATAATGCCCCTTACTGATACCACAGTCTTTGGCTTTGATAGCTGTCATTCTAAGGTCCAAAGAAAGCTAAATAATAAGAATTTCTAATTTACAGTAAGATGTCTGCCTTTCATATGAACCTATTGAAAATAGAGAGAGAAGCGAAGAGAAAGACAATCTAAAGAGAGTCCTAAATCTGGGCTTATTTTAGGATATTCACTTGTATAATTTAAGGCAGACTCAACGAGTCGGCTCACTAGACAATGTCTGTCTCATGGCTTCAGTTCAACAATTTTAACATAAACCATAAAGTGCTGGAGTCTACTTTTTCCCTGTTGTTTTTATCTGCCATGGCAGAGCCGACCCCAAGCCTTTGTCCTGTCCTGAGTGGCAGCCTTCTGAAGTTGGCGTCAGCTTTTGGTCCATGGTCAGCATTCCCAAAGCATGGTGACTTCCAAGTGCTTCGATTAGGTGGTGAGGGCTGTACGCCTTGGCTGCCCTAAGGGGGTTACAGGCAGGAAATGTTTCTTTGGATGCATGCTTCTCTTTCGGCAGAGGGATACCTGTGGACAACAGAGCCCACGACAAGAACTGCTGTTGTGCCCCCGTCCCAACATCTGACCCTCATCCTTTAGATACTTTTACCATGGCAGCAGCTCAAACCTACGAGTTAATCTTTTACTTAACACATTACGACACTACATGAAAGGTACAACTGCATCTCCCTTGATTTCACCGATGAAGCTTGGTGTTTGATGTGTTCAAATGTTTGGTTTTTTTTGGGGGGGGGTGGTGTCTTTTTTTCCTCACAGTCTTCTCTTTCTACACTCAGCAGATCAACACTGCACAGTCTGCCCGGACCCATGGAGCCCCTCACATGCAAAAGACTTAGTTTTAACTTGCTGACTGATCGTTCACAGCCAGCCCTGGAAACTGAGAGGGTTAATAGACCTTGCTCAGTGGACTCCCCTTTAAGTTATGCCCAGGGCAGGTACCATCGCCGGCATCCCTTAGACATACCACTGCCTTCCTACCCTCAGTGACACACATGAGAAAGTGGCTTCTGTTTTATGACCAACAGCATGCTGGAACTTCAGCATAGAGCGAGTTGAAGGAACTGCAGGCCATCGGGTGTCATTTTCATTGCGCAAGGCTTCCAGGGATAAGAGATCATGATAGATAGATTCCATCTCTCTCACCATTCCTTGCCCCCCCACTATTAAAACAACACAAAAAGATAAGCAGAGTAGTCAGAGCTGCCTGGTACCCTACTATTGTTGTTAAGTGCTACCAAGTCAGTTCCAACCCATAGTGGCCCTATGTGTATGCAACCGAATGAAACTCTGCCGGGTTCTGCATGATCCTCACAATTGGTCCTATGTCTGGGCCATCGTGGCAGTCACTGTGTCGATCTATCTCATTGAGGATCTCCCTCTTTTTCTTTTCTTTTTTAAAATACTTTTATTGAGGGGTTCTTACATCTCTTACCGCAATCCACACATTCCTCCAATGGGTCAAGCACACATGCCGCCACCATCATGTTCAAAGCATCCCCTTCCCACTTGAGCCCCTGCTATCAGCTCCCCCTTTCTTCCCCACCCTCGTAAAGGCCAACCATCAGACCTTGAACTGTTTATAGGCGTTGCCCTTTTTGTCAGTGGCTTTCTTTTTGTTTGTTGCTTTTGCGAACCTCCCTCTTTTTCAACGCCCTCCACTTAACCAAGCAGGATGTCCTTCTCCAGGGACTGGTCTCTCCTGAGAACAAGCCCAAAGTGTGTAAGATGAAGCCTTGCTATCTTTGCATCTAAAGAGCACTACAGCAAAACATCATAATAATAGAATCTTGCATTTTAAACAAATGCATATAGCTTTTGTTAATGGTATAAAATTCTAGGAAAGAAGCTAACATGAGTGGCTGACACCATGACTTTTTCTGTTTTCAACTGAAAGGACCTTGGTAAAAATCACGTTGAAACCACCAGCTGCCCCATGGGAGAAAGGCGAGGCTTTCTACTCCAGTAAAAAGTTAGTCTTGAAAATGCACAGGGACATTTCTACCCTGTCCTATAGGGTTGCTATGAGTCGGGATTAACTCAGTGGCAATATAAATTTTTTTAATTGTTGTTGTTTTTAAAGTTGTGGAAATTCCCACTGCCTGCGTGAAGTCCTAAGGACAAGCTAGGAATGTCTACACTGTGTCTTGCTGTACACTAAGAGTCAGAGTGGCAGTATTCCCCTGTATTTGTTTCCACTGCAAGTCCGTGTGGTCAGAGTTCTCTGACAGGAGTAGACAGTGTTTTCACGGGACAAAGGGATGTGAAACGTGGTTTCTAAACACAGACTGTACTCAGGTTCTCCCCAAATCTGTGTGGTTGGTCCCAAATCTGCCTGTACCTGAAGGGAGAAAATCTGAGGTGGGGCTTACTATTGAAAATTCCTTCCCACTGTCAGGATCCTTACCCATGAGAAAATGCCAAATCACTCACTCTCTGTCCCTAGGGAAGAGTGAATTGTGATAGTGAGGTAGTTAGCTTATTGGGCCAACCTGGCCAATAAGCACAGGTGGGGTTAATTGAAGGGCGGAGGTATAAATGGCTCCGTGAGCCTTGCCTTTCGAGTTCTCTGGTCTCTTGCTTTGTGATGATTGCACCAGGGTGTAGCTGCTTTAGCAGTTCCCTGCTTTCGCTGGCAAGACTCACTTCCTGCAAGTCATTCCTGAAGGAGAAGCCATGGACCTACCCCGATGCAGACCTGGGTGCTGGAGCACCTGTCTGGAGACCCCTGCCAGCGCTGAGATGCTTACACATTCATTGACTCAGCTTTCCTCCTGCAGTCGGCATCATTGCCTCTGTTTTGTGAGATGGAGGAGGACTTTGTGGATTGGTGTTGGACATATGGGTTAATGGGTTAATGTTGGACTTGTGGGGTTGGGCAGCACTGGGTTGGGATGTTTTCTTGATGCACATTTAACCTTTATATAAAACTCTCTCCTATACTTGAGTTTCTGTGGATTTGTTCTTTAAAGTACCCAGACTAACACAGATAGAATCAAAAGGAAATTGCAAATTACGTTTTTAGAACAACAACAACCGCCAAATGTCATATTCTACATAGAATCTATTATTTAACAATGGGTTTCAGAATACCTAGCCAGCAAGTTCCTGAGTAATCGACTGGAACAATGTACCCAATAAAAACCAAGCGAAACTCTGCCATGAAGTCAATGCTGACTCCTAGTGACCCCATAGGACAGGGGAGAACCGCCTCATGAGTTTCTGAGGCTGTGACTCTTTATGGGAGTAGAAAGCCCCACCTTTTTCTTGCAGAGCAGCTGGTGGTTTTGAACCACTGACCTTGCAGTTAACAGCCAAGTGGATAGACCCCTATGCCACCAGGGCTCCTTATTACCTAATAGGAAGGTTCAAAATATCAAATTAGGAAGCCGTGACAGGTACCTGGTGATGTGGTGTGAGAAGTCGGCATTGCTACATCTGCTTGTTTCCTAACCACTTCTCCTATGGGCTGGTTTACAAATACTAAGTAATTGTGCCATCCTGAGTGATGTGCTCAGGGTCGTAAGGATTTATGTGTGTAGATGTCTTGGGTGCACACATCTTTATACCATGACAATTCTCAGGCAAGAAAGGCAGCACACCCTAGCCCAGAGTGTCACTGTGGGTGTAGATTGACAAATGGAGCCATGACGCAGGTTCTGAGAACTGGAGTAAGGTCCAGTCCCCAGGGCTCTTAGGAAACTTCCAAGCCTTTGCAGGGATGTGACTTGGAAGTTCAAAGGGACCTTTCCTGTGGGGTTCACCAGCTATCTTCACCTGTCGGTCATACCTTTCACCTAGGGTCATGTTCAAGAGAACACAACCCATGATCACATATCCGGCATGGTCGAAGGTTTGCAACCCACATTATATTTTAGTCTAGTGATTAAAAAAATGTATGTCAAAGTGGTTTTCACTGGCATACACAACTTCTGACTCATAATGACCCTACAGGACAGAGTTGAACTGTTCCATTGGGTTTCTGAGAGCCTCATCTTTTTCCCAGGGGGCAACTGACCTTGTAGTTAGCAGATCATTGGTGTAGCCCACTATACTAGGTTGCTTTGGGTTGAGATCAGCTTCATGGCAGTGAGTCTGGTTTCAGTTATAGGACACAATTTCCAGAGAACTTAGAGGCTTCTTTGGTTAAGGCAAATGTTTCCTTATCTTGATAAATTAAATATTGATCCATGCCCAATTCCGAGGGGATTTGGGGAGAACTCATAGGATTGCCACTGCTCTAGAAGACCCAGTTTAGACCGAACATGCCCCCATCCAATAACATGAAGCTAGGAAGCAGGGATTCAGAGGGAGATAGCCAAACAATTGCCATCAAAGAAGAAGGAGAAGCAAGCCCCAAAGCCCAGAGCTCAGCTACAATTGTGGTAGGCCAGATGCCCCGACACAGCCACCTGAAAAGCTAGCACAGCTTGGAGGATCTGTGTGGGGAAAAGCAGAGAGGCATGTGGACCTTGCAGAGTGACCATCGCTTCATAGAATTAGATCTGAATGGAGCTCAGCGGGCTTCTGTGTAGAGTGCCCTGGGTCCACCACGAAGCATGTGATCTTTGCATTAATATTTATATGTCCCAAGTTGTTGCTGACATTGACATGTCCCTTATTTTAGCCTGGCATGGCAGTAGTATGTGACCTTCTCTAACTTCACACGGGGAGGATGAAGATCAAGGTCCACATATCAAGGCTGAGTTCCAGGAGAGGTCAAACATGCATCTAAAACACCAACCTTCTTACAAATTCTCTCACCAACTCTCCTGCCCACTCCATTCTCTACCTCTCTGCTGAGTCTGATAACTTGCTTTAATGATTACATAGGACTCACTGATAATACTTGAAATTATGGAGGTGACAGGTTACAACTGAGAATCAGAAATGACTAAGGATACAGTTCTTTGATCAAGATGACTGCTCAGTGGTGCTCGCAGATGGTCCCTTTTAGGCTCTTTGCCCTTTGGCATGACCTGCATATGCGTGCATCACAAAGCTCTCCCAGCTCTGCTGATGGATGTCCAAAGGCCATACTGCTCTGCCAGGAAGCCCAAGACCTCTGGGTCTATGGTTCAGGAAGCCTTCCCCTCTCTCACGATGGTCTCTTGGTTCTGCTACATTTGCTATGGCTGTCTCTTGGCTGGTCTTTCTCACTGACTCCTTTGTCACACCTCAGAATCCTGGATCAAGCAGGCTCTCAGCACAGGACCCTGAGCCTAAAAGATACTCTCCATTCCTGGTTCTTCTTTCTTGGTGATCGTGAGATTCTTCTGCATGATGCGTCTGGGATGGCTCTTTTAAAGCCTAATGGGAAGCCAAAACTTACCATTAACTACATTAGGGTTCCATATAACTTATTATATGGCCCCACTCCCACAAGAGCACCATGCACCTCTCTTTATATTATTAGCAAGCTGTGTAGTACTTTGGATAGGTCAAAGTCCCGGATGTTTGCATACCCTAGCTGGTCATTTTGTGGGAGTAGCAAAGGCTGTTGCTAGAAGGGGTCCATCAAGTTAATTCATTACAACACATCTTGGCATCCTCTAGGATAGTCCAAGTTTTCATTTTGAGAAAAAGACTAAACTTCTGACTACCATTTGGTCTCCCTGAAGGAGAACAGCTTTTCTGTTATTATTAATGCTTAATCTGCATTAAAAACAACAATGATTATATCAACAACAAAATTATCTGGTGGACAATTCTCCTATCCCACACCAGCCACTTCAATCTTCCCCAACACACATGCACACACGTGCACACACACTTGCACACAAACATCTTCTGGAATTATGAGATGGCCATAAAATTCATAGTTTTTCAAATTTCAACTGCAGAATTCAACTCTTATGTGAAATCCTAGCCTAGGAAGCAATGAAAAGCTCTGGTTAAAGCAAGGACAGAATCAGAGGCCCTCACCTCGGCTTCCCTTACCTCAGACATGTTCTCCGAGGCTCTGCGGTCCCTGGGGCAGATCCAAGGCTATTCAGAATGCTGGTGAAAAAGCTGAAGCACATCTTGTTCTTCAAGAAATTGAAGCATCCAAAACCACCACAAGGAAGAGACCTAGTGTGCGCCTAACTAGGAGTCGAATCTGGGTAGCACCCAATGCCCCCTCAGAAGTGCAAAGCAGCTTCAGTTACAATGGCACTTAGGTTTCAGACTTTCTCAGATTGAAAACCAAATCACACAAGCAAAATCAGAGATCCAGAGGGGCTGCCTGCAACAGGCTGCCAGAGCCAGAGCCACTTGCAAGGGTGTCCTTTTTTTGCAGTCCTGGTGTGAGTTCAAGAGTTGTGCAAGCTTGGGGTCTTGGAGAAGAGAAGCCTTGTTCACTCAACTATGCATTAAGTAAGTGCTGACCCTACTGAAGGCACTGTGGTTAAACTGGAGCAGAAGAGTGTGCCAAAGGATTGGCTAGCTGCTCACCAACCATTGTCCCCTTCTGATGTCCTCTGGTACACACGTTGGTAACACACGCGGATGCAGGCCTCTGAACTCATCTCCCCAGTTGGCAGCCTAGCTGAGTTGTCCTTAGCTGAGGGCTCCCCAGATTCGGAACCACAGACGTTTTGGTGCAGAGAAATCTTTCTTGTGAGAGGTTGGCTTGAGCATTGTGTGATCTTTATCAGGACCCTTGGTCTCTACCCACTGGATGTCAGTAGTGCCCCTCCCCGCTTGTCCTTAAGCATTGCCAAGTGTCCCCAGGCATTGCCAACATTTTCTCTAGTCATCACCAAATATTCTATGGAGAGAAAATTCCCCACCAGCTTAGAAGGCCTGTCTGAACCGATGGGAGCAACCGTAGGTTATGCTCTCCTCCCAGGGTGGCGTACAGTCAAGGAATAACTCGTGAGGAACAGAGAAGATGCATATCTGTTCTCACAACTGGACCACTCTGTAGCCCATTTATCCGAGGAGGCTCCCTATGGCTCATGCAAAGGCTGGCCTTTGGCTGAATGTATGCCTTTTCCTAATTTCTTCTCTGTCACATTCTATTTCTTGGGGGGGGGGGGAATCATATCCCACACTTTATTGAGTCCACCTAACTGAAGGACTAAAGCCCATGGCTTCTCTTCTAGCTCTGACCCCCAAAGATCTCCCACACAATTCTCTAGTTTCCATTCCGTCTTGGATTGCCCTCTTGCCCCCATCACCTAGCTTCTTCACACGAGTGACTCTGAGACGGTACATACCTCATCTGGAAGGGGTCTGGATCTCGGTGTCACCACCCGGAAGAAGCTTTTCAAGAGAGCTGCCTAACTCATACATTGGATTTTGAGCAAGACATGAAATAATTTTCACAATTAGGCAGTGGTGCCCTGAAAGGCAGGAACCCTGTCTGTTTTGTACAGTGCTAGTATTATTCAGGATAACCCATTGTAGAGGTTATCACAGACAATCCCTCACATCAATGGCGAAGCACAGGGGAAAAACTCAGCCGCACTGCTGCCCCCAATCACGGTGTCATATATGGATAGTCTCAAGAGTTCACTATGTAGTTTTCTCACCATTGAAGTCTCTATGCTGCCTTTAAGACTGATATGCACCCTGCTATGTCCTCAGCCTCTTCCCCTCTCTCTTGGAGTAGACTCCTCCGTGGTCCTTAACCATCCTACGGCAGTCATCTCCCGCTCACCCATGTCCCAGCCCACTGGTTTCAAGGGTTTTCTACCTCCTGTCCTGTCTAGCACCTTCTTTCCTTGAGTAATCTCATAGCTCACACACTGACCCCCTTCAGGCCTCTGCTGATGTCACCTTGTCACCGAGGCCTGCACTGGCTGAGCATAGTACTCTGGTCCTCAGGTCCCTCCCCTGCCACACCAGTTGCTGTGTTTTTCTGATTTCCTCATCCTCCCCCTTCCATGAGGATGTGAGCTAAGTGAAGGCGGTGCCTTCGACATGTCCCAGGAACAGCGGACATAAGAGCAAATGGTGTGCCATCAACTCATATGTGCTCAGTGGACAAATAAAAAAAAGAACAGATGAACAAATGAATAATTACCAGTATATTAGAACTCTTCAAGAAAAAATTGTAACTATATGTTCGTATATAATAAAAATAAAACCTGTTCTGGATCGAAGCCATAAAAAGAACTGGCTTACTGGGAGCCACCGGGGAGCCCTGGAATAATTCCAGGGGCTGCAAAAGCAGATGTCTATTTTTGTCCTGGATTCGGGGCTGTAGAATAAAAGTTTGTCAGAGCCGGGGATACACTGAGCAAGTATTTGTTTTCTGGAAAGGAGGTGGTAAAATAAATACATCTGGGGACCTATTTAAGACCCCTAATACCATGACCCCGACCCTTCAGGTTTGAAACTGAACTCACTTCTGGGTTAGAATAATCAGTCATTTCAGATTTAAAGGGCAACCTTTCCCAAGGACAAAGGTCAGAGGGTCAGTGGTAAAGGAGGATTGGAAATAGGAGACACAAGGAAGAGGTGGGGTCAGTGAGGGGATTGCAGTGAATGTGTTGAAATGGAATCTGTCTGAATGCTTGCATGTAAAACTAAGATCTGCTTTGTAAACCTTCACCTAATTTACAAGAAAATGTGAAAGAAAGGACATCAAATTTGTCCTGGATCAAAGTCCGAGCCAGACTCACTAGGGGTGCTAGAACCTGTGGTCACCACTGTGACCCTGACAACTCACTGCAACCAGCTCTGCCCCCCCTTCCCCCCCTCCCCCGCCCCAGGGTGCACAGAAGAGCTGTGAACTTTCTAGACACTAAAGCAAGGGTGGGATCCTGGTTCAGCTTTGCCTCCATGTGGCTGAGTTTGCACAGTGTAGCTCTGCTTCACTTCCAGCCCCTGTAAAGATGTCTGTTGGTCTGCTTCACCTTTCTGGGGAAATCGAGGGCTGCTGCTTAGAGGACTGGGAGAGAGCCCTCAGCATCCTTGGTCGGAGACCCTTTGCAGCCAGTGCCCCTGCTGTGCCGGCCCTCTGGGGTGGCTTCTTTTGTTGCATGAGATGCCACCCCTTTCTTGATGCAGTGGCCGGGACATCTGAATGATGAGTTGGATCAATCTGATTTTCTGCCTTGGGAATAGGAATTCAAAAACATGAACATTGCTGTGTGTAGAATTGATCAGAGGGAGAATTCTGAGGTGGAACAGATTATAAAGCTTTTTTTTTGGGGGGGGGGGTGCTAATTATAATTGAAATCAGTGAATTAAAAAACAATATGTACAGGTCTCCAAAGGTTTTGGGGAGACAAAGGAAGGACAAGAGAGAAGGAGAAGCGGCATGGGGGGACATCGTATTGACACAGAGGTGGGGTGAGTGGCAGATACTGTTTGAGCGAGGCCTGGCCCAAGACTGGCCTGCCTGTGCCTGTGCACACACCGTCCCTGGTGCTGCTGGAGGGGGCTCACCCACCCAACCAAAATCCAAACCCACTACCAACTCAGAGTGACCATATTCAACAGGGTAGAATTGTCCCTGTGAGTCTCTGAGACTGTAACTCTTTACGGGAGTAGAAAGCCCATATTTCTCCTGTGGACAAACTTGGGGTCTCAAACTGCTGACCTTACAGACCGAAGCCCAGTGCATAACCATTATGCCACCTGGGGACCTAGCCAATAGAAAGGAGCCCGACCTGGTACAGATGAGATCCTGAGAGAAATGCTCAGGGAGAGTTTTTATGTACCAGGCCTGGGAGCCCGGGAGAGAATTTTACAAAGAATGTGTTAGGTGGAATCTGCAGCCTGGGAGAGACCACAGCAGGTAGAGAGGATGTCTCCGTAGACTTCCCTCTTGAGGGAGGAGCCTGGAACAGCCACACCCTTTGCTGCTAGCTTCCAGTGTGCTGGCCTTTCAGACCTGGCCTACCCTGGGTGGGCCCCACTACGAGGGGGTGCAGGGCAAGAGGAGCAAGACATTAAGAAATGCGACTCTTGGCAGTGATGGAGATCAGGATCAAAGCTTACCAGAGGTCGAGATGAGATGAGAGCAAGCCAAAGGCAGGATGTACTTCCTAGAAAAGTAAAAGGAAATAGACTAGAGGACTAGGGAAACCCTTCATTGATGGTGATGATGATATTAATAAAATGGAACAATTAACACATTTTGATTGGAATCCTGGCTGTGTAGCTTCACATTTTGCCACTGTATCCCTGTATTAAAGATAAGCTCCTCAGTCTTGGAGAAAGAAAAAGAAAGTAGCATATATGCAGAGAATTATAGCTATTCTAATGACCATGACTAATGTTTATTGAGCGCTCACCTTGTATAAGGGTGTTGGGAGCAGCATGGGTTTTGCACCCGCAAAATAAAGATTTAGTCATCAAAGCTATGTTGTTGGTTTTATTTTTTACAAAACAAGCTTATTACCTTCAGAGTACTCTCCATTAATGCATTTGTCAAATTTATGATTCCATTCTTGAAAACATTTTTCAAACTCATCTGTTTGGATGGCTGAACGTAGCACCTCCCTCATTTGTTTCTTCGCCTCTTGTACGTCATCAAATCGCCGTCCTTTCATGTCCCTCTTCATTTGTGAAAACAAAAAGGGAGTGAGATCAGATGAGTAAGGTGCATGAGGCAAGAGAGCCATGCTGTGTTTGCCCAAAACTGGCTCACTGAGATGGCTGCGTGAGCAGGTATATTGCCATGCTGGAGACCCAGACCCCTCTCTGCCACAAATCAGGCCTTTTGGGTCACACAGTGTTGCACTGTCTTTTCAGAACCTCTAAATAGAAAGCTTGATTAACAGTCTGGCCTGGTGGAACAAACTCCAAATATACTACACGAGTTAACATTCTCATCCATTCCAGAAGTTGACAGACATCCGTAATAAGGTTTGTCATCAATCAACATTGCACCATTTTTTGAAAGGAGAAAACCTGTTATACACCGAGTTTTTCCTGTAGTGCTGACCTTGGCAGCTGTGTTCAACATCACAACAGTTTCTGCAACATTTTTCCCAAGCAGGAAACAAAATTTCACAGCTGCCACTGTTCTCTTAAATCAGCCGTCACACACACACACACACACACACACACACACACACACACACACACACACACACACAAACCGAGGTCTGAGCAAAACTTATTTTACAAAAAAGTAATTCACTGTGACCTGAGAGAACCTTCTCAGGCGATGCCACTGGGTGCACTAACTCAGAGCGAGTTGCTGTATGCTCACCTAGCAGGACAAATGCCCCCTACAAAAACTCTGTCCAGCGGAGCTTTTTCCTGTTGTTTTTTTTGGGGGGTGGGGGTGGGGGGCATCTCTTCTTATTACCCTCTCAACACTCCTCTGTTCCTGTGCTATTATTGCTACTCCATTAACTAAGGCTAAAAGGAGAGGAAGATTAAGTACTTAGTTATGGTGACATAGCTAATGAGTCACTCACTCATCACCACCATCAACGGGATTTTGACTAATAGTGAGGAAAGGGTGGAAATGCGCCAGGGGGAGGGGGGTCGATTCCAAGACTGTAACTCTTTACAGGAGTAGAAAGCCTACTCTTTCTCTCCTAGAGTGGCTGGCAGTTTCAAATTGCTGACCTTGTGGTTAGCAGCCCAAAGCACTGTGCCACCAGAAGCAAAACTGAAGTCCAGGTAGTCGGAATCCCACAAATGGATTTTTAGCTATTTTTGTTGGACATAATAAAATTGTCAATGTTTGACTGGTTTGACCTCTGACAGAGGTCATTGTCTGGCCCAAGCTAGTACGGTGTATGGTGAATCTCACTTTCAATATAGAACCAGAGACTGCCCTCCCCTCCCCCAATCCCCTACCCACTCTACCCCCATTGATGAGACCCTCAGGGCATTCTGCATTTAACTTCTGTCTCCAGACCCTCATGACCCTGACCTTGTGTTTTCCTGGAATTACTGTTGACACCCGGCATGTGCCTGTATAGACAGGACATTTCAGCCACACTCTCAATAGTATACCAGAAGTGTGCCTAATTTCTGAATACGATTTTAACCAAAGCCATTAGTCCTTCAATATGACTACTTCATTCAATAAGAAGTTATTCTGGTCATTTTGAGTGCTCCCTACCGCCGAGCCCATAAGGTGCTCAGGTGGTGTAATGGTTACACTCTGGGCTGTGGTCCACAAAGTCAGCAGTTTGAAACCACCAGCTGCCAAGAGGGAGAAAGAACGGCCTTTTTAGTCTTGGAAATTCACAGGGGGCTTATAACCTGTCCTGTAAGGTCCCATGAGTTGAGTCTGGTTTTGTTTTTTTTACTGAAACTGAACTCAATTATAAAAATTGGGAGGATGGTAGAGGACCTGGCTGTGTTTTGTTGGGTTCTATGGTTACACTGACTCCATGGCACCTAATGGCAACGGCTTACCCACACCCTGATAACGTCTCTGAGACTCTATCGTGTCAAATGTCCTCGAAGGTGACTCCTTCCTTCCCTCCATCATGGTGGCTTCTAAAGCGCCACGATTATTTTGAGCTGTGTAACCATGGCCCAAGGAAGCACAGGTGCCACTGCCCTGTCTGGGGCTGCAGAGCCTAGGTGTGTCCCCACCGGTACCAGGAGGCCCTTCCGTCTAAGGTCCTGTCCTCTCAAGGAGCAAGGGGGATGGCAGAAGCTGGCTGGCTGTTTTCTCTCCAGGCCAACCGATGAACCATCTCTGTCTCCCTAGAGCTGGCCCCTGCTTCAGCCCTTCAGGGAAACAGGAGCTGCTAGTACCTGAGTAGAATAGACGATTGGGTATCTGGTGCTCTTGTGTTAGGCAGGGTTCTCCAGAGAAGCAAGAACAGGAAACTCGTGCTTATATCTATGTAAAAGGATAAGTTTATATGGCCAAAAGGAATATAGCAGCAAACGAATCCACACAGCAGTACAGAGAGCTCAGTGCAGCTCACTTTCATGAGACAGTTGGCATAATGAAAGTCCTTCCAGTGCACCTGGTCACTGTGCCAAGGCCAAGAAAGCAGACCTTGGAAGCAGGAAGATGAAGTGGAGGGGACAGCAGCGCCGTGTGACGAAGGAGGTCATGGCAGAGCCTCACAGTGTAGCAATGTCAAGTGGCTGGTGGAGGTGTGGTATCTGGAGTGGTGGCAAGACAAGCAGAGTTGACCCACAGGCAGCAGCAGACATGGCAGGGGGAGGGGGGGCAGTGCCTTGGCATGGAGACGTGATCTACCTTAGTACACAGGTTGGCTCAGTCACAAGTAGCTTAGCGCACGTGTTGAGGCAGGGCAGCTAAATCAGGCAGCAGTGTACTCTCTAACTGATCACCTGGGGCAGTGGGGGGGAGAGAGAGAGAGAGAGAGAGAGAGAGAGAGAGAGAGAGAGAGAGAGAGAGAGAGAGAGAGAGAGAGAGAGAGAGAGACTGACTGGCCTCCAGAGAGCCATTTATCTCGGTCACACCTACAAGGGAGGTCATCACGTTGCGACCTGATTGACAGGCTAGCTCCTCCCATATCTTCTTACAGGTGCCACCTTGGCACAACAAACCTAATTATCACACCTCCTTTTTGCCTTCTCAGTGCATCAAAGCCTCATCTCTGCCCTTGTAGGAGAACAGTGTACAGAAACTAGTCTTCTTCACCAAACCAAGGCAAAGGCCACATGACACCCTGTGGCTCAGGTGTGATTCAGGGTTAGCCTGGCATCTCCTGGGGTGGGGAAGAGTCCTTAGCTCGCTGGGCTGGTGGCTCCTGGCATCCTCCCAGCCTGGTGTGTACCACACAACCCTAAATAACCCCCATTTCTGTGCCATCTGACACAGAGAGCATTTCCCTGATGGATTGAGCGTGCACAGATGATCAAATACATCTCTGTCTTGCTACCTGGAGGCAGAATGTCCTGCAAAATGTTGCAGGTCAGAGCACAGATCAAAGGGACGCCCAGGATGCTGGGGGAGCTCCCTGGGGCCGCCCTGCCATGCACAACCAGTTCTCCCCACCTGTCTGTGATGTGGGGGCAGCATGACCTCTTTTCCAGTACCCAGGTGGGCCTCAAGAAGGGGAAAAGCATCAAGGTGGCGGGGGTCGATGAGGGAACACACTAGCTTCTTCTGGCAAAATTCAAGATCCTGTTTCCGCCCAATCCCACCCTCTAAGCAAAGGACAAATTTGGGGGCTTTCCAGGGTCTCCCCCACTCCCAAGATAGTACTGGGTGCTTCTTTCCTCCTTCCTAACAGGGAGTGCTATCACAAATCAGGAAGCAGATGGCTGCCTTTATATTTCTTTTTTCTTTCTTCTTCTTACTTTTTTTTTCTCCCTGAGTACTGCAATACGAAAGCCACCATAAAAAAGCAAAGTTGAACAGACAGAGCTAATAATATAATCATTCAAAACACCTGCAAACAGTGCAGATGGGCAATTTCTGTCTGCAGAATCATCGGTGAAAGACCGCCTCCCCATATGGGCAGTTCCAGAAGCTCAGCTTTGCCCAGGCTCTGTCCCTTACCTTAAGAAAACCTGCACAGAGCATATGCAGGCTTTTTATAGTCAAACTGAAGAGCTGGTGGCTGATTATTTATGTCCTTCTGCTATGTCTTAGAGTCGAGCAACCTGCGAAGGATCTGACCACCCTGGCTCCCCAGGTGTAGAGGGACCTAAGAGGAAGCCAAGGGCTGGATTGCTGCCATGTCCCCACTCTGGCCCCAAGTCATTGCCATTGGCAGTGAATGGAGTGGACACCTTCACCATCATCTATCTCTTGGTTGAAACAAGCCCTCAAAAGCCAACAGCCCTGCTTCTATTTCTCACCAACAGCACAAAATAGGAATCTGAAGAGAGAGATTTGTCATCTCTCTGAGTGGATCCCCAGCTCTGCCCCTCCCCGTTCTGCAGTGGATTCCTTTCCAGGAAGAAAGGGAGCCTTCGGGAGCCTACTGAGGACAAGAGGGCACCCTCCCACAGCAATGCCAATCCGAGGAAATCAGTCACTTTCCCATCACCACCCGTTTTACAGAGGGGCAAGCTGAGGCCTGGCAAAGGGAGAGAATGTTCCCAAGGGAGTAGGGATGGGCTGGTCTCCCATGTGGAATCAGGCACTGAAGCTGTGGTCTCCCACTGCCCCTCCCTGAATTGAATGGGTCCCACGCCTCACAGTGTCAGGCTCTCCATGGGTGAGCACCGAGAGGCGAGTGGGTGAGAGCTAAAGGTCAAGCTTGCCTGCCAACTGGAGAGAAGCCGCCCCAGGCCCTGTTTTCTTCCAGGCCAGACACTCCATGTGGTTCTTCGGCTCTGCTGAGGGGCTCTTGGGTGTCCGCACTGCACCCAGCACTCACGGGGAGGGCGGCTCGCCACGCTGGACTACATCTCAGTCATCAGAAAACTCGCCATGTTCTGGGAGGAGACTGTGAGCCCACAGAAAAGAAGGGCACACAGCTTCCTCTTTCTTTTTTTAAATAAATCACTTTATTGGGGGCTCTTATCACAATCCATACACGGAAGGTGAGATGGTTAAACATCTCTGTCGGCCAGGCTAGACTATGGGGCCTAGTTATTTGGTCCCACACTGGACATTGCTCTGAAGATGTTTCACAGATGAGAGCAACATCAACATCTACAGTCAGTTGACTCTGAGTGAAAGAAATAAACTTTGATAGCATTGGTGGGCTTCATCCAATCAGTTGCAGGCTTTAAAAGCAAAACTGAGGTTTCTGGGGAAAGAAAGAATTCAAGGAATTCAGCCTCAAGAAATATATATCATGTCTCTATATAGTCTGTCTGTAAGTACCCTACAAGTACACCTGTATTATTTCTAGACCTACATATATAAAAATACTTATATCTACTCAAAAAATGCAAGCCAACTGCTATTGAGTCAATTTGAACTCATAGCTACCTACACCCCTGCCCCCACACCCCACACACGTGTTGGTAGCTGCTGTCTGGTTGACCCCCTGCCCACTCGCACCAACCCAACCTGGCACAGTAGAACTTCTCCAGAGTTTTCCAGGCTGTGGTTCTCACAGGAGCAGACAACTAGGACTTCGCAGAGCGGATTTGAACCTCCGATCTCTTGGTTACCATTAATTGTTAAGAGCCTGCAAAATCTATGTTCTCGCTCTCTCAATATACATTTATGTGTATACATATGCACATAGGTATGCATTTATATATACATATGTGTATATATTTATATTTCTATATTTACATAAATATGTAAATAAGAGGGCTTCAAAAATTTTGTGGAAAAATGAAATTAAAAGGCAGTGGAATTTTCCTTTGAACTTCTTGAAGCCTCCTTGAATGTATTCCCTATAGGTTTTCTGGAGAACCCAAGATAATCGAGAGGGTTGGGAGAACTGAAAACACAACATAGGAATCTAGTGCAGAAAATTGAGCTGGAAGCAGTGGTATAAGAAAATTGTCTCCAAGTATATTGTAAACACATTCACTTCTCTCCATCCTTCTCCCCTGGATTACTTCAATTGCCCCTTTTTTCCCAGCTCCCTCCGAGTCTCTGACCTTCTCCCCAATCCACCCTTCCTTTCACAGGTAGATAGCTTCCTTTCATCACAACTGCCCCTATCCCATACATACCTTGCTTGAACTCTGCCCTGAAATAAATATTCAGATCTTCCATATGGAAGAATTATATATAATATTTAAGCCAAGTAATAGTAACAAACTCCATTCAAAATGAGCTAAATAAGAGGATTTTGGATCTTGTAATAAAAGACCAGAGGCAAAAAGTGTCCAGATTTGGTTAATTTGGGAACTCAACATCACCAAGCTCTCCTGGAAGTTTCAGTGCTGACTTCAACCTTCATAGTAGTCCCTGTCAGTCACCGATCTCTGCAGGAACTCCAAGCACACAGTCAAAGACACGCGTGCTCAAAGCCTGAACACAAGATCCCCCTCCTGCTCCTTTCATAAAGCCGTGGGGACACTTTTGAAAGTGCCTCTGCCTGCTCCTGTCCCTTCACTAGCCGAGTCCGTTCTCCTCGTCCACGTCACTGCTTGTTCCTCAAGCCAAGCATCGCCAGGAGAGTGGCACGTTCAGTGGCAGTTCCCGATTTGCCCAAGTCCCCTCTAATCTGAACAAGCTTTGACTTCCATTTGCAGGAAGAAGGGTCATCTTGAGGGTGCGGCACTTCAGAAGGACCAACAATGTCTGCCACGTGGCCTCCAACACCTGCGAGCCTCACTCCACGCCATTCTCCCCTTTCCTCATTATGGTCTCTGAGCTGCCTACTCCGCAGCTATCTAATATGCTGAAGTGTGGTACACTCATAATATTTATGTGGCTAAAACGCCTCTGTCTGTGGTTCCAGCAAGACTGAGCTTTCCCCACCACTTCAATGTTGTTTTGTTGTATATTGTTGCTTGGTTTTGCTCTGTCTTGTTTTGTGCAAGTTATCTTCGCAGGTCTGTTTAAATAAGATAGGCAGGATGAACAATCTGGAGGAGAAAACAAAGGGACTGACATTTCTGGGGGGACAAGGGAGAGGGGGAAGTGGGGAGAAAGAAAGTGTCGTTAACAAACCCAGGGACAAGGGAACAACAAGTGATCCAAATTGGTGCTGAGGAGGGTATGGGAGGCCTGGTTGGGCATGATCAAGGGTAATGTAACAAAGAGGAATTGCTGAAACCCTGGTGGGGACTCAGCATGATAGTGGGACTGGAGGAAAGTCAAGGGAAATAGAGGAAAGAGCTGGGAGGCAAAGGGCATTTATAGAGGTCTAGATAGAGACATGCAAATATATGCAAATATATTTATATGAGGATGGGGAAATAGAACTATGTGCATATATTTATAGATTTAGTATTAAGGTAGCAGAAGGACATTGGGCCTCCACTGAAGTATTCCCTCAATGCAAGAATACTTTCTTCTATTAAATTGGCATTCTATGATGCTCACCTTCCTGACACAACCACTGAAGACAAAGCAGGTGAGAAAGTTGATGGTGCCCAGCTATCAAAAGATATAACGTTTTAAAGGCTTGAAGGTAAACAAGCAACCATATAGCTCAGAAGCAACGAAGCCCACATGGAAGAAGCACACCAGCCTGTGCGATCACGAGGTGTCGAAGGGATCAGGTATCAGGCATCATCAGAACAAAACATCTTACCATAGTGAATGATGGGGTGGGGGGAGAGTGGAGTGGGACCCAAAGCCCATTTGTAGGCCACTGGAGATCCCCTTGTAGAGGGGTCTCTGGGAGGAGATGAGCCAGACAGGGTGCGAAGTATCAACGATGAAAAATACAACTTTCCTCTAGTTCCTAAATGTCCCTTCCCCCCACTATCATGATCCCAATTCTACCTTGAAAGTCTGGCTAGACCAGAGGATGTACACTGGTACAGATAGGAACCAGAAACACAGGGAATCCAGGGTGGATGATCCCTTCAGGACCAGAGGTGTGAGTGGTGATACTGGGAGGGTTGAGGAAGAATGGGTTGGAAAGGGGGAATGGGTTTCAAGGATCTACATGTGACCTCCTCCTTGGGGGACGGACAACAGAAAAGTGGGTGAAGGGAGACGTCGGACAGGGTAAGATGTGACAAAATAATAATTTATAAATTATCAAGGGTTCATGAGGGATGGGGGAGAGAGGAGGAAGGGGGAAAATGAGGAGTTGATGCCAGGGGCTTAACTGGAGAGCAAATGTTTTGAGAATGATGAGGGCAATGAATGCACAAATGTGCTTTACACAATTGATGTCTGTATGGGTTGTGATGAGTTGTATGAGTCCCTAATAAAATGATTCAAAAATATAAGGGATCCAAGCCTATATCCTAGTTGTTTGTGTGTGTATGTGTGTGTTTGCATATGTCTCTAACTACCGGCTCATTTTAAGTAATGATTATGGATATATTCAAATGATCTTTTATTGTACTCGTCTATTGTACCAGTGTTCATAGTGTTCTTACTGTATAACAAATGATGCATTGTTAGTGCAGGTGAGATGATTCTGGCTCCTAGTGGCTCTACTGACAACAGGAAAACGTGACACTGTCTGACCCCGTCCCATCCTCATGATCATTCCTGTGTTTGAACCCTCTGCTTCAGCCACTGTCAATCGTCTAGTTATGATTGTCTCCTTTTCACTGGTCCTCCACTTCACCAAGTATGATGTTCTTCTCCAGAACCTGGTCCCTTTTGATAACACTCCCAAAGACACGAGGTGCAGTCTCGCCATCCACACTTCTAAGGAGCATCCAGGCTATACTTCCAAGGCATTGGTTGGTTCCTCTGGCAGCCTATGGCATGTTTAACATTCTTTGTCAAACACCATAATTAAAAGATAGCAATTCTTCTTTGAGTTTTCTCATCCAATGTAAACCTTTCACACACATAGGAGGCTTTTGAAAATAGCACGCTGCATGAGTCCTGAGGGTACAATGTGATGCCTTTGGACAAACCCAGGTAATGCACCTCTATGAAGAGATAGGCCTTTTCCGTCACTTCATCAAACAGCCTTCATGAACACTTCCACCCAATGCTCCCTCACAGGTAATAAGTGTTGTGAATCCCTTCATTATAGATTAGTTCTTCGAGAACCTTCTTTACAAGGAATCAGATGGTATATTATTCAAAAGGAATCACAACCCCACCAACAACAGCTGTTGTTGAGATGAATTCATGCAGCTGGTTCATCCCAGGTCTTCTCTCCAAATGCACGGAGTGACGATACCATGGTTTCTGCACACACTTCAGGGTGGACACTTAGGAAGTCTCCAGTTTGGGGCTACTGTCAGTAAATTTGCTATGCGCATGCCATACTGTTTTCGGGGTGAATGTGTTCTTGTTGCTAGGTACTGGTAAGCCATAGGTCATTTGCCCTGTGAGTAAATGGGTGAATCTCTTGGAGTGGAGGTACTAATTCCTATTGTTTTTATATGAAGACCTTTCTACAAAGCTATCTCAGCGTCTTCCTGTGAGGTTTATCATTTTATATGCCACCAGCGATGTGTGTCAGGAGGACTGCCGTGACCAGGTAAGCCTGGGACGGCTAAGGCGAGCTCAGGCTCTCCACGCCCACAGGTGCTCCTCGGGAGAAAGAGGATATTACTTGCTCCCTTGAAGATGTGTCGCCTTGGGAAGCCTGTGCAGGGTTGCTTTCAGGGAGAAGCAACTCAGTGGCAGGGTTCCGTGTGCTTGTGTGACTTTTTAGCACGGTGTGAGAATGCGGCTTACTCTTCATCCTCACAAACATTTCCAGTATCTTTGAAATTTTAATTGTATCCATTCTAGTCGGCGTGCAATGGCATTGCATCGTGGTATTGATTTGCATTTCATCTACGAGTGCTTATGTTATGTGCTTGACGGCAATTACGTCTTCTTTGGTGCTGGGTCTGTTCCAGTCTTTGTTCATTTTTAAATTAGGTCCTTTTCATCTTCAACAGTGATTTCAAGAGCATTTTATGTATTCTATATGCAAGTTATCTGTCATGTGTGTGTGTGTGTGTGTGTGTGTGTGTGTGGAGGTGCCCCACAAAACTGGCCCCCACCCCAAAGCTATGTATTTAAATTTTTTTTACAAAACAACCCTATCAACTTCAAAGTGCACTCCATTACACTTAGTACATTTGTCAAATCTGTGATTCCACTCTTGGAAACACTTTTCAAACTCATCTGTTTGGATAGCGAAAAGCACTCCGTCGTTTTTTCTTCAGCTAGTCTACGTTGTCCACGCACTGTCCTTTCAGGTCCCTCTTCATCTGGGGAAACAAAAAGAAGTCTCACTGAGTGAGGTCAGATGAGTGTGACGCATGGGGCAAGAGAGGCATGCTGGGTTGGTTGTTTTTTTTTTGTGCCCAAAACTGGCACACTGAAATGGCTGCATAAGCAGGACTATGGTGGTAGCAAAACCAGTTCCCTGTCTGTCACAAACCAGGCCTTTTTTGTCCCACACTGTTACGCAATCTTTTCAGAACCTCTAAATAGAAAGCTTGATGAACAGTCTGATCTGGTGGAATGAATCCCGAATGTACTCTCCCGATCACATCAAAAAAACAAATGAGCATCAGTGTGTTTTTTGGGGGGAAACCCATGTATGTGTGTGTGTGTATACATATGTACACATATATATGTATATACATATTTATATGTACATACATACATCCAGGATAGATTTTTCCCATATTGTTCAAAGAATTAAATGTTATTATTCATAGGTCTTCAAATTAATAGGCATACATTTTAAAGTTTTCTATACTTAATATATGTATGCAATATCTACACTTGTTCGTTGCTAACGCATTGATTCTGGCTCATGGAGACCCGATGCACAGAGGAGAACTGTCCTGTAAGGTTGTCCAGCCCTTAACCTTTGGGCAGTATATTGCCTGGTTCGCCTTCTGAGATGACTCTGAGGAGGTTTAAATGGCCAGCTTTTCTGCTAGTCGTCCAGAGCTTAACCATTTGTGCCCTTACTTTTATCTGTAGTTATGGCTCCGTTCTCACCCCTAAATAATCTGTGCCTGATCTTTTTTTTGCCTTGCTCAGTTTTGCCAGAGGCTTGTCTGTTTTAATAGTCTTTTCCAAAAAAAAAAACAAAACCAAGAATTGGTTTTCTTTATTGTTTCTTTGTTTTCTGTTCCATTAATCTTCTCCCTCACATTTATTAGTTTCTTCTTTCTATATTCTTTGATTTACTCTGTTGTTTATTTTCTAACTTTCTCAGTATACCGCTCAGCTCATAATTTTTCAGGCTTCTTTCTGTAACGTAAAAATTTAAGGTTATGTAATTTGTTCTAAGAAATGACATGGCATGTAGCATTTTTATTTTGTTTAATTTTAAATATTTTCAGATTTCCATCATTGTTTCTTTTTTGATCTATGAGTTATTTAGGAATATGTATTTTCTCCAAAAACTGAGAGCTTTGAAATGTCTTTTTTGCTATTGATTTTTTAAGCTCATTTCCCGGAGTTAGAAAATGTTGTCTTCATGATATTAACATTTTGGCATCTTTTGAAACAGCCTTCAAGGATTGGAATATGGCCATTTTAATTTGTGTTTTCTATATGCTTGAAAATACAGTTTTTTTCACCAGTGGTGAGAGTGGCGATACTGGGAGGGTGGAGGGAAGGTGGTGTGGAAAGGGGGAACTGATTACAAGGATCTACATATAACCTCCTCCCTGGGGAATGGACAACCGAAAAGTGGGTGAAGGGAGACATCAGAAAGTATAAGATATAACAAAATAATAATTTATAAATGATCAAGGGTTCATAAGGGAGGGGATAATGGGGAGGGAGGGGAAAAATGAGGAGCTGATGCCAAGGGCTTAAATGAAGAGCAAATGTTTTGAGATTGTTGAGGGCAGTGAACGTACATATGCGCTTGACACAATGGATGGATGGATGGATTGTGATAAGAGTTTTATGAGCCCCCAATAAAATGACCAAAACAAAGAAAATACAGTTTTTTTCTCTAATTTAGGGGTGCAGTCTTCTTTTGTGTCTGTCTATTCAGAAAATGTATCAATTATGTTTAAATATTCTATATCTCTAATATCTTTGTTACTTTCTTTGCTACTACTGAGTTGTAAAAAATAGCTTGCTATAATTGCATATTGATCAAACTATTTGATAATACTTCACATTATGTATTTTACCTATGTATTTTGGAGTGGTGGCTAGGAAATGCAAGCTGCCCAGCCACGGTGAACAGTGGAGATTCTGGGTCTATGAATAATTGGGTCTGAATACAGTCCCTCTTCTTCGAGACAGGGACCCTAGGACTAGCTGGATCACTGAGAGGCAATCAGAACAGAACTTCTGGAATCATTCGTTAGACTCTCTTGCTGATCTCTGCACATGTTTTGCATTTAAATATACACTTAACCATGTTATTTTTCAATTGATAATTGTAGCCTTCCAGTATTTTAGAGACTTCAAGGGAGCTTACTTCTGAATTTTCATAATTAGCCTAGTATCTGGCACATAATAAATTTAAACACACATATACTTCATATACATGAAATATATTTTAATATATTAATTTTATATACTTATATATGTACATAATTATACTTATATAAATGTATCAATTTTTAAAGCACATATTTATACTCACAAGGACAAATCATAGATATGATTACTAGGGTTTTAGTTCATACACACATGGGTCTATTCCAAACAAAAGGTATTGAATGTGTCTCTGTGATCTGTGGATGGCTGCAGGCAAGTTCACACATTCACATACTTGTCTTAGTCTTGCCAACATGCCTTCAAAAGAGGTTCAACCCAAATAGTGGCTTCCAAAGGGATATGATGGTCAATTTAAATTCATGCCAGAGAGGTCCACTCCAAAGGTTATGGTGACTGCTTCGGGGGATCTCAAAGGGATAATCTTGGTTGATTTCCTTGAAGCACTCAAGACAATCATGGCAGCGTATTAAGAAGAATCGTTAAGAAAACCAAAAACTGCACTGGTGAGAAAAGTCGAGCCAAGGAATTTTATTTCATCACAATCATGCACCTGCTCATGCTTCAAGGGTAGTTAAGAGCTGCCCTACTAGAGTTGCATTTGGAAGCCTCACCTTACCCATCCCATAGCCCTGACCTTGCCCCTTCGGACTTCCTTGTCTCCCCAAACTCAAATACTTCCAAGAAACATGATTTGTGCTTTTTAAAGATGTTATGATTGCCATTGGACATGGTGTACGTTGGCGAGGGTAGGGTTCTTTGGGGAAGGGCTAGAGAGATATAAACACAGCCTTCACAAATATATAGACCTAGATGGTGGATAGGCTGAGAAAGAAACAATAGCGTCATTTAAAAATATATATTTTTGTTCAATAAAATATTCTGATTTTATAACAATATTTTAAAACTTCTTTTCATATATACATGGATAAATTCTATTGTCTTTGAATTGTATCTTTCCATGGATTTTTTGAAGCACCCTTGTATGTAAAGTATTTAGAAACAGAAAATATGTCCACCGCCAGAGAGAACACTGGCTTTCACTGTAAGAAAAACACCGGTCATTTATGTTGTCTAATGTCCACCCTGCAGCTGACCCCCAACCCTCTGATTTTTCATTTGGAGAAATTTGAAGAAACATCTTCTATGCTCAATGTATGTGGGTTTGGGCAAGACTGACCTCCTTCCTCCAAGAATGGAGACTTAACCCGGTCCTGTACTATCAGACTGTGTGGCCCTCTGACCACAATGACGCCTGAACGAGTGCTGAGCCACGCAAAGGTGGATTAAAACAAGTTTTGTTGGAATTAATCAGAAAGATGGCCATTCAGTTGGCCTTGCTAAACATGTGATATATTATTCTGGACGTTCAAGAGGATATCACATGAGGAATTGTTCAAGAATAAAGCCAGTACAGAAGAAACAGAACTGAGAAGGCAGAAATAGAGTGAACGCTGTTGATTTTGTTTATGAGGCTGCCTAAGAGCACCCCCTTTCACACCCCAACTTAATGAACCAGTAGCTTTCCTTTTGACTTGAGAATTTGGGTTAAGTTCCTCTTTCCCAAAGAGCCCTCATGAATACAAAGATCAGTTCCCCAGGAGACTTCCACAGAGGATGCCACAGAACAGTACAGGGTTTTTAGAGGCTGGAAAGGCCTGTGTTCCTACTTGTCACCCACCCTACTCCAGCTGCAAAGACACTGTGCTTGGGATTGGTTCAGTTAAAACCTCCTCGTTAGCATGACTCAAACATTCATTTGTAAACTCTTAAGTGATCCGAAAACATTGCATTACCTTGGCCAGTTCTAAAAATCCATATGAAGTCTGCATCCTATTCCTAATTCCATGCAAACCACAGAAGGAGGAATAAGGGGGCAAGAACTCATTTTGAAATTGTTTCCCTCCCTGAAGGCTTAGATTTTACTGAAAAGTATGCTAACATAAACTGTTAAAAGGATGTGGCATATTAAATTCATTCTAAAAGCCAGCTGGTTACAGCAACCCCGAAGTCTCCTACGTAGGAATCGTTGAGCCCCTTGTAGATCCCTTGGTGGGGAATTGATATCCCCTCCGTCCTTACATTCCTGAGCATGGGGAGCAGTGTCAGCAACCACAGCTCTCTGTGCGGGCTTCCTCTGACCGCAGAAATTAACTGGACATCCGGGACAAGGTTGACCCCACATATCTCAACAAGAGCTGAATGACAGTTGAGGATGAGCACTTCAGCTCCCTTATCTCGCAGTGAGATCGTTGAGAGCGTGTTTTCAGTCTTCCCACAGCCCCCAGTGAAGTGAGTGCCAGGTGCCCTGGCTGGCACAATGAGTTGGCTTTCTTGCCTCCCTGTGTCCTTCTATTTCTTTCCACACGAGTCCTCTCTCCCTGGGCCTGCATGCCTTAGAAACATCTGCCTCCTTGGCTGGGTGATGCTCTTCAACAATGGAGAAGCTGAATTGTGAAAATATTAAGCACAAAATCCACAAGTGAAGCAGAGAGTTTCAACCTCTCCCATACCACGCCCCTGCTTTGGCCTTGAGTCTTTCTTCCTCTTTTCTTCTTGTTTTAAAACTAAAATTTAAATTATGAATCCTCTTTGCACATTAAAAAATTAACAAGAGCATAGAAGTAAAAGGATAATCATTGTTTTAAACCACCAATATCAAAACTAATGATGAAAACCTAATGCTTTCCCAACCCCGGAGGGGACTGTGACAAGAAGACACCCACTTGTGCTCCCCAACATTGCACTGGGATCACTAGGCACGAGAAAGAGAGGAAACATCCAAATCGAAAGGGAAGAAATACAACCACCTAGATTTGTACATGACAGAATGCTGCACACAGAAGAGATGCTGATGAAAGTTATTCAAACCAATAGAGTGCTTCAGAAAAATTGCTATGAACAAGATCAATATACTAAAATGAGCCATAATTCTATAAAATTATAAGTAACTATCAAAATTAAATTAAGAAGAGGGCTCCCCTTATAATATCATTAAAATTGATCAAATTTAACCAAAAGGAATGAATTTAGCAAAAAAACTGCAAGACACGAGGAAATTAAAATTGTTAAAGAAATTAAAGACTATCTAAACAAATAGAGAAAAACACCCCGTGATCATGGACAGATACACAATATTTTGAAATGACAATACTCCCCAAATTGATCTACAAATTCAGTTCAATCTCCATCAATATCTAGGTTGCTTTATAGGAACCCTGGTCTGGCGAGTTATGCACTGGGCAGCTAATCACAAGGTCAGCAGTTTGAAACCATGAGCAGCAATGAGGGAGAAAGATGAGATTTTCTACTCCTATAAAAGGTGACAGTGTCCGACGCCCACAAGTGCAGTTATTCCCTGTCACTACGCGCCAGAATCGACTCCTTGGCAGCACATTTTTTGTTTATTTGTTTTACAGCAGAAATTGACAAACAATATAGAATTCACTTGGTAGTGCAAGAAATATAGCTTAACCAAAATATTCTTAAACAAGTAAGCCAACTAGAATGAGCAGATTCAGAATTCTGGACTTCCTACCTCATTTCAAATCTATAATAATTAACACAGCATGGAACTTCCATAACTAATGGAATTAAGAGTCCAGAAAAATAGAACCTCACAGTTATGATCAATTTGTCTTTTTACACGAGCACTAGGACAGCTCAGTATGAAAAACAAAACAACGCAAAAAAAAAAAAAGAAGCCTTTCAACAGATGGTGCTGGAGCAATGGCATATCCGTGTACAGAACAATAAAAGTTGGACTGCTCTCCCTTAACCAGAGGGGAAAATTAGCTCTTTGTAAATAATAAACTTATATGTGATATAAGAGTAAAACTTTGTAACCCATATTAGGTAATAATCACTTACATTGAACACCAAAATTTCAAGGAACAAAAATAAAACAGAGAAATTGTAGTTCAGGCAAGTTAAACATTTTTGTACTACAAATGATACCATAAAATGAAAGAAAAGACACCATACACAATGGGAACGATTTTTGAAAATCAAATATCTGGTACGTGTTCTATATTGATATTGTATAAAGAAAATCCACATCACCAAATCATAAAAAGATAAATAACCCAATTAAGAATTGATTAAAGTATCTAAACAAACAGTTCTACAAAGATGATGAACAAATTAACAGAAGGCACTTGAGACAGTGCTCAACACTCACTAAGGAATTGCAAATCGAAACTAACATGAGCTACCCCACCCTCTATGACAGACAACGGCTACGACGCAAAGAGAGGTAACAAATGCTGGTGACGATGTGTACAAACTGGAACCCTAACATATTTATTGTGAGAGTACAAAATATTAAAGTTCCTTTGAAGTGCAATTTGATATCCTTCCAAAAAGATAAATATAGTCACTCTTAGGTCCATATGGGAGTCCTTGGATTACAAATGAATTTCTGCCTAAGTCTGTCTTTAAGTTGAACTCATACCTAAGTTGGTACAGTTAGGCATGGTGCATATCTAATGTCAGTGAAATGCGTGTCATATTCTTAGTATATAGTATGCACTGTAAAGTACATTTCTATGCATAAAAATATTAAACTTAAACTTGCAGATGCACTAAAATGTCTTACCATAATAAACAATAATTAATAATAATATTAATAGTGATGATGCTGGGATGCTCTTCACTAAGTTGTACTAATTTGTTATTACAAACCATTGTGTACACCTCTGACTTTTCATCAAAACGGCTTTGCAGGAGCTGATTCCTTACCACAGGTACACGAGAGACAGATTCTCTGTTTTTCTTGAAGAAAACCAGGAGTTGAAGCAGCAGAAGTGCAGGCTTGGACAAACATTTCTAAAAGTATTATTCCATTAACCCAAAATTTAACACCTAGGTATCCATCATATCAATGGTAGGTTAATAAAGTGTAGTATGTCCTTACAATGGAATATTATTTAGCAATAAAAAGAAAACAAATGTTGATTTATACTATAATACAAACAAATCCTCAACACATTATACAAAGGTACAATAGCATTGAGCCACATATTATATGATTCTACATATATAAAATATGAAGAATAGGCGTACTATAGAGACAGAAAGTAGATTAAGAGGTTGCCAGGGGTTACCAGAGGGTAGAATGGGAAGCAACCACTAACCTGCACAAAGCTGAGTTGGGGGGGTGGGGTGGAGAAAATGCTTTAAATTATATTATGATAATAATTTAATCATATAATTCTTTCAATGAAATAAACGTTTTTAATTATATAGTGCTTCAGTCTCAAAAGAGCTGTTAAAAAATCCTTACTTCCTAGTAAAAGTACCTTTCAAGATTCAAATATATATGTATATATATATATATATATACGTATATATAACAAATGATGCTCTACTAACCATTTAGAATACTTTCAAAAAGTAAATATTGCATCACTATCTGCCTGTGTCACTTTTATTTATTCTTCTGTAATGCTTTTCCTTAAAGATGAATATTACATGGTATGTATGCTTTAAAATTTGTTTAAACCATTTTGGCCAAACACATGTTGTTTTTCCATTTCTACCCTTAGAAACATTACTGCAATGAATGTCTTTTGCCTTCCAGAGGTCGTGTGTAATTTGAAGACATGGAACCATTTCTTTGATAACCCTGAAGCTTCCATAAGTTCATTTTCCCACCAGAAGTTCAAAGGAGGGACCATTTTCTCACCCTCTCATCACAGCATATGCTAGTATTTTTAGAAAAGAAAGTTTTGACAATTGTATTTCTCTTATTCTTTCGGATGAATAATTACCCACGGCCCTCAAATTGAGTAGACATAGTGCCAACGAATCGGAAGAAAAACAAATATTGAATCCATCATATAAAGTAACTCATTTGACTGTATTTTTGTATTTTCAGTAACTTCTTTTAAGAACTCAAAATGCATTAAAGTATTAACTTTATCCAAAGAAACACTTGGCCTCTTACTGCAGCCCCTGACTGATGCCCAGTCCATCTTTGGCTATGCTGCTTGATGGAGGTATTTTTGGTTTACCAGGGGCGCTCGAATATGCCAGATAGTTAGTACGAACGATGTGATGGGCAGTAGGGGCTTTGGACGAGCTAGAAAGCAAAATCACGCATTTGGACAATCAAACAATGTCTGTGTGACACCCTCATAAAAACTCTGGACACCAAGCGTCCATGACCTTCCTGTTGACGGGTGCAGCATATGTACCCTAGCCCACCACCAAGAGCCGGACCTGTGTGGGCTGCAAGTTAAGGTTCTAACCGTTAGGTCAGCAGTTTGAAACTACCAGTCACCCTGACGCAGAAAGAGGAGACTTGCTGCTTCCATAAAGCTT
The DNA here is from genome assembly GCF_050624435.1 of Tenrec ecaudatus. Classification (NCBI taxonomy): domain Eukaryota; kingdom Metazoa; phylum Chordata; class Mammalia; order Afrosoricida; family Tenrecidae; genus Tenrec; species Tenrec ecaudatus. The sequence goes on from NC_134547.1 coordinate 31,551,184, forward strand.
TGACACCTGGGAAACTCCACCCGCAGCTCCACGTTGTCTGCAGAGTTGATGTCAGCTACAGCTGACTGGATGGCGGCCAGTGGGCAGGTTAGTTTGCGGATTTTACTCGTACCAACGCTCTTACTGCTGTGAGGTTTCTCAAGTGGGTACTATGAGTGGGTGATACCTCGGCTCTTAGCTTTGCATGAGAAAGAAGCCACGCCAAAGCCTGGTTTGTAAATCAAGTGAGTTTTTATGAAGGATGGGAGAAGTTTCCTGTCTTACAGTCTCAAAGATACATACTATCTGAGGAGATGGCCAAACTGCAGAAGCCACGCGGGGGCTCACAACTGGAGACAAACAACCAGTGGAACAGCGTACTCCTTGGAGGAACCAAGGCCAGAGGGCGCACGGCCTGGCGGGAGCCAGCTCAGGAGCAGGGTAGAAAGAGAGTGAGTGGGCAGAGAGAGCGAGCCTGGGTCCCACGCAGGCCCAGAGTGGGCTCTGAAGGGGCCTGTCCTGGCGGTGTCTCCTACCTCCACCTGCGTCCTACCAGGAAGGGAGTAAAAAAAAAGACCAACCTTCCTGCTGAAGGTATTTGTTGACTCCATTGGCTGAATTGAGTCCACCTGGGTCTAATTGGGACCACCCAGGTGTACTCCCACCTGGCTCAGGGGCCTGAATTACCCTGCTCTGGGTTCTTCGTGGGTGGCTGATGCTTGCCTGATTCCCTTCCAACCTCCTTTAGGGTGGTGGTGGTGGTGGTGGTGGTGGTAGTGTGTGTGTGTGTGTGTATGTGTGTGTGTGTGTGTGTGGCGGGGGGGGGGGCTTCCCATGCATGGCAGGGACAACCCCATTTCCCTTTCCCTATTCTGGTGACCTAACACTGACATTGGCCAAAGGTTCCTAAAGTTGGGGACTAAGAAAGAAGCCCTACCTACTCACCACATTTCAGGTCAGCACACGGAACTTCACCACGTTGATCTGCCTTTCCATCTTGTGCAGTACATCTTAAAAATACAAAGCCAAGGACACATGAATTTGTCTCATTTTATGATTTTGTCTCCCAAGCCCATGAATATGAGAGTGGAGGGCATGGGTCATTTTCTACCACAAAATTTGTTATAGAAATTTATAAATAAAAATAAATAATTCTGGACTTGGGCCAAAATGAAAGCTTAGTCAGACACACCATCCTATCCCTTTACATGAAAGATACAAGAAACGGAGTGAAACATATAGAGTAGACAATCCTGGATCCCTGAGCATCAGATTAAGGGATAAATAACAACATTAAATACTGTAGATTGGACAAAGAACCTGACCAGACACAGAGAACAAGAAGAGATATAGTAGAGAGTTTCTGACCCCCAGCTTCACACAGTATGACCAACTTGAGGCAAAGCCAGGGCCAATCCAGGTAGGCAGCATAAAAGGTGACTTCATGGAACGTATAACATGACGTAGAGCTGTGTAGTCAAAGACATCCTGATTGCTACCTGTAGCCAGCAATGGGAACCCAGGCTCCTTTGCCTGGTGAGAGAAGCAGATTCTGCCTCCTACTTGAACCATCCTCATGGTGATTAGCAACACAACACCCCTTCCCATTATGAAAGCCCTCACTGTCAGGGACCAAGGTGCAAGCATTCCTCAAGTGCCTCCACCCACCTTGACTGTCATCCTTCATGACCCACCACCATGCCTTTTGCTCGCAGTCAATTGTCAGCAGGTCACACCAGCATGACAACGGCAATTTCCTCTCCTTTCTTTTCCACCTACTCTACTAAGAATTAGATAATGCATTGAGGGGCTGAGACATAATTGATTAGGAAAATAAAATTAAGAAACAGTGAAGTAAAGGCTAACCCCCTTGATATATATCTGTAAGAAGGACAATTTTTTTTTAAGACGAAGACAAATACAGAAAACCTAAGAGTTATATTGGACCCCACGAGAGGAACAATTTATGTACAATCAGTATTCCAGAACAAAAGAGACCAAAAAAGGGGGGAGGGCGAGAAATAGAGAAAGTCTTTGGCCATTTGCTAGCAGAAAACTTTGTGATATGAAAGACAAGATGATACCTATCCAAGAAACATAATGGACCACCAGAAGGAGAGACCCCAAAATAATCCACTTAACATATCATAATCAAACTTTTCAAAATCAAAGAAAAACTCCCAAGAGTAGATGAAGATCAATGAACAATTACTTACTAAAAGGAACCAGTAAAGTTCGGCTGTGGATTTATCAGTAGAACCATACTAACCAGAGGGTACTAGGATGGCATATGTAAAATCCTAAAAGAAAAAAAAGAGAAATGCCAAGAATTATATACCCAGCTAGATTTTTCATGAAATACAAGGGAAAATTAGGGCATTTCAAATAAACGTAAATTGAGGAAATTTGTGAAAACCAGATCAATCTTACAGGAAATACTAATGGGTGTCCTTCTTTAAAAGAATGAAAAATACCAAAACACATGATAAAATCGCTTGGTAACCAACTCAGAAAATAATCTTCAAAAATAAAATAAAACTACAGGACGGTAAATAAAAACCCAGAGCTGTCCATTGGTAAAGGATGATGACTTTAAAGTAAGGGTAAGGAAGTAGAGCTGGGGTGGGGTGCAAGTGAGGGGGCTCTGGAAGGTATGTCCATAGAACTTCCAGTAGGAGGGGAAGTTAAGGTGATGTCAAGACAGAACAGAGCATTTTAAACTAAGAAGATAAAAGTAAACTTCAGGGTAACCACAAGAAAATTAATAATCCTTACCAAAAGAAAAAAGAAAATCATAAAGGCTCAGCAAGCAAAAAATCAATAGCAATGAAGGAAATGAAAAGAAAATTCTTAAAGAAAAAATAACTCAGTGCAAAAAGTAGTTTATGAAAAAGAAAACATCAACACACAAAATGAAAACAGTGAATTCATACCTATATATGATCGCACTGAATGTAAATGGATTAAATGCACCGGTCAAGACAGAGAGTGGCAGCTTGATAAGAAAGCATGGCTCACCAATACACTGCCTGCAGGCAACACAAATGAGACAGAAAGATAAAAAGAAGCTTTAAAAGAAAACAAAGCATGGGGTGGGTATTAAGAAAATAACAAAAACAAAAAAGTAGGAGTGGCAATAGTAATTCCTCATAAAATAGAACTTAAAGTAAAAACCAGCATGAGACAAAAATGACATTATATAATGATTAAAGTGTTAATTTTAGAAAAGGATATCATCATAATAAATGTCAGTGCACCAAAAAGTGAATCAATACATGAAACCAAATTTCACAGAACTGAAGAATAGTGAAATTAGACAACTCTATAATAACAATAGGAGTCTTCAACACTCACTTTTGATGGACAGAACATCGGCTGGACTGAACCCACTCTAACAATATACATCAGGGGTCCTCAAACTTTTTAAACAGGGGGCCACTTCACTGTCCCTCAGACCCGTTGGAGGACCGGACTATAGTTTAAAAAAAAACAACTCTGAACAAATTTCTGTGCACACTGCACATATCTTATTTTGAAGTAAAAAACAAATGGGGCAAAAACACCCAACAGGCTGGATAAATGTCCTCTGTGAGCCGCATGTGACCTGCAGGCCGTAGTTTTAGGACCCCTGATAGACACTCAAAAAGATACAGAGGATCTAAACATTATGAACGACAACATTGATTGTCCAGACATAGACGGAACACTCATGCAAGAACAGCACATTCTTTTATAGTCTCCTGGGTCATTCTTTGGAATAGACCATATGATAGGTCATGAAAACCAAAACCAAATGATGACCATGGAGTCGATGCCGACTCAGGATGGCCTTCTAGGGCAGGGTGGGCCTGTCTCCGGGATCTCAGAGACTGTAACTGTCTATGGGAGTAAGCCACTAGAGAGCCTGGTGGTTTTGAATGGCAGACCTTGAGTATCACAGCCCAACACGGCACCACTATGCACCTGTGCTCCTCAATCAATTAAGAAACACTAAAACGATACACAGCATCTTCTCAGATCACAGTGGAATCGGGGCTCAATAAGATTAAGTATAATGGGAAGACATAAAATACATGGAAACTGAATATAACCCCCTGCTTAAAAACCACTGGGAAATTTTTAAAAAGTGATCCTAGAACCAAATAAGAAGGAAAACAGAATGTACTAAAACTTTGAGGCAAAATAAAGCAGTGGATAAATTATATAAAAAGACACAGGTAGCAAACAAGAAGAATCTAAATTAATACCTTAACCCAACTTTTCCAAAATTAAAACAAAAAGGTGGAAACCCAAAACAAAACAAAAATTCCACCTAAAATAATCAAAAGGAAAGAAACAATAAGGATTTGGGCAAAAATAGATGAAACAGAAACATAATATAAAGAATCAAAAAATTAAAAGGTAGTTTTTTAAGGAGGATTTAAAAAATCAGCAATCACTGACCAGATTAGCAAGGAAAAGAAGAAGTTGCAAATAACACAAATGAAAAATAATATAGATGATGTCACAGCATAACCAACCATCTAAAATATCATTAATATCAAAGTTCTACGAAGAATTATACTCCAAAAGATGTGAAAACCCAGAAAGTAGGAACAAAGCTTTAGAATAAATTGAAAAAGCTTATAAAACTTTGCCCATCCCTCCTAGGTTTTCAAATTTGTTGGAATACAATTCTTCAATTATATCCAGTCTACCTATAGATATAATGTGATCCCAATCCAGATTACACAGAGTTGGAAAACTAACCATGATCTTTATAGGGAAAGAAAAGGACCCAGAGTAAGCTAAGCACAACTAAAGAAGAACAAAGAAGGAGGCCTCATACTTCCTAATCCCGAAACCTACTAGACAGACATGGCAGTCAAAGCAGCCTCTTACGGCACAACAGACCCAACACCATTAGGGAAGAATTGAAAACCCAGCCTGCAGCCCATCCACCTAACAGCTGATCCTCAACAAAGGGCTGAGATCTATTAAATGGGGGTACAATTTTTAACAAATGGTGCTGGAAAAATTGGCTATCATTTGGCAATTAAATAGGATTTATACTTCATATCATATACAAAACCTAATTCAAGATGGATCAAAGACCTAAATGTTAAAACCTAAAATGAAAAGAAAATTAAGGCCAGGAAAGAAACCCTAGTTGATGGCATAAGTGGTTTTCAAACATGACTTAACTAGAGATAGCAGGAGATAAACTAGGCAACTGGGAACTTATAAAATTTAAATACTATACACATAAAAGAAATAATAAAAAGTCTACAGACTGTGGAAATTCTGAACATGACATATATGACAAGGGACTAATCTCTAAAATTTATAGAAAATTTCAACATCTCAACAACGAAAAGGACAAATAATCCACCTAAAATGTGTAAAAAATGTGAACAGACATTTCACCACAGAAGATAATCGGATGGTCAATAAATACTCAATATGGTCATTAACCATTACAGAGATGCATATCAAAACAATAAGGTATCTTCTTCCCGTTGTAATAAGAGCAACGACCAAAATAACAAAAGCTGGTGAGAGTGTGGGGGAAATTGGAACTCTGATACACTGCTGGCAAAATGGTAAAGTGATTCAATCCCTGTGGAAAATGACACGATCACTGTGAAAATGGTATGGCATGATTTTTTGTTTGTATTTTTAAAATCATTTTATTGGGGGCTCATACAGCTCATCACAATCCATACATACATCCATTGTGTCAAGCACATTTGTACATTCATTGCCATCATCATTCTCAAAACATTTGCTCTCTAGTTAAGCCCTTGGTATCAGCCCCTCATTTTCCCCTCCCTTCCTCCCGATCTCCCTCCCTCATCAACCCTTGATAATTTATAAATTATTATTTTTCCATGTCTTACACTGTCTGACATCTCCCTCCTTTCACCCACTTTTCTGTTGTCTGTCCCCCAGGGAGGAGATTCTTTGTAGATCCTTATAATCGGATCCCACTCTCTACCCCACCTTCCCTCCACCCTCCAGTATTGCCACTCTCATCACTGGTCCTGAAGGGATCATCTGTGCTGGATTCCCTGTGTTTCGGGTTCCTATCTGTACCAGTGTACATCTCTGGTCTAATCTGATTTGTAAGATACAATTGAGATCATGATAGTGGGGGAGGAAGCATTTAAGAATTAGAAGAATGTTGTATATTCATTGTTGCTACACTGGACCCTGACTGGCTCATCTCCTCCCTGCGTCCCTTCTGTAAGGGGATGTCTCATTACCCATGGATGAGCTTTGAGTCCCCAATCTGCACTCCCCATCATTCACAATGATATGATTTTTTTGTTCTTTGATGCCTGATACATGATCCCTTTGACACCTCATGGTCACACAGGCTGGTGTGCTTCCATGTGGGCTTTGTTGTTTGTGAGCTAGATGGCTGCTTGTTTACCTTCAAGCCATTAAGACACCAGATGTTATATCTTTTGGTAGCCAGGCACCATCAGTTTTTGCTTATGCACACATTTGTCTTTTGTATATTTGTTTATGCACACATCTGTCTTCAGTGATCATATCGGGAAGGTGGGCACACAATGATATGATTTTTTGTTCTTTGATGCCTAATACCTAATCCCTTTAACCCCTCATGGTCACACAGGCTGGTGTGCTTCTTCCATGTAGGCTTTGTTGCTTCTGAAGCACGTTCTTAAAAATTTAGGTCCTCAATCTCACTATTGGTATATAAGTACTAGAGAAACTAGAATATGGCAGAAAGAGATATATGTACATCTATGTTCATTGTATCATTATTCCCAATAGGGAAAATGTGGAAACAACCTAAGTGTCCATTGTGAAGGAGTGGGTAAAACAAACTGGGAATAGATACACAATGGAAAAGTTCCCAATATTAATTAAAAATAACCAATCCATGAAATAAGCATCTCAAAACATAGTTCAACCTGAAAGATATTATGTGAGTGAAAAGGTTAAATATTATGTGACCATAATTATAAAAAGTCAAGAATAATTTTATGCACACAAAGAAACATTCTTTCATAATTACCAGGTGTGAGATGGGGGGAGGGGAAAGGAAATCACCAGTTAGATAGTAGACATAGGAGGAGGTTCCCCCCACCCAAAAAACCAGAATCATCATTTCTTGTAAAAGCCATGTTCTTAATTTTGTTTACCAGACAAGCATCACCTTCAAAGTACTCTCTAAAACACTTAATACATTTGTCAAATCTGCAATCTCATTCTTGGAAACATTTTTCAGACTCATCTGTTTGGTTAGATGACAGCACCTCCCTCATTTTTACCTTCACCTCTTCTACATAGTCAAAGTGCTGTCCTTTCACATCCCTCTGTATTTGAGGAAACAAGAAGTCACAGGGAGCAAGGTCAGGTGAGTACGGTGGGTGGAGCAAGAGAGGCATGCTGTTTTTCTGACACACCGAGATGGCTGCATGAGCAGGTGCATTGTTGTGGTGGCAAAAACAGCCTGGCATCTGCCACAAATCAGAACTTCTTGTCACACACTGCTACATAATCTTTTCAGAACCTCTTAATAGAAAGCTTGATGAACAGTCTGACCGTGTGGAACTAACTCCAAATGCACTACAAGTCGACATTTCATCCATTCAGGAGGCTGACAGATGGCCAGAACTAGGTTTGTCATCAAGCGACATTTCACCTCTTTGTTGAAACAAGAAGACTACTTGTACACTTCAGTTTTTCCTATAATGCTATACTTATGTGTTCAACATCAGAACCGTTTCTGCAGCATTTTTTCCCGATCAGGAAACAAAATTTCACAGCCACGTGCTGTTTTATTGAATCAACCATCATAAAAACAAGATTGGAGCAAAACTGTTTTTATGAAAAAAATTCACAGAAACCAGTGAGAAGGTTCCCAGGCAGCACCACTAGGTGCAGTAACTCAGAGCGAGTTGCCCGATGCTCACCTCGTGGGGAGAAATGCATACTACTAAGAATGCTCTATTCAGCCAAGTGCAATTCTGGATTTTGGGGAGGTAACCCCTCACAGATAAACTTGGGAGAAGTGAAAGACAATACACACGAAGTGGAGTGGGGAGAAGGTCAGCATGACATGATCAAGGCAAAGGAAGATACAAGAGTAAAGGTAACAAAAATAAATGATCATATGCACACTTTTACAATAACAGTTATTTACTAGTGGTACGTAGGTATACTGAAGCGTATAGAAGCTTGGCAGAGATATTTCTATATATACGTTGTATATGCTCCAAATATACCCAGGTAGCTAGTAGACCGTAAGCCATAGCCATAATCAATCTGCTTGAGAATTACTTGTAATAGTCTCAGCAAGACATGACCAAGTCCATAAAGACAGGGACTGTCCTGTATCCTACTTTGATAACTACCGGGTGTTGATGTGCGGTCATCTAAGATACGATAATTGATCTCTTCCAATCTGGAGAATATAAGAGTAAAGAACTTGAAAAACTCAGGAAAATAATTAACGAAAGGAACTAATGGACCATACTAACTACAGCCTCAAACTAGTCTCGATCAGAAGTACTCGGTGGTGCCCAGCAACACTATTCATGACTCCAATCAAGATCACCACAGAAGGTCCTGATCAGAATGGGAAGAAATCATAGAACAAAATTTAAAGTCATAAACAAACAAACAAACCAGACTTACTGATTTGATGAGCTCAGTGGCACCCCTGAGAATATGGCCCTCAGATGCCCTTTGGGTTGGAACTGAATCCCCTCCTAGAGACCACCTCTCCGCCAAACATTAGATAGGCCTGGAAAGTGGCCACCACCACCACCCAGAGGAATCAGCTCCTCAGAGCCATCAACTGTGAAAGACTATGGTTCAGAAGGCACACAGGGCCAGAAAGGTGGACACGTGGAAATAGGGAACCCAAGGAGGAAGCTGGGAGATTATTATATGGAGGGGTTGCAACCAATGCCACAAAACAAAATTTGTATATATTTTTTCAATTTGCTCCATAAACTGCCACCTAAACCACAATAAAAACAAGACAAATTACTGAACGCAATGAAACCTGGATCGGATCCTGGAAAAGAAAAAAAAATGACATTACTAGAAAGATCTGTGAAATATGCTGATGTTTTAACAAATGTACCATAGTCATACAATATGTAAACATTAGTGAAAACTGATCAAGGATATATGGAAAATCTTTTTAAAATTTAAAAAATAAATCTAAAATCATTCCAGATTAAAAAATACTTCAAAAGTAAAAATTAAAAGTAATAAGTATAAAATGCTTTATTTAGAAATGTCATTAATGCATCCACTTATTCATCTGTGAAATTGGGCCTGTAAATGTACAAATGAAAGTATCCAAGAGCTGGCAGGATAATTAGATAACCAGTCCACTGGCTTTCAATACTTTTCTATCTCAACCCACCAAAACAACATATTCCCAGCTACAGCAGAGGCTCATTTTGGTGTATGTGACGCAAAAACTAGCCCAACTCTGACTTTACAACGATGTTCTAAGGCCCGGAGGTCGGGCAAGTGAGCGCCTATTTAGCATGCGTATATTTAGAATCGCTGAACTAGTATAATATCTTCATTTTACAAATAGGATAATTGAAGCTTTGAGAGAGAATGGAATTTTTTGTGTGTGTTCTTTTTCCAATCGTTTTCAAATGGCCTTAAAATAGCATTTGCCCATCACGTGTGTGCCCAGTGTCTTTCTCCCGGCCTGTGTGTTGGCATATTAGAGGCTCCAAAGTGCACTAGGGGGCTTTCTATGTGCTCTTGGCCTACTTCCCCGCCGGGTAGAGCCATTCAGAGGGAGGCTTGGTCCTCCTGTCTCTTGTTTGTCTAATGAGACCACTGAGCAAGTCTCTGAGAGGTTGTTTCCTAATTGGAGATTACAGCTTTTAACAATGTTTGCTGAAAGGGAGAGAAGAGGGTCTTAGAAGCTCTGCAGTGGCTTCCCGCCATGCAGTTGTGTTATTGCTGAGCGTCCTCCTGCCCTCTCAGTCGTCTGATTTTTTCTAAAATGCAACAATAATTTGAATAATTACAAAACTGAAAATACTTTCTTTTCTGTGTACTCTGTTTTCCTCCAAGCAAGAGAGATGCTTTCATCTGTTACATAAAAGAGCAATAGTTCTCTGATGAACCAGGACACATGGAACATCTAATTAACTTTTAAATATTGTTTCTTGTCATTAGCTTCATTCGCACTAAAGTGTCAGCTTTTTAAAAGGTGGTGCAGGGGTGATGGCCCAATCTCTCTTTAAAGAAAAGAAAGAAAAGGACAATTAAAAGAAAGAAGGACATGTTTGGCTTGTTGGATGGTAATCCAGGGGGCCTGGTTCCTTGGGTAAACTTTCCTGATGTCCAATCCTATCCCAAATGTGGCTGCTATAACTTATGCATATTTCTATGATCTCTGAACATCTAAAAAAAGAATCAACTAACCCAAGCATTACTGGGACCAGTATGTGAAGCTATATAACTCAAGCCAGTGGTACAAATACTCAGGAATTCATTTGAGCTTACTGTTTCCCATCCCACAGTCAGACTAGCTCCCAGCTAGTCTAGCGTGAACTATCCGAGCTCAGGATGGGATAAAGAAAGGGTTGTAATGGTTAGTGCCGAATGTCCATGTTATCTCAGAGAATCTTGTCTACAAATGGTTAGGTTGAATTCCCTCAGTGAATCCAGTTCTTTAGGATTGGGGACTCTCTTGGGACCAGATGCACTGCATTTTTCATGGTTACATGATTCCTATAGCTGCAGCCCCCATGGGCAGCATCCATGTTCTCTCTGTGTCCTCACCTGTGAAGGGTCCCTCTGTTCATCTCAGATCAGCTCCGTATGACTGGCTTGGGGGAAGTTCATGCCTCCTCCAGCTATAATGTCAGCCAAGAATCCTAATTCCTGAGAACCTTGAAAGGTACTGGTTGGCGGTTACTAGATCCCAGCAGATGAAGCATTACTAGACTCATGTCAAATGCACTTGAGCCCTATGTGCTCCTGAAGACTGGGGACCTTAACAAGCTATAACTACATATTTTATCAGGATATGCCAACATTAGGGGTCTACTATTCTCCTCTATTATCTTGGACTTCTGCATCTGGCCTCAAATCTATTCCTTGATTATTGGTCTCCTATTATTCCTTCTAATACGGTCCTCTTTCCTACTCTCATTCTCTGAGGGTTTTATTTTTAATTTCATCTAGAGATACCCAAAGGGCAATCAGAAACACCAAAAGAATTACAGGTTTTAAATTTGGAATTTACATAACTGTCAAGTGGATAAACTAAATCATGTCATGGGGTCTCTCCCCTTTGAGGTTCATTCAGCTTCTTGCTTTGCCCCACAAACCATGGCAGGGAAGTTTTCTTCCAATAACTCTTTGACAGTTTTCTTTGTGTGTTTTTTTTCTTCCTGTTCTAGAAGTCCCAATCACATGCTATTTCTCTTGATGCTCTCATATAGAATTTTTAGGCTTAGAATTTTTTAAATCCTTTAAAAATTGTTTCTCTAGTAGATTAACACCGAGAGACTTTTCTTCATGCTCATGGATTCAAGCTTCCATTGACTCACTTCTGCCCTGCTCTTTACATACAATATCTGTTTCTGAAATCTTAGTTTTCATCTTCTGGATTTCTATTTGCTAGTTTTGTATGGTTTCTAATTTTTTCACTTATTTTCTCAAACTTTTTAGTGCTTTCCTGAATTTTTCTAAAACTATTCTCCTTTATTTTCCTTGTTTTCATTCACTCTATTGACAGAGTCCAAATGCTATTCTTTAGATTCCTGATCATATAAAATATTTCCTGTTTTTATTTCTGAGAAAGATCTTCTACATCTGAACATTAGTCACTTATGGAAACAATCTCTCTTGTTTCATCTGTGCACTGAAATGGTCTTTTATCTCCAAGACATCATGGGGTTGCTGTATTTAATTGATGATTTTATTAGCTACCAATGACCAAGTGTCCTAGGGAGTGTGAGTGTGTGCTCAGTTCTATGTTCTCTCTACTGCAGCGTTGGAGGCAGGTGTGGCTGGTGTTTGGGCTACCTACTGATGATGGCATCATACAAGGTGCTATACAAGGAGGCAGTGCTCTTGCCTAGAAGGTGTAACTGCAGAAGTCTGGGTGTGGCTGGGCCCAGTTGCTGTCTCGTGTCAAGTGGCACAAAAATAATTAGAGAACAGAGTAAAAACCCAAAAATGTCAACCAAAGAAACAGCAGTCAGAAAAAAAAAATGAAACCAAATAGCAAGAAGGACAAAACAGACAAACAATAGCAAACTAAAATAATCTACTAGGGGGTGGAGTCAAGATGGCATCCAGGTAGAATCACTCACCCTGTGCTACCTTGTTAGAGCAGAAAATGAAGAGGCAAGGAAGCCAGTATTGGAAGGCTGGGTGCTAGAAATGGAATGAAAGTGTACTAGAGTCTGTGGTTTAGACTTCACCTCTGCAATTTTCAATCACAGAGTGATTCAAGGGCTTGCTGAAACTTTCCAAGTTAATGGAGTCTGGCCAAGGGCTGCGCTAATCCCTCCCCAGGTTCAGCATGAAGGTGTTGGCCACCCCTTTCTGCACCCAAAATCTCAGAACTGCAGTAATTTCTCCAGACTGCTTTCGAAAGGTGGTCATAATTCCAGGCTCGAGGAGACCTCTGAGAGCTAGCCGTAAGAACGCACACTCTTTGCTACCCTCCCTGCTCCTGCATTCTTGGGCTTTGCATCTCCCCACTTCAGTCAGGAACAGACAACATTGGCCATCTCCTTTCCCCCTTTGCCCAGTTCTGTGTGTCTGCCAGTATGGGTAACAACAGATAATTAGGCATTAATTTGCTGCAATTGGAGAGGCCTAGGACATTTATTTGTGGCAGAAGACACATCTCTGGAGCACAGCCTACAGAGCTAGGTAGGAGAGAGCTGGGAGTGACACAGGAGGGCAGCCAGGAGAATCCAGATCTACTGGGCCTCAAACCCAATCGGCCAATATGGTCCTTGTCCTGGGGGGACAGAGCAGCACAGCCCCGATACTGGGGTACTCAACAAGCCTATTATATATTAAAAAGAAAGGATAAAAGGCTGTGTGACTTTGAGTGTAAGCCACCAGAAACCTGGTTCATTAACATAGCTTTAACATTAAAAAAAACAGGCAGAACACAGATCCCTGGAGCACAGCCTACAGAGCTGTGCAGAAGAGAGCCAAGAGTGACACAGGAGGGCGGCTGGGAGAATCCAGATCCAGTGGGCCCCAAACCCAATTGACCAATATGGTCCTCACTCCTGGGAGACAGAGTGACACAGCCCTGCCTGGGGTACTTTATAAACCCCTTTACAAACAAAAACAAAGCTGATTTCATTCTGAGGCTGTTTCTTTAGGTAACTTTGAATATAAGTCAGCACAAAGTTGGTTCATAAAAATAACTTTAACATAACAAAACAGGAAAAGCCAACAGGGGCTGAAAGCAGTCCAGGCTCCAAACTGGTTATACTAGTATTGGGCTTGACCATATTTGAAAGACTGTTATTAGTGGCCAGAAATTTGGAAGACAACTACCTAGCCAACCCACTGGAAGAGATCAATTTATATGCCAATTTCAAAGAAAGATGCCCTGACAGAATGTAGAAAGTATCAACAATGTAATTAATACAAATGCAAGTAAAGTTTTGCTGAAGTCATTCAGCAATGGTCACAGTAGTACACTGAAACAGAGCTGCCAGACAAATTCCAACTGGATGCAGAAGAGGATGTGGCAGCTCAATGACTGGCAGAAAAATGCTTACTGTTTTTTACTGACAATGCAAAGGCATTCATTCAGCTAGGTGAATCAAAATAAACTGTAGATCATATTGGGAAGAATGGGGGTTCCAGAATATTCCATTGTGCTCATGTAGAACCTGTACATGGACTGAGGGAGTCTCACAAACAAAACAAGGGAATACGGAGTGGTTTAAAACTCAGGAAAGCTGTCCTTCAGGGTTGAATCCTTTCACCATACTTATTCAATCTGTATGCCCAACAAAAATTCTAAGAGGCTGAATTATATACAGAAAAATATGGCACCACGATTGGTGGAAAGCTTATAAGCAATCTGAGATATGCAGATGGCACAACCTTACTAGCTGGAGGGTTGGAGGACTTGAAGTACTCGCCAATGAAAACCAAGGACTGAAGCCTCCAGTATGGTTCACAACCGAAAGCAAAGAAAACCAAAATCCTCACAACTGGACCCATATACAGTATTATACTAACAGGGAACAAAACACAGTTGTCAAGGACTTCATTTTTCTTAGATCCACAGTCAATGCTCACAGAAGCAGGAGTGAGAAATCAAACAATGCATTGCATAGGGCAAACCGGTTGTACAAACTGTTGGAGAATATGGATGTCACTTTGAAGAAAAAGTGTGGCTGACTCAAGCCATAGAATCTTCAAGGGCCTCATATGTAGGTGAAATTTGGACACTGAACAAGGAAGACCAAAGGAGAATTGATGCATTTGAATTTTGGTGCTGTCGAAGTAAATTGAAAATACCATGGAATGCCAGAAATATAAACACAGCTGGCTTGGAGAAAGTATAACCAGAATGCTCTGTAGATTAGGACGGGGAGACTTTATCTCATGTATTTTGCGCATGTTATCAGAATACTTGTAAAGTGGTTGGTCAGTGAAAAAGAGGAAGACAGATTGACACAGTGGCAGCAAAAATGGCCTGAGACATGACAAATATTGTGAGAGCGGTGTGGAGTGGGGCAGTTTAATTCTGCTGTGCACAGAACGTTGCTATAATTCTGAGCTGACTTACCAGCACCTAACAAGAACAATAACAGTCCAAGGAATAAAAAAAGAGAGGAGAGGGGGGATCAAGAAAAATAAACAGATCATGAGATATCATTAAAAATAAAAGACAGAGAAAGCAGGTGCAAACAACATACCTGGGAAAGGATTCATACATAAGATAAAGAACTGTGAAAACTCAACATGGAAAACAAACAATCCAATAAGAAAAAGGATGAGAGATATGAAAAATATCTCACCAAAAGTAATATATGGATAGTACATAGGCACATGAAAGTAGTTTAACATGATCAGCCACTGAAGAAATGCAAATTAAAAGTACAATAAGAACACCTATTAAGGAGAGCTCAAACTTAAAAACAACAGCAAAATACTGACAACACCAAATAAGTGTGAGGATGAAGAACAGCTGGAATCATTGCTGGAGAAAAATAAAAATTGTATAGCATTATGGAAAACAGTGTGACATTTTCTTTTATAAAGATAAACGCTGTAGGAAGACAGAAATCTAACTGAAAGACATCAACATTCTTACTCACTGTGGCTGACTCAATTCTGACTCATATTGACCTTGCAGGACAGGGTGGAACTGGAGGTAGAACAGTGTGGATTTCCAAGACTGTAACTCTATTTTTTTATTAAATGCTTTTATTGCGGGTTCCTATATCTCTTATCACAACTCTTGACAGAAGTAGAAAGGCTTGTCATTCTTCCAAGGAAAGCAGCCCAACTTGTAACCACTGAGCTGCCAGGGCTCCTCTGTCGACCTTTGGACATGTGAAAACATCAACAAAACTAGGTCCACACTAAAATCTGTGCACAAATACTTAGAACATTTATATTCATCGTTTTCCCCAATAGAAACCAGACAAATTCCCTTCAATAGACAAATGGCTAAACAACATTGAATAAAGATTCCATTCAATGGACTCTAACTTAGCACTAAAAGTGAATGAACTCTTGGTACACCTACCAACTCAAAGGCATTATGCTGAGCGAAAAAGTCTGTGTCACAAAGTTGCATAATATATACTGCATTGATAATGATGTTATTGAAAAGACAGAAAGTAGTGATGGAAAACAGATCAATGATTACCAGAAGTTAAGGGTGACAAAAATCAAGGAGTTCTTTAGGATCAAATAATTGTTCTATATCTTGATCGTTTTGATAGTTACAGAAATCTACACATGTATTACCCATAGAACTATCCATACAATACAAGTCAGGTTTAGTTGACTATTTAAAAATAGATTTTAAAACAAATAAGATCAGTTTTGAGTCCAAGAAGCAAACCAGGTATGTGCTTTAAGATATTTGCAAAGTGCATTGTGGTAGTTAGATAAATTGATGTCAACTAGACACTCCTAGCTAAGAGTGGAGTCAGACTTGTCAATCAGATCACAGCGCGGTGCTGTCTCCTTGGGGGTGTGGCCTTGTCATATGGAAAAACACTGGAAACCTCCTCCTCCTCTATCCCCTTTTGCTGTCCTGCCTGCTTGCACTGAGTCACTGACTAAGAGTGGATGGAGCCCTTCCATTTTCCATTGACCTTGGATCCACAAGACTCTGCACCCACCAGCCTGCGATCTTCCTGCCTTCTGCACCATTGTATGTAGCTGTGTCAGTCTGGAAAGGGGTTTATGGACCAGTATCAGCCTTGTGAACTTGAGTTGGACTGGACTGGGATGCTTTCTTGATATGTTTCTTTAAATAAAGCTCTTTTTTATACATATATGAGTGTCCTTGAGTTGGACTGGACTAATCAACCCTGATACAGCTATGTACACCTTAGATGTACTAAAAGGAAGCAAACAAGTATTGAAGCCAACACCAAGAAGGGTCTATCTTAGAAATTATTCTAGTTGTGGTAGTTGAATCAAGAAATAAATTCAATGCACACAAAGTTTTTAAAAGAAATTAAATTGGGAAAGTGTTCTGAATCTAATAAAATAACTATTATTTTTTTTTTCAGATTACAGAGACTTCTGTTTCTCAAGATTGAGAAGCAGGCTGAGAGTATTATGTTATCAAGGCAAGTTGCTATTTTTGTTTTGTTTTGTTTTTTTGTAACTAGACACCGAGGATGAAAGAAAAGGAAGCATGCGTGAGTGGGCAACTAAAGTGTAATCATTGGTTTCTTCCTGTCAAGAGTAAAGAAGAGTGAAGGAAATCGAAGACACATGTACACATTAGTCCTTTGGACAACTGGACCATGCAGACATCTGTCTTCCTTACCCGAGACCAGAACTAGATGATGTCCCTCTACTACAACCACGTGCTCTGCAGGAGATCTCATTAGAAGGTTATGGATAGAGTGGAAGAAAAATATGGGACAAGATTAAAAAATGAGCATGCATATCTGACTAGTAGTCAGCTAGAGACAGGAGGGACATTTGAGACTATGGCTGTTAGTCACTAACAGTCTGGAACCTTCGTCAGGTATGGAAATGAACTCATCCCCATGGCTCAGCTTAGTCAGTCTTTTGAGATCAAAAGGGCAGTGTTTGCTAAAGGGCAAAGTTCAAAGGAGTTCAGAAAGGAGGAGAAATGGAAACAGAAGGAGCAAATATGATAAGCGATGTTACACTGAGGGGATTGTGATGAATGAGACAAAACAATGCGTATGTGTTGTTGACTGCCAACCTGGTGATCTGTTTTATCATCCTTCACCCAATTAACATGAAAAGTTTTTCTTAATGACAATCTAGTAATAAATATTTATAGCATTCATGACACGCAAAAGGTTAATTAATATCTTTATTGTATAAAGAGCTATTGTGAACAACAAAAAGACAACACAGTTCTTGAAAACTGAGCAAAGAGCTAAGATAAAATGTGCAACATCATTAGTCATTGGCAAACTGCAAATCAAAATCACAATGAGGTATCACTTCACCTTCATTAGAATAATGAAATCATACAAATAAATAATATTAAATAACAAGAATAGCCAAGGATGTGGAGGAATTGGAACCCTTATCCACTGAAGATAGGAATGCAGAATTGTACAACTCCCTGCGAAAAAGATCAGTGCTGCAGTTCCACTCCCATGTACGTGTGTTGAACCCTTGAAAACACGAGACCAAGCTTGCACACCAATGCTACTGCAGCATTATGCATGACAGTACAAGCCAGCACTTAATTGTGCACCAACAGCTGAATAAAGTAATATATCCTTACAATGGAATACTACTCAGTCGTAACCGAAGAAAGGCAGGAGGCAAGGGGCAGGGAGGGGAGCATGAGGGAAGAGAGAAGGAAAATGAGGAAGGAACGAGACACAAGGAAAGGAAAGGAAAAAGATGTCTCCAAAGGTAGAGTCAAGACCATGAAGACCAATCCATGGGAAGAGCTGGCACCAAGGAGTGAAACCATAGCTCCTTCCTTATGATTCACTCAGTGGGATTCCAGATCACTAAATATACGTGTCTCCTTCCTTGCTGTATTTGAATAAGAGTAGTTAGCGTGGTTTTATTGACTCTGTCCCAGCATTGCATGCGTGGCGTGTAAAGACGGATATCATGCTATTTACTTAATGGCTTATTTGGGTTCATAATTCCTAGATCAAGTTCATAGTTCAGTTGAAGAAAACCGAAGGATCTGCAGATAGAGCTAATATAGGTCACAGGATCTTAGATCTGGAGAACGATGTCATGGGTAGATGACTCTGGGGAGGAGAAAGGATTGCCATGTATTTTGTATGAAGAAAGGATTCGAATACTTGTAGACACGATTTGCAGTAGGTTAATCACAAAGCAAGCCTACGTTCTTTCTCTCCTCATTTCCACGTGACTTTATGCTTCATCTCATTGTCTATTGTCTGATGAGCTCCTCCTGTATTGTCTATTGGCTTCTCCTTTGAGCTGCTCAGGAAACTAGTGAAGAAGTCATGCTGTGCCTGTTTGGAGACTTGTCTCAAAAGGCCTGAGGTAACTTCCCAGTCAAGCTAGCCGGCTGGAGAAAGGAGCATATGGAGCAGGGAAAAGAAGTGTTTCTTGGGTGGAGCACACACCAGTCTAAGCCAGCTGACCCAGCACCTGACCATTGAAGCAGAAGTTACCCCAACTTCATTAGGCTGGATTTTAGAAGCAAAGCCAGTGACACGTATTTATATATATATATAAGGAGAAGTGGACTCCCCTAGTAATAGAAGCGGTTAAGCCCAGTTTGATTGTCAGATATTATGCTGCAGGCTTTTCCTGACGTATGTGATTGTCTCGAGCTGAGAAAGCAGGGCACTCAGAAACCAGAGGCTGGTGGAAGTAGAGATGGATCTGCAGATCAGATGTTCTGACAGGCCACAGATAGCTCCCAGCATTGGCAGGCAATATCAGAGGCTGCAGGTCCATGTCCCAAGAGACAAGGTGCAGCATCCCCACTAGCAGAAAGGAGAAGAGCCAGTTTTCTGTAGCATCTCTTTTATAGATGTAAAGCAAGCCACACCCACAAGGAGACGTCAGACCTGCCCCCCACCTGATGGGGGACAGCTTCCAGCCAAAATATGGGGAATCTGTCAGGCCAAGTTGATACAAAGCTTATCCCACAAAATGAGATTACTTTTCTCAGCTCAGATCAGTACATTAGTTAAGTTACAAACTAAAGAAAAATAGTAAATGCTTGTATGTTAAGTTGTTAATAAGTTGAGCATGGGAAAATGTGTGTGTGTGCGTGTGTATGTGTGTGTGTAATCTCTTCCTCATTATAGTAGTTAGTGCATCTTAAAACTCAATTGATGTAGAAACCCAAAACCAGGAAATGCAATTTTCCCTTGTCCTACAATGCTATTGCTCTAAAACCTTGTATCTTTCTGTTTCCTCTATTCCTTGGGATCCCTGGAACTTAAGGAATGAGGAGTGTATGCAGATGCGTAGCTCTCCCAAGCCATAGATTTTCTAAAGCATTTAGTTCCTGTGTTTTTGTACTAGTGTGTCGGAGGATCGAGGGATGAGGGAAATAACATGTTGTACCTGTTGTAGCAAAATGAATTGTTTCTATGTGGCCTTTCCATCTACGGTCTTGTAACCCCCACAACATGGTTGGCTGAAATTATATGATTTGTCATCTATTAAGGGGAAGGGTCAGTTCAATGTTGTGATAACATGTCCTACAATTTATATAGAGTGGGCTTATAAAAGGGTTAGTCTCATAGATGCTTACAGAGACCTCATAAGAGAACCAAGCAGAAGATTCTGCCCGGAAGTGTTTCCTTTTTGGCCAAAGATCCATGACTCCTGTGCTGAGCCTCCTAGACCCAGAAGAAAGAGAGAGATGGTGGTGTGAGATGGTGAGGAACAGCAGCAGTGTGCTTTCCAGCCAACACATTTAGGTATCTCTGCTGTGCTTGCCAGCCCGTGGAGTAGGAGCTGAGGGCCCAGAGATAGGAGACTTTCTGGTGGAGCCAATTGGATTGCAACACTCATCTGTGCAGGACAGAGGCCTGAGTGTGCCCAAGATAAACGTTGTATCCCAGGACCCTGTGTCTTTCTCGAGTTGAGCAGAATTGAATTCCTCTGGACTAGTGGTTTTCTACAGAAGCTTAAAAAAAATGCTATAATGCTTTCCCAGACAGGGCAAAGGCCTGCAAATGCCCCCCATCCCCTCTAGCATGTAGTCTTGTGACAACCAGAGAGAAGATGAATACTGCCTGGTAGACCAAGTGTGTCCATGAACAAAAGTTGAAGAGATTTAGCTACAGGGAGCTCTATTTGCATGCTCAGAAGAATTAACAGCCAGCAAAATAGTTCGGATGCTACCAAAGAGAGGGACTGCAAACAGCTATAGGGAACTGGGGGAGAGGATCCAAGATGATAGGCCAGGAGCACACACTATCCAGATTCTCTTACAAAGACTAGAGAAACCAAGTGAAACAGACCATGTGACCATCCTGGAACCCAGAATGCTAAAGAAAGGGGGGGAGGGGTGAGAATGAGACCAAACTGATGAGAGGACGAGAGTGAACTAAAACAACAAACAAGGGAGCCCATAGAACCATGCCCAACCAACCAGCACAGCATGAATCAGAGTACCACGTCCGTCCTAACGCCTAAAAATATTAACACAAAGCAAAAAGTCAGAGTGATTCAAACCAGCATGCAATCAACAAATTAATTCAGCAGCATTGCCATGTATTAGAATTAATAGATAACTTCAATTTACACAGAGAGAAAAACAAAACAAGCATAGATGATGCAAACAAAGGACCAAAATACAGGACCAGAAGATCGTCCAGAGGAAGAAATGATATTGGAACTAGCTGAAAAAAATTTCAAAAGAGTTAGGTCTTTTCCTCAGACCAAAAACGATATGGAGGAACCACACACAAAGCTCTAGAAGAATTCAGGGAAACAGTGCAAAAGCAAAGTGCGAAGGTAAATGGGAAATTAGAAACTACACAAAAAGAACAAATAAAAACTAGGAGATTAATACTAATATTTTAGAAATAGGTAATGCATTGAAAGAGCAAAGAGTAGAATCGAATGAATGGAATCTAAAGAAACCATGATAGATACTAACTGAAGACTAAAACACATGGGAATATCAACCACAAATCAATCAAGAATTGAAATATGAAAAATAAAATAAAACCACAGCATTTTAATAGAAAATTAAGTAGAGGTGTCAACTTGTAAATGATATCTACAAAGAAAAAAGAGCAAATTAATGGTGCGGTTACAGGACTTCAAAATAGAGGTGAAGTCAAGACAAACCACGACTGTTTAACTTGGGGAAGGTAACAATACATTTCAAGGTAACCTCACAAAATTCTTCTTACCATTCTCAAAACATTTACCTTCTACTTGAGCCCTTAATATTGGCTCCTCATTTTCCCCCTCCCTCTCCACTCCTCCCTCACTCATGAACTCTTCATAGTTCATAAATTATTATTATTTTGTCATATGTTACACTGTCCAACGTCTCCCCCTGACCTCTTCTCTGCTGTCCATCCCCCAGGAAGGAGGCTATACGTAGATTCTTGTAATTGGTTCCCCCTTTCCACCCCACATTCCCTCCACCCTCCAGGCATTGCCACTCTCATCAATGGGCCAGAATGGGTCATCTGTCCTGGATTCCCTGTGTTTCCAGTTGCTATCTGTACCAATGTATATCCTCTGGTCTAGCCAGATTTGTAAGGTAGAATTAGGATCATGATAGTGTGGGGAGGAAGTATTTAGGAACTGGAGGAAAGTTATATGTTTCATCAGTGCTATCCTGCATCCTGACTGGCTCATCTCCTCCCCACAACCCTTCAGTAAGGGGGTGTCCAGTTGCTTACCGATGGGCTTTGAGTCTCCACTCTGCACTCACCCACATTTACAATGATATGATTTTTTGTTCTTTGATGCTTGATACCTGATCCCTTCGACAGCTCGTGGCCACAGAGGCTGGTGTGCTTCTTCCATGTGGACACTGTTGCTTCTACCTAGATGGCCACTTGTTTACCTCCAAGCCTTTAAGACCACAGACACTATATCTTTTGATAGCGGGGCACCATCAGCTTTCTTCACCACATTTGCTTATGCACATGCTAGTTTCAGTGATCATATTGGGAAAGTGGGCACCCACTGATATGGTTTTTTATTCTTTGATGTCTGACAACTGGTCCCTTCTGCACCTTGTAGTCAGACAGGCTGGTGTGCTTCTTCCATGTGGGCTTTGATGTTTCTCAACTAGATGGCTGCTTGTTTATCTTCAAGCCTTTAAGACCCCAGACGTTATATCTTTTGATAGCCAAGCACCATCAACTTTCTTCACCACATTTGCTTATGCACACATTTTTCTTCAGCAATCATGTCAGGAAGTTGTGCATCATGGAATGCCAATTTAATAAAACAACGTGTTCTTGCATTGAGTAAATTCTTGAGTGGAGGCCCAATGTCCATCTGCTGCCTTAATACTAAACCTATAAATAAATGCACATAGATCTATTTCCCCACCCTCCTCTAGAACTATATTTACATATGTACATGCCAGTATTTAGATCTCTATAAATATCCTTTGTCACCTAGTTCTTTCCTCTATTTCCTTTTACTTTCCTCTTGTCCCATTATCATGCTCAGTCTTCATTTGGGTTTCAGTAATTTCTCTCAGTTACATTGCCCTTGCTGAATCCCTAACAGGCCTCTCACACCCTCCTTGCCACTGATTTTGAATCACTTGTCTCTCCCCTGTCCCTGGGTTGGTCAGCACCACCTTCTTACCCCAGACTCCCCCTCTCCTATGTTCCCCTGGAACCATTGGTCCTGTTGTTTTCTCCTCCAGACTATTCATCCAGCCTATCTTATCTAGAAAGATCTGTAGAGATAATAAAATGCATCAAAAATCAAGCTATAGCAAGATAGCCGATGAATGAGAACACAGCGATGACAACAAAAAAGAAAACCAATGACCCATCAAAGAATAAATTAATTAAAAGAAGAAACATTTTAAAAAGAAAGAAAAGCCAGTAAATAGATCAAGGTCTGATTTTTTATCTCTAAGTATGTCCTTCAGTCAGGTCCAATAGGGGGCCACGCGCTGGCCCCAGAGTCTGTCCTTTGTACTCCCTCGGGGGCTCCCTGCTCTGATCCCATGGTTGTTCTGCTGCACGCTTTTCATGGTTTGTCTCGGTGTCACAGGGTCAGTCTAGGCCAGTCCCGACACTGAGTCTCCAGTGTTGTCCCCCTTAGGGCCCTGGGCCAGCAAGGGATGGTGCGTGTCATCGTGGGGTCAGCCATATGGTCCACTCTGTCCATTGGCTGTTCAGAGCCGGGATATCATCCTCTAGGTCTGGTGGGCCAGGATGTGCTCCACTCTCTCCTCCTCCCCCTTCATTTGCTCCCATGTGCTCTGATCAGACATGCCCCTCTCCCCTAACTGCAGCTTCAGTGCCGTCCTCTCAAGTAAATTATTCCTGGGGGAGGGGCATTTGTCCATGTAGCTGGTATGTGGGCCGAGCCCTCAGGCCCATCCACTGGCTCCCCACTCCTGGCCAGCATACTGCATTCATCTGGCACTGGCTTTATACCTGGTCCCTCTTTGCCTGTGGAGACACAAACAATACCCTCCCCTTGGGTGGGTCAGTGCCCTATTCCCCTGCCACACATCTTTGAGAATGATGATGGCAACAAATGTACATATGTGCTTGACATAATGGATGGATGGATGGATGGATTGTGATAAGAATTATATGAACCCCCAATAAAATGATTAAACACTATTCTTACCAAAATCAATAAGAACCAAATGATGAAATCTCAGTAAACACTAGAACAACTGCAATAAAGGAAATAGGACTATCCATAAACAAAATTAACTTGGCAAAGAAACATATATTTAACAAAGAAACTGTCAACAGCATACACATACACCAACAAAGCAAAATGACAGTGGTAAATTCACACCTATCAAATTGACATCAGATGTCAATTAAAAGACAGTAACAAAATCTGTAAGAAAATATGATACGTCAATATGCTATCTAACACATGCATAAGTGTGCTTAATACAATTGAATGATGGATTGTTATAAAATTTGTAAAGCACCCCAATAAAATGATTAACAAAAAATAAATAAAAGTAAAAGAGACCCACCTTAGACACAAAGATAAAAATAAGCTGAAAATCAAAGGATGGGAAACCACTTATCAAGCAAATGATACCAAAAAATGCAGGAATGCAATATGAATTTTAGTACATGTGCTGCTGAAGGAAGCTCCGGGAACAATATGAATTGCTGGTAAAAATAGGCTTTAAGGTAAAGCAACATCAAAAAGAAACAAGAAGGGAATTATATAATGAATAAAGGATCAATCTGATAAAAGGATATAATCATAATAAATAAATAAGTAACCAATGAAAGAGCCTCAAAATACATAAATGAAACACATATCAATAACTTAGAAGGTAACCATTGGAAAACAATGTGATAAAATAAATTAACAGGTTGATCCTGGGTAAAAAAAACCCGCTGAGTATATGGAAACTGCTTAAAATTTATTGAGTAAAATAGAAATAAAAGAATGAAATGGAGAAAAATTTCTTGAATCAAATGATGAAAAAATAATGTATCAAACTTTTGGGACATAGTGAAAACAATGATCAACAGGACAATTTAGACCAATAGATGAACACATCAATAAAGAAAAGCAAAAGTCAATACCTGAACCCAACATCTCCAACAATTGAAATAGCAGCAAAAATACTGTAGTCTTTAGAAAATATAAAATTTAAAAGTTTCAAGCAGGAACATATGAAAGAGAAAAATAATAGGACCAACCATACTAGATGTTGTTTCTTTAAAGTATTTATACCATTAACAAGTCACTGGAGAATTTAATCAAGGAGAAGCAGAACAT
Organism: Tenrec ecaudatus; assembly: GCF_050624435.1. NCBI lineage: Eukaryota > Metazoa > Chordata > Mammalia > Afrosoricida > Tenrecidae > Tenrec > Tenrec ecaudatus. Next base: position 31,576,276 of record NC_134547.1, read on the forward strand.
GCAAAAAATCCAATAGGTAATATCGCAACCGTTCAACTGGAACAGAAATAATAATGCTATTGAGAACTGTACTTCAACACATTTGAAAACAGGAAAAAATGGACAAACTTCTAAAAACATACTACCTAACCAACTTGAAGTAATTTCCAATAAAAATGCCCTTGTCTAGATGGCTCACTGGTAAATTACACCAAGCACTGACTAAAGAGCTGACAGAAATTCTACTCAAACCATATCAGAACTCTGAAACTGACAGAATACCCTCAAACTCATTTTAAAAGCATGCACAATCCTGATATTAAAATCAGGCAAATATACCACCAAAAGGAAAATTACAGACCATAGTCCCGATGAATACAGACACAAAAGTTTTCACCTAAGCCTCGGCAGTTGAATCCAGCATATCTAACAAAACCCCAAATTCCATCAAGACAAAGGTGTACAAGCATGGTCCAACTTTACAAATATGTAATATGCACATACAAACATGTGCTCTGCCATATACATGCAACAAAGGAAAACAATCCGAGGACCCTATCAATCCAAAAAGCATGCGATGAAATTCATCACCAATTCATGTTAAAATAAACCCTAAAAAGTAGAAATAGATGAGAAATCCTCAATATAGCTAAGGCTATCCACCTTAAAACAAGTCAACATTATTCTCAATGGAGACGGAAAATTCTAGTGACTGTGAACCAAACAAGGATGGCATTTGTCACCGCTTCTATTCAGTATTGTATTGGAAGCACTAGCACCAGCAGTAAAGCAAGAGAGAGAAGCAAAAGACATCCAAATTGGCAGAAGTAAAACTATATGTACAGACAAAATGATCCTATCCACTTAAAATCCAAGAGGCTCAGCAAGAAAACTATTGGAACTAATAGAAGGTTCTGGAAAGCGAAAGGTCGTCACAGAGGAATCAACCTAATTCCCCTACACTGACAAGGAGAATTCTGAAGATATTTCAGAAAAATGATACCACTTATAATAACTACCCGATAGATGAAATGCTTAGGAATAAATTTAACCAGCAGCACAAAAGATCTATACAAAAACAACTTCAAAACACCACTGGAAGAAATCAAGAGAGACTTACATAAATCAATGAATATACCACGTGGATGGATATGCTGACAGCATCGTGGGGAAAACAAAAAACAAACAAGCAAACAACACTACCAAACCACTGTGGATACAAGTAAATCCCCATGCAGACTTAATCAACATTCTCTAAAGATGTGGAAAAACTGATTACCAATTTTATATGAAAAGAAGATGCCCCCCACCAAAACAAAGCCCTACTAAAAACGATGCATAATGCAGAAGACCTCAGGACCCCAATGTCAAGTCCTAATATGCAGATCCGGTAGCACAAAGAACCTGGACTTGGTACAGTCATTGACACCTAGACTGATAGAACAGAACTGAGAACACAGGAATAAACCCATCAACCTATAGACAGTTGATCTCTGCCATAGGGCTCACACCTGTTAAAAGGAGATGAAATAACCTCTTTTACAATTGGTGCTGGCAAAAATAAATAGTCATTTGCAGGAAAATTGAATCGGATACATACTTTACACCATCTACAACAGTGAGCTCAAGATGGACCATGAATATATATGTAAAACTATAAAGATCATCAAAATAAGGGAAAATGTATCAGTTCTCATACATGTTATAAATACATTATCAAACATAACTAAAAATGCAGAACACAAATTAAGTGACTGGGACTGCCTAAAAATTAAACATTTGTAAGCATAAAATTAGTTCATCTGAACAGTAAAAGAGAACCCACAATCTTGGGGCAGGGGGAAATGGGCAATGACATATCAGAAAGGGGACTAATCTATACATTTGCAGAAAGCCGGAACACCTGTATCGCAACAGACAGACAATCTGATTAAGAAGGAGGCTGAAGACATGGATAGGCACTTCACCAAAGAAGACATCCAGGTAGCCAACCAAGAAACATATATGCTCACAAACTAACTTCAGAGATGCAAATCAATAGAATAATGAGTTAGCATCTCACCCAACCACAAAAAACAAATTTCATAAAAGAGAAAACAAATTTTGGGCAGGATGTGCAGCAATTGGGAACCTCATTTACAGCTGGTGAAATGGCAAAATGTTGCAACAGCAGTTGCAGTAAGGTACAGGACTTCCTTTACCACTTGGAAATAGAATGACCACATGGTCCAGCAACAATATATCCTGGGGAAACAAAGCTGTCATATGAACAGATATATGCTCATCCATGTTGATCAAAGTATTATTTCCAATAGAAAAAAAGATGGAAACAATCCAACTGCCCATCCGCAATAAGTGGACAAATAAATGATAATATCTAATCACCATGGAATACTACACAATGTTAAAGAATAGCAATGAATCTGGGAAACATAACATGGGTAAACCTTGAGGACATTATGCTGAGTGAATTAGTCAATTGCAAAATGACAAATGTCATAGAACACCACTACTGTAAAATGTTGAGAAAAGACTTACACACTGTAAAATCAGTCCTGGAAAGTTATTCAGAATTGAAGGTGGAGGACAGGTAAGTCACTAACTAGAGGGTAAAGAAATGCTGACTTGGATGAAGGGAAAGGCAATCTACAACCAGGGTAGATCAGTCATCACAACATGATCAAGGCAAAGAAAGACATGGGAAGAACACACACAACCCTGCACTAATCATCATAGCAATGCCCACTAATGGGTACAGAGATAGACAGTTGAGCTGAACAGCAAAGGGAAAAGGTGACAGCATATATGATCGACAGAGGACAAAGCTGAAAATGTGTCCATGAACATTCCAGAGCACGCAGAGGACCACTCATGAACATTTCTCAGCCATATCAAAGACCTGAATGGAATGGGTCTGGGGGATCGGGGCCATAGTCTTGGGGACACCAAAGTCAATTGGCAGAATAGAGCCCACAGACTATGTACCTTCTGCATTCACTTTGGTGAATAGTCAGTGTGACCCTAAAAGCGTGAGTGCTCTCTGGGCACGAGTATTGGTCTTCCTCTATCAGAAGCAAAGAATCCTGAAGAAAAAAACCCAATGACCCACTGAGACCAGAAGAACTAGATGATGCCTGATGACCTCTGCTGATCATTCTGAAAAGATCACAGTAGGAAGTCCTGGGGAAAGTTAGGGAACCATGTGGAATAGAACTCAAAACAGGAAATTGACTAGTCTCACTCAAAATAGACTAGTCTCACTGATGTGATAGAGATGAGTGGGACATCCGAGACCAGGACCCTTATACAACCTTCCAGCCTGGAACTGAATGTCATGACTCAACTTTCAGCCAAGCTATAGACAAATATTATGGTGAACAAAACTCCAGGGAGATATTTGCATGAATGAACCACCTATGAGCAAAAGGGCAATATGTTCCCAAGGATAAAACTTAGAATCCAGAGAGGACAGAAGGACAAATGGAAATAATAAACACTGGAGGGAAGTGGGCAGAGGACTGCTGCCCTGTGGAGATGGTAATCAGAATCACCGAATGTGCGTGCACTGTGGAAAACGTATTTCTCTTTGAACTTTCCTCAAAATCAAAATAAAATGGAATAAAGTAAATGGATTAGTATTCTCCAGATTTTCTCAAAAATATAAATAAAACATATCGCATGTACTTTGACAATTATGTACATGCAATGTCACATAAAATTATAATAAATTATTTTTCATTTGTAAAATCAGCATCAAGATAATGACTATAAATTAATATATAACATGAATCATAAAACACATAGACATAAAACAACACAATGGAAGCAACCTGAGGTTTATTTATAGTACAATTTTAATTACAAACATTAGAAAACTAAGTGCTCATTATTATTAAGCTAATAAACATACTGAAATAAATCTCTTTCCCTGAAGAAATGCTGTAGATAAATGCTAACTGCGTAAGCAAGTTTTCAATACATAGGACCTGTATTTTGTGTTTTGTTTTACCAAAATACTAATAGGGTGTCTTTATGGGTTAGAGATTGTGGATACTTAATGATTTTGTGTTGCTATTTTGCTAAATTTTCCATAGCTAAGACATTTTTACTGACTATGCCAATAATCCATGTATAATCAATACGGGACAATGGGGAGGAGAGAGGTCCTCTTCAGAGAAGCTACCGAGGCAAGTTCCTCCCCAGCACTGCCCCAGGGAGCACCTCCATTTAGAGCCACCGCCGCCGTCAGCTGCCATCTGGTCACTGCTGACCCATGGTGATCCCGTGCCCAACAGAGTGAAACATGGCACCATCCCCGCAACTGTCCCCATCCCTGAGGCCATTGTTGCAGCCACGTCAGCTCATCGGGTTGAGGGCCTCCCTCTTTGACGATGCCCTCCACGTTCCCGAGCATGAAGATGTCCTTCTCCAGGGACTGGTCTCTCTGCACAACACGCCCAAAGTCTTACATATGTAAGATGAAGGCTTGCCATTCTTGTCTCTAAGGAGCATTTTAACCCTCCTTCTTTCTTCCAAGACAGATATGTGTCCTTTTAGTAGTCCATGGTAGTTTCAAGATTCTGCACCTGAATTCCGCCCCCTAAACTGTGATCAAATAAATGCATTTGTTAAAGCCAACAACAACAAAAAAAATGAGTATGGGGGCACAGTCCCCGCCATGTGTAAAGCTGAGCAGGAAGTGGCTATGAAGCGAGCTGACCATGGTGGGCAAAGACGGAACACCCTTGGCCAGGTGCCTTTGGGGCCGTTTCAGGGTACAGGCATGAGTGTGCCCCATGCAGGGGGTTGGTTGGAGGCTTGTTCAAGGTTATTCCTCCAGCAGGGCAAAGCCAGGGGCCTCTGGTCGCCAGGCTTGCCAGAGGAGTGAAAATGACTGTAACATTCCTCCAGGCAGGGCCGAGCCATGTGCAGCAGGTGCATGCGCCCCCTCTGGGCAGCAGGATTTGCGTGTGTGGCAGAAGTCAGCAGCAGAGGCCAGAGCAGTCTAGTGCCAGCAGAAGCCTCAGTAGACATGCAGGCCACCTGAGCAGGGTGGTGGTCGCTACAAGCACCAGTGGTATGACACAACACCTAACCTGAACACCGTAGCGTCCCTGGGTCATTGGGGGTAGGGGAAGCGTTTCCTTCTTAGTTGTTTGGCGTTATGGTTTATTGCTTGCTTCCTGTAAATATTAATAACTTTCTTTCACTTCACCAACACGTGTAAGCGTTTGGCTTGATCACAGCTGGAATGGCTGGTCTATGTGGAAGTATACGTCTCCTTCCTAGCAGTCTTGTGGCTTCCTGGAAGTTTGAAGCACAGCTTGCCTGCTTGCGCAATGCAGGTAGACAAACACGCACATAGGCAGGCACCTGTGTTTGTTTAGCCGGAGCCCAAAATGTTGCCTATAACTAGAAGCAGTGGGGCTGCCTTCCTCAGATTGAAATTTTAGTTATTAATGGTGTTGACGCTGCAGACATGGCGGGGCAGTGTGCCCACTGAGAATCAAACAGAAGTCTGCTTTCCAGGCACAGCCAAGATGCAGGAATAAAGCATACAAGCAACCACGAGTTCTTTGGGGACGTGCATGGCTGGCGGGCCATCAAATGCAAGGAAAAGACTAGGGTGTTTGCAGGGTTTGCAGATGGTGCTTCTGGCCCCCAGGACAAAGGGCATGAGAATGGGGGGCGAGGTGAACAAGCATCTCTAACTGGACAATGCAGATGACTGCCCCTCTGTCTTTCTCCATCGCCCCCTCCCGACACCCGCTTGCAGTGCTACCAAAGATAGGAGCCTTCAAGTCATCTCTGAGTCATGGCAACCCACGTACCGCGGAATGAAGTCATCTCTTTCTTAGCCACCATCAGGATGATCGGTGTCTGAGTCCACGTTGCCTCGACTCTGCATTGGGAGTGCCTTTTGACCTAGGGGCTCCTCATTGCGTTCATAGCTAACCACCGTCGACAGTGGTCCATAGGGATTTCATTGGCTGCTTTTCACAAGATCTCCAGGCCTATCTTTCTAGTTTGTCTTATTTTGGCAACTCTGATGAAACTGTCCCACCAGGGGTGACCCTACGAGTAGACGGGTGGGGTGGTGGGAACTGGTGTTAGCCAGTCAGAACTGGGGTGCAATGTAAGGGAGGCACAGCCTGAATAAAAGTCCTGGGGAATAAGGCCATGAAAATGAGAAGGTCTTTGTCCTCAAGGATCTTATCGATCCAGGAACAAGGGAAGTAGAAGCAGGTCGGAGACAATAGAGACTGCTTGGGTGATGGGGCCCTCAGCACTCAGCTCGACTCTCCACTCATCGACGGGTGCACACTGTGGGGGCCAAGTATCGGGCAGCATCCAGCCCAAATGAAAGCAGCTAAAAGTCGAGTGCATGGAGTATCCAGGCATTCCTTGGTGTGATCGTTGATTTGGATTAGTGTATAACTGAGAGCAATCACCTGTCTATTTGCTACTGCTTGGCCACTGTCAGGGCCTCTGGAACTAACACATTCTATGACATCCTCTGACTGAAGGGATTTATTACCATTTTTCCCTGAAGAGGAAGCAGAACTGGGAATGGTGCACATCTTCGGGACTTTGATGTCCTAGGCTCATTGCTGACTTCTTGATCGAGCAGTGCTGCATTCCGAGACACTGGGGTTCTATTATCTCTGGCTGGCTGCATCTTTTCTAACTAGAGCCTGGAGCAGACGCTCCCAAGGTCCCCCACCTTGCTCCTGCAAGTGCTCCTGAAACCTGCAGTCTTTCTCTTTTGGAGCTGGGTTCTCAGCCTGAAGAATTGATTTGTGTAATTAGGCAAGTGATTTTGAAGGAAGATTCTGCATGAATTTGCAATATAATTTTCTTTTTCTGTAACTGTTAATTGAAATCATTTATCAGGTTTTTAAGCTGGAAAAAAGTTAACTTTGAAAAAAAAAGGTGTGAACTGCTCATTTTTTATGCAAGCACGGCATTGTCTTTGATGCGCGCATTAATTCCTTATTTACAATCAGGGTTGCTAGCTTTTTAAGTGTAGTTAAGAAATAGCCTGCCTTAACCCTTTCAAACTCAATGCCTGACAGTGAGAGCCTGTACAAATTCCTCTCCTCCATTACCCAGCCCGGGAAACCGAGGTCTAAACTTATCATAAAAAAAAACACCAAATAGAAATTCAGACCTCAAACTCATATGGTTGAGAATATAACTGTATTTTTACAACTGAGCTAACATCCATTCAAAGCCATTGTTTTACCAAGATTGTAACACTCGACTTCAGTAAACATGGGGTCTATCAATCTTCCCCTATTGATTCCTTTTAGGGTGACATGTTTATATATACCCCAGGTTCCTGGGGTATAGTAGCTTGCTATCTGGTCTTTGATTTCTTCCTCTTCTTAATTGATCTTAAAGATAACAGCAACAATGCATTGGGTGGTTATAGTTTGCGGATATGGAAAGATAAATTTACCTCCAGGGAGTCAATGCTAACTCAGAGCAAATCCTTGTGGGTTTCCAAGACTTTCACTGGTTATGGAAATAGAAACCCAGTCTTTGTCCTGCCGAGGTGGTTTAAAATACCAACCGTGCAGATTTCAGCCCAACTGGAACCACCATGCTACCCGGGCTCCCAAGAAAAATGAGTGAGAGCAATAGTCGAAGGTGCAGGAGGGGAAAACTGCGACTATTAAGACACCTGCACTACCTGCAAAATGTTTGATTGCTACTTGAAAGTGAACTTGGATTAGTTGTGTGTCCATTGCAACCTCTAGGGCAACCTTGAAAAGATCTATTTAAATAAGAATATCATTGGTAAGATCGTCATGGACATTGAATTATCCAAGATTCTTCATTAAAACCAGAGGAAGAGAAAAAGAGTGAAAGACAAACCAACAACAAAGGAACAAGGGCAAATGGATGAAGCAGTTGCAAATATGGTAGAGATCACTTCAACTTTAATAATAATCACTTTAAATATGAGTGATATAAGTGTACCAAATAAAGAACAGAGACTTCATAGAATCGCTTTTCTGTTTTGTTTTTTAAAGATCCAACTACATATTGTCTTCAAGACACTGACCAACTACCAGTATACAAACTCAGATACAGTTGAAGCAAGAGGATAAAGTTTTACTCTGCAAACACTAATCAAAAGACGGAAACGCCTGTATTAATTTGAGATGAAGCAGACTTCTGAGAAAGGAAGATGATCAGGGATAAATTGTCATTGAAGGATTAGGGAGCATATAAAATATACTTTCAGATCAAATGAAATTAAGCTGGAAATCAATACCAGACAGCTGATAAACTCCAAGATCTTTTGGCACTTAAGCAAAATATATGGGCCAAAGAAGTTTCCCAAAAAATTAACATATTTTTAATATTTTGAGAAGATAAAAGCAAAGGGTAAGCACAAAAGCATTGCTACCTGTGCATGTCATACATGGACGTGCTATTCCTCCACACGCGGTAGTGTCAAACTGCAGACCCTGCAGTTAGCAGCCCAACACATAACCACTACACCACCAGGGTCCTCTCAAAAATGTATTTAAACCTGTCTCTGAAACCAGTCAGTGGCTACAGGCAATTTCCCCCAATAAGACACTCATCTTAGTCTCTTTCGATGCCTTCAAAATAAAGGCCATCGAAGACAGGCACTTCTGGGGTCTACTGAGCCAGTTAAATTCAAGGCAAATTAGTAAATTCAGAAGGATTTAAAAAGGCAGTTTTGATAGATTTCCTTGAAGGATATTCGTGGGGATTTATTACAATGTTATAAGACAATTTTAAACTGTGTTGGGAAGAAGAAGGCCAAGAAGGTTGTGTGGAGAAATCCCCCCACCCCCAATGTACCCCCTCATTCTTCCAGGGTGGCAGGGGCTGTCCTATGTGAATTTCCTCTGGAAACCTCATGTCTTCCACTGTACAGAGCTGGTCTTGTCTCTTAGGACTGCCTGTCCCTCAAGCTTAAGGAACAGTTAAGAGGAACATGGTTTGAAGCCCTCAAGGAAGCCAAAAGTGCCATTTTGATGTGACGTCATTCAAGGGGTGTAGATTTCTTCAGGCTTGGCTTAAAGAGATGGGAACAGGGCCTTCAGGGGGTATGGACCTAGAGTGGGGTAGGTGGAGAAATGATAATTTCACATTGTGGAGTTTTGATTGTAGCAAGACCTTTCTTACTTGCATACATTGTTAGTTACCGAGGAGAACACCATCCACCACTGCCGTCAATGTCTGTCAGGGTTCATTTTGGGTGGCGGTGTGAGTTGCCTTCTTCCCCACTTATCATCATTGGTACCTTGGCAGAAGTGTGTGGTGGTGTGGTAGTGACACAATTTCATGTCAACTTGATAAAAGAATGAAGGAGTGGAGTCTAATCTGTCAATCAGGTCACAGCCTGATGATCCCTCCTTGTGGGCATGGCCTTCTCATGAGGATTCTGGGAAGTCTCCCACTTGATTCTGCCATCAGAAGAGGTGGGCCACTCTCTCACTCTCTCTCAGTTTCACGTTCCTGATGACAACCTCCAATGAGCCACACTGATGGCAGCCAGAGGTCTGGAGATGCTTCCACCACCACTGGACCCAAAGACTTTCCACTCACAGGCCTGTGATCTTCCTGCATTCACATCATTGCATGTGCTGCCTGAGTCTGAAGAGGAATTCATGGACTAATATCAGACTTATGGGCTAATATCAAACTTATGGGCTTGATCTGGACTGGGCTGGGATGTTTTATGGATACATAATTACTTCTTGATATAAAGTTCGCTCTTACACATATATGAGTGTCATTGAATTTGTTTCTCTAGTCAACCTGGACTAACACAGGTGGGAAAGCTGAACCCTGGCCTCCTAATAAGACACCAGGTTGAATAGGAAGCCTATCATGTGGCTTTCTGGCTTATTCTCATCTTTCCTTTCCCAAGAGTCAAACATGGCAGAAACCTCAGTGAAGTGGGATGATGGAGAGTGAGGGACTTGCCCGGGAGGTGGGGTAAAGGAATGAACATAATCCATGAATATCTCAGCTAGGGAGTGTTGGTGATTAAACTAGTTGCCTTGTATTTTCCAGGCACCAGCCACGAAGTATAAAACTATGGTCACAAAGGATATGGTGAACACCTTGAATTAAAGTAGCTTTACCTCCTGAAATGATTTTCATATATGTAAATATATTCTCAGTGGAGTGTGAGAAAAGCGGGCTAACAGGTGCATCTCAGGAGTGGCAGCTGCATGCGCTCTGAGGAAACCAAAAACCGAGCTCACTGCCAGGGAGTCAATTCTGATTCACAGCGACCTGTTAGTACAGCGGTTCTCAACCTTCCTAATGCCGGGACCTTTTAGTACTGTCCCTCATGTGCGGTGACCCCGAACCATGAAATTCTTTTCATTGCTACTTCATCACTGTACTTTTGCTACTGCTATGAGTCGAGAGACCCCTGTGAAAGGGTCGTTCAACGCCCCCAAGGGGGTCACAACCCACAGGTTGAGAACCGCTGCTTCAGGACAAGGTAGAACAACTGCCTTCGTGGGTTTCTGAGACTGTACCTGTTCACAGGAGTACAAAGCCCCATCTTTCTCCCCCAGAACAGCTGCTTGTCGTGAACTGCACACCTTGCACATTGCAGCCCACCATGCTACCCTTTTGCCACACGGGCAGGAACTTCAGCCTTCACCCAAGAGGAAGACCAAGCTCTCTGGTGGGCGGGGCACCCCGCATGGAGTCTTTCTTCCTAAAAGCTAAAGAACACTTCAGAGAGAAATTAAAGTTGCTTCAGTCTGTCTTCCCATTGGCTGAAGCCAGTCAACCAATATACTAATGAAAAGTAAATGAGCAATCAAGTCAAAACTTGAGGACCAGAAATTTTAGGAGGATTCCCTCCTCAGTAAAATATCACCTTGCATCATTTATCGTTAGCTCCCTGTCACCCTGTGAATGTTGCCCCGTTACTTTCCACCTGTATTTTATGGCCAGACACTCAGGGTTGGCACGGACCGTGACAGTGTTATAGATCCTAGTCAATCCACCACTAGGAGTCCCTTTCCTGTCGGCCACTCTCAGTGTCCTCTCTGGCCCGTGCATGTGTGGACCATCTTGGTACCCACCTCTCGCCACTCTTCGTGCTATTCTTCAACCTGAAACAAGATGCTCTTTCCCTTTGTCTACTTGCCACCCTTTAAGCTTAGTCCAAGTACTGCTTTCTCGATGATGCTGACTTTCCTTTGACAAATCACCTATCTTTTGCTCCTTCTAAAACGTACATGATAATATTCAGTTACTGTATTTTGTTAAGAATTTATATTAATATTTAAAATACCAAGAAAGCTCAGCGCATTCAGTATATTCCTTCTATCCTCTCTTGGGCTTACCTGGCACACATTCTTCAATAGCACTTTGGAGTCTTGATTTTCTCCACCCCAATAGAAAGGTGTCAGTGGCAGGTTTTGAAAAGAGAAATGTAATTTCCCACATTTGAACAAAAGCTTAAACCAAAGAAGGCAAATATGATTGTAGTTTCTAATTTACATCAGATCTCATCTGTCTTTGTGAATACCTTCTTCTCCACCCACATCCAGAGGCAAGGTGTAATTTTTAATTTCTTGGCCCATGTGCCATTTTCAGACTGGATTGCTCTTTCAGGTGCATGGACATTCAGGGGGGGTAATGTCTCCTATTTAGCGTCATGTAAGACAGGATCTATTTTTACATCCAAATCCTATCTGTTTTACTGTGCAGCAATGCTACCATATCAGGTTCTCTGCCACATCACCACACGTCTTACTCTCTACTGTCTAGCACCTCCTGTCATCTATAAAGGGAGCTCGGAGCAGAGTGAGCTGTGTATGAAGAAGCAAATCCAGAAAGCCTCCGAATGCCCCCCCCCCCCTTCACACTGGCAGTCACCTCACCTCTGCCCACTGCCAGAACTTTCCAATGCCAAGAACGAAGAGGACAAACAACCACCACCACTTTGTGATCTAGTAACACAGCCTCAAATCTGGAGAGCAAAGAGGTGCTGTCTACCATCAAGTCAGAAGTATTTTAGACACAACTCTCCTCTTGGTTTACTGGAATTGTATCGAAATCACCCTCTTCCATCTAGTAGAGTTCTTCACTGACATGTATTCTAAAAAGTTGGATATTATTCACTTGAATTATTGAATTGGTGAGCGTTGCAAGTCTAACTCTGCCACTACGTGCAAATGCCCTCTTGCCTTGGAATGAAATAGGACAAAGAGCGAGATAATATTGGGAAGGCCCAGTATAGGCAGCGGAGCGCTGGTGGTATAGTACTTAAGGGTTGGGCTGGGGTCTGTAAGTAAGAAGTTTGAAACTTCCAGCCTCTCCACAGAAGAAAGATGCGGCTTTCTACTTCTGTAAGGTTAAAATCTCTGAAACTCACAGGGTTGAATTGAACAGGACTCGACTCCACGCTAGGGTAAGTTTGGTTTTTGTTTGTTTGTTTAATGAAGGCGATGGAGTCCCTTAAGAGTAGGTGCTATTTCAGCTATACTGGAATAGTTCAATGAGCCTCAGTACTTTCAACTAGCACCAACCAACCAACCCAAGCTCCCAGTATGGGGTTGAACTTAACTCTCAAGCAAACAAGGCAGAGTTCTATTTACATTCTCCTGGCCAATGGAATGAATGGTTCCGAGTCACCCAGAATCTATTCATCAATATCAGAGAGTTCCCTTTCGACAGCGGTCTACCTCAGAGATCTGGACCCATCTTCCATCCTTCCAGGCCCAGTACTGGATCCTGCTCCTGTTCAAGTCCACCAGCTCTGCTCAATCCACGCTGTTTGAGCATCTGTAGCTGAGAGACCTTCAATCCACAAGGATTAACTTGTTGTTTGAGCAAACTGAGTTGTTTCCATCGCTTCTGAAGTGCTGGCTACTAACCATCAGCGATAAAAGAACCCTTTGACATCATGGATGAAGCTGAAACCAGAGGCCTTGAAATAGCCACAGGATTCACTGATAATAAGCAACAGAAACCAATTGACCAAATGAAGCACAAATGAGGACGTTAAGGAGCTTGCAAAATATATGGGGTGGAGGCTGGAGTATGAGATAGAGCATCAAAACAGGAGCTAGAAGACTTAATACTTAATCCCAGGACCCACTTGTTTTATACAATAACATTCCATCCACATCTCTCGTCCAACAAGATACAAAAATGAAAAAATGTGATTAGGTTTAAGTCACTCACCTGCTCCTTGGCATTAGAACGCCATGAAAAGGTGGAAGAAAGCTCACAGGTCATCTGCTCACTGAGTGGGAGGAAATGGACTTGGATTTCTTGGATTAGGACCTCAATGATGGAGAAAACATTCCCCCATAAGGGTGCTACCACAGACCCAATGCTAATAGCTACAAAACCCTGATAAACGGTATAAATGAGGCCATCTATAAAACATTCATTATTTCTTAAATGTCACAAGTTATAAAAATGGTCAATAATGCATCTTCTGTCCTCTTAAGTTGGCAAATGTAACTTGAAGGCAGCCCAGAAGGTTGTGTTTGAGTTTCAAGTTCACCAGCATCTTGGTGTTCTGGGTCTGGCTGCACAGGGAAAGTGCACCTCTCAGAACCTAACTCTGCTAACCCCTCTCCTCTTTTCCCACGTCCGCTCTCTACTGCCTCATCAAGGGCCTCAGACTCACAGCGTGGACTGTCACCTACATGTCCAGCTTTGACCACACTGCTGACAAACCACATGGTCATACAGCCTGTCCTCAAAACCAACCCCCTCACTGTCATCCAGGGGATCCCACCTCATAATGCCCCTACAGAACATCGTGCCACTGCCCCTGCTGGTCTTCAAGACTAGCTTATTGTTGTTGTTTTTTTAATAAATCATTTTATTGGGGGCTCATACAACTCTTATCACAATCCATCCATCCATTGTGTTAAGCACATTTGTACATTTGTTGCCATCATCATTCTCAAAACTTTGGCTTTCTACTTAAAAGGCAAGCTTTTTATGGCAGTAGAAAGCCTCGTCTTTCTCATGCCGAGTGGCTGACGGTTCTGAACTGCTAACCAGTAAGCATCCCAATACGTCACCCACTGTGCCTGCCACCAGGACACAGACCCCAGTTCGGCATATTTCAGAGCTCCATGCAAACTGGATTCTCACACTGTGACCATGCTTTGCATAAATAAAGCTCTTCTTTTATCAGTTCTCAATTTTCTACTAATCAATTTGCAGCCCTGAGTGTCTTCCAGGTCTGGCGTGTGCAAATTGAATGAAACACCACCGCCGGCTAATACCTACTCACAAAAACTCTCCTCCTCCCTCCTTAAGTCTGTGCGCCTCTGCCCAACCTTTGGCCCAGCCCAGACTCTGGAGCTTCCAATCTGGCCTGTTCTTCTCCACAAGCAACCGTCTGTGGACATCAAACCTGGCCTATGCTCCCCTGACTCCCACCATTGCTTCCTTCTTCGATTCCTATTCACCTTCAGCTTCCCTCCCTGCGTGCGTTCACACTGGGTGGCATCCCTAACCTCCATACCCGTGATCTTTGGGCCCAGTTCTAGATCCTCACAAGTTGGACCAATCCCCTGGTGCCCACTCTTACTCCTCTCCACATGCATTCTTACAGGATTGTTACAGTTCTCCTGGCTCACCACTCTCACCCTTTGCCCTCCAAGTCTGGCCTCGCGTTTACTCCTGCTTACCCGGGATCGGCCACCTCTTCCCAAGCCACCCTCACGGCCTCTTCTGTGGACCCAGTTCTGATCCTCCAGGCTCTCTAGAGCACGGTCCTCTACACCTGTGGTTAAGGCCATATTCTCATTTGTCCTTTTAGCCATGCCTTTATTGTATTGTGTTCCACAAGCTCTTTTTTTCAATAAGCCAACTAAAAATGTAAGTCAACTTAGAAAGAAAACCCAGGCAAAGAAAAATACAGGTGGCACAGAGACCTGGCAAAGGTTGCGCTGGTGGAGTTTCTTGATGTGTGTGGTAAACCTCAACTGCAAATACGGCAGGAGCCGCATCCCGGACACATGCAGTCTCATGTAAAGTAGTAAATCTATCCTGGAGGCAGCTGGACCCCTAGCCCAAGCATGTGGATTGAAGAGTCAGATGTCCATGAAAGTATTATTTAGAGCCCCATCCAGGTGAATTAAGGCAAGCTGGAGACAGTGGGGACATTCTACCCTGTTAAAGAGGGACAGTCATGGAATCTCAGAGGGCAGCTCTACTCTGTCCTGTAGGGTCGCTAGGAGTCGGCATGCTCTAGAGGGTGGTGAATTTGGCTTTCTTTGCATTTCATGACTCTAGTTATGAGTCTCTGGGTTGTGAGTGCAAACGGCTTAGCCCTCAGCTGATAACTAGAGAGTTGGTGACTTGAGTATCCCCGGTAATGCCTCACAAGAAAGGTCTCATGCTTTCCTTCTAAGCCATCAGCCATTGAAGCCCCTTCAGACTAGAGTTCTGCCCGGGCACGCATGGGCTCACCATGAGTTTGAGTTAGCTCAGTGACAGCCAGGTGTTTTACTTTAGCGGTAAATGATCACAGTTAATTTTTATAATCAGGCTAGGGATTCAAGCCTGATTTTTTTCTTCTTTCTAGAGGCATTGGAATCCCTAGAAATGGGGTCTCCCTACTGTTGCAGTTGCTCACTCACAGAACAGAGACTCTGGTGCTCAGGTTGCTATGTGTGTGCTTGCGAGGCACACGGTGGCTGTGAAGCTAGGAGTCTTTCCTGCCTAGAGTTTGAACCCCCCCACTCTGGTCTAGGAATCCCCATTGGACCCTGTGCACAGGGTCCCTTCTGCTCTTGTTCCAGCCCCTCACTCCTTAGAACCCGGCTGCGAGTCTCAAGAAAGGGCCGAACGAGGCTATTATTTGATTCCGCATCAAGTGTCTTTGCTCGCAAGCAGATCTACCCTTAGTCACAATGGACATTGCAAATCAATGCATAGTCATTCACTCACCAGCTCACCAGACATACTCAGAGAACGTGGCGTTCACACCTGTGATATCTGTAACTAGAGTGTTTGCATCTCACTCCCCGGGGAATGCCCTGAGGCCAGGATCTTTCCTATCTGTGCTGGTGTATCCGACGCATAGCATTGGATGTGGCACTGACCAAGCACTCTCGGCATGTAGTACTGGCAGAAATACAGGCCCTTCTTTCACTGACAGCTAATTGCATATAAAGTGGAGCTGAGGGGTCAGGCAGGAGATTGGGGAGGATGCTGACGGTACAGGCACCGAGATATCTGGTGTGTTTGTGTGGGTAGACAAGAGAAGCAAATTCATAGACAATCATATGTGTACAGGAAAGAGCTTTATACACAAGAGCAATTGAATATTCAAAATATTGAGAAAACATGTCAACTCGGTCTAGATCAATTCCATAAGTCTGATATTATCTCATATGCCTGATACCAATATATAAAGTCCTCTTCATACTTACAAAACACATACAGTGACCACCAAATGCAGGACGATCATAGGCCAGTGGGTAGAAAGCCTTGTGGTGGCATAAGCATGGAAGCACTGGCAGGGGTTTCCAAGTGACTTCTCCAGCTCAGGGCAATAATGTAGTTCCATGTGTCTTGTCTGCTGCAATTTCTCCCAGGGAGTGAGCAGAGAGAGAGTGTCTCCCACCTCCAAGGAGGAATACCAGAGTTCCCAGAATCCTCAGGAGAAGGCCATGCCCACAAAGAGGCCTTATTGGCTATGACCTGATTGACAAGCTAGACTCCACTCCTTCACTCTTAATCCTTTCAAATTGACAAATGATTATATAGCTACCACACCTGGTAATTCCGGAACAATGATGGGCTGACTGTGAAGTAGGCTAAGGAGTTAGGGGATCTGAGGTCTGGTCTTGGCTTCATCATTTGCTCAGTAGCTATAAATGGGCCCGTGCTTCTCTGCAGGTACCTGCGTCTTTTCACACGGGAATAGCCATAGGTGGGATAAGATCTTAAACTCACTGTCTTCGAGTCCATGTTGACTCGAAGCCACTCCCTGTGGGTTTCAGTGATGGTAACGGTTTACAGAGGAAGAAAATCCAGGCTTCCTCCTGTGGGGCTGCCGGTGATTTTGAACAACAGGGGCCCTGTGAATCAGCATTGGTTTGATGGCAATGAGAAGATGAGACCGATCATAATGAGTGAGAGACTCAGACACAGAGAACTCTCTGGAAGGGAGCTTAGACCAGGCAAGGTTGGAGTTGGTGATGTACAGACTTGTGAAATGGATGGCAAGACGCAACTTTGGAAATGTGTCAGCCTCCCCAAAATGAGTTCACAGATTCATCAAAAGACAAATTAGACAGGTCACAAAAACTGATACACTGGTTCTACTATTTACATGGAAGAATCCATGTGTAAAAAAGCCAAGACAATATAAAAATGCAAAAATAAGAGAGAAGGTGGGGATGCGTCCCAAGCATGCCTTTATTAAAAGGACAGTGGGGTGGAAGAGAAGAGTGAAGCCTGAAGCAGACCTCAGTGTATCGAAGAACTCAGGAAAGAGAAGAGAGTCAAGGTGGCTTATGAAATGTATCCCCATCTCATGGCTTTGAAAACGAAATATGCAGATTACAGAATAAAAACAATTTACTTAAAAGAAATCTACTGGGAAAAAAAGGAATCTAGTGTAAAAATAGAAAAATATCCATATGGCCTTAGAAGAAGAAAGGACTTTGTAAATAAGAAAAAAAATGATATAAGAGAAAAGACTGTAGTTGACATCATGGATGTCAATGCAAATTTGTTGAATAAATAAGTAGAACCAAAATGCAAAACTATGAGCCACATACACAAATAGACAAACTGCATGACTGCATAACAAAAGCACATTTCTCTGGTGAAGGATAATTTCTCAGATAGTGTGAAACAACCTCTACAAAGATGAAGCCTAAGCTCGCGGAGGAAGAGAGTCTGGTTCGGAGTGGCCAGACGAAGGGCTGCTGTCCAGTCGAGCCGAGTGAAAGGAGAGCTGAGTGGCAGAGCAGCTCCTGGAGGAGAGCAGGGAACTGAAGGCAGGATCCCCCAGTTTGCGTGGGCCAATGGGATCAGAGGAGGGGGCCTGCAGCAGGCCTGGTGGCAGGCAGGACCCTTCTGTTGGTGGGACTTCACTCTGTGTGACTTCTCTTTGTTTCTGTGAACGAAGGACATGAAAGGATGGCGATTTGACGATGTAGAAGAGGTGAAGGGAAAATGAGAGAGGTGCTTCAGCCATGCAAACAGTTGAGCTTGACAGGTGTTTCTAAGAGAGTGGCAGATCTGACAGATGCAGTATGTGTAATGGAGAGTACTTTGAAGGTTATATGGTTGTTGGTTTTAAAAAAAACAAACTTAAATACATAGCTTTGAAAATAATTGGTTATTTTTGGGGGTGTGGCAGTGTTCAGAGTGAGGTCTGGTGAGTCAGGTGTGTGGGGCAGGAGAGGCATGCTGTTTTTTGCAAAAAAACTGGCACACTGAGATGGCTACATGAGCACGTGTATTGTGGTGGCAAAAACTGTCCCCTGTGTGCCACAAGTTCATCTTTTGTGCCCCACACTGTTATGCAATCTTCTCAGACCTCTAAATAGAAAACTTGATGAACAGTCTGACCCGATGGAAAGAACTCCAAATGCTCTATCCCCCTCACATCGAAAAAAAAAAAACAAACCCAAATGAACATCATCTTGAGCTTTGATTGCACTTGACCAGTTCTTTTTGGGTGAGGTGACGATAACATCTGTTACCAGCTGGACTGATGTTTGCTTTGGGGGTTGTAAGAATAGTTGCATGTCTCCTCACCAGTAATGACCTTGGGGCCGGGGAGAAATCTAGGTCACTTTGGAGCTGTCTTCTCAAAGCACAGCATGTTTCCACTGGACGCTCTTTTTCCTGGTCAGTCAGAACCCTTCTCGTTCCCAAATCTTCCATTAAAATTAATTAAACCAAGTTCCAAGATCTATATCTATCTATCTATCTATCTATCTATCTATCTATCTATCTATCTATCTATCTATCTATCTATCTATCTATCCATCCATTCTGATAGTCCTCAGGGCTCCCAACTGGAAGGTGGGTGTTTGGCTTCACGAATTTCACAGGCTGCTTAGCTCAGTCATCCTAAGGACCCTCGCGCTCTAGAGTGCCTGAACTTAGCAAAGTGTGAACTCACACGGAAGGGACTTCCTTCCTTTCCCTTCCTCCTCCAAGGTCACCCAGGTGTCGCTCATCCTGGAACACCAAATCCCTCACTGATAACCAGTGTCAACCCTGCTGTACAAAACCAAACCAAAGTCAAAACTTACAAACAGAATGATGGACATGTCATAACCTAAAGATACAAATCAACTTAAGGGCTTCTCTCACAGCTTTTAAAATATGCTCCCTGAATCCTGGATAGATACAGCCCTCAGGACCAACAATGAGAACAGAGAAACCCTGAGGATAGGGGAAGGTAGGGGGAGAAAGGGGGACTAAATCACAAGGATCAATGTATAACCCCCTCCCAGGGGGATGAACAACAGAAGGGTGACAGAGGACAATGTAAGATATAAAAATAATAATCTATAACGTATCATGGTTCATGAGGGAGAGCAGGCAGGAGAGGGAGGGGAGAAAATGAGGAGCTGATATCAAGGGCTCAAGTAGAAAGAAAATGCTTTGAGAATGATGGTGGCAGTATGTGTACAAATGTGCTTGACACATGGATGAATGTATGGATTGTGTGGGAGGTGTGAGAGCCCCAATAAAAGTATTTAATTAAAAATGCTCCCTGAATTCAGACAGCTACAGCTTCTTAAGGCGGCATGGCAGCCATTGCATCCAGCAGGGTAGGCCTGCAGTGCACCAGGTGTGGCCCCAACAAGCTGCCAAGGTGATTTCCCTGACCTCGTCAGAAGCACCGACTGAGTCCGTCTCTTTCTCTAAGCCAATCTTAGCTGGGCGGGACTTGCCAGCTGGCATCTGATCCTCATCTGCAGAGTCCTTGGTCCATCAGAACAGGTTCCCAGACCTGGGAGGGAATGGACAAGGAGCCCAGCATTGGATCGCGTGTCCTTTGGGTCGGCCCCATCACTGTCCTCTCCTGAGAAATCTACAGACGGGGCCCAGTCCTGGGATGTGCTGGCCTCTGTGCTGTAGCATCCCAGACGGGATGGGTCCTGAATGCGCCAGGCACGCCAAGGTTGAGTTTCTCTTTGAGGGCTGTCAGGAAAACACCGAGAAGAAGCGACCTGTGTCTGCGCTGGGCTCCATGCTTGAAGATAATTCTCTGCGTCAAAACTTTGCTTATTGGTTTCATTTCTAATTTTAATTTCAGAATCCTTGCAATTCCTTTCCATTTCTCTTCATGCCCTAATTCAGATTTGCATCTTTTATTACGTGGACCATTCCTTCAATCTTCTCGCCATTATCCCTGTGTTTCCGCTATACTTCTCTTAAATTCATATATGACGTAAGAACTAATTTACATAAAGTATGCATGTATCCCTCGAGTTGAGTTTGACTCATTGAGACCCTTTAGGTCAGAGTAGGACAGTGATATAGGATTTCCTACCCTGTAATCTTCACGGGGGCAAATTGCCAAGTCTTTTCTTCTGCCAGAACAGCCGGTGGGTTTGAACTGCCAACCCTTTACTTAGTAGCCTAGTACTGAACCACTGTGCCAGTAGGGATCCTCCATGGAAATTAAATGAGTTGAGATCTACAAAACGTTTATTGAACAATTCTTGTCTGATAGGGCGGCAGCTTGGGTCCCTGACCCAAGTGTTTAGTTTAGAACACGGTCTCTTATTCTTGTTCGCACTGTCTTTTTTCATTCCTATTTCTTCTTTGCGTTGTCTCTCCTTCTCTCTGCCTTTGATCTTTCCCTTTGCTTGGAAGGAAACTTTGAAGCAAAGCTTGTGAATCAACTCTGTCGGACAACTTTTGTAAATGGTGCCCAGCATTTATCACATTTGTGTTCAATATTTTTCTTACATATAAAGAGCTGACAGCCTGCTCGCCTATGATAGATGTACTTATTTCTTCCAAACTATCACTAACCAAGCATATCATTTTTATACAGTAAGTGTATATTCAATTTTCTACAGTTTTGACTACTAAACAGCCTTACCAGTGAGACAAATGACAAATATATTGCAATATTAGCAAGAGCCTGCTTAAAACCCATGTAAGACTGTGGAGTCGATATTAGTTCCCATTTGGCATCGCTGAGAAGGTGAGGAGACGTAAGGGTGGGCGGGGCGGGAACACTTCTTGCTGTGAGAGGCTGGGATTCATCTTGTCCTCCTCTATCTCCCTCCCTGTACCTAGGCCGAGGGCAAGGACAGAGGGCATTCACAAACTAGTTGGGTGTGTTTGTCGTTGTTTGTTTAAGTGTTCTAAATCTTTTGTGATTTCCTTCCTGTAATATTTCCCACCAAGGACAGTTGCTTTGACAGGAATTGCTTCACTTCCCCCAGGTGTCCGTGGATAAGCCCACCTGTCAGCATTGCTGTGGGGGGTGCGAATCTGAGCATTCAGAGCAACTGAAGGTCAGCTCACTGGCCACCCTCTCCCTCTTCCCACCTTCCCTTCTCTTGTTTATTCATAAATCTAGTTCCATTTTGTGCCAGGAGGCTCTGCATGGTGCAAATGGTTAATGTGCTTGGCTGCCAACTCACCCGCTGGTGGTCCACTCAGAGATGCTGTAGAAGAAAGCCCGGTAATCGACTTCCAAAAAAGGGCCACAGCCAGTCCTGTGGAGCACAATTCTCCCCTGATTCCCGGGGGGTCACCTTGGGTCAGAACCACCGGCAATTGGTTCACTCTGTGCCAAGCTAAGGGGCAGCTAGTCACAGTCCTCAAGAAATCTTCCAAACCAAATCCCCCAGTTTGGAGAAGGACCAGTTGACGAGGGTGACCTAGCGGTGCTATCCAGGGTTGGAGAGCCAAGGAAGCTATGAAAAAAGAGAGAGGCAAACGCTTGAAATGGACTTGGCATCGAGCTTGGGCATTGCTGGGGTTGACGTGTCGATAATGGGCCTGTTGCAATTCCGCCACGAAGATGATATAGAGGCTTTTCCACTGACATTGAATCAGGTCACTGGGCCCATTGCATGCGATACAATGTCAATGAAACTGTTAGGTGTTATTGATGTCAGTCAGAGATGAGATAAAAACATTATAAAAATAGCTTTTGTCACCATTTACATTTTTTTCTTCATAAATGGGGAAAGACATCAGCTCCCACCTGCCAGAGAGGGATGCAGCCAAGGACTGGTGTGCCTACCAGTGATTCGGGAGTCCCGGTGGGTCAGAAACAGGCTGCTTCCACCCCACTCCTGCAGAGATTCACAGCACGAAAGCTCCTTGCCATCAAAGGGAGGAAGGAAGAGGGTGGAGCCATTGACTCAGTTAAGCCCAGGTTGAGGACAACGATCAACACATTACTTCGGTCATTCAGAAAGCACCTACTGTGGCTCTGTTGTGTGTTCGCCTTGGGATGTGGAAATGACCCTTCCTGACCCAATGGCATGGACAGCAGAAAGTGCTGCCCACCTTCTCACCTGAACGAGGAGCTGTGGTGATGAGCGAGGCAGGATGTGCAGCTCTCACTCAGTCCACACCCCTGTCCCCTCTCCTTGGGGGGGGGGGGTCACCATATCAGAAAAGGCATCGGATGGAAACCCGTGTCTGCATGAAGCTCTGAGGAGTGTGAGGTTGGCTGCTCCTGGTACGCATCAAGCATCATCAGATCCCCGTAACGTAGGAAGACAGTGGTGTCCTTTGGCTCAAGTTAGCAGGTCTTGTGGACTCTTAAGACATGTGTCCTTTCTGTTGCACTTTGCTCTCTCCTGTGGGCCAACATGATAGGATGCTGCAGGGGCTTTAGGAATTAGTTGGTAGCTCCTTAGCTTTGTACCTAAAGACTAGACTCCCCCCTCAGGATTTGCATCCCCGCACTTTTCTCTTGAATACACTGCTTTCTTTCTACTAGTATCTGGACCAAACACATAGCTATAAAGGGCCTGCTTGCCCTAGAACTCGGGAAGAGGTCTTGAATAAGCTAAGTTCCACAATCATAAGACACTTAGTTTAGGTTTCCTGGAATGTTACCATCAGGCATCCAGGCATGGCTGACAGTGAGAAGCCTGAAACTTGGGCAGGGACTGAATTTCCCTTTAGACAAATCTTTGACTCCGGGGGCTGGTGCCGCAGGGGCAGCAGACAGTGAGGACACTGCATTCCCATTAAGCAGCCCAAGGAGCTCCCTAAGTTTCTCCACGACAAGCCAAGTAGACCAAATGGGTCACAATGGAGTGGTGCCTTCTGAGAGATCCTGGCCACTAATTCCCTCTGCCTTCCCGTTTTCATGCTCAATAAGCTATGAGCCCCAACTGGGATTAGTCCACCCAGTAGACTTTTTTTTTTAAAAAAAACATTGTCCATTGTCTGGGCCACTTGCTTTCAGAAATCACTATAATTAACAGTTAGTGACAACTATCAATGGAAAGGAAACCAAGGTATTAAGCAAGCCAATGCAAAAATAGACCAAAATATGAAGCAAATGGGAAATTGGGGGAAAGTAATGAATCAATTGTAAAGTAACATCATTATTTAAGGGGGAAAATTGCCAAGACCCTGAGAGTTTTGCACATAAAACACTCAAATCTGTTCTGACACATTTGACTACATATGGAGAGATTGCTGCCTAAGAAATTCTGAATGAAATCATTAATTTCTATTTGAAAAGTGTACTTAAAACTGTCGTAAAAGACATCTTTGAAGAAACACATTTTTCAGTCGTAGTAGCCAAACAGAAATTCAGGCTCGGTCTCCATGGAGCAAGTCAGTTGCAGCCCCCACCCCATCATCCAGGGCCTTTGCAGTGACCATGGCCATGACGGTGTGCCTCAGAAGCCTGCAGTGCAGTCTCCTAAGGACATATATTCCCCACCAGAGCTTTCCCTCAGGGCTGGCCTCTCACACCTGGCCCTTCCTCGCCCCCTGGCTCTCGGCTTTTCATTGGCCGAAGACTGGCCTGTGCCAGAGTCTCCAGTGACACTTGGTTTCTGAGGATGTTGTGAACATTTCTTCTCACTGCAGGGTCACTAACTGAAAAGGAAGCAACTTAGTGAGATAGGAAACTGCTGGCTAAGAACCAGGGCTCTGGAATGAGGCACTCCGAGTGGGATTTCCATCCCACGTTGCTTACATTTGGGGCAACTTCAGGCAAGATGCAGACCCTCTCTGCTCCTCAGTCCCTTCGTTTGTAAGGTGTGGACAATACTACACTCTACCTAACAGGATTGCCGTGAGCATAAAGGATGTCAAGCCGTAGCATCGAGATGAACATGCAGTGAGTGCACAACAAGAGTTCGCTGTTGTTTTCTTTCATGACACGAGACTGTATGTACAAGATCTGAAATATGTGGCAGTGTAGAAAGTTCTAGGGTCTATTATACTGCTTGCTTCTGTCTCCTGTCTTGGCAGAAGGTGATGGGTGGCCTTACACTGCCCAGCTCCCAATCGCAGAGGATACACCACTCCCTAAAGTATCATAAAGCTATGGCTGCTCTAGATTCCCACTCAGCATTGAGAGAGCCAATTGTTTTGTTCCAATACACAAGAATTAAGACACAGAAAAAAATATATATATAAAAGAAAATACTCCATAAAAGGAGCCATATGCATATGTATGTATCGCTATGTATATTTAATTTGCATGTTTAATAAATCTATATCTAATATATTCTCTCCAAATTAGGAAACAAGGCATAATGAAAGTGCATCCATGGCGGCATGAACTAAAGACAGCTTATAGCCAATATGCTTCTACAGATGCGCTCTGCAAAAGGAAGTGGAAAGAGAGAGAGATGATAGCATTAAGGCTGATGAGTGCATTCAGCCTTGTCAGATGATTTAGTTGGTAACTTTGGACAATGAGGTCTCATCAGCTAAACCTCTTCCAAATAAACAGGGAACGAAAGCTGTACCTTTGGTTTGAAAGCTGCATATATGTGTGTCACATCTAGGGCACTGACTTATATTGACATGGTTTTGAGAAGCCACTCGACCTCTTTGAGCATTCGCTTTCTCATTTGCAAAATGAGGGTAATAAAACAGCTGAGGTGGATATGCAATGGAATAATTAATATTGTCTAGTACAGTGCATAGCATAGAGAAGAGAGGGGGATTGATTGTCCTTTGTTGCTGGGTGGAATAGCTTGAAAGATAGTAACAGAAACAAAACAAGAACTGATCCACAGAAGCCCCAGATAATGAAAACATCAGACACAGGCTTTAAAATAATTATATTAAATAATTAGACTTTCTACATTCAAAGAGGGGGAAAAGCAAGATTAAAATATTTAAAAATGATAGGAATTTCTTTTTTTTAAATGACATAACAGATTTTTTAAAGACATGGAGAACAATAAATGCAACTGAGATTCAGAACTCTGAATGAGTTTTAGAGAAAATCATTTACAGCTAAAAAGAAAATTAGTGCAATGGAGAATACATCAAAAGAAA
Organism: Tenrec ecaudatus; assembly: GCF_050624435.1. Taxonomy (NCBI): domain Eukaryota; kingdom Metazoa; phylum Chordata; class Mammalia; order Afrosoricida; family Tenrecidae; genus Tenrec; species Tenrec ecaudatus. Next base: position 31,601,743 of record NC_134547.1, read on the forward strand.
TATACAGAATGAAGCATGTGGAGACAAAATGATAAGACATTTAAAACAATTGAAGGGAAATAGGGGACTGCTGATGCAGTGAGAAGTGTAATATACATTTAATTAGCATTACAAGGGAAGAGAGAAAATGGCTGGGGTTTTTCTAGAACTGATGAAGACATCAAACACATTCAAGAAGCCAGAGAAATGCCAAATAGTATAAATAAATAAGAAATCTATATATGTGCAAACAAAAATAAAGAAATCAAACAAAAAATTAGTCACAAAGTCCAATGCTGTCTGTGAAAGGAATATATCTCGGCACCTTCAAGGATTTGCGATTCAGATTTATGCACCAACCACAAAAGCAGGTGATGACAAAGTTGAAGAATTCTACCAACTACTTCAGTCAGAACAGCCATGCATGCGAGATGCATTATTAATTTATTAATTATTGGCAATGGGGATGCAAATTTTGAGACAGAGAGGAAGGAACGGTAATTGAAAAATATGGACTTAACAAAGCTGGAAATCACAACGTTGAATTTGGCAAGATCAATGACATTTCATAGCAAATACCCTTTTCAACAACACAAAAGATGATTATACACATGGACTTCTCAGTATGGATTATGACTCAATGTAAAAATAAGACCCAAATCCTCACAATTAAACAAACATGCAACATCATGATAAATGCAGAAAAGATTGATGTTGTCAAGGATTTTGTCTTGCCTGGATTCACAGGCAATGTTTTGGAGATTAAAAGACAGCTTGCATTATACAGATCTGCTGCACAAGACCTCTTTAGAATATTGAAAAGTGAGGATGTTAATCTGAGGATTTGGGCTTGACCCAACCCCTGGTATTTTCAATGGCCTCATCTGCATATGAAAGCTGGACATGGAATAAGGACTGAGGTGTTTGCCTTGTGGTGCTGGAGAAGAGTATTGAGAGTACCATGGGTCACTCAAAGGATTAACAAATCTGTCCTGGAAGAAGTGTGGCCAGAATGCTCCTTCAAGGTTAGGATGGCGAGACTTCATCTTACAGACTCAGGACATGTCAGGTTCCTTGGAGAAGGACATCATGCTTAGTCAGGTGGGGGGGGGGGGCAGGGAAAATGAGGAAGGCCCTCGCTAAGATGGTTGGCAGTGCCTGTAACAATGGCAGGACCATTCCATGCTTGTCCTGCTGTGCCCTGTGTCCTCAGAGAACCAAACAACAACAATAACATAGACTAACAGAAAATATAAAGAGGGATAGAGAAGAATAAATTAACTTCTGCTGAACAGAAAACAATCCCAACCAAAAGACAATAAGATAATATGTGATTTTATGTATGCTTAAGAAGATAACTGCCAAACAAGGATTTATCCTCTTCAATATATTCTCCCAGGATAAGAGAGAAATGCATTAAAAATAGCACATCTGATATTTCCAAAGAAAGCTGTCCCTGTAAGGGGGGATTGTCTTCTCATAACCACCATCTCTGCAAATCATTCCAGATGAATGAGTCATTGAATTTGCAAATATATTCATAAAATGATCTAATCTGAAGACAAGGATGAAAGGATTTTAAAATGATAACAGATACTCAGTCATGTGTGAGACAATATCCAGTGGTTCAATATATAGGTAATTAGAACCCGCGATGGAGAGGAGACAGAACATATGATAAAACATATTTCTTAAATCTCTCAAATATAGTGGAAGTCAAAATATAGATGTACAGATTTTAAGAGTTTAACAAACCCCAAACCAGAGCAATACCAAGTAGATCCCATTTAAGTACACCAAACTTTAACTGCTGACAACTGAAAATCAATAGGCTCTCTTGGAAGAAACCAACACAATACATTAAGAGGAACGGAAGTTTGAAAACACAGCAAAGAAGCAAAAATAAACCGTTGACACATCTCGTAAGCAATGGAAGTCAGTAGGCAGTGGAATGAGATCTCTAAAATACCGATACTGAAAATCAAAACAAAATAAAAGTCAATGCAGAAATCAATATCTACTGAAAATGTTCTTTAAGCATGACTGTAGCATAAAGATATTTTAAGATAAGTTGAAACTAAGAGGATTTGTTAACAGTTGGCTGACAGTACAAGGAAGACCTAAGAAAATTTTCAACTTAAATGCAAATCATACCAGAGAGAAACCTCAATTTCAAGGAGGGAATTAAGAACCCTCAAAGGTAAACATAGGATTTAGTGTAATTTGTCTCTTAAAAAGTAGCTCGTCGGACTAGTTAAAGCACCACCCCTACCCATGCACAATGCACTATGGATTTTATAAATTACGTAACTGTACCACAAATGCGCCAGCTCCAGCATGAAGGATGAGGCGTGGAGGCAAACGGATCTAGCTTTAGATACTTTGAAAATGTGTATCTTAATATGTAGACAACTATTAAAAAAAAGTATTGCTAAAAACTCACTGGATATATTAGAATAAAATTATAAAAATATTCAACTAAACCAAAAGAAGGCAAGAAAAAGGGAGCCGCATTGCAGTAACTGATGCAGGTGAGAATAGCCAGGGTGATTGTAAAGTGCTACAGTGTGTTACCAATTACAAAAGGGAAATGTCGCTCCTATTTGCCAGACCATCCCAGGACTGTTCCCTGGCGCTGGCATCAGCAGCCGCCACTTTAAGCAGGCCATTTTCAGTAGTTGGATAACCTGGCACCATGTGTCTCCTTTTTGATATGTGACAATCTGAAGCACATATATTCCTCTCCCCATGCAATAGTGTTGCCAAAAGTATTGAACCTAAATCAAATCAGGAAGAATTAATCAGAAACAGAAATCTGACAGCATGTGAGACATTCTACCAACTGGCCTGGCAACTTTTAAAACGACACTATCATTCTTGAAAGACTAAAAGTAATAAAAGTAACTTAAAAGATAGACAGAAGACATTCTAGACTGAAAAAGACTAAAAAGGCATCATAATTAGGTGAATTCTTATCAAAGGCTCTCTCTGTGGAAGCCACATCGGAGCAAGGTGCAAAGATGAAGTTGACTGTGTCATATTTGCACTATGGAACAGTGGTATTGGGGTTGTTCAGGAAAATGTTTTTATTCCTAGGATAGCTGTGTTTTCTACATCTAAGTATCAAAACACATAAATTAATCTGGAAAAATTTAAGTGAAACATCTCAGAGAAACAAAAACTAATATCATCTGTCACCAACATATCTACAATAAAGGAAATACAAACAGGGCTCTTTAGGCAAAAATCATTTGAGGCCTGGTGGTGTAGTGGTTCCCAACCACTAGCCACTCCAGGGGAGATGGAGGAGCCTTTCCTCCCCATAGAGAGAATAACCCTCCAAGTCTCATCAGCCTACAAGGGACATTCTACCCAACCCAATACAGTCATGAGGAGGAGGAAGGCGCTCTGCACAGCCAGTGTGTGTTTGGGTTGGGCAAAACAAGATTGGCTGTGGGGTGGCGGATTATACATTGGATTGCTAATCACATGGTCAGCAGTTTGAAACCACCAGCTGCTCCACAGGAGAAAGATAAGATGTTCTGCTCCCATCAAGATTTGCAGTCTAGGAGACTCACAGGGGCAGGTTGACTCTGTTTTACAGTGAGTATTTAGTTTAGGGATTTGGGTTTTTAAGGTTAAAAAAAAAAGAGCTTTGGAGATGAAGTGTTGACCTACTAACTTACTAATTGTAAAGTTGGCAGTTCAAACCCACCAGCTGCTCTGTGGGAACAAAATGAGACTACCTACTCTTGTGAAGATGTATAATCTAGGTAGCCCTAAGGAGCCATTCCGCTCTGGCCTACAGGATCTCTATGGTGGTAGTGAGCTTGATTTGAGGTTTTGGTTAGGCAGAAAGAAAAGGGATTCAGATAGAAAGTCCCAGATCCAGGGAGGATTCAACAGTGCTGGATAAATCAGACTTCTGCTGATCTCAAACAGGAACTATGATATCATGTGAGGGTTCAAATCTCTCAAGAATGCCTGGCAGGAAGAGCGTATGGTTTTAAAGCAGACAAAGAAAATATGCAGCTGCATTTTCTGGGAAGCATGCAAAGTCATCCCTCTGATGGTATAAGGTCTTGACAAACTGAGGAGGTAAGTTATAATCCCTCACTCACTTGCATTGAGTTGATTTTCACTCGTAAAGACCCCATAGGACAGCGTAGAACTGCCTGTGTGGGGTTCCGAGACTGTAACTCTCTCGAAGTAGAAAGCCTTATCTTTCTTCCCCAGAGCAGTTGGTGGTTTCCAACTGCTGACCTTGTGGATCACTGCCCAACATATAACCACTAGACCACCAGGGCTTCTTCGTTATCACCTCTGTGGGCAGGTACTGTTGATTTGATAGGCCATGCAAGATTGTTGTAGAGGTCCTTGTTAAACATTGTAAAATGTTTCGCAATCTTTGGGCCTTCTACCCACATGTTGGGGCTCCCGTGGTGGAGCGCTCAGTAGAGTTGGCTATCTCGCCAATGCATGTCATGTCCACTCCTCTGTCCATGGAGGCCATGACCAAGATCAACAGGATTCAGCCGAGCGCTCAGACTAAGCTAGATTAGTGAAAGGGCCTGGTGATTTGCTAATAACAACCAGCTAATGGATGACAGTAGGCCAATTCACAACCGGTAAAGGGGAGGGGGCGGGGCGGCCTAGCATTTTGTCCCATTCTGCATGATAGCACCGTGAATGGGGGGTCAGTTCAATGGTAGCTAACTACCACCTGCCACTGGCATTAGTCATCCCCCCTCCCTCATTGTAAAACCAAATCATCCACTGCCATCAAGTCAATTCTGACAGAAGAGCATTGTCCCTGTGGGTTTCTGAGACCGAATCTCTGTGGAGTTAATGCCCACATCTTTGTCCCTTAGAGTGGCTGACATATTCGAACTGCAGAACCTCTTGCCTGCAGCTCAGTGCATATCTGACTACACTGCCAGGTCTCCTCATTGTGACAAACACATTTGTCTGTGGATATTGCCAAACACCCCCCAGGATAAAGTCAGCCCCACAGAGAACTCTGAGAGTAGGATCGCCAGGAGTGGGGAGTAAATGAATGCGTACCCACTAAAGTAAGGGGGAAACACTGAGAGGCGTAATGGGACAATCAAGCCAAAGATAAGCACGGAACAAAGAGCAAGCAAGCTGCATCAGAAGAATAAAACATTTAAAGCCAGATGCTATTTAAACCCAGATGCAAGATCCCAGTGACCACTGAGCTAAGTCCCCCTCACAGTGACTTTATAGGACATAGCAGAACTGCCCCGTGAAGTTTCTAAGGCTGTAAATCTTGATGGAAGCTGACTGCCACATCTTCCTTCTGTGAAGCCAAAAGTACAATAGAATGTAAAGGAGCAACATGTTCCAATTTAAAGACAAAGATGGTCATGCAGGCTCTTAGCTGCAGAGCCGTATCGTTTGTGGGGAAAGCACTAAACCGGAGTTAGGATCCCAGAGTTCGCATCGCTGCCCAGCTTTGTGACCTCTGACGGAACACCACACTGCCAGGTCTCGATTCCTGTATCAACACCGATGACTGAACTGGGCCCATGGTTCCTCCCAGGCGTGTGTATCACAATTGTCTGGTGAGATTCCGCCCCCGCGCCCCCCCCACCAACCCACCCAAATGCTCAGGCCTGGACCTGATTCAATAACTAGCCTAGGGAAAAGGAGGAGGAAAGACAGGAGGCGGGAAGGGTGGAGAGGGCGAAGAGAAAGGGAAGATGAAGCAGCACCTGTAACAACAGAACGTGCGGCCCCTTCACATTTCTACGGAAACATGGGGCTTGGCTGAGCACCAGACACATTTCAGCCACGTCCTTTGCTAAATCAGCCAACCTACCTGAGTTTTAAGCCTATCAGTGCCTGCTCGGGTTATCTAAGGCCACGGTTTTGTTTGTTTGTTTGTTATTTCCAGTTCTATGAAGTAGGGCTGGTTACAAACAATAGAAGTGCATTCTTAGGTCTACACAGGCCCAGGAGGGTGTGCTAGCTTGCTCTTCCTGCGGTAGCAGATCAGTGCACACGCAGAGGTGTGTTGTGGTTAGATGCTATCTCATCATCCCCCCGCTCACAAAACCCCCAGCACCACCAAACACAGTGCTGTCTGAGCCTGCTCCCTCTCCATGAGTCTTGGTTTGCCCGGGACTAGACTGGTCACCCCTGTGTATTTTGGCTGCCTCCCAGCCCCTGGGGGCTCATCTCCCGGCACCATATCAGACTATGTTCTATTGTCAGCCATAGGCTCAATGTCGGCTAAGTGTCAGTGGTAGATTGCTAGGCCTTTGTTCCTCACCTCTCTCAGCGCAGCAGCTCTGCTGAAACGTGTCCACCATAGGTGACCCTGATGGTATGAGAAACATTGGTGGCCAGTCTTCCAACATTATAGTCACACACAACGAATGCACGATGCAACGAAGGGGTGGACCTGGGGACGTCAACCACCCAAGGTTATCTTCTTACCGTTCTGAAGTGCAGCCATCAGGCCAGTTTCACTGAGCGGACATCACGTGCCCGCCAGGTGCCTGGCTCGAGGGTCTAAGAGAGGATTGCTTCCACTGGATGCCCACAGCTTTGGGCTCATGGCGCCTTTCTTCCACTGGGTCCCTGTGATATTTCATCTCTGATTCTTACCCCATCCGATTAAGGGCCCATGTTGAAGTGCATGATCTCTTGCTCAGGGCATTGTTCTGCCTCCCACAGAGGGGCAGGCACGACAGAGAGGGCTCCCGGGCAGCACCCCGCTAACAGCCATGTCAAGCAAGACTCCTGAAACCACGCTAGCTGTGTCCTTGCATTTGCCTGACTGTGGAGCTCAAGTCCTGGGCAGTGAGCCTGGCAGGTTGTGTGTCTTTGACTGTATACCTGCCTTTGGCACCTCAGTGCTACCAGAGCTCAGACACACACACACACACGCACACACGCGCACACATACACACACATGCATGCACACACACGCACACACGTACCACACGCACGCACGCACATGCACGTGCACATACACACGCACACACACGCAGACTATAGGGTGCGGTTATGTAATGATGGCAAACAGCCCAAATAAAAGACAACTGTCACTCTCCCCGTCAGCATTGCTGTCTTGGATGAAGGAGATGCACCAGGGCCTCCTCGAAGGAAGACGAGCTCATAGTCATGACCCAGTCTTTGGACAAAACGCAGACCACGTGAGCCCGAATTGGGCTAATAAATGAGCCTCTCGGTCTTTCTGAAACTAAAAGAAGAGCAATGTTTATCTGTTACCTGTAAGGTAGATGAATTTTTAATGTATATTAGTATGGTAAAGTATAACAAATTACCTATGGTACACAAAATCTTATAGGATACTATTTTCCTTAATTAATGGTAAATGCATGGCTTTTATTCCATGACGCTGATTTAGTGTCTTAATTTTCCGATGTTCGGCCTCACGTTTCCACCGAAACCACCGTGTGCGCATAGTAGCCAGCACATAACGCACAGGCCGGATCTCCTTGATGACCTGCGCTAATTAGTTTTTTATTGTCATCTTCCACCTCACGCTTAAACTGTACAGAGAGGGGGAGAGGGGCAGCCTGACTCCCAACACCGAAGCATAATCTGTCAGCCCTGGTCTTACAATAAGCAGGGCCTATTTATGGTGCCTGCTTCTTCTTGAAGGTGGGCCGGGATGCTGGGTTCAGAGGGGATGCTGAGGATGAGGACCAGCGACCTCCTCTTGCCTCACCTGCTTGTCATCACTTGTGCTGTAGGTTCGGCTAGTTAAATGAAAAGAAGTGAAAGGAGCTAAAATTTGGTGGATGTTGCAGCTTCGAAGTCCAGAGATACCTGGCTAATTACTGGTCCTAACAGGCACAATTAGCTGCTACCAGACTTTTGAGATGGCCCAGAGCCTTTCGCAGGTAGCAGCCATCACCAGATAAAGGTTGAAATGCCCTCCATTTAGAGAGACCATTGCAGACGGAGTGTCACAGCCTGCCAATTACACTCTCCCTGTACACAGTCACTTCCCAGAGTGACACAGGACCCAGACGTACACCCGGCATTCAGGGGAGCTGGAGCAGGCTTCTCGCAGCCCCAAGAAGTCATGCTGAGGGATGCCGGGCTGCAAGGAGATGGGAGCTAGGAGAAGCACTTTTTTAGCAGATGCCAGGATCCCCACAGCTCCCAGCAATTAAATAGCTACCCATGGAAGCTACAGTTGGAGTTGGTCCTACAAGGCCATCCAAGACAAAAATCCAAAGGCAAGGGTTATTTGGGGTGCACATAACATAAACCACCCACAACACACAGCACACGTAGATCTGGGTAGATAACACTAGCCTGTAAGTTGTATACATAAATGCCAAAGCCTTATTTAGTATATAATAGAGTGCCCAAATAAAAAACAGCATTTCTGTATTTCTGTTTTTAAGTCTTATTTTTTTAAAAAAGAAGAAGGAAACGTATATAGGGCTGAAGTTGTAAAGTCAATGCTATTGGACTTGTTGATAACCTTTGAAAACCCAGCAGAGTCTCCCTGAGAGACTTCCCCATCTGTCAAGGCAAGAGGAGACACAGCATTTGCCATATCCCGATGGTCTGCGGGATTTCTGTCAACGTACCCCTCGTGTGCTGCTTTCATGAGAAGAAGGAGGCTCTGAAGCCAATGGGGACAGAGCCAACCCGAAAGCAACTGTAATGTGTCCATCACTGGGACACACTCTGCCGTTGATGGTGGCCACCTGCGGGCCCCCCAGTCATTCCAGGCCTGCACAATCCAGTTGATTGAATGCGTGCCACCCCCACCACTCTAGCTTGACTAATAAGAAGCATCTGCACAGTGTCAGATGACCATGGTAGAAAGGGTTTGGTGTCATTAACTGAAACTTCAGTCCTCTTTGTTTGCCGGACCCAAGTTCTGAAGAGTTCAATGATATGACGCACTACATGGTTTGGGAGAAAGCTGTAAGGAAGGAGGCTGTGTGCAAGACAGTCCCTGGGCACCAGTGAGCCAAGGGGAAGCTGAGCTGTGACCCGGCCATTTCCTGGCTGTGTGACATCAGAAAAGTCAGCTGTCCTTTCTGATCTCTCTTCCCTGATGCTGCCAACAGGGGGTTTGCACTTCATTCTTTGATTAGTTCCTCTTGCTCTAAAATTCAGAAATTATAACATTTCTTCCCTGGGCTGTTTTTTCACCTTTTAACCCAAGAAAACCTGATTGACTGTCGCTCAGTACTCCTGGCGGCCCTGTAGGCCAAGCTCGAATGGCCTCGGTGGGTCTCTAAGGCTATAATTCTTCGCAGAAGGACAAGCCTCCTATTTCTCCCCTGAAATGACTGGTGGTTTTGAACTGCCAACCTCATGGTCAGAAGCCCAACACTTAATTCACTATACCACATGACTCCACTCTGCTTCCACTTCAGAAGAAATGAAATATCTCATTTCTCCTTTTCAGCCGCCCCCTTCCTTGGGGAAGGTGGTCACTGTAGCCGCTTCCATCAACCACCAGCTAAGATTTGCTCAGGACAGATGTGCCAGGGAAATTCAATGGAGAAATGACTGGCATTGGATCATGAGTTTCTTTGGCATCCACTCTGATTCATGGTGACCCCATGCACAGTAGAGCACAACAATGTCCCGTCCGACACCATCTGTGGGATCATTTGTATGGCCAGGAGAATTGTTTAAGCCAGGGGTTCTCAACCTTCCCAATGCCACGACCCTTTAATACAGCTCATGTTGTGGTGACCCCCCAACCATAAAATTATTTTCGTTGCTACTTCATAGCTGTAATTTTGCTACTGTTATGAATCGGGCACCTCCTGTGAAAGGGTCGTTCGACCCCCAAAGGGGTCGTCATTTAAGCTCTCATGTCCGTCCATTTCATTGAGGATTTCCCTCATCTTCACTGATGAAGAAATCTTAGTGTTTTTAATAAATGGTGCTTAGATAACTACGGAACTAGCCACACGTAACAGTACTCAAAAATGGAAGACAGACCTGAATATAAGAGCTCAAATCATAAACCACCCCCAAATTAATCAACAAGACCACGGGAGAGAGTTTCTCAGGTGGGCGAGGGAACACAGTACTGCATGGGAAGTAAAAGGCACAAAGCATAAAAGGGAAAAAACGTGGCAAGTTGCACTTAATAAAAATTATAATGTTTTCTTATGGAAAGCACTGCTAAAAAAGTTATAGGCAAGAATATACAAACAACTCTTACAACCCAATAGAAGACCAATAACTCTATTTTTAAAATAGGCAAAAGATATCGGCAGTGGAACAAAGAGGCTAGAAGACAGGGAAATAAGCACCTGAAAAGACGTGGAAGAGCGTTGGCTCCTCGAGAAATCCAAACTACAAGTGGAACGGGAGCCCCTCTAAACCCACGGCCATTGGGATGATTCCAACTCACAGTGAGCTCCGAGGGGATAGTGGAGCTGCCACCACAGGGCTTGTGAGGCCTAAAGCCTTTACAGAAGCAGGCTGCTGCCTCATCTTTCCCCCTTAGATGGACTGGGGCACTCGGACCACCGACCTTACACCTAACAGTCCAATGTTGAACTCATTGGGCCACCAGGCCCCGGCATTACAACAGCCGACAGTACTGAACTCCCAGGCACGCCTATCGAGTCCATGCTGACTCAGCAAGCCCCTGTGGGTTCCCGAGCCTGGGGCTGTTGAGGGGAGGAGAAAACCCAGTCTTTCTCCCGAGGAGGAGCGGCTGGTGGTTTTGAATTGCTGACCATGTAGATCGCAGCCCACCTCCACTATTGACAATACTACGTGAAGATGAACATGTAGTAAAACTATAGCTTGCACATATTGAGGTTAGAAATGATAAAATGATAGAGCTATTTTGGAAACTACTTGGCATGTTTATGATAAGATTAGACATCAGTATACATGTGGATATTACCCGAGATATATGAAAATACTCAGTCATTAAAACGTGCACATAAATACTCTTCATAGCTCTATTCATAATAGTCACACACTGGAAAACAACTCAAATATTCACCAATTTGTTCATGAATGAACGAATATGGTATATCCATATATCGTACTACTAAACCCACTGCTTCTCGGTGAGGTACTGACTCCTAGCCGCCCTGTAGGACAGGATAGAACTGTCTCAAGATTCCTGAGGCTGGAAGTCTTTACAGGAACAAACTGTCTCATCTTCCTTCCCCAGGGTAGCTGGCACACAGTTCAACATATAACCCATCACACCAGCAGGGTGTAGCGGGTTATGCATTGGGTTGATTACTGAACAGTCAGCAGTTCAAGCACACAGTCACCCCTTGGGAGAAAGATGAGGCTTTCTACTCCCATAAAGAGTGACAGTCCCCGAAACCCACAGGGCAGGGCCACCCTGTCCTACAGGGACATTACGAGTTGGAATTGACTGGATGACAGTGAGTTTGCTTTTGATTTAGTAGTGAATTCAAAGGAAGAAGGAGAACGAGGAAGAGGAGAGGAGGGGATGAGTAGAGAGAAGGAAGAAGCAGCCGAAAAGTGTTCCTACAAGTCTTCATACAACTACAGTGCTGTGGTTAGTTACACGAGGGAACCTCAAGAGGATTATGCAAATAACAGCAGACACACAGGAAACACGGCATACTGTCTCTGCATTCACGTGAAATTCAAGAGCAACAGAAAACAGATTATGGTCGGGGCAGGGGTGGGACTCAGGGCAAAGTCACCCAGTGGAATGCTTTGGGGGTGATGGAAACTAATAGTTTCGGTTGTTGCCGTTGCATGAGTGCGGTATATACATGCACTGAAACTCATGAAACAACACACTTCAAATGGGTAAACTTGATGGGATGCTATAGCTCCGTCACACGCTACCAAGAGTGCAGCTGGATACAACAAAGATATCGATATACTTGCTTCCAGGCACTGCACATGCCTCGGGGGGGGTTCTGATTGGGGTTCCTCGCTGTAGCCTTGAGGTTCAGGATGCCCAAGTTGCACTGCAGCCAGGGATGCTCAGGTGAAATGGCCTGAAGCACTCCCTCTTTCCTGATTCCTCTTGACTGGATTGTTAGGTGTGAAATTCTTTGATAAAACTCGGTGTGGAAGATGAAACTCGGAGGAGCTGGGATGCTGGTTGGAGGGAGGGTGGGCAGCAGACAGGGAGGGGGAGACGGCATGGAAGAGAGCTCCAGCATTGACCTTGGATGACCAGGTACCTGGGGGAGGGAGCCGGTGGGTGGAGGTGGTGCAGTTAATAACACAGTCACATCTCTTTTAAGGACAAAGGTGTTAATATTGAATATTTTGCTCTTGCTGTTGTCATGAGTTGCCCTCATATTAATCTTTGAAATCATTTTGGGAAAGTCAGTGACATGGAATGTTCTTATGCGACTAATTTGTTGTGGAAAATAATGAAAGGGTGTGGATACCATTCGGTGTCTGGGTCAGAGAAATACAAAACTGAGTCATGAGGTTGTAGGTGAGGCTGCAAATGTCCAGAGGAGGTGAGTCACCACGGGTGCCCCTGGGGTTGTGCTGGGCAGCCTGGGAGCCTATCAATCCGTGGAATGAGACACCTGGAGGCAGAAGGCACCAGGAGGATAGAGCACTTTCTGTCTTGCCAGGGTGTGTGGGCTTCCCTTTTAGCTTCCACCTTTTCCCCCTGCTAGTGGGTTTTCTCTCCTTCCATCTGCATGGGGTGGCACAGGGCCAAGGAGTCCACTTCATAGTCTCAAAGTTCTAGCCAATCAGCCAAAGTCTACAGTCCTGATTTTAAAGTCGGAGGGAAAAACTGATCATGAACGGTCTGTGGAGTTAGGGATGTATCCCTGGTCCAAGCCACAGGGCCCAGAGCCCACCTCTGAGCAGAGCCTTCGGAGCATGAGTCCTTTGAAGCAAGGCAGCTCCAAGAGGCCTCTGGGAGTCTGAGCCCACGCAGCCTCCTCCTCAGGTGTCAGGCCACTTCACTGTGCAATCAGGAGGCCAGGGGATGTTGTCTGTGGTCCTCTCCCTGCAGCTTCCACAGCCATGAGGTCTGCTACTTTTTGTGCCTTCCCTGTGATTCCCGGGGGCGGCTGGACTTCTCTGTCGATGATCGAAGAGCTTCACAGAGCATGCTTTTCAAAAAGGAGCGAGCTCAGGCGTCCGGACCTGATGAGGCACTAAGGATTGTTTCTCTTTCCGGAGTCTGTGGAAGCGATTTCCAATAGATTTCCTGCTGGAGGCTGAGCCTGCCGAAGGTTTTTCGGACCCCTGCAGAAGCCCCTTTTGCAGTGAGCAGTCTTCTACACAAAGTCAGGAGATTTCTTCCAGAGGTGGGTGGGTATGTACACACGGACCCTTCTGAGATTGGCACTGGAATGGAAATCATGGCAAACGGTGGGTGATAGTTCTCACAGCTTTCCGTCAACTTTCATTCAAGCGAGGTGCTGGGAAATGCCAGCCAATGCCTGTTTTCATAGCCTTAGGTTCTCGTCCATTGAATGTGCACCATTAAGTTGTCCTCTCTGCAGAGTAAAGAGAGGATTCGTCATGGGCGGCAGTGAGGACAGGCCCAGTTATTGTTAAGTGTACAGGAACCACCTCAGCTACACTTCACGGAGGCATGCCTTGGGAAACAGCTGGTTTATTCTGATTTTTTGCACATAAAACAGCAAACCTTCTGGAACCTCTCAGAGTAACTAGAGACCCAGGAAAAAAACCGAGTTTCCTCCTGGTCCATGGGCGAAATGCAAGAGCTTCCCCAAAAGACTCCTTAGCTTTGGGATGTATGTAGGCATGGAGTAGGCGTGTGTGTGTGTGTTTGTGTGTGTGTGTGTTTGTGTGTGTGTGTGTGTGTGTGTGTGTGTGGGCTTATGTGGAATACTGAAGGACTAGATGCAATAGCAAGCAGCCAAATTTTATACACTCACAATCACAGGGTTTGGAAGGCTGACCCTGGTGGGGGGAGGGTCTCGCAGTGATGACCCCCAATAGACTTTGTCCAGACTGAAAATCATTCTATGATAGCCCCCATAAAGGTGCTACCATTGAAAATGTCTCCTTTCATGCAATATATATATATTGCAGGGTAGAGACCCAAAGCCCATTTGTCAGCCACTGGAGATCCCCCTCACAGAGGGGTTTAGGAGATGGGTCGGTCAGGGTGCGATGTAGTACCGATGAAGAACACAGTTTCCCCCCAGATCCTGAATGCTTCCTCCCCCCAGCTACCATGATCTGAATTCTACCTTGCAGGACTGGATAGGGCAGAGGTTGTACACTGGTGCATATGGGAGCTGGAGGCACAGGGAATCCAGGGTGGATGATACCTTCAGGACCAGGGGTGTGAGGGGCGATGCTGGGAGAGTGGAGGGTGAGTGGGTTGGAAAGGGGGAACTGATTACAGAGGTCCACGTGTGACCTCCTCACTGGGAGATGGACAGCAGAGAAGTAGGGGAAGGGAAACTCCGGATAGGGCAAGATATGACAAAATAACAATCTATAAATTATCAAGGGCTCATGAGGGAGGGGGGAGTGGGGAGGGAGGGGAAAAAAAGAGGACCTGATGCAAAGGGCTTAAGTGGAGAGCAGATGCTTTGAGAATGATTAGGTCAAAGAATGTACGGATGTGCTTTATACAATTGATGTATGTATAAATATGGATTGTGATAAGAGTTGTATGAGCCCCTAATAAAATATAAAAACAAAACAAACAAAAAATGTCTCTTGTTTGCCTCTGATTGCTCACTATGGACCCAGAGGCTCTCTATCTGTAAGAGTAACCGGGTTCTATTGTCTGTCCTACCCACGGTACAGTCAACTCCCTTCTAATATTGATCATAGATTGTTCCTCTGGAGAGCGCTCAGGGACATTCAAGATTAAACCAGTTCAGGGACATCCAAGGTTAAGCCATTAACAACTCTAAAACCTGCCCACTCTGTGACATTTGTGCCTCTAGGACTTGCCCACCTTGCTATGTATGTGACTGACGGAACTTGCATACCCCAAGACTATATAAACCCGTTAGAAAATCCATTCACTTTCTTGATCCTAACACTGGGGAAAATGAACCCCTGCACCCTGCTCTTTCTGTATCTTTAGTTTCTGTAATTGCACCACCACTCCTCAGACCCATTTGCTTGGGGGGCTGGACCCCACGGGCTTGGAGGTCTTCCTGGCCACTTCGAGGGCCAGTCCAGGAAAATGGCATATTCTTTAGCAACAGGGGTCTGTAAAGGAGTGGGGAGGTAGGATGGTCAGTTGCCCTTGTTAACTCATCTCCAGAGCCAAAGTAGATGTACAATTTGAGGGTTAGAAAGACAGAAGAAGGACAAGGTAGTGTTCACTGCCATGTATTTACAACGAAATCCTCAATCTCCTATGTATTTTGCAGGACTTGAAGCAGAATAAAAGTTCAGAACCGCTTGTTCGGGATTTATTCAGAACCAGACCCACTGCCATCCAGTTCATTCCATTTCATAATGGCCCTAAAGGACAGAGTAGAACTGTGACATCATTTTCCATGACTGAGAACATTTACAGAAACCGACTGCCACACCTTTCTCCCAGGAAGCAGCCAGCAGATTGGAACTGCTGACCTTTCTGCTAAGTGCTGCATGACCAAGTGGCACAGGCTGGTCTCTCTTGAGGTACAAAACCATATAATTATATCTCCCTCCCAAGAAAATGGCCCACACCATTGTATGAGAGGGCCAGTCCCAAACCAGGCAGGCTCCAAGTCTGTGGCTTAGATGCTAAGCTGGAGGCTTCTCTTGACTCAAGTAGCTTAGGGATTGAAGGACTCAGGAAGCCAATAGGCTGGTAGCTGCCGTGGCAAATGAATTCAGGTCAGATGGCAGGCTGCTGACGTTCCAGGGTTGGCAGGCAATGTAGCAGGCTCACGTCAAAAGAACTCGAGGTTGATGAGCCAAATGAAGGATCCAGACCCAGCAAAAATCAAGCAAGCTTTTCAACAGTGTCCATTTATAAGGGGAGGAGTTTACAGTCCATATTTCCAGTTGCATCGGGACTGTGACCCGAGTCAGGGAGTTGCATTTCACCCTAATCTTCTTACAATAAATTGGCTGCTCACAGAGATCCCATTACAGAGCTAATTACATTGTTCTTAGGCCATATCCTGAGGGATTACTAAGCCTTAACCATCCATGAGAACCCTTGCTCAGCCAAGTTGACACAAATCTTAACTATCCAAGCTCCTTAGACAAAGGCATTGAGGCTTCAAGCCAAGCATGATGCCTAGGAGACTACAAAGGTGAGGGCCATGAAGATTCCCCAAATTAACTTCCTCCAGGATGGACCCAATCCATGCAGGATCTTCACTCTCAGTCCTACCCGCAGCACCCGCACCAGCACCATGGGATCTCTGCTTCCTCCTCTGCAATGGCCACATCAGCATTGTCTCCCCCTTGGTTTCTCATTCCCCAGAGACACATGTTACTTGGCAGTTTTCGCCTGATAAATATATTTGACTATATGCACTGGAATTTTGTTTTCATAAACCTGGGCCTTTAATCCCATGCCTGGCGCTGTTGGTGTCAGGGGCTTTCATGCTGTTTCTCACTCAGTGACCCCAAGAACGAAACCCAAAACATTACCTGGTTCCGCACCATCCTCACAGTCATTGTCACGTCTGAGCCCATTGTTTAAGTCGATTTCGTTTTTGCTCGCCATCAATTCCTCGTGTCCTTCTCCAGGGACTGGCCTCTCCTAAAAACACAGTGCATGAGCTTGAAAGGACACCTGACCCTCCTCATTCCTAAGAAGCATCTCACTGCCCTTCCCCTGAGGCCTATCCATTCCTTCTTCTGACTGTTGGCGAGGAACCCTCAGTCAGTCCCAACGCAAAGCTGCCTCCTGCGTAACAGGAGGAGAGAGCATCAGTCTAGTCCCTGCTCACCATTGCTGCCATGTTTGAGCCCATTGTTCAGCTGTTGTGTCCGTCCTTTTCATAGAGGGCCTTCCTCTCGGTTGCCGATCCTCTGCTTTAACAAGCACGATGCTCATTCCCAGGGACAGGTTTCTGCTGACAAAATGTCCAAAGCATGTGAGATGAAGCCTCGCCAGTTGTCAAAACATAGTTATTTTTAAGTCAAATGAATTTTATTCATAATTTATTTGATTCACATGCTTGAATTCTTTTGCCTAGTCAAGAAAACACAGGTAAACAGCTTTCTGTTATTTTCAGCTTTCAGCCAAGATCCATCAGATATTAGCAATGGTATATCCCTTTTCCACATCCTCTTCTGAATCTGAGTTGAACTTCTCCCACCTCTCTGTCTACTCACTTCTGCAGCCATTTTAGAATTCTGTTCAGCAAATTTTTACCTGTGAGTAATTATAATGATACTGAGGTAGTTAGTTTATTGTGCCAACCTGGCCAATAAACACACGTGGGGTTAATGGAAGGGCAGAAGGATAAATGGCTCAGTGAGCCTCACCTTTCTAGTTCTTGCGCCTCTTACTTTTTGATGGTCGGACCAGGGTGCAGCTGCCTTAGCCAGTTCCCTGCTTCAGCTGGCAAGGCTCACTTCCTACAAGACATCCCTGAGGAAAAGCCACATGGACCTAACCCAATGCAGCCCTGGGTGCTGGAGCAGCCGTGTGGAGACCCCTGCCAGTGCTGAGATGCTTACAGGTTCACTGAGTCCAGTCGGCTTTCCTCCTGTGGTTGGCATCATTGTATCTGTTTTGTGAGATGGAGAAGGACTTTGTGGATTGGTTTTGGACATATGGGTTAGTGTTGGACTTGTGGGTTTAGGCAACACTGGGTTGGGATGTTTTCTTGATGTGCACTTACTCTTTATATAAAACTCTCACACACATGAATTTCTGTGGATTTGTTTCTCGAAAGTACCCAGACTGACACTGACACTGTTTAATAATTTTTGCATGTGGCTGGATCATCTTTCTTTGGAATTGGTATGACCTCGTCCAGTCAGTTGGCCAGGATGTTGTCTTCCAGATTCCTTGGCATAGATAACCGAGTGCCTCCAGCCATCTATTCATTTGTTGAAACATTTCGATTGGTAGTCCATCAATTCCTGGAATCTTATTTTTGCCAATGTCTGCAGGGCACCTTGGGCTCCTCTTTTTAGTACCATCAGTTCTTGCTCCCATGCTTCCTCAAAGCTGACCAGTTATTTTTTAGTACAGTTACTCTGTGTATTCCTTCCACCTCTTTTTGATGTTCCTGCGTTGTTTAATATTCTGCCCCTAGTGCACTTCTGTATTGCAACTCAAGGCTTTATTTTCTTTCATGGTGAGAAAGGTTGGTGTGGTCTTCCCTTTTGGTTTTCTAACTCTGGGCCTTTGCATATTTCATTATAATACTTTCTCTTCTAGAGCTCTTTTCTGAAATATTCTTTTTGGCTTTACCAATTCTTCATTTCTTCCATTCACTCTAGTGACTTCTAGGTTCGAGAGCAAGTTTCAGCCTCTCTTCCGAGATCCATTTTGCTCTTTTCTTTCTTCCAGTGTTTTCAGTGGCCTTTGCTTTCTTTGTGTGTGATCTCCCTGGTCTCATTTCACAACTCGTCCGATGCTTAGGCATTAGTCTTCAGGGTGTCAAAACTACTCTCGAGATGAATTGTAAATTCACGTGGGATATAGTCAAACTCATATGTTGGTGCTCATGGAATTTGCTTGTGCATATGAGCCATTGATGTCTGATTTTTTAAAATCATTTTATTGGGGGCTCATACAACTCTTATCACAATCCATACATCCATCTATTGTGTCGAGCACATTTGTATATTTGTTGCCATCATCATTCTCAAAACATTTTTTTCTATTCAAGTCCTTGGTATCAGGTCCTCATTTTCCCCCTCCCCCAACTCTCCCCCCTCCCCAACCCTTAATAATTTATAAAATATGACTATATTTTCATGTCTTACACTGTCTGATGTCTCTCTTCACCCACTTTTCTGTTGTCTGTCCCCCAGGGAGGAGGTTATATGTAGACCTTTGTGATCGGTTCCCCCTTCCTCCCCTTACCCTTCTGGTATCGCTACTCTCATTATTGGTCCTGAGGCATTTGTCTGTGTGGCAATTGGACATTCTCTTATAAAAGGGTCTCAGGGAGGAGACAAGCCAGGCAGGGTGCTGTATAGCACTGATGAAGCACACAACTAAACATACAACTTTCCTCTAGTTCTTCAATGCTTCCTACCCCACCCCACCCCCTATCATGACCCCAATTCTACAGAGGATGTACATAGGTACAGATACGAGTTGGAGCCATTGATGTTTTGCTCCACATTTTGCCCCTGGTCTTATCTAACTGGCGATCTGGGGCTTCTTGTGACCTCTTTCCACAGATGTAGCCTATTTGTTTCTTCTGCATTCCATAGGGCAAGTTCCACATGCATAGTGCCTATTTATGTTTTTGAAAAAGAAAAAGGGGGAATTTGCAATGAATAAGTCATTGGTCGTACAAAATTCTATCATATAATTCCCAGCATTGTTCTGATCATCAAAGCCACATGTTCAAGCTGCCAGTCCTTACTTTTGTTTCCAACTTTCACATTCCAGCCGGCCGTGCATCTTGATTACATGTCTGATCCACTTCAGGCTGCAGAAGCTGGTAGAAACCACCGATTTCTTCATCGTGGACTTGAGTGGTTTGTGTGTGGACTTGAATATCAGGTGTATTAACTGCCTTTCCTCACAGGCCTATGGATGTTTTCTTATCACTGACAGCGTTGGACTTCCGATTACATCTTGAAATGCTATTTTTGACGAGGAATGTGACACCTTTCCTCTTTAATTTGCCATTTCAGGCCGAGTGGAATACACTATTGTCTGATCAAAAATGGCCAAGACCTGTTCATTTCTGCTCACTAGGGCCTAGGGTACCGATCTTTATGTGTTTCATTTTTGTCAACTTTCAATTTTCCTAGATTCATACTCTGTACATTCCACGTTCTGATTGCTAATGAGTGTTGGCAGCGGTTCTCATTTCGAATCAGGACACATCGACACACGAAGGTGCTGAAGGCCTTACTCCAGCCGCATCACGAAGGGCAACTCTGCTTTAAGAAGGTCGCTCTGCCCGAGCAACGCTTCGTGTGCTTTCCCACTTACGGGCTCATCCTCCAGCACTGGATCGCACATTCCTCCGTGGCAACGTACACGTCTTTCACCAGCCATTGGTTTTCAGGAGCACACTGTCATGCTCTTCTTCCCAGTCGGTGTTAGCCTGCAAGCTTGAGCAAACCTGTCCCCGTGGATAGCCCTGCTGGTATTTGAAATGCTGACTGCAGAGTTTCTAACATTACTGTGCACACACCATCATGGTGCCACACACTGACAGGTGAGCGGTCGCCGTTCCGAGCAAACATATGTACTACCAATCAAGGGGCTGCAACATCAAATCACGTGACATCACGCAGTCCGAGAAGATAAGGGTCCCTGATTTAAGCCACCACTGCCAGGAAGAGCCTTTACCAGCGAGTATCAGAAGAAACCGCAAAAGCTTGGCGCTGAGGTTCCCTGACTCTTCTTGCGGCAAACTGTCCCCATAGGGCACCGGAAGAACCAGCAGAATCTCCCTTGGTGGCGCATTAGGAGTCTCAGTGCGCTATCAGTTGGGAGAATGTCCTGAGAGTGAACCTGAATGATCCAGAGCCCAACCCCGGGCCACCAGGAACTGCAGAAGAGCCACCACGAGACAGCAGAGCAGACTGGGGTCAGCTGGCAACAGTCCCTAGAGCAGTGGTCTGAACCTTCCCAATGCAGCGACCCTTTCATACAGTTCCTCATGGTGTGGTGACCCCACCCCCAACCATATGATTGTTTTTGTTGCTACTTCATAACTGTAATTTTGCTACTGAATTTGGCAACCTCTATGAAAAGATCGCTGGACCTGCAAAGGGATCGCAACCCACAGGTTGAGAACCACTGCCCCGGGAGCTGGGTGACATCAGATCAGGATGCACTGTTACACCGCATGCCATCCTCAGCATGCGGTGCCCTGAGGAAAGCCCTGCTGGCCGGAGTGAGCAGCTCGGCTGGCTCTGGGCTGGCCAGGCCCGTGCATCCTCCGCATGGCTCCCAGCATCTCCATGGTGCCTGACATGCAGTGTGAAACCCTACTCTACCAACACGACTGCGGGGTCACACACACTCGTTCCAACAGGCGTCTGAGACACACGCTACCTTCTGTCATTCCAAAGAAGAAGAAAGAGGGACACAGAACAGGGAACCCATGTTGTAGCACCGAAGCTGGCTTTTTATTCACTCCCACCAGTCCCACCCAACCCACCTCCAACCCCTGGGGGTCTTCCAGACTTTGACCACCATGTCTGGTCCTCGCTTTCTTTTAAGTTTAAAAGTCAGTGTATTCTCTGGTGTAGACTGCAAAATTTCCCCAGGCAAGTCTGAGGCCCAGGTGGAGAGGGTTTGTTGGGAGCTGCAGGTCTGGGAGACTCTAAATTCCTTCCAGCCCTGAGGTTCTCTGGTCCACAGTCCCCCTTTAGATCGGAAGCTGCTTTGCTCGGCTTTTCAGGGCAGCTCAGATTCCCCTGCTCCTCCCCAGCCACACAGCAGATCTAATCACAGGGCCATTTTCCCTTGTCTTCTGTGGCTTACAAAGAATAAAATTAGCCAAATGGATCAAAGCTTGCTGTAGGGGTGTGTGGAGCATTTCAAAGTCTATTTATCAAAAGACTGACCACTGCTTTT
Source organism: Tenrec ecaudatus (assembly GCF_050624435.1). NCBI lineage: Eukaryota > Metazoa > Chordata > Mammalia > Afrosoricida > Tenrecidae > Tenrec > Tenrec ecaudatus. Next base: position 31,623,368 of record NC_134547.1, read on the forward strand.
ATACCAGGGACGCTCAGAGTGCACAATGACTCTGCCATTTAGTTCTGAAGAGGGGACAAGTCAGCAGAGAGATGCAAAGTCACCGCTGCTAAGCACAGGGATGTTGCGCTGGGCATGGGTTCTCTTTGCAGAGGCAGCCACGCTCAGTGCCACCCAGCCCCAGGTGCTCTCTTCCCATCCTCACATGACCAACCACTAAAAGTAAAGGCGTTGAATTATGGTAGGTTTACCCAGGTCCTCGGAGGCTCACCAGGCTTGGTCAGGTGACATCAGACACCACTATTCCCCACCCTTTCCACCAGTGCTGACACCCCCCCCCCACCCAGTATGACCAAAATGCACACTGGCATTAGCAGCAGTGAACTCGAGGCCACTGGAAGGCGATCATTGGGCGCTCACCTTTCAGAAAACCTGTTCATGTGACATCAGTCGTAATCCTTGCTGGAACCTCCTTTCCCAAAGCCGCCTTGTTCTCTGTGGATCTTACTCCGGACTTCTGTTTGGTGCTAGTGGTTCTGATGGGGCAGAAACTGTCTTCCCACTGCAAAGGCTCTTGATTCTCACTGCAAAGTGCCCCACCCCCACCCCCTGTCGAGACACACGCACACACACACAGCCATCCCTGTGGGAATGCTCCCCATCTGTGCACTGCTTCTTGCCACCGGAAACTTCCACAGGACTTCTGCGTTTGTTGGAGCCCATGCTCTGGCTCATCAGACGCTGGAGGAGGGAGCTGCAGGGTGACCCGCCGTGGGAATATCCCCTGCTTCCTGATGGGTGTTTTCCCAAAGCCTCAATCTGCCCTGTCCCCTTTCTGGGGATTTGAATGTCTTTGTTCGGGGAGATTGCGTCATGAGTCATATCCCTTGCTCACATCAGGCTTCACTACATTTTCTTTATGAGAGAATTTTCACACATACACACACGTGCACGTGCGCGCACCCAGTATACACGCATACAGTTACCTTTCCTTGCCTAAAGCCAATTCAACAAGTCCTCGTGTTCAGTCTGGAAGTAGGACTGAATGCTGGCTGTACGCCAAGATGTGAAGCACATACAGGGAACGTGTGAGACATGATTTCTGCCGGTGGCAGCATATAGCTTCACTTTCAGACTTGAAAGACTGCCCGCCATGGCAGCCAACTCCCCTGCCCCCTCTCGTTCCAGGAAATGGCCAGCCACAGACAACCCTTCACCCCAATGTGGAACAAACTCTTCCTCTCTTGCAATGTTCCCAAACTACTCTCATGCCTTCTTGCAACCAAACCACGGACTGCCCGCCAAATGCACCTGAAGATCAATGAGGAAGTCTCCCCAGCCTTCGGAAGACCCCACCCTTATGGAACACTCCCCAACCCAGAGCCTGTCTCAGCCTTGCTTCCTTTGAGTGTATAAAACATCCTCTCCTCTCTAACACCCTTGAGCCCACGCCCATAAACGTGACGGCAGATGGATTTCCTTGTCACACGTTTAGGCATCAGCAGACGTGGTTAATTTTGTCCCAGACTTGGATTTGTCTTTGACAGGCGTACCTCATGAATGACACGACCACCAGGCAGTGCTGGTTGGTGTGGAATCAGGTCAGCTCGACTTACAGACAGGGGGAAGCTGACGATGGGAGACGGCAGTGTGGAGACGTTTTTCACACTCACAGGAGTAGGCCACACTTGAGCGAAGATTGGAGTGGGATTTGGGTGGAGTCTCGGTGAAGCCAGTGAGTTAAGAAGGGACCCGAGGGAAGCGTGAAGGATGCTTATATCGATGAGAACTGCGGGTAGCGAAGAGAAAGTACAGTCTGACAGGGCTTCTTAAGGACATGCTCCTGAAACATAAACTCCAAATCAGGAAGTAAGATGTTCCCAGGGAAAAAAGAGTTCAGACCTTGCTATTGATTGAATGGTTCCCTCCTAAAGACCCTGTGTCCGTGTGACTAGGCCATGAGTCTCAGTGTTGCGACCTTGGCCTCCACTTGGTGATCTCATACAATTATCCCAAACATTGTAAATTCTAACTTGTATGATGCTCATGAGGTTGGGTTGGTAGAAGTTCTGTTTATGAAGCAGAATGCAATCTACCGGATTGGACTTTATCTTGAGTCAATCTATTTTTGAGATAGAAAAGAGATGAAACTGGGGAGTAGAGTCCAGAGGGGACTTCGTCTCATCAGGAAAGAAGCGCTACGCAGAGAAGTACTTCCTTTGGGCCTAGAGCTCCTGTACTGTGAGCCCTCAAGTCATCGGGGGAAGCTCAATGCCAAGAGAAATGGAGATCTCCAAGAAATACCAAGCCCACAGACACTGGAAGTAAACAATGACCTTCTCTCTAAGTGGACAATGAAAGGAAGCCTCCCTCTATGACAGGCTTCCTAAATTTGGATGTCTAGTTTCCTTGAACTCTTTGTTAAAATGGTGTACTATAATATTTCTATTATACCAGAACTAGATAATGAAGACAGACACCAAATGCTTAAGTAACATTATGAAAGTTGTTAGGCTAAATTTATACAAAATACATACACGTATACTACATGTTTCTAGGATTATCTAAATAATGTTATTACCAAAAGCATTTTGCCCATCTTCAACTAATGATGGGATGTACTGGATAATTTGTGGCCATGTACATGCTTGGCTTTCTGAATCCCCCATCTCTGAATTATTGGCAATGCTTGCATATATATCTGGGGTTGTTTTGTGTACATCATATGTATTTAACCAATATTTATTCAGTACTCGCCATGTACTCTTTCAGGTCTGAAGACATATCTCTGGAGAAGAAAATAGACCTGTTTACGGAATTGACATTCTAGTGGAGACTGACATCTGCCACTTATCCTTTCAGGTTCCCACTCCTATGTTCCTTCCAGCCCCACACAATGGCTCTCCTTCTACAGCTTCCGGAGGAATGTTTCATGCTGGCTACTCCCACAGCAAAGGCCTCTGCGGAATCTCATACAGAAGCACCGCAGATCCCACTCCTCCGAGGACAGAATCCCGATTTGTGGGTGTGACCATGGTTATGTGTATCTACAAAGAAGGGTAGGTAGAGGAGAAAAGGTAATGAGGGAAGAGTGGGGCAATTGAGCCACACGAAAGTGTAGTTTGGCCTCTAAGAACTTGTTAAATATAGAGGAGGAGCCAGAGAACACAGCACCGGGCATTGAAGGCTACAATCCTTACACTTACTCAGCAAATATTTGCTGAGAGCCACTACGTGACACCAACACCCATCGGTCAGTCTGTTATGCTGTGGTGGCCTATGCGTTGCAATCACACTGGAACGATACCACCAGGATTTCAAATACCCCCAGGAGCACAACCATGGTGCACAAGTTACCCCTGAGCTTCCAGACTAAGGCAGACTGGGAAGAAACCCTGCCAACCTACTCATGATAACTAACTAAGATCACAAAATAATCTTTTCTGATACAGTGGCAGAAGAGAAACACCCTAGGTTAGGTACCACACATGGCATGCCAAAGACTGGAGGGACAAGACAACATTTCATTGTATTGTTTGTAGGTTAGTGTGAACTAGAGCCAATTTGATGGCAACTAACAAGATCAATACTTCATGACAGATGCTGGGTGGGATGCTGGAGCCCCAGGGAAGAAAGAGTCTACAATTCCTGTGAAGTCCGGGAACACCTTGACATCTAGTGTTGGTGACAACTTAGCCAGCAACCATATTTAAGAGTTATGTGCCCTATGGCCAAGAAGCAATGATTGCAAGAATGTTCCACAGGGTCGTTTAAGCTGCTCTAAGTGTGGAGGGTTAGGTAAAATTCCTTGGGAAAAGGTCTCTTTAAATCAAAATCTGAAGAGTGAGTAAAAGTAAGTTACGTGAAGTGCATGCAGAAGATAGCATCTAGGTAGAGTATTGTATGCCTAAAAGCCTCAAAGGAATCCCATACAGTGACTCAGGGTTACTTGCTAGGAAAACATAAAATACTAGACCCCTTTGAAACCTCTCATACTAGACACTATTCAAAGGACAGGAAGGTTGACGAAAGAGGTAGGAGGAAGAGGAAGCTGGGCTTTCTAGAACCCCATGAAGACCACACCCTGGTGTTGATAGGTGCCATTGAGCTGGTCCTGGCTCACAAAGAGCCTAAGGGAACACCACCCACTTTGGAACCATCCTCAAAATCGTTATGTTCGAGCCCATTGTCCAGCAAGGGGTACTTGTGAGGGACTTCTTCTTCTCCACTGCTTTCACTGCTTCCTCCAGCATGGTGTCCTTCTCCAAGACACCATCGAAAAGGCTTATTGGGACATTGACCCTCGTGCCACCATCCCAGGGGACCTAGCTCACCAAGACTAAGTCGCATGTTCTCGCACTACCTGATAATGAGAAGGGAATGGGACCCAGGCTGTGGATGGAAGGATTCACTTTGCATAGTTGTGGGAACTACTCTCTTCTCCTGGTGCAGAAGGGAGGATAAAGGATGGGCTTTCATAGGAATGAGTTGCAGGTGTTGGGTAGGGGGGAGAGACCTCCAGGGCGTCCACAAATGACAGCTTTTGTTTTGCCCTTAAAGTGAACAAGAAGCCCTTACATTTTTCACTGAAATGAAGAAAGTGTGGGTAGTTAGTTGCTCAGGGGCTTTAGGATAGTGGATTGTAGGACTTGTATTCAGTCAGGGAGACTATGGACAACTTCGAAGCTCCAGTCAGGTTGCTGGAATCTCCATCGAGGAGGCAGTTTCCATTGTTAGCCCACCAGTTCCATTCCGTCTTTACTCGGACTTGCTGGGACACCATGGAGCCACTTGGGGTCCGAGGGTTCTCCAGAGAGGCAGCTCAAAGGAACAGAATGGAAAGAAAGATCAAGGTGTGCTTTACCAGGAGAAGAACTGGTGGAATTGTGACCAGTAGAGAATCCATTCACCTCCTAAGTCAAGGCCATATCCATTGAAAGACAGGCGGACTTCACAGTGGCCTGGCTTGCCTCTGGTGCCTTGTGATATTCTTGGTAAGTGGAGCAGTCTAACTTACTGGTCACAGACAGATCTTTGTTCTTTGCATTGGTACTTTTTGGGTGCTTTTGCTGTCCCCGAGACCTGGTGGTGTAGTGACTTATATGTTTGGCTGCTAACTAGAGGGTCATTAGTTTGAAACCACCAGCCACCTCATGAGGGGAAAAAAAGAGGCTTTCTACTCCCATAAAGAGTTCCAAGCTTGGACACCCACAGGGGCGGTTCTACCCTGGCTAATAGTGTCTCTGTAAGCTGGAATCGACTGGATGGCACCAAGTGGGTGAAGTGTGTCAGTCACTTTCTGCCACCAGAGGGTCTGGAGACAAAGGACCAACAATACCCTGCAAACTCCCTGTCCTAGGTGGTCCATTCACTGGAGCTGGCACCTAACTGGGGCTGCCCTAGTTTATCCCTAACAGCCTTCAGCTCAACTTGCTATTTTTGAAAACCAAGGAAATAGATGATGGGTATTAGGAATCTGTGCGGAGCTGGGCAAACCCAGCTGTATTTTGGATTTCTTGCCTGCTTAAAAAATATTTTTCATTGTTTTGAGTTTGATGAGAATGTGTTTTCCCATTAATTTTTTAAACCAAAATTGAATCCATATGTTTTCTGATTCATGTCTGCTTAACTCATCTTGCTGCTTTAACAGAGCATTTGATGTCCAAGAAATCGCTTTGTCGTCTTTCCCCCCAAATTACAAGGAGATGGTGAAGGGCAGAGGAGATCCCCACTATCATCAAATCTTGGGGTTCATTTGGAAACCTTGGCTTTCCGGGGCTGTCTTCAGTTTATTCAGAAAACCACTCTCTCCAGGTTCAAGAACTGAACAGTATTTCTAATTTCAGGAGGATGTTGTAAGTCCTTCTACCCTGAGCCCCCTAAAAGCTAGAAGTTCAAACCAAGGGGCTGAAGGCAGCCTGTGCGTTTGTGTTGCGCTGAGGTGGGGAGAAGGTCAGCTCTGTTCTGCAGTGGAGGCCCAGGGACCCCTTCAGGCTCTGTGAGTGGGGGCAGGAGACGCCTTTGACAATCTGTCAGCATTTCCTTTTTGACCCAGCCATTTGTGACATCGGGTGGGAATGTTGTTCTGCATTCCCAAAGGGGAGGGGGAGAGCAGAAAACAACTCCATACCAGGTGGGTGGATCCCCAGCCTCCCGCTCTAGGACTGCCTTGTCAATCATGGAGACCAGGCGCCACCTCCAGGGTCTGGCCTTCCAATCAACCAAGGGTTTCTTTAGACTGGTCGAAGCGCAGTTATTTCTTCCTTGGTTCCACTTCCATGGGCCCACCTTGCAGGTGAAGAGGCACGTCCTTCCCAAGCACTTAGCAACTGCAGACAAGACATCAGAAGGGGGGGGGGGCGACTTAGACAGCTTTTGTTGGTTTGCCTGGCTTGTCTTTTCCTCTCCTAAGGACTTGCATTTCCTCATTGGTGGAATCTGGGTAGCATACTTAGCTGGGAATTGTTGGAAAGCTTTCTTTTGTTCCGCATTGCACGTGGCCTTTCATATGCTGCGCGCTCCTTGGCGATCCTCTCCTCGCGACTCCGGAGGACCCATCACTGGCGAGGCGGACTCCCTCCTCTCCCCACACGCAGACGCAGGAAGGAGAAGCTGGGAAGAGAGGGCGAGGCGAGCTCTTCCAGGATCCCTAAGTGACATGACAGCAAGGTTTCCAAAAGGAACGAGTTCGTTCCAGGATTTCCCCAGCCCTCTCTCCATGGGCGCCAGGCTCTCCGGTTGGTTGTTTGATCTGGTAACTAGCCAGGCAGAGATGCTTGATTCTCAAGACTGTCTGCACCCTCCCCGCTGGTGTGATGTATGAGAGGGCCCTGTTGGTACTCTCTCTGCAGACCCTCGCATGGCAGAGTGTGGTCCAAGGGGTCAAGGGCTTCGCATGACTTGGGCGGGTTCCCAACAGGACAAAGCCGCAAAGCCAGCTCAGGGATTCAAGGTGTTGAAACGTCCTTCAGAAGAAACAAACTGGCCTCACATACGGTCGGTCTCTCTTTCCGTCTCGCTGTGTCTTTGCCAGGAAGAAGTGTAGGACCAATTTATGCACAAATTGGTCACATTTTCACACATAGCTCCAATTATCTAAAAGGGGTTTAACATTATATTTATATTGATAAGCTTAACAATGTTGAACTGAGACTCTCAGCTGATCTGTTACAATTCACATCCAAAGAGACCAGAAGGAATAATTGGAAGCCCTCCAGCATCTCAAGAAATAGAGGCAGCCTTGAAAAAGATGAAAACTGCCGCACAAGGTCTCGGTTTTGCTGAAATTACCACATAAATTCCAAATGAAGGATGGCGAACAATATTCCAATAATTACCGAGTCGCTTCTGAAGACACAGGGAAGCTCCCGGTTAGAGAGAGAGGGAACGTGAGCCATCATCGACGTCTCTGGTAGAAAAAATATGCACCCACCTTGCAACATTGATAGGCTCTGTACCCAGAGAGACACCCGGGGAGAAAATGCCTTGAGTTTGCTGCATTTGCACCATGAAACAATGGAGCTCTGGGTTAGGGACTGAGCAGCAGACAGTTCTGGTATCCTGCACCCTGGATATATCTGTCATGATGACTCTCAACCACTGACACCAGGGCTAATTGCCGCCAGCTATTTCACTCCCTCACACATTGTCCTTGCTGATCTCTAGTGGCTTCTGTCATCCCCCGATTGCCCACGTCCCTTGGCTAGGTTCCGCTTGAAGAGCAGGCTGGGCACAGAGTCTGGTATCTGGCTCAATGGTTCTCGCTTGCAGCACCTGTGTCAGGGAAGCATCGGCGAAGGATTGCGGAGTTCTGAGTGTGAATAATTCCTGATACAGACTAAGCAGCTCTAGGGCGGAGCTGATTAATTTTATACAGTTGGTTAAGGTGCTCCCGTCCCAGAGTGCTCCTACAGTGGGTGAAATGACATGGGTGGGCATAGACTGTGGGTGTCGTAATTAAACATCAAAAGTTGGGTGAAGGCCCATAATGAACATAAATGTCCTGCTGCCTACTTCACGATACACGTGGCTGCATATCTATCTCCAAAGTGCGCTGGTGGCACCGTGGTTAAGTACACAGCTGTTAACCCAAAGGTTGATGGTTCAAACCCATTAGCCGCTTCACAGGCAAACGATGGGACCCTCTGCTTCTTTACAGCTCTGGGAACCACACAGGGAAGTTCACCACTGTGCTGTAAAGACCTATGAGTCAGCATTGGCTACACCACACACCACGAGAAGATCTGTACACAGAGAGGGGTGGAGTGGACACTCGACAGTGAGAGAATCATTATCATTGTCTCCAGTGATTAGAACTGTGAGCTCTAGCTAGGTTGGCATTGAGGTTTCTTACCACCGAGTGAGTGGACAGTCTCTACTTTTGGCAGTAGGCCATGGTCACCCCCATTTTGCTGTAATTACTAAAAGCAATCAGTCCACTGGAAAATGAGAGAAGATGCCCCTCACGTGGTAATATGACTCCCTAGGTAGGGACTGCAGGGACCGCTGGACAGATGAGTGGGGAGGGAGGTGAGGAGGCGTCCAGAAATCCCCTCCAGCTCTCTAGGAAAAAAGACTGAGACCCTCACTGAGGCAGAAAGGCACAGTGTGCCCTCTGAGTGTGCCCACTCTGTCCCCCAGGCAGCACTCCAACTCCTTGTTATCAGTAGTCAACCGCCCAAAGACCCATGCGAGCTACCAATGTATCAGCTAGACCTTGGCAGCCAACTGGCTGCTCCTTAGCAGCACTTGGGACATGGTCGGCATCCCCTTGTGTGCTCTCTCACACCAGCCTTCAGATCTGGGGGACTTTCTACAAACCGAGTCTTCTATAAAACCTTGTTTTCCATGAGGACAGCAACTGGGCCCCAGGTGCTAACCCCCAAGGACTGGTGCAGGTTGAGACATAGAAGACATGGTGTGATCAATTTGACAGACTGGTAAGGAGTTTTTCATAAGGAGTTTGAAACTTCAGAGAAGTAAATGAAACATGCAGAGTAACCTGGAAAACTGTAGGCAACCAGGTAGCCATTCATTCAACCAGCCACCACATACTGTTCACCTACAGCAAGCTTGGTACAGCTCACGTGGTGTCATGCTTGGTCAAGTAGAGGGGCAGCAAAGAAGCAGGCCCTCACCAAGATGGATCAACACTCTGGCTGGTGCACAGTGCTTCATTCTATTGTGCATAGGGTCGCTCTGGGTCAGAACTGACTCAATGGCACCTAACAACCACCACAACAAGAGTGGTGATAGAGACATGGTGATTAAGTGGACCGGAACCTTTGTTCAAGGGAAGTCTTTTTTTTTTTGCCCAGCCAACTTTATTGCTAATCAAGGGAAGTCTTAATGTAGAAAAGAAACAAATAAGAAAAGTGAATGAATGAGCGAAGGAAAGGCCAAATGAATGACTGGAGCTTTATAAACCATGGTGGAGTCACTCTGGATAGGGGCAACATCACGGAGGCCTTTCTGAGAAGGTGGCATTGGTGTTGAAGTACAGGAGTCCTGAGACGTTGTAATTCATTGTGGCTTGGGCTATATAAGTAAAATAATCCTGTGAAAAATAAGTATTTAGACATGACAAAATAATAATAATTTATAAATTATCGAGGGTTCATGAGGGAGGTGGGGCGGGGAGGGAGGGAAAAATGAGGAGTTGATACCAAGGGCTTAAGTACAAAGCATATGTTTTGTTTTGAGAATGGTGAGAGCAACAAATGTACAAATATGCTTGACACAATGGATTGGATATATGGATTGTGATAAGAGTTGTACAAGCCCCCAATAAAATGATTTTTTTAAATGAGAAAATTGATCCTAATCAGTTACTGAGGCTTTGGAGGCTGGCACCACTCTGGTGGCTCTGCTGGCCAGCAGAGGCCCAGAAGTTTAAGCTACAGGAGCTTCAACGCCGGACTCTCCTGAGTCTGCCGCCATGTGACCATCTGTTGGAAGGATATTCTGGCCAGTAGGGTCAGCATATCCAGAAGCCTCACCCATGGGGCCTGGTGATGGGGGAGAGAAGAGGTTGAGAGGCAGCTAAGGACCAGTACAGGTCTCACAGACCAGGTGCGTAGTTCACTAGGTACCCCAGCAAGATGGTCACGTAGCATCAAAGCCACTGACGTCCAGCAGCCTGGTCCTGGAGAGCAGGCAGACATGGAGAGCCTGTTGTCACCTGACCCATGCGGAAGCCAACCCACTCTGGCTTCTTGCTACTCCCGCAGTAGCCCTGAATTCTATTCTTGCTCCTATTTTCCTCTCAAATGAATGTTTTGGGTGGCATTATCTGTCACTTGTGTGCTGTCAATGAGATGTGTCAATCCTCTGTGTGTGCATCCTGATAAAATGGCCTTACGCAAATCTGCCTTTTCAAGAGGGTGTGTGTGTAAACACTCGAGTTTGGCTTGAAGTTTTATACAGGCAGCCTCTACGTTATTAACATTAACTTCCATAGGCTGCAAGCCACAAGGTCTGCCATTCAAAACCACCAGCCGCTCCTTGGGAGAAATTGGGATCTTCTCCTGTAAGAGTTACAGTCTCAGAAACCCACGGGAGCAGCTCTAGCCTGTCCTACAGGGTAGCTATAAATTGGGATCAGCTCAATGGTGATTTAGTGGTGAGTTTAGTTGGATAGTTATTAACAAGCCCCTTACACCTATGACATTAAACATTGTGGTACATACAATGATTGGGCATTCATTTTCAATTTGTATCAAAACATTATTATTACTATTGTATTATAATATTGAATATGTTTGGGTGTATCTGGGAATGTTTCTTTAATGTGTTTTGAGTACAGACTGGTACAGGAAGATAAACATTTGACCAACTCAAATTAGGAACCAAACCTGATTCTGATGTGCATACAAATTCAACCGAAAGACAGAATTAGGAGCAGAGCACCTTTGTCATCCCAGGGCTGCCTGTGCCATGAAAATACAGAAGCAGCTCAGGCGTTAATGCAGCAGAAGGAAACTTACACTGCAGACAGAAGTCACCCACTCTATCCCTATGACATGGGAGAAGTTTGAGGTTTCAAACAAAATAGATTTTAAAAAGAGCTTATCTTTTATTTATTTATATATTTTTACCTTTGACTCCTTTTATTCTTTAAAAAAAATCATTTTATTAGGGGCTCATACAACTTTTACCACTATCCATACATACATCAATCATGTAAAGCACATTTGTACATTCATTGCCCTCATCATTCTCAAAACATTTGCTCTCCACTTAAGCCCCTGGCATCAGCTCTTCATTTTTCCCTTTCCCTCCCCGCCGCCCCCAGCCTCATGAACCCTTGATCATTTATAAACTATTATTTTGTCATATCTTCCACTGTTCAACTTTTCCATTCACCCACTTTTCTGTTGTCCATCCCCCCCGGAAGGAGGTTATATGTAGATCCTTGTAATCATTTCCCCCTTTCTACCCCTCTCCCTCCATTCTCCCGGTATCGCCACTCTCACCATTGGTCCTGAAGGGATAATTCGTCCTGGATTCCTTGTGTTTCCAGTTCCTATATGTACTAGTGTACATCCTCTGGTCTAGCCAGATTTGTAAGGTAGAATTGGGATCATGATAGTGGGTGGGGAGGAAGCATTTAGAAACTAGAGGAAAGTTGTATGTTTCATCATTGGTACATCGCACACTGACTGGTTCATCTCCTCCCCACAACCCTTCAGTAATGGGATGTCCAATTGCCTAGAGATGGGCTTTGGGTCTCCACTCAGCACTCCCCCTTATTCACAATGTAATTTTTTGTTCTGATGCCTGATACCTGAACCCTTTGGCACCTCGTGATCGCACAGGCTGGTGTGCTTCTTCCATGTGGGCTTTATTGCTTCTGAGCTAGATGGCTGCTTGTTCACCTTCAAACCTTTAAGACCCCAGATGCTATACCTTTGGATAGCTGGGCAACAACTGCTTTGTTCACCACATTTGCTTGTGCACCCACTTTGTCTTCAGCAATTGTTTCAGGAAGGTGAGCATCATGTGATGCCAGTTTAATAGAACAAAGTATTCTTGCATTGAGGGAGTACTTGAGTGGAGGCCCAATGTCTATCTGCTACCTTAATACTAAACCTATAAATATATGCACATAGATCTATTTCCATATCCTCATATATAAATATATTTATATATGTACATGCCTGTATTTAGACCTCTATAAATCCCCTTTACCTCCTAGCTCTTTCCTCTATTTCCTTTAACTTTCCTCTTGTCCCACTATCATGTTTAGCCTTCATTAGTGTTTCACTAATTCCTCTCAGTCACATTACCCTTGGTTAGGCCCTACCAGGCCTCCTATACCCTCCTCACCACCGATTTGGATCACTTGTTGTTCCCTTGGCCCTGGGTTCGTTAGCACCACTACCTTTCTCCCCACCTCCCCCTCTCCCAGGCCCCCCAGGAACTATTGGTCCTGTTGTCCCCCCCCCCAGTTTATTCATCCAGTCTATCTTATTTAGACAGTCTTGTGGAGATACTAACATGCACAAAAGCAAGACAGAGCAAAACCAAGCAACAAAATAAAACAAGCCAATGACAAAGAACAAAACAAAGCATAACAAAAAAGAAAAGCTTGTAGTTAGTTCAAGGACTGTTTGTTGGCTTTTAGGAGTGTTTTCCAGTCAAGTCTGATGGGGTGCCAAGCCCTCGCCCCCAAAGTCTATTTTTGGTATTCCCTGGGGACCTCATTGCTCTGTTCTCCTTGCCGTTCTGTTCCACGCCCTTAGTGTTTTGCCAGTGTGGTGGGATCAGATCGGGTGGAATTCAACATCATTACATGAAACTGGCGGCTCCTCTCTGTGCGCTCAAGAATTCGAGAGAGTCATGCAGGAAGTCCCTGCTGTTCTTCTGTCCTCATTTCTCCTCCTTCCCTTTCCCTTTAACTGCCGGTTCATTTTGCCCTCCAGCCATCCCTCCCTGCTCGCTCCATCCCCGCTTCCTTCAATTCCCCTTTTCATCTCTCCATCTTCCTTCTCATTTCCCCCTCCTCCTCCTCTTTCTCCAGGGTTACTTGTCAAATCGAAACACATAGTGAAGAACTACATTCCTTCTCCTAACTTGATACGTTCTCTTCAGGCAAAGGGAGCGTGCAAGACAGAGCCTCTCCGAGTGTGGTTCTACCTCCACGCACAGTGTTTTCAAAGGCCAAGTCTGGAGATGTCACGCAACAACTTTGTTTGGCTTTCCTCTGCCTTTTCAGGTCCAGGGCACATCCTGGAGGACATGCCCACAACATGACTCCAGCCCATCCCGCCTTCCTATCTAGGGTCCTTTGTCTGCGTTTCCTTTCCGGCTCCTGCTCCAGGATGGTGGCATTAAGTCACAGATGATCTGAAGGAGGCTGGGGAATGAAGGGTGGTCTCCAGGGGAAGGGACTGCTGCTGTGCCCGGCTCTCCAGGACAGGGGGCTGGAGCGGCAGGGGTTTTGCCGGATGAGGACCATGCCTCACCAGTGTGAATCATCACAGCTACAGTACCTGGGAGCTGAAGGGAGATGCTCGGGTAAGCAGATATCAATGTGCGCTGGAGAACGAAAGGCTCTTGGGAAAAGGGAGGACGGGTGGACCGAAACCTGTGAGAATCCGAGTGTAGAAGAGGGTGCGAGGCCTCCCCTGCTCGGGGTTCCCTTTGCGCGGGACAGATGGAAGACCCATCTTTCAAACGTACACAGGGCGCTATAGCTCCTTCTATGGAGGCCTGCCAGGCCCCCTGCGCTTCTTCCATGCTAACTTATTCATTCTCATGCCCCATGAAGGACATCTGAGGCTCAGAGTAGCTTGCCCATGGTAGCCCAGGGATTTGAACCTGAATGTCTGTGTCTAGAGCCCTTGCCCTTAACAACTGAATGTCCTGTAAAGACAGGGAGAAGGGGAGGATTTAGCAGGAACTGCAGATGGTTCTGTCTGACTGAAGCAGGCAGACAAAAGGCTAAATGAATAGCAGTGGGGGAGGGAGGAAGGGAGGGAGAGAGGGAGGGGGGAGGGAGGGAGGGAGAGAGAGAGAGAGAGAGAGAATGAGAGAGAGAATGAGAGAGAGAATGAGAGATTCAGGGCTAAGGGGGGAACCAAGCCAAGGCGATAGAACTAATTGAGGCAGAAAGAGACCAAGTGAGTTTCACACAAGGAACCACACGGTTAGGTCGGTATTAGGAGATGGGGGACAGGTCAAAGGTCAGCTAGGCGCCCAGGGACAGGTCCCCACTAAGGCGGAGGCAGCTCATAGTGAGGCTGGAACAGGTGGCTCTAAATGACGAATGCGAAGGGCCATTTTTAATGCAACCCTGTGATTTGCTAGAGCTCTCATTTTTCCGGCCACTCACTTTGCAGCCCCTCTTCAAGGTGGGTGACTTCGTTCCAGTCTCCCAGGAAGGCCGGGGAGCAGCCTCTGAGTCCCAGTCACCCAGAACATGTCACGTGAGCCCAGAGTCACCCTCCTGCCAAGGTTCTGAGCAGACAGCATTGTCTTAGTGCCACCATGTCACTTACCTCCCAGTGGAGATCCGGGGCCCCTCTCCAGGCCTCTAAAAACACCCCAGAATAACAGGGGTGAACATTCCTTGGAGTCCCCAACAGTCTCCAGATTCATGGACTTGCTCAGCCTCCAAAATAACGCCCAGCCCAAATGCTACTCTCGGGCACAGAGAGGTCAGGGCATCTCCATGAAATCCCAATGCCAGCAGCTGGTAGAGGAGGGACTCTGTGTGCCCCATGCCCCATGCCCCTGCCCCACACAAGGAAAGGGTCTAAACCAAGCCACTCTCCCAAGGGTATGGCTCTTGAAATCATCCCATAGGGGAATCCTAGCAAGCCAGACTTGTAAGGTGCCTTTCACAGAGCAATGATCGCTCACAAATATGTGGAGAGAAAGAGCTTAGTGTGTGTCCAGGACACCACACGCCCCCTCCCATTAGAGCTCAGAGATGTCAAGTGCAGTTTATCCTGAATACAGTGAGTGGATGCTTCTCCAATGTGATGATAATTTCAGTCTATTGTTTGTACAATAATTTGCAGGAAAAGGAGAGGGAAGAAAAACAAGGAATTCTAAGGCTGCTTAGCTTCTGGAGGGCCGGGGAGGGTGTTAATGCTCCTGCTCACACCTGGACATATATCTGCGTCCAAACCACACACAAAATCACTGTTACCAACAGTCTCTCACATCTGCACAAGCAACCATGCCCAGGACAAAATTCACCATGCTTCTGTCTACTGCACCACGGAGTCCCAGCACCCTAAGTCTGGCAGTTCTAAATCACCCGGTGGCACCTGGGCAGACAGTCCTGGTGATCTGCTTTGGGGTGGGGGTGGGAAAAGCTACAAACTCCCAGACAGCAATTGTACTGGGTGCACGTGGAGCCAGCTGGAGTCAGGATCTACTGGGTGGCAGCTAAGGCAGTAAATCGACTGCGTCAGGATGCCGCCCCACTGAACCAAGACGGGCATCGCTGTCCTAAACTGTTAGGTCTCTGGACCACCTCTGCTCACTTTGTGGCTGTGCGCTGCTCAGCATCTTTTCCCAACCCCTTGGGGCTCACAATGAAGAAAGATGTCTCCCGTTAGTTGATGTCACACTGAGAATGGAACATGTCTTTGGCTTCAGGGGAGAGCCATTTACCTGGTTCTGCACGTTGAATCCTGGGTAGAGCAAATAATGAGCATGCTCAACTGCTCACTAAAGGATTGGCAGTTCTAGTTCAGCGACAGGAACCTCGGCCAGGGCCTGCATGTGATGGTCACAGGCAGCTCCTGCTGCCGAAAGCGGATTCTGATTCCTTGGAGGTCTGGAAACGGAGTCTCCAGACATTCACACACGTGGGTGAACTGCTTCTCCACCCACATCCTGGTAATACCGGGGGCATTTCAAAAGCGACAAAATTTGGTAACTATCACTTATTACTCGTTGCCCTCTCCAGAATCTTCTTGGCAGGGGTTGGAAGCTGACATTTGCGGCTGAAAATAATGCATTGTCAAGTGGGAAAACTGCAGGCTGTAATTTTTAACATTTGTACCTATTATTTTAAACATGAACCATTGCATCAGTTTGACATTAATTTATATAATGGGGACCCAAAAAAGAGGAATACAGTGGTAGTGACCACCTCCACTCAATTAACTGCCGGCGAGAACCACTAACCCCAAATCAAAGGCTGTTTGTCCACCTGCAATCATGCATTATTGAAATGCACCTGTCATTCGGGGAAGCATGGGGACTCAGGTATAAACCCAGCCCCTGATAAATGCAGACACAAAACTTTTATGAAAGTTTGTAAATACAGTATTGTATGGAAATTCAGATGCATATTGGCTTTCCCGAGCACTGTAAAATGTTTTATTATGAAAAAAGTGGATAAGATACTTATCTTTTAAATTGGAGTTTAATATTTTATTAGTGCCAGGCACATAATTCTCATCAAATGGCAGGAAACTCTTTTTTGTATGGATATAAATGTCTAGAGTTTAATATTTCAAAGATAAGTACCTACTACTGCATCTATCACATAGCAGCTTAATGGAATTTACTTTTTCTTAAATATTTATACTGTATATGTGTTTGCTAGGCAAGTGATTATAGCAATCGCTGGTAGAGGGTGAGGCTGGTCGCGTTGGGAAGACGAGGGCCCGCCACCCAAGGATGCATGCTTTTCCAGCCGCCCGCCCAGGTGTCTGCCCTTAACCTGTGTCTGCCCTTAACCTGGATGAGGCGAGAAATCATTAAGGAATTGAGAGCAAGAGGCTTAAAGAGGGCAAGGAGAGAAAAGGACTTCTCACTTCTCCAACTCCAGCAACCTTTTAGAGAGTTTCTCAGGTTTAGCCTTAGAGATTACAGACAGTCAGCTTCTCAGAAGAAATGAAGTTTAACAAATTAGAATAAAAGGAGGGGGTGGTGGTGAAGGCTGCTTGGCTTTCAAAGGGAAATTGCATTGGATTGGCAATCCCTCACCCTTCCTCCTGGCTGGGGTGGGTCCCTTTCCCAAGGAGAGGGGGTGCGGTAGCTGGTGCTGGTACTTCAGCCCTGAAAACTCTTTCATCTGGCCGGAGAAATGCTTTCTGATCCATGCTGATACAATTACCTTGCCTTTATTGGCAATTTAGAGCTGCTTTTAGGGACATTTTCGAGCAAATGATGTTTTCTTGATATTTTAAAAAAGCAGTGTTATACCCTGTACCTTTGGGATAAGGTAGAAACCGAGTTAGAGGCTCATTAGGGGACTGATTGCTGCAGTGCAGGGTTTTTTGTTTTTTTTGGTTGGGTTTTGTTTTTTTTGGTGTTTGATGTTGTGGGGAATTGAAATGCTCAAACTGAAGGCATGGGCCAGGCAGCTGACCATCTCCAACAAGAGGTATTTTTATTTGGAAGATTTAGATGAAATATGAACCTGAATTTACCACTACCCTACTTAGGAAGGTTTTAAAAATCCTCCCATTAGCCAAAGGATATTAAAATGAGCTCAATACATTTTTTAATATGCACATATGCTGAGGAGGGGAGCCAGCCTTCTTTGTTCCCTCAGCGGGGTGGAAGCCCAGTTCACTAGCCCCTGCCCTCCCTGCCCTGGTGGTGTTCAGGCTCCAATGAGGCTACGGAGCGGTTCTATTAGTGGTAAATAACACTGCCTGTCCTAAAGGGCTGTGTGACAGAGATTTACATAGAGTGACATTGAAAGGCACACAGTGGAATTACGGAGCATGCAAAAACCCAAGCTGTTTCCAGCTAGATGCCAGCTCACCGGACCACAGGCATGCCGGTAGAATTTAACCCAGAGATTGAACTCAGAGACGGTTTTGACAAACCGCATCTGAAAGGAAATGGCTGTCTGCCCCTTTGTCAGCAGGAGGAAAGGGGAAGGGACAGGACTGGCTATTTAAAAGACAAGTCTCAGTTCAGGTCTGGGGCTCCCCCAAGCCCCAGGCAGCAGTGGATCTGGGTTTGAGCCCCAGGCCGCTCCTCCTCTCTTCCCAGTTGGTGTTGCAGAGGCTCTAAACCTATGAAAAACGAAAGTTCCCAAGCTTACTTGGCATACTCCCCCCTTTTCCGGGAAGGGGGTGGGGGTGGGAAGAAGTTTATTCAATGTCCCCTGGCAAGTGAACTGTGATGTACTGTAGCCCATGTTCCAGGGTCAAGTGCAGGTATCTGCTTTTGCAGACTCAGTGGACTACTCTGCTGGCCCCCAGGCCATGGCCTTGCCCACTTAGGAAACTACTGCAGTGTAAACCTTTATGGGAGCAGAGAGCCTTAACTTTCTCCCAAGTAGCAGCTGGTGGGCTTGAACTGCCTACACTGTCGTTAGCCACTCAATGTGACAGTGCAGCCAGAGAGATGGGCTCCGCTGCCCTCTAAACAGAAGCTGAGGAGGCAGTCCTTGGACTACAGTAATGCTTTCCCCACCAAGTCCATTGGGATTCCTACGGCCCCTACAGGGGTCTTGCTTCATAGGGTTTTGAGGCTAAAGATCAGTGGTTCCCAAAGTGGGCAATATTGCCGCTGAGGGTGCACTGGATCATCTGGGGTAGGGGAGGCTGCAAACTCCTACATCTTTATCCTGGCTTATGGACTACAGTAAAAAAAATTTTAATCACCAGCGGGTGTTGGGTAATATTTTTTTTTTTTTTTGGAAAAGGTGAAGTGTCGAAAGCTCAGCTGTTAGATTTGAAAGGAGCACACAGCCTTCCCTCCCACAGAAGTGCCGAGGGCTTTGGACCATCAGCGGCCTTATGGCAGCAGCCCACTGCTTAACTCGCCGTGCTAGCTGGTAAAGCCTTTAAAAATATTTTTTTGAATCAAAGTGCATTTCTTAGTAACAAATGGTTCTCACTATCAAACGGGTATGATTTTACCACACGCATCAAAACATTATTATTTTTATGACCACATTATCATGTTAAAGATGTTTTAGTGCGTCAGCAAGTGTTCGGGCAGGGCTTTTTCATGCATAGAAAGGCGCGTTACATACTAAGCCAAACATTGGACTGACTGACATTCGAGACACAGCGAGCTTTTCTGACTTACATACAAACTCAACTTAAAGATTTAGAAACAACCAAACAGAAGCCAATTTGTCCCTCAGGGAATGCCTGTAATTTAAGGAGCTCAGACCCGGGACTGTGTGAGCAAGCAGAAACTCAACTGTGGTAAATACACTCTGGTCCCTGCTGAAACAGACCTGGGATGGCTTGTCCACATTGGGCTGAGACTTACTCGGTGAAGGCAGACCCCGGCTCTGGAGCTCTCCCAGCACACCAGTGCCCTTGCCCTGATCTCATATCTGGCCTCTGTCAGCCCCCTCACTTCAACTCCAGGCTGACCAACTAGCAATTGTCTCATGGCGACCCTACAGGACACGGTAGAGAACTGCCCCAGTGGATTTCCAGGACTGTATGTTTTTATGGGAGTGGAAAGTCTCATCTCTCTCCTGAACAGTGGCTGGTAGTTTCGAACTTATGAGCCTGAAGTCAGCAGCCTGACATGTAACCCAATCCACCACCAGGGCTCCAGGCCAAACCAAATCAAACTCTTTGCCATTGACTCAATGTTGACCCAGAGTGACCTTTAGGACAGGGTAAAACTGCCCCTGTGGGTTTCTGAGGCTTTAATTCTTCACGGGAGTAGAAAGCCACACCGTTCTCCCTCACAACTGGCTGTGGTTTCGAACTGCTGACCTTATGGTTAGGGCCACTGGAGCTCCTGGCAGGCAGCTCAGTAGCCGTGGTGCCCAGCACTCAGCTCAAGCCTTGTTTTCTGACTGCACTGGTCTTTTCCAGCTCAGCCCACTCTCTGGACCAAAGCTCAAACATAAGGGCCACTGGCTGCAAGTTGGCACAACCCCATGGGCACCCGGGGCACCTGCCAGGGGTCCAACAGTGCAGTGAGCTCCATGCAGGTATTTCCCTCACCCGTCCAGTGTCTGCAGCCCACAGCCTGCCCAGGAAGATCCCCCCAAGGCAGCAAAACAGTTTGGAGGAAATGGGATTCCCGGGGGCCTGCCGCCACAGCCTACTTTCCGGCATGCCTGGTCAGGGTGCCCAGCAGCTACCATCCCACGGGAGACAGAGGGAGGGCAAGCCTCACCTTTCCACGGGCAAAGATTGTGCCACCTGCAGGCCTTTAATACCAAAAGGGAATGGTGGAGAGATGCCTCACCTGGGATGCAGCTCCAAACAAGAGGAAATAAAGGGCCTTCCAGCCAGCTTGGTTTTCCCCCAGAGCCTGGGGGGGAGCACTGATAGCAGACTTGCTGCGACCCAGCCCCACGGTCACGTGCAGCCTCAGCAGTGAGGGCCAAGGGGGGGGGATGGTCAGCTTTTTCTAAGAGGTTTTTCTAAATAGAACTCCCAGAAAGCTTGCCTTTCTTCCTTTCCTGTGTGTATCATGCCACCCTGCCCCCTGTTCACTTTAAATTTTAAAAGATTTTAGTGTGTAGAGGGGTGGGGAGTACAGATACCTATCCTATTGTCTAAATTCTCATTCCGTCCTGTGGCCTTCTGCACTGAGAATTGCCTCTTCACTCTGCGGCTCCTTGCTCTTCAGCAAAAGCACAAGGAAATAGGATGGAAGATCACATAGGGGGGGGGGGGTTGCAGAGAGACGGGCCAAGGCTGGGTCTGTGAGGGAGCCGGTGAGGAGACAAGGACCCGGGACTGATTACTGCTAGTCCACGCCGCATGCTGCTTAGCATGAGGGAATCATTTGGGGCGAGAGATTCAGTTTCATAAAAATGATTTCCAAGAGCTGTTTTGTGCATACTCAAATGTGGAGTCTTTAAAAAAATTTTTTTGTTGGGCCTTTTATTTTCATTTTCCCAAAATGAAAAAACAAACAAACAAAATCAAAACAAAAAACCTCCCAACTTCATGTTTAGTGCGGTACTTGGGTATTGGTTTTGTTAATTTCTTAAAACAAATTGCCTCCCTAGTAAATCCCCACTTGGACAGCCGCATTAAGCTAGCCGTGGGGGGGCAATATGAGCGCGATCATCCGGCACGAGAATTCCCAGAATTTCATCCAAACCGTGATTTGTTCTGTTATAAAATGCCTATAAAACCCGGTATAGAAATTCCTGCAGGATACGCGGGTGTTTAAATATTTGCAATTACTCTCCCATGATTAAAGAAAGATATGAAGGACAGGACATTAGCACACACAGAAAGTGCAAGGTGCGGTGAGTGCGATAAATCAGGGAGTGGCGGCGGTGACAGTGCAGACGTTGGGCCCATTCACAAATCAGCTTGAGGCTCTAAGGCCCTCACAAATGGTGAGGTGGGTCCTGGAGCCGGGAAGCCTGCCCCACACATCACCACCAGGTCCACTGGCCAGCAGAACCCCTACGGAAAGCGGCAGACTGTCTGAAGCCATCACATCGCTCGTGGCTCAAGCCAAGCAGCCTGTGTGGCTGCCACTCACAAACCTGTCACCCCCAGTCCACTACAGCATTCACACACAGCCCCTTCTGAAGTCTCAGGTGCTGGCCCACAGGCCCAGATGCCTCTTTTGCTTCTTTGGCCCTTCTAGGGCCTGGATATTATGCTTCGGGGCAAAACCAAAAACCAAACTCTGCAGGTCAGTCGATTGTGACTCGTACAGACACTATAGAACTAGGCAGATTGGCTCCTGTGGGTGGCGGAGGCTCTCTATCTTTAAGCAGAAAGCTAGATCGTTCTCCTTCAGAGCAGCTAGTGACGTAGAACAGCTGGTGGCCTAGTGCTTACAGTTGGGCTGATAACCACAAAGTCAGCAGTTCAAAACCAGCGGCTACCCTGAGGGAGAAAGACAGACTTTCTACTCCAAAATTTATAGTCTTGGAAACTCACAAGTCAGGTTTTTTTGTGCCAACATGGCACCTAGAAGAAGACATGGGTGGAGGTTAGCCTGTCCACCAGGTCGCAGCTTAATGACCTCCCTCGGAGGTGTGACTGTGATAAATGGCTAGCTGGAGGCTGCCCCCCACCCCGACCAACCCTCTCCCTGGTGGTGGGATCGACTTGCTGCCTGATCTAGCTGCCCTGCCTCACCACGTGTGCTGGGCTACCTGTGGGCCATGCAGTGCTCTGCTCCACCTGGCTGGGTCAACCACGGACCACAGTGGACTGCATTGTTGTGCTGTGCTATGCCACCCGGCCACCCCGCCTTGCCATGTCTGCTGCTTGCAGACCAACTCCGCTCATCCTGCCACACCTGCCACCTCACATCACATCACTGCACTGTGAGGCCCCACCGCATCCTGCTTCACCTCCCGGTGCTGCACTCCACCCTCACCGCTTCAGCTCCCTGCTGCCTGCTTCCTGGGCCTTGGGAAGGGCCTTCAGTACATTCGCTGTACTTCCACAAAAGTGAGTTGGACTGAGTTTCTGTCGCGCTTGTGAACTCATTGGCTGTTATATTCCTTTTTGCTATATAAACGTATCCTTTTACACATTTATAAGATCATGAACGTCCTGATCTTGCTTCTTTAGAGAATGCTGCCTAACAGAGTCAATCCTATCCTATCCTGTAGGGTCGCTGTGAGGCAGCGCTGACTTGAGGCTAGGGAGTTTGGTTTGAGTTTTGACCTTGCCATAAACAGCCCACCTCGTCTTCACCCACTCGACCACCAAAGCTCCTGTGGGCCGCCTCTGGAGATTGTCTTTCCATAAAGCCCCATGCGCTAAGGCACTCACTCACTGCCACTGAGTCCATGCCAACTCATGGTGACCCTTTAGGACAAGGTAGAACTGCCTCTAGCAGTTTCTGAGATTGTACCTCTAAATGGGAGTAGAAAGCTCCCCCTTTCTTCCTCAGAGAAACTAGTGGTTTTGAACTGGTGACCTTGACATTAGTACTTGCCATTGAACTGCTGACAAGCCGAACTTGGAACTGCTACACTACCAGGATTCCCCTATCCTAAGTGATGAGTTTTACAAAACTCTTATCAATGATAACATTTCACTCTAGTGCTCAGTCCCTTCGTGGTCCCGTATTACAGACGAGGAAGCTGAGCGTGTTTGGCAAAGAGGCTTCCCCTAGTCTAACCCTGGAGCAGCCAGGGCCTCGCCTCCTGTGTTAGTCTGGGTACTTCAGAGAAACAAATCCACAGAAACTCATGTAGAAGAGTTTTACATAAAGGTTAAGTGCACATCAAGAAAACATCCCAACCCAGTGCTGCCCAAGCCCATGAGTCCAACACCAATCCACAAAGTTCTCCTCCATCTCACAAAACAGACGCAATGATGCTGACTGCAGGAGGAAAGCCAAGTCAGTGAATGTGTAAGCATCTCAACACTGGCAGGGGTCTCCACACAGTTGCTACAGCACCCAGGGTTGCATCGGGGTAGGTCCATGTGGCTTCTCCTCAGAGACATCCTGCAGGAAGTGAGCCTTGCCAGTTGAAGCAGGGAACTGGCTAAGGCAGCTGCACCCTGGTCTGACCATCAGAAAGCAAGAGACCCGAGAACTAGAAAGGCAAGGCTCACTGAGCCATTTATCCCTCCGGCCTTCAATTAACCCCACATGTGTTTATCAGCCAGATTGGCACAATAAACTAAATACATCTGTCCACCCCTTGCCAACGTGGCACATGTACATAATTCTTTAGCTTCACAATTGCAATTAAGTAATACCTATACCTCAATACTATAATCCTGTGAATGTCCCCCCACACCTATGAAATTAGTAAGCCAACCACTTCATCCCTTTATCCCCCCAATTTTGGGTACCCAATTTATCTACTGCCCACTTACATCAACCCAGTGCTCTGAGAAGACAATCATTTTCCGACATGAAGAAGCTTCCGTCCAGTTGGAACCTTGTGAAGTCTGCATCCATAAGCAAAGTCAAATCTGGACAGGCCATCCATAAAGTCAGCAACAGTATGCACCAGTTCACAGTCTCAAAAATCTCCATCTGGTCGGGTTCTGGTCAACTCAATGTGGGCCGCCTCACTCAGCCTCCACAGGGTGCCCATTGGTCTCCTTGCCTTAAGACCATGGGCTCTTCCAATATTCAACAAGCCTAGCCCCCTTGTGCGAGGTCATGAACTTTAGACCAATCAACCTGCTCTCATCTTCTCTTTTTTCTGTAAACCAGGTCCACAGGTGTTGGTGGCCAAACTCAACCCGTCTCTTTATTGCTGCATTTCTCCCACTTCCACTCAACAAGTAGATCCAGGTGGTCACCTAGCAAGCACTTCAGCCTGCTCACAGACTCCCTTTAACATTCAGTCCCAGAGAGGAGTTTTCTTCCTGGTTCCAGATTTTTTCCAGCTCTGACAAAGACCACTAGTTCCCGAGTACTCCAAAGCACTGGGTGGGGCACATCTTTTCAAAGCTTTCTTTGCAGGCGTGGCCTAAACCCATTCTAAAGATCAAATTTTAATGGCTCAAAGCAAGTGGGCTTATACACTTTCTATTTTCACACGTCCCATATTTCCCCCAGAAATAACTGAGTAAACAGTGTGGCTCTATCTGACCTCTGCTAGACAAAGAAGAAAAACAACGATGAGGAAGAGGTCAAACGAACATCTGCTCTCCAGCTTGTGATTTGTTTCTCCAGCACCCCCCTCCTAAGGTACCATAATGTGTGAGTCTGGGTACTTTAGAGAAACAAATCCACAGAAATTCATGTATAGGAGAGAGTTTTATATAAAGGATAAGTGCACATCAAGAAAACATCCCAACCCAGTGCTGCCCAACCCCACAAGTCCAACATTCACCCATTAACCTATATGTCCAACACCAATCCACAAAGTCCTCCTCCATCTCACAAAACACACGCAACGATGCTGACTGCAGGAGGAAAGCTGAGTCAGTGAGCGTGTAAGCATCTCAGCGCTGGCAGGGGTCTCCACATGGCTGCTCCAGCACCCAGGGCTGCATCGGGGTAGGTCCATGTGGCTTCTCCTCAAGGACGTCTTGCAGGAAGTGAGCCTTGCCAGCTAAAACCGGGAACTGGCTAAGGCAGCTGCACCCTGGTCCGACCATCAAAAAGCAAGAGACCCGAGAACTAGTAAGGCAAGCCTCACTGAGCCATTTATCCCTCCACCCTTCAATTAACCCCACATGTGTTTATCGGCCAGGTTGGCACAATAAACTAACTACCTCACCTCCACTTCATTTGTGAGCTGTCTTTTGGAGAGCTACCAGCTAGGACAATGAGGGACTTCCCTTGTAGCTGGAATTTTCTTCCCTCTTCATCACTCTCCACCTTGTTGTCATGAGGCTCTCAAACTAACTGGCCATCTACAGGTGGACCTGAGAACCTCTCTCTGCAGTGGTGACACATCCACCAAAATGGCTGCATTACCTCCCTGACCAGGAGTCTCCTGGAAGCACTTTCCTCCATGGCTCCAGCTTGTGGGGGCAGCCTCTGCCCCTTGACCCCCAGAAGCACCACCTTCTCCCATGCTTCTTCCAGCTGTAGGGTGTCGGTAAAAGCAGAGTTAACCCAAACCCAGTGTCTTCACTCCTATACCATGTGGATGGCCTCCTGCAATTGCCAACACTGGATTCTTTCGCTCTGCCCCGCTTACTCTTTGTAACCCCTCATCCCTAGTTCCTTGTATTGCACTCATGTTCTGACTAGAATGGGAGCCAGAGTCGGAGGCAGGGATGGCTGCTTCTCCCGGGATAACTGCTCAGGCACTGCATGGTGGTGACCTGCAGTGGACATGCACAGGAGGTTACTCTTTGCTTTTGTTCTACGAGGACACGCTGTTGAGCTTGGACTTTACCCCGTTGTTGAGTATGATGAATTCACTCCTTCCTTTGCTCCTCATTGGCTTTCAGAGCAGCATGGCTATCTCCCTGCGGAATGCAGCCGGCTCACCTGGGGGCCAGTGCAGGGCACCTGCTACCTGCCTGACCTCAGAGAGGCTGCTGAGATGTTATTTACACAGGCGCCCAAGCCAGTTGGCCAGAGCAGGCATTTTGGGGAATGCTCTCTCTCTGCCTTCTCACTCTCTCTTTTCCAACATCCAGCCTCCCAGAACTTGAAACAATACTTGGAGGGGTCAGTGTGGAGGGTAGCCAGAGACCATGGAAACACACGTAGGCTGGGTTAATGTACGCCCCAGCATGCCGGCGTGGGTCAGAGATGACAAATGGCAGAGCCCCGAAGGTGTGCAATCCATTTATTGATTCCAGGCCCTCCTCTTCTTGTTCGGTGGCCTCCAGGGAGTGAATGTCACAGATTCTTAGGGCTGAAATTGTGCAGGAAGCACACGGGTTTCCTATTGGCTAGACATCTGAGGCCGCTTGGCCAAAATATGGAACCCATTACAGGGAAATGTGGTTCATGTTTCCGACAGAGCCAAATAACCTCACTGGGCAGACTGCCTGGGTCTGGGTGTCGCTGGCACAGGCTGATGGCAGCGGCAGCCTCTCCCCTCCTGGCCTATGCCATTCGGATTCGAGGGTCATGGAATCATAAAAATAAGGGGAGCCATCGTGCCTAACAGGGATGGCGGCCTTGCTGTCCACCGAAAGTGGTTGCCCTTCACTAACTCATTTAAGTGCCACTGGCCCTGTGCAGAGTGGAGCTTGGGTTTCTGTGCCCAGCTCTGCCACTGACTTCCTGTGTGGCCCACAATAGGTCATTTAACTTCTCTGAGGCCCCGTTTTCATTATCTGTGAAATAAAGATCCTTTCACTTTTCCTTTTCGGCGGAAATAAAGGTACAATCTTCCTTTGAAAATGCCAGAAGGTTCAAGCCATTCGTTCTGTCCAGCACCATCGACACTGAGGATATGGAAACACTAGGTCCAGGAGCAAAGGAGGAGGTGAATGAAGGTTGGTTTGGAACCCTAACAACTCCAGAGAGGGCCAGGTGCCCTCTGTGTTGCAGACTAAAGGTCCAAGCAGCCTGGGACAGACAACACCAAGATGAATGGGTGTGGCTGGGTCCCCATAAATTGTTGTTTATTGAAATGGGTCAAGGTGGGGTGTGGGGAGTGGAGAGAAGGTAGCCCGCTGCCACCACTTCATGCCATCTCTGCGTAAGCTAACAAGGCACACTTCCCCTGCCTGTTCAAGGTCTTGCAATGAAGAGCTTCATAGACAGTGGTTCTGAGACATAGGAATCCAATGTCGTCATCTCCCCGTCACTGGCTTTCATCGCCTTGGCAGTTCAGGAATGTGTACACAAAATAAGACGAGTCGAAACACGATGGTGGAAGGGCAGAGAATGGAAGATTTCTAATTCAGCCCAGTGAAAATAAGTACTTATAATTTGGTTAAACCAACAACAGCAAATACATATTAATGTGAACACAAGTGATCAATTTCCCCCTGAAGCACCATGCAAGCTCACTCCGTGCACCCACTTCTGGTGGCAAGCTTCCCCTGGACAGGTTCAGAACTTCCGCAGGAAGTGGTGGGATTCCTTGGACTACTTTGGGGAGATGGTACCATGTTTCAAAGTTATTCAGAACCTGATTGGCCATGTTCCTGCAATACATTTTCCTAACCTCAAGATAAAGATCCATGCATCTCTTTACCCTTTAAACAAAAAAGCTATTGTAATGGCATGTAGTCAGAGGCATGGTCTGAATACCAAAACCGTGTACATGCACTGCTAAACTGTTTAAGTATGGAAGAAGTAGTGTCTAATAGCATCAGGAAATTGAAATTTAAAAATTTTTCTCACTCACTTATTTGATGAGAACTGGGTATGCTGACAGGTGAAGCAGAAAGCCATTTTTCAAGTTAAATGCCAAGTGGTTATATAGCATAATATTCAGTCAAAATTAACCACCTCCCTGCTGCACTGACACCCAGCGTATTTAATGCCAACTGTTCCTGTAAAGAAAACGGCGGGCCTCTGGGAGCACTGGCAGAAGGGGAAAGAAACTGTTACTAATACTCCAATTATTGAGTGCTGCCCCAACTCTCTGAGTGGGAAAAATGGACTGGCTGCCTTAACTGACTTCAGCATCCCCACAGTGCAGCTGCACTGGCTCAGTGCCTACCTTTCTGGAGACTTCCCAGGCACATCCCAGAAGTGCCAGTGGCCTCAGGTGGTGTCTCCGCAGGTTTTTGGAAAAAGCAGATGGACATCTGACTGCTGAGACAGGTGCCTGGGAGGCATGGGAGACTGCTGTCCATGAGGCTCTCCTAGAGCCTGTGGTGCAAGATCTCCCAGCCTCAGGAATACAAGTGATACATCTGCCCACGGCAGCACGCCGAAGAGGCTTCCTTGTTTAGTGACATGTAGATTCAGCACTGGTTTGGAGACTCATAATTGGGGCTAGGAAGGAGGGAAAATGTTCCCTCATTGAAAATCCTAGCAGTTCTTTTGGTGGATTGATTTGATTAGTAAGTATGCTCTGGTGCTCCAGCTAATGGTCCAGGAAGTATATCTCTCAAATCTCAACCACAAACAAACGCAGATTGTGGGATCTACTCACAGCTTCAAATCCTCAATGACCACTTAACTGAAGGAACATGTCTTTCCCAGGTCAATGGTGGGGCCATTCATCTATAAATTACAATGGACTGTGTGGCCTTTGGGCACCTGGGACCTGCCAGGAACTAGAGCACTGCCTGTCAGATCCTGGTCCATGGGAGTTGATGGAATCCTTGCTGCTGGAAGAATGCACTTGGAAGATGTCCCTTCTCAATGCCCCTGCGGCTGCAAGCTATGCTTCACTGGCTTCTCAGAACGACTCAAAAGCCGGGGAGGTATCTGCGTCCCCAGTTAGCTGCAGGAGAAACAGGCCTAGAAAGGGACGGTAGTTGCTGGAAGCCATGGCATCTATTTGTTGATGGACCAGGCCCAGGATATAGATCTCTTGACTTCTAAGTTTATGTCCCTTCTTTGTAGAATATAATTGGCATCAAATACATTGTTTTACAGTGAAGCTAACTAATACAAAACTTTGTTTTTGTTAGTGCTTATTTTGGAGAACAAGAAGAATACAGAACATTTAAAAAAATACTTTACAAATCTAATCTGAATACTAACACCTACCAACTTGTTTCTTTCTGTGCGTGTGTTTAATAGAGATTTTTTCCCCTCACACTATTTTAAATGATTGGCATTGTATGATAGAATTTTGCTACACTAATTCATTAAAAGTACCTTTTCTCAACAACATTAGCAGTGACTATGGGTGTGGATCCACATGTATACCGAAATACAATATAATACATCTGTAGAATCAGTCAGTGGAGAAACTCTGTGCCATCAGCACGAACAAAGCTAGGACTGACTGTGAGATAGACTACCAGTTAGTTGTTCATATGCAAGTTCAAGTTGAAGTTGAAGAAAATTAAAGCAGGTTCACAAGAGCTGAAATGTGACTATATTCCACCTGAATTTAGAGACCATCTCAAGAGCAGACTCGACACATTAAACATTAATGAGCGCCAATGCCAGAAGAGTTGGGAGATGACATCAAGGACATCATTCGTGAAGAAAGCAAAAAGGGTTTTTAAGAGACAGGAAAATGAAAAAGACCAAGATGAGCGTCAGAAGAGAGTGTGAAACTTGCTATTCCCTGTAGAATATGCTTCACTGGAAGGAAGAATGGTGAATAAAAGAACCGAACAGATTATTTCAGAGGCAGCTGGAGAAGTCACAGGGAAGCAATAGAGAACCAAATGGGAAGTAACATTCAGAGCTTCTCAAGTTGGAAAAAAAACCGAAAGAAAAATTCCAGCTTTTAGTTTCAATACTGAAGGATTCTATGATCAAATCATTGAACTACAGAGAAAGCATCAAAATCAGAAGGAAGGAATACAAAATCACCGTATCAAAGAGAAATGGTCAATAGCCAACCATTTCGATAAGTATCATATTATCAAGACCTGATGGCACTGAAGCAGGGAGTCCATGCTGTGGGGAAAGCAATGATGACAAGGAAACTCCTGGTAATTTCTGGAACAGCAGCTCTGATGTTTCGGTAAATGCATGTGGTGCCAAGAAATTTGGAAAATAGCCCCATAGCCATTCCGATGGAAGAGATCCATAGTTGTACCCATTACAAAGAACGCTGATCCAACCCAAAGAAGACATTATTGAACAATATCAGGAATATCTGCAAAGACTTTGTGGACCCTAGCAAATAAGGACAGCCTTGAGGAGAATGGAGTTCCAGAATATTTCATTGTGCACTTGCAGAACTTGTACATGGCAATGTTCGAACAGAACAAAGGAACCCTGTTTGATTTAACATCAGGAGAGCTGTGCCTTAGAGTTGTATCCTCTCACCATATGTATTCAACCTCCATGTTGAACAAATAATCAGAGATGCAGAATTATTTGAAGAAGAATGTGGCATCAGGATTGGAGGAAGGCTTATTAATAACCTGTGATCTGCAAAGGACACAATCTTGCTTCCTTGAAGGGAGGATGACTTGAAGCACTTGCTGATGATAATCAAAGATTGTAACCTTCAGTGTGGATTGTAATGTATGGAAAGCAAAATCCTCAACACTGGACCAATAGGTAATACCAGGATAAATGGAAATAAGATTGAAATTGTCAAGGGTTTCATCTTGCTTGGATCCACATTCAAAACTCACAGAAGCGGCGGTCAAGAAATTAAAGGACACATTTCACTGAAAAATCTTCTGTACAAGGTCTCTTTAAAGAGTTAGAAAGAAAGGATATTACTTTGAGATGTAAGGTGTATGCCTGGCCCAAGCCATGGCATTTTCAATTGCCTCATCTGCATGTAAAAGTTGAACATTGAATAAGGAAAATAGAAGAAAATGGATGAACTTGAGCAACGGTCTTGGGAAATAAAATTGGAAGAACCTCGGACTGCCCTAGAACAAACAGATCCGTCCTGAATGAAGTGCAACCAGAATGCTCCTTAGAGGCAAGGATGATGACATGTTGTCTCCTGTACTTTGACGTTGTCGGGAGAGACCAGTCGCTGGGGAAGGACATCATGCTTGCTGAAGTGGAAGGGCAGTGAAAAAGAGGAAGGCCCTTGACAAATGAATTGACAAAGGGTTTCATTCCATTGTCATAGGGTCATTTTGTTTCAGAGATGACTCAAAGGCACCTAAAGACAACTACATCATTATTAGCATCATGTGCAAGTAAAATTTTACTGAAGATAGCTCATAAAGGCAGTTACAGCAATATATTAATAGATAGAGGTCAGGATTCAGAAGAGGGTATGAAAGGAGGGATATCCTTGCTTATGTCAGATGGATCTTGGCTGATCAGCAGAGAATAACAGAAAGATGTTTACTTGTGTCTTATTGACCCTGCAAAGGTATTTGACTGTGTGGATCATAATGAATTATGGATCACATTGTTAAGGATGGAAATTCCAGAACATTTCATTGTACTCATATGGAATCTGAACATAGACCCGAAGCAGTTGTGCAGACAGAGCAAGGGAGTACTACGTGCGTTAAAATCAGAGGACTCCAGACGGGATCCCTTTGTAAACAATGAATTCATGAGTAAGGATAACTTTCAGTTAGACAAGGGGGTTCTCAGCCTTGCCACAAAGGACAGGTGGGCTTGGATAACTGTTGTAGGGGGTATCGTGTGCAATACAAGATGCACAGCTTTGACCTCTACACATGAGTTGCCAGTTGAACATCTATTTCAACACCTAAAAACAATTACAACAACATCATCCTTAAAACCACATGCAAGTAAATTTTACTGAAGATAACCCAAAAACTGTTCCAGTGTTTGACAAATATTGTCCAGAGTACAAAAGTGGTCTGGACCCATTGGGTTACATTCTAGTCCAAACACCAGCACCCCAAAAAGCATTAACATCCTACTGATGGAAGGAAAATTTGGTTCCAAGAGAAAGCTAGTTAAGTTTTTCAAATTAAACCACATGTTTTATAGGTAGATATACATAGACATCAAAGAACCACCCCTCTACAAAATTAGATCTTCTTGTATCCAGTATGGGATCTATACCTCCATGCTCTTTATCACACCATAGAGAGGCGTGGTGCTGCTGTGGGTTAAGCTTGGGCTGTTAACCACACGTCAGAGGTTTAAACTCACCAGCTGTGCCACGGGAGAGAGATGAGGCTGTCCGCTATCATAAAGATGGATAGTCTTGTAAACCACAAGGAACTGTTCTACTCTGCCCTATACAGTGGGGATGACTCAGAAGTGACCCAAATGGCAGTAGAGTCCTTAGACTTCTCCATGCATCTCAAGACAGAGCAGATCTTGTTGTGGTGTTAGCCTTTGGCATCTAGCATGGTGCTTCCCATACGGTAGTGCTTAGCATACAGTATGACAGTTCCGAGGTGTCTGAATGAATGGCTGACTGAGTGAATGTAAAATGAGAACTCCTACACACCACGCCCGCACACAGGCAGGTCCACACAAGCAGCCTAGTGACCAAGGAGAAAAGCAACGTTGCGGATGCTTTTGAACCGATGATATTTTCTGGTGGCAAGATTTCTCTATGTAATCACTAAAATTTTCCTAAATCTACAAAGAATAACATTTGGAGAGTCAGAAGCAATGTTTTCTTCCAGTGAGGCAGAACCCCTTACTTTTAAATAAGGGTGCTTAAAGTTGTCAAGGACAGTAAAACTTTCTCTATTGCTTTAAGAGAAAAGTTACTGCATTGCTAATGCCTGTCATTTAGTGGGAAGTCCTGTTATTTTTGGAGGAAGAAATGCATATTCCACGCTAAATATAATAACAACACAAACCTCTAATAAATAATTGTAGCAGTTTATAAATATTTAAGTAGTAAATTTAAAAGTCCTGAGGGACTGGCGAAGGCAAGGAGGGGAGATCTGACTGTAGATCAGTAAAAACATGTCTGACAACACACTTGCAGACTTGTTTTGTAGCAGAGGGATGTACATTAGGGCACTGTCCCCAGCATAATGTTAGAGAAAAGCGACCATTCCAGGGTTGAGAAGAAGGAACTTTTTCATGGCGAAAATTGATCAAAGGGCTAAGCAAAGGTTAAGAAAACCCAAACCTACCGTTTTTTTCTGTCCTTCCATCTTGCCTTTCCTATAGACACCTGGAAAGTTCACACTGAACACGATCCGAACCCAAAACCAAACTCACTGCCAGTGAATACAATTCTGACTCATAGTGAACCGATAGGACAGAGTAGAACTACCCCTTTGGGTTTCTGAGTCTGTAAATATTTGCTGGAACAAGAAAGCCCCATCTTTCTCCCATGGGGCAGCTGATGGCTTTCATGTAAGTCACCATGCCAACAGGGTTCCTTGTTGTTGGCATGTGCTACTGTGTCCGTTCCAACTCATGGGGACTCTGTGCACAACTGAATACAACCCTGTCTGATCCTGCGCTATCCTCACCATGATTATGTCTGAACCATTGTGGCAGCTACTCTGTCGATCCATTTCATGGAATATCTTCATATTTTCACTGTCCCTCTGGTTTACTACGCTGGGGGTCTTTTTCTAGCGATGGGTCTCTCCTGATAGTCTGTCCAAAGTATAGGAGACAAAATCTCTCCACCTTCCCTTCTAAGATCATTCTGGCCATACCTCTTCCAAGACAGATTTGCTTGTTCTTCTGGAAGTCCACGGGACTGTCAATATTCTTCAACAACACTAATTCAAGTGCATTAGTTCTTCTTCAATATTTCTTACTCATTTCCAACTTTCCCATATGAGGTCATTGAAAACATCATGGCTTGGGCTAGGTACACCTTGTCTTCAAAGTGACATCCTTGCTCTTCAACAATATGAAGAGATCTTGTGCAGCATATTTGTCCAAAGCAATACCATGTTTGATTCTTTTGACTGAAGTTTCCATGAGCATCAATTGTGGATCCAAGAAAAATGAAATCCTTGACAGCTTCAATCTTTCCCCCATTTATCATGATTTTTATCTATTGGTCCAGTTGGAAAGATTTGGATTTTCTTTCCTGTGAGTTGTAATCAATACTAAAGGCTGTAGTCATTCTGAATACTGTAAGTAAAGAAAATACAATTCAGAACATACACATCCAATCACTCCAGCAATGTCATCAACCTCCGCCCACATTTTTTACAATTCCTATTGATATTGAAGGTCTCATAGAAATCACTTCACTGATATCCACACATTTTTGTCATTTGGAGATTATTACTATACATTTGATTAGGTAGATGATAGATAAGTACTGTCCAGTCAAATCTGGGACAATTGTGTCCCCTGAGCTAAAAATATACATTAATCACAATCATTTTCACCATTTCACACAGGAAGAACAAAACACTACAATCAATGAAAAGAAACAAAACTTTAACTTCCCATGTTTCTTTCCAGAAAACAACCCACTAAACCGCATGGACATATCTGACCTCTAGTTAGCCAAAGAAGAAACATTACCATTAGGCAGAAGTCAAATAAACATCCACTTTCCTTCTTTATTATATGTTTCTCTAGTACCCCACTTCCAAGGAACCATAATGTGTTAGTCTGGATTGACTAGAGAAACAAATCCAGAGAGACACTCACGTGTACAGGAAAGAGTTTTATATACAAGAGCAATTGAATATTAAGGAAACATCCCAGTCCAGTCCAAATCAAGTCCATATGTCCGATATTAGCCCATATGTTCCATACCACTCTATAACTTCCTCTTCAGACTCACATAACACATGCAATTGTGCTGAATGCAGGAAGATCACAGGCCAGTGGGTGGAAAGTCTTGTGGATCCAGTGGCAGTGGAAGCATCTCAGCACTGGGAGGGGTCTCCACGTGGCTCCTCCAGCTCCAGGGCTCTGGCTCCATCATTGTGCCTCCATGTGGCTTGTCATCAGTAATGTCCTGCAGGGAGTGAGCATGTGTCCCACCTCCAGTGAGCTATTGATCTCCATAACACCTCCAAATGAGCTCATCAAGCTGTGACCTGATGGACAGGCTAAACTCTACCCCTTCACTCTTAAGTTTCAAACTGACAACAGGTTATATAACTACCACAAGCAGAATAAAACAAAACATTACCTGATACTGGATAATCCCCATCATGGAGAATTATGTTTATGTCCATCATTGCAGCTACTAAGCTAATTCCTCTCAATGGTTTCCCTCACCCTGTTTAGCCATCTCCTTCATCATTCCCTGTGATGATGGAAATTAGTGTGGCAGTTACATCATGTCCTCTCAAGTTGCGAAAGGGTGAAGTCTAGCCTGTCAATCAGGTCACAGCTTGATGACCTCATTTGGAGCCACGAAGGACATGAATAGTGTGCTGGAGATGGGACACAGGCATTCCCTGCGAGACATTCCTGTTGACAAGACACATGGAGCTACGCTGATAGAGCCATCACATTGGAGCGGGAGGAGCCACATGGAGACCCACACCAGTGCTGAAGTGCTTCCACCACCACTGGATCCACAAGTGTTTCTACCTACTGTTCTGTGAGCTTCCTGCATTCAGCATCACTGCATAGCTGTATGAGTCTAAAGAGGAATTTATGGACTAGTATGGACATATGGGGTAATATCGGACTGGACTGGGCTGGGATGTTTTCTTAATGTATAATTGGTCTTGATATAAAGTTTCCCCTTACACATATATGAGCATCTCCCTGGACTTGCTTCACTAGTCAACCTTGACTAACACAGTTAGATAACCTTGACTAACACAGTTCTCTTGTGATCGATAGGGTTCTCTATGGCCAATTTTCAGTAGCTAAGTGTAAGTTCATCAGTCCTTTCTTCTCCATCTGGGTTAGTCTGAAAGCTCCATTGAAACCATGGACAAGCCTACTGGTATTTAAAATATCCGTGGTACAATTCCAAGTATCACAACCACATGTCAGGCAAGGCAACAGAGTACAACATTATGACAGGTGGATGATAAAATTGAGATCCAAAGAATTTAAGGTTCTCTGTGGCATTGGAATGTGGACAGGGCTTTGCCTGAATAGGAGCAATCTGCCAGGAAATGGGGTCTTCCCTATGTAAGGGCACCTCAGATCAGGCATGAAGGTCATCCCTTTACACAGTTAGGTGCAGTGGTGGCCGTGACATTGAACTTCTAACATCCATTTCATCCATCAGATTTTAAAAATCGGATTCAACCATACGTGTCTTCTAGCTCTGGCTAATGAAACGTGAAGAGAGGTACACTATAGAGAACCTTATTTGTCCAGTGCTCTTGTATCAACAATCCCACGTGGGTAGCTTTAAAGAACAGTCATTTATTTTCTTATAGTTCTAGAGACTAAAATCCAAAGTCAGGGTCTCAACTTTGTCCATTTCTTTTGTGGGCTTCGCGATCAATTTGTGGCGAGTACCCTTGGTCCTTGGCAATCCTTTGCTGCTTATAGACACAACTGCCTCGACTTTCACATGCACCGCCCACACTTGTGTGTGTCTTTGTCTCGTCTACTCTTTTTATAAGGCACCTCTCAGAAGGGATTAGATTTACAGCCCACCTCACTCCAGAATGACATCATTAAAATTAAAACAGAAACCCCTATTTCCAAACAGGGTCTTATTAAAGGCACATTGATTCGAATTTCAAAATAACTCTTGGAGAGACATTAGTGAATTGATATGGTGAGAATAGTGCTTTAGAGAGCATGTCCTCTCTCACAAGAGACCCTAATGAAAGGAGTGCGTTTCTTCTTGGGATTCTGTATTTTCACGTCTGACATGTTGTCTGTAGCGGAAGCAACCACCCAATATACACAGGAGAAGTAGTTTTGGAGCAAAGTGAACACTGAGGACAGAGGAGAAAGAGAGCAAGCCTGGGTCTCTGATGACCATTGACCTGCTCACAGAGCAATTTTCCTTTATTATTTAAGACAATTACTACTGTCTCTTGTAGTTAGACTTTCTTTTATTTAGTTAAGTTGGTTAGATCTTAGCTTATTTTTGAATATATACAATGGACCAATAATGATGGTGTACACGTGGCACTTCAGAAATGATGGGTTATTGGTGATTATTATTCAACATAAAGTCAAAACCTGGTGAGGGAGAGCTAGCTCTTGATTGCCATTTGCAGTCTCCCTTTTAGCCTTTTTTTTAAAAACAGAGAATTCCCCCTCTCTGTAGAATTCTCGTTCCCCCATTCTGTAATAAACAATTTCTGAAAATTGACCAATCTTTCATCTCCTGGGAGGGGGAAGTGGTTGATTGTTAAGATTTCAACAAAGCCAAGCAGCCGAGTCAAGTGATCCGTTTGGAAGTGGTCTCAGACCCCATTTTTTGAACCAATGGAAGAAGAAAAGCACTTTCCTTAGAGTTCTTACAAGAGGGATGTACTCATTCTGCTAGCGCAGTACACTTCCTCTCTTGTTCCCTTGGGTTTGGAAAGAAAACATGTCACCCAGGATTTATTGGGCAATATGTTTTTCTCAAAGGAGTAGATAGTTATAAGACAAGGCTGAAGCCAAAAAAAGCAGAATGGAGACACATAAAGGAAAGCATCAAACTGATGAATTAAACCAACCATGAAGTCCTTCCTACATTTGGATTTTCCAGTTCCATGAGCCAATATATCCCATTTATTTTTCTTATCAGGATGATATAACATTCCAGATCTTTGGAAACAAATGCACACACCATTCATCTTCCCAGTATTCCAACAGAACCACCAAGACAGACATTTGGAGATTTGCCTCCAAATATCTCGGCTGGGTGGTGACCAGATAAGTGGATCAGATTGATAGACATTCACGAGAAACTTTGACAACCTCATTGCACAATTGGAAAAGAGGATTCTGGTGATACAAATTGGAAGGTTATGCATCTAACCTTATTCACAGTCAAGAAAGAAGAAGAATCCCAGTGACAGAGTCTAAGAGCATCTTTCTTGATTCTGAAGATTATTGAATATTGCACTCAACAGCAGGTGGCACATGTAAAACAGCCTTTCTGAGCAGTCATTGACAGAAGTATGGAATTCATGGTGTGGGACTCATAAATCAAGAGAAGCAACAAGTTATGGGAAGGGAGCAGTTACTTCCATTCTATGCTTCCATGTCTGTTGATCCTGGCATCCTTATTGTTCACAGCAATACTAATTTGGGCAAGCATCCAAAAATTTTGGTCTTAAAATAAGTTAAGCAGTCAACCTATCATCTGTAGAATCTCACTGTTTCCTGCCACATAACAATAAAAGAAACGCTTTTCTAGGATTGTCCATTCAGAAATATTAATTTCTGATAAAACACACTTTAAGGGAAAATCAGAAAAAGAGTCAAGGAAGGACATCATTATACAATGATTAAAGAGTCAATTGAACATAATAAATGCATATGTACCCAATGAAAGAGTGAAAATATGTAAGTCACATTTTAACAGATTGAAGAGATAAGTAGAAAAAATCCATAATAATTGTAGGAAATATCAATAACCACTTTTGGAAAACTTAAACCAGAAGGATATTCAACAGAGATACAAAAGAATTAACAAAAATTGTCAACACAATTCTAGCTAAAAGAAATCACCAGCATCTCAAATTTATGATACATCATGAGTAAATGGGACTCACTCTAGGCATGCAAGGATGGTTCAACATTCAAAAAACAGGAGGGAGCCAAGATGGCATCCAGGTAGAATCACCCACCCAGCGCTCCTGCTGCCAGACAAGAAAATGAAGAGGTAAGAAGGCCAATACTGGGAGGCTGGGTGCAAAAAAGAAACTCTATTTACTAGGGTCTGGTTCAGACCTCCCACTTTGATTTTCGCCTACAAAGTGATTTCAGAATGCACTGGAATGCTCTAAGTTCACTGCATGTGCCTGCGGGCTTTGCTAACCCTTCACTAGATCGAGGACAATGTCTGCCACCCTTCCTGTGCCCTAGTTCTATAGCAAGCAGTGATTTCCCCAGACTGCTGTCTGAGAGTGGTCATAACCCAGGCTCACAGAAAGTGTCTGAGAGCTAACCACAAGAATTCACACTCGAGTTCCCCGTGTCACTAGTTTCCTCATGCTTATAGTCTACAGCTCTGCAGCTCCCCATCCCCAACAAGGAACCAAGGGAGCACAGCAGCCATCCCCTCCCACTTCTCCCCAGCTCCATGCCTGCCAGTGTGGGTAGAGATAGATAATCAGATAATCATTTGCAGCTACTGAAGAGCCCCTGTGGTAGTTACCTGTGACGGAATACAGTTCCACAGAGCACAACCAGAGGGACGAAGAGACAATGAATGGTAGTGGGGGCTGGAGGGGATGGAGGGGTGAATGCAGATGCAGTGGGCTCCAAACCCTTTCTGTAAGCTGGTCCCCACTCCTCTGGTTCATTATAAAAAAGGGAGACACATGTTTTTCCTTTATAAAAATGCTTTTAATTCCAGGCTGTGGTCCTTTGTGAAACTTAGAATGTAAGCCTACAGAGGTCCATTAGCATCAATTAACAAAACAAGGTAGCCAGAGCTAAACTCCAGAGCACAACCTAGGGTTTTTAACAGAACAAAATGGGAAAGACCAATAGGCCCTACCACTCTTTGGAAGGCTGACAGCCAAGCTACAGGCCTTCCCCAACTCCTCTCAGCAACAAACATGTAGTTGCCATTCTCAAACCATTCCCTGAGGCCTCCCACCACCGTCAGCCACTGAGTTGCTGCCGCACTGGGCCTACATAGTAGTTTGACCCCCCCCACCACCACCATAGTAGGTCACAGGTGGCCCTCAAAAACACTTATACAAGTCACACAGGGAAAGAGATCAGGGCCCCTTGCTCTCCCAGAAACATGGTGCCAAGTTCTTCCAAAACGACACACAAACAGCAACATACCGCAACAACCTCAACAACAACAACAAAACAAAGAAAAAAGACAAAACACAACAGCAGAGCTAATGGTACTCATAGAAGAATCAGATGTGAATCTGCCACAAAAAGATATCTTCAGAAGGCTGCTTGGTGTAATACAGGAGATGAGGGAAGCAAAACAGAATCAAGACACAATGATAAGTCCATGATAGAGAGGATGAAG
The DNA here is from genome assembly GCF_050624435.1 of Tenrec ecaudatus. Taxonomy (NCBI): domain Eukaryota; kingdom Metazoa; phylum Chordata; class Mammalia; order Afrosoricida; family Tenrecidae; genus Tenrec; species Tenrec ecaudatus. The sequence continues at coordinate 31,663,197 of NC_134547.1, forward strand.
TCAACCCACCAAATGGATCTCATGGATGAGATAGCAGAGTTAAACACAAGATCACAGAGCTCACGAACAGACTAGAAGACACAGAGTAACATACCAGTGACCTCAATGACAATCAATTGGAAAAACAGTCAAACAAGATAATCAATAGGTGGAAGAAAACCTGCAATCTATGGCAGGTGCCATGAAGAGGAACAATATTCAAATAATTTGTCTGCCAGAACAAGACACAATGAAGAAGTCAACGACTAAATTAGCAATAAGTGCATATATAAAAGAGGAAGAGAGACTTATGACTGATATGTGACCACAAAACCTCCAGCAACTAGAAGAGAGTAAACGGAAGCACCCCTCCAATAGCAAAAGAAAAGAAATAATAAAAATCAGGGCAGAGTTAAACTCAGGGAAGACAAGAGAACAACCAAAAAAATCCATACAGCAAAAAGCTGGTTCTTTGAAAGGATCAACAAAATTGATAGATTGCTGGCTGACAAGCCTAACCAAGGAAGGAAGGAGCAAACATCAATAGCTAGAATGAGGAATTAAACAGGGAAATCACAACAGACCCCAATGAGATTAAAATAATCACAAAGTACTATGAAAATCTGTATTCTAATGAATTTGACAACATGGAAGGAAGACATGGTAGCATACATGGAAAAACAATCCCTCCCTAGTTATCCCAGGTAGAGGTCAAGATCCTCAACAGACCCATATCAAAGGAAAAAATAGGTATGGCTATCAAGAAATTACCAACAAAACAAGCTCCCGGACCAGACAGCTTCACAGGAGAATTCTACCAAGCATTCTGAGAAGAGCTGACACTGATCCTCCACAAATTTATTCCAGAGCATGGAAAAGGATGGCAAACTCCAAAATTCATTCTACAAAGCCAGTATAATTTTGATAACCAAACAAATCAAGGATCCCACAGGAATAAACTACACACTCATATCTCTAATGAACATAGATGCAAAAATCCTGAACAAAATATTGGCCAATAGAATACATAAATATATAAAACATATCATCCACCATGCTCAGGTAGGATTCATCCCAGGGATGCAGGGATGGTGTAACATCTGGAAATCTATCAACATTATATACCACATTGAGAAGAAAAAGTATAAGAATCACATGATAGTATCAATAGATAAAGAGAAAGCATTCGACAACATTCAACACCCATTCCCAAGTAAGACACTCAAGAAGATAGAATGGAAGGAAAATGTGTCAATACAAGCTACCTACAAAAAGCCAACAACCAGCATGATTGTCAATGGAGAAAAGACAAAAACAATCCCACTGAAAAAGGGAACCAGACAAGGATGTCCCTTGTCCCCACTTCTATACAACCTCATAAAATAGCAGAAGGGCATTGAAGATAACTAAATGGGAGAGGAGGAGATGAAACTATCACTATTTGCAGATGACATGATTCCATACATTGGAAATCCCCAAAGCTCCACAACAGGAGTACTGATAGTGAAAGAGGAATAAGGAAGAGTGACAGGATACAAGCTCAACAAAGAGAAGTCTATTTGGTTGTTATATACATAGGACAGGACCATGGAACAGGAGATCAAGAAGGCAGTACCCTTCCCAGTAGCCAAGATCAAATTGAAATACCTAGGGATATATTTAACAAAAAACCAAAAGATTATACAAGGAAAACTACAGGACCCTGCTACAGGAAACCAAAAACGACCTTCACAAATGGAAGAATATCCAATACTCGTGGATTGGAGGGCTCAATATTATAAAGATGTCCATCTTAGCTGTGGTACTATGTAAGTTTAACGCTATTTCAATTCAAATACCAACCACCTTCTTGAAAGAATTGGGAAAACTGAGCACCAATTGCACATGGAGCCGGAAGAAGCTCAGAATTAGCAGAGAACTCCTCAGGAAGGACAAAGTTGGCGGGCTCATTTTACCCAACTTTAACACCTACTACACAGCCACAGTGGTCAAAACAGCATGGTTCTGGTATGACAGCTACTCAGCCCAATGGAAAAGACCAAAACAACCCAGAAATAAAACCATCAACAAATAGAGAACCGATATTCACACGGGCCCCCAAAGCATCAAGTAGGATGTGGATGCCCTCTTTAACAAGTGATGCAGGAAGCAATGGATATCCTCCTGTAGAAACTGGAAAACACTGCTAAAGGCTAACAAACAGTCCTTGAACTAACTACAGGCTTTTCTTCTTTTTTTTTTTTTTGTCATTGACTTTTTGGTGTTGTTGTTTGCTTTTCTTTTGTTGCATTGTTTTGCTCTATCTTGTTTTTGTGCATTTATTATCTCCACAGGTCTGTCTAACTAGGATAGGCTGGATGAATAATCTAGAAGAGAAAAAAATGGGACCAATGGTTCCAGGGGGATATGGGAGAGGTGGAGGTAGAGGGGGCGGGGGAGAATTGGTGTTAACAAACCCAGGGACAAGGGAAAAACAAGTGATACAAAATCGGTGGTGAGGAGGGTGTAGGAGGCCTGGTAGGGCATGAACAAGGGTAATGTACCAAAAGGAATTACTGAACCCAGATGAAGGCTGAGCATGAGAGTGGAACAAGAGGAAAGTAAAAGGAAAGAGAGGAAAGAACTAGGAGGCAAAGGGCATTTATAGAGGTCTAAATAAAGACATGTACATATGTAAATAAATTTATATATTAGGATGGGGAAATAGACCTATGTGCACATATGTATAGGTATAGTATTAAGGTAGCAGATGGACATTAGGGCTCCACTCAAGTACTCCCTCAAGTACTCCTTCAATGCGAGAAAACGTTGTTCTATTAAACTGGCATTCCATGATGCTCACCTTCCTGACATGATCACTGAAGACAAAGCAGATGCATAAGCACATGTGGTGAAGAAAGCTGAAGGTGCCCAGCTATCAAAAAAAGATATAGCGTCTGGGGTCTTAAAGGCTTGAAGGCAAATAAGCGGCCATCTAGCTCAGAAGCAACAAAGCCCACAGAGAAGAAGCACACGGCCTAAGCAAATACAAGGTGTTGAATGGACCATGTAGCAGATACAAAGGAACAAAAACAATCATTGTGTGATCACCTTCCTCACATAATGGCTGAAGACAAAAGTGTGCATAAGCAAGTGTGGTGAAGAAGGCTGATGGTGCCCGGCTACTGAGAGATATAGCGTCTGGGGACTTAAAGGCTTGAAAGCAAACAAGCGGCCATCTAGCCCAGAAGCAACCGAGCCCACACAGAAGCAGCACACCAACATAGGTGACCATGAAGGACAGAGGAGACCAGGTCTCCAACATCAAAGGTGGGGTGGTGGTGAGAATCACATCACCGTGAAAGAGGGAGAGTGCATGATGGGGACCCAATGCCCACCTGTAGACAGCTGGACACCCCTTCCAGAGGGGTAGTGAGGAGGAGATGGGCCACTCAGGGTTCAGTGTAGCAACAATGAAACTCAAAACCTTCCTCTAGTTCCTGAACGCTTCCTCCCCTCCCAATCATCATGACCCCAATCCTACCTTGCCTTGCGGACCTGGTTATACCAGAGGATGTACAGCGGTGCAGTGGGGATCTGGAGGCACAGGGAATCTAGGACAGACGAACCCCTCAACACCAGCGGTGGGAGTGGCGACACCAGGAGGGAAGGGCATGTAGAAAGGGAGAACCGATCTCGGAGATCTATGTGTAACCTCCTCTCTGGGAGATTGGCAAGGGGGAGGCGGGTGAGGGGAGACGCCGGGGAGTGTAAGATAAGATATAATAATTATTTATAAACTATCAAGGGACCAGGGGTGGGATCGGGGAGGGAGGGGGATGGGGGGGAAAAAAGGGAAACCGAGCTGATTCCAGGAACCCAAGTGGAAGGTGAATTATGAGAGTGATGAGTGCAATGAATGTATAAGGGTGCTTTGCTCAATTGATGTATGTACAGATTGTGATAAGAGCCTTATGAGCCCCAATAAAAAGATTTTTAAAAAAAGATATAGCATTTGAGGTTTTAAAGGCTTGAAGGTAAATAAGTGGCCATCTAACTCAAAAGTAACAAAGCCCACATGGAATAAACACACGAGCCTGTGTAATCATGAGGTGTCAAAGAGATCAGGTATTAGGCACCAAAGAACAAAAAAATCATATCATTGTGTGTTCACCTCCCTGATAAAATTGCTAAAGACAAATGGGGTCATAAGCAAAAGTAGCGAAGAAAGCTGATGGTGCCTGGCTATCAAAAGACATAGCATCTGAGATTTTAAAGGCTTGAAGGTAAACAAGTGACCATCTAGCTCAGAAACAACAAAGTCCACATGGAAGAAGCACACCAGCCTGTGTAATCACAAGGTTTAAAAGGTATTAGGTATCAGGCATCAAAGAACAAAAAAATCATATCATTGTGAATGAGGGAGAATGCGGAGTGGGGACCCAAGATCCATCTGTAGGCAACTGAACATCCCCTTACAAAAGGGTCTCAGGGAGAAGATGAGCCAGTAAGGGTGCAGGGTGCAGCATAGCAATATTTCCTCTAGTTCATAAATGCTTCCTACAAACACACACACACACACACACACACACACACACACACACACACACCCCACTATCATGATCCCAGTTCTACCTTAAAAATCTGGATAGACAAGAGGATGTACACTGGTATAGATAGGAACTGGAAACACAGGGAATCCAGGACAGAAGATCCCTTCAGGACCAGTGCTGAGAGAGGCGATACTGGGAGTGTGGGTTGGAAAGGGGGAACCAATTACAAGAATCTACATATAACCTCCTCCCTGGGGGATGGACAACAGAAAAGTGGATGAAGGGAGACGGAAGATGGTGTAAGATATGACAAAATAATAATAATAAGTAAGTACAAGGGTTCCTGAGGTAAGAGGAAGCTGGGAGGGAGGGGGGAAATGAAGAGCTGATACCAAGGGCTCAAGCAGAAAGCAAATGTTTTGAGAATGATGATGGAAACAAATGTGCAAATGTGCTTGACACAATGGATGTATGTATGGATTGTGATAAGAGTTTTACAAGCCTCCAATAAAAGGATTAAAAAATAGAGGTATTGGCCTAAGTACATATATTTATATGGCAATACACTGAGGGAGTGGACAGACTTCAATCCTCTGCTCATGCCCTCTCTCAATGCATTAACACTTTGTTTTAACAATCTGGCATCTGTGATGCTCACCCTCCTGGCACAATCCCTGAAGACCAACTGGGTGCACAAGCAAATGTGGAGAAGGAAGTGGATGGTGCCCGGCTATAAAAGGATATAGCATCTGGGGTCTTAAAGGCTTGAAGTTAAACAAGTGGCCCTCTAGCAGAGAAGCAACAAGCTCACATGGAAGAAGTACATCAGCCTGTGCAAATATGAGGTGTCGCCGGGGCTGGGTGACAGGCATCAGCAGACCCTAAACAAACAAGCAAATAAACAAAAAGCCATATTGTTGAGAAAGAGGGGTCGGGACAGAGACCCAAAGCCTATCTTTCAACAGTGGGACATCCCCTCACAGAGGGGTCACAGTGAAGGGATGAGTCACTCAGGGTGCAGTAAAGTACCGATGAAACACACAATACTCTTTTGGTTCCTTGAGGCCTCCTCACCAGGCACTGTCATGACCCCAGTGCTGCCTTTCACTGTGAGCCAGACCAGAGCATGAGCATAGGTACAGCTAAGAGATAAGAACCCACGACACACAGAATCCAGAACGGGAATGGGAGTAGCTATACCAGGAGGGTAGGGAGATGGTGGGGAGGGTAAGAGGGAACTGATTGCGATGATAGATCCATAACTCCCCCACCGCCAGGGGGATGAACAACAGAAACCTCGGAGGAAGGGAGGCAGTGGTTGATGTAAGATATTCAAATAATAATAATTTATAATTTATCAAGGGGTCATGAAGGTGGGAGTGAGGAGGGAGGGGAAAAAGGAGCTGATACCAAGGACTCAATAAAAAAATAAATGTCTAGAAAATTATGATGGCAACATATGTACAAATATGGTTGATACAATTGATGTATGGATTGTTATAAGAGCCCCCAATAAAATTATCTTCAAATGAAAACAAACAAACAAATAAATAAAGCATAGTATAAAAATAATGAAACACGTTCAATTTAATGCACCACATAAATAAAACAAAGGAAAAGAGCCATACAATTAAACCAATCAACAAAATTCAACATCTATTCCTGATAAAAATGTTGAACAAATTCATAAAACAGAAATTCCTCAACATGGAACATATATTAGGTGGCTCACTGGAGAAGCAAAAAGCGGTGAGATATCTATAGTGAATCCAAGACTAGAAGGCTAGGTTTTTGACCGCAGAGGTGAGTGAATATGCAAGGTTGGCAGGTCATAAGGCAGGCTAATTTGTAATTGGTTAAAAATGAAATGGAATGCATAAGGATCAATATCCTAAGTGTTAGAGAGATAAACGGAACTGGTATTGGCCAATTGAAGTAAAAGTAAAACTTGTATATGGCTTTCTATGCCTGGAATGACAGATTCAATAGGTTTGGTATTGCATTATTATCAAAAAGATCATTTCAAGATCTGTTTTGAAGCAAGCTGTCATCTCTGGCCAGATAATAGCTATTCAAATACAAGAAAATCCATCATTGCAACTATTATTCAAATCTCTGTACCAACCACTAATACTTCAAAACCAAATTCAGGGTCATTGAGTCAATTCGAACTCATGACAATCCTGTAAGATAGGGCAGAATGGCTTCTGTGGCTTTCTGAGACTTCAATCCTTTACTGGAGTAGAAAACCACATTTGCCCCCCAAGAAGCGATTTTCAAACCACTAAAACTAGTGATGCAGAAATTGAAAAAATTTGACCAATGCCTTCAGTATGAAATTGACCAAGTATGGAGTCAAACTGCATTGATAATTATCTGTGATTCCAATGCAAATGTAGGGAACAAAAAGCCAGGGGCTTAAGTGGAGAGCAAATGTTTTGAGAAGGATGAGGGGAATGAATGTACAAATGTGCTTTACACAATTGATGTATATATGGATTGTGATAAGAGTTGTATGAGCCCCTAATAAGACGAATAATAATAATTTTAAAAAACCTGGGTAGAGACACTGACTTTTCAGAGAGCTAGGAACCAAGGAGACATCAGTTCCTACTCTCTCCAACTCTACCTGGGGTTGCACACCAATGAAGGCCATGCTGGTTGGGACTATGATGCTAGAGTGACATGTGTGAAGAGTGCTGGTATTATGCCCTTATGCTCATGCTTGCCCTAATACTCTTATCCTTAGTGGTTTGAGTTATTATTAGATTGTTTGATGTGCGCTTGCCATGAATAAACCAAGCGTTCGAAAATGTCAGACAAATAAACAAACCAAAAGAAATGAAGAGTACTTGGAAAATAATGGCCTTGGTGATGGAAATGAAGTTAGGGGCTGCTTTATAGACTTTTGCAAGACCAGTGACTTCTTCCTTGCAATTATCTTCTTCAACAACACAGTAAGTCACCGTTATGTGGATTACTCCAGATGGAATCAAATTGACGACAATTGTGGGAAGAGACCGTGGAGAAGCTCAAAATCATCAGCTAAAACAAGGGCAGAAGACAACTGTCGAACAGGTCATCAGTTGTTCCCATGTACGTTCAGCTGTCAGAAGAGGACTCTAAATCTTGCTCTTAATCGTAGTGCAGCTAAGGTAATTAGAAGAAATTATGAAGTCAACCAACTGAACAGAAAATTCCAGAGAAGATAGAGAAGAAAAAGTAAAGTAATATGACAACATGTGCAAAGATCTAGAAAATTAAAAGACATGAAGAACATCTCAGCATACCTTAAACTGAAAGAACTCAACAAAAAATTCAAGCCTCTAATTGCAATATTGAAAGACTCTATGGGGAAAACATTTAATGATGCAGGACACCAAAGATGGAAAAACATAATACAGAGTCACAGTACCAAGAAGCATTTCAAGAGGTAGCATATGAACAAGAAACAATGGTACTGAAGGAAGAAGTCAAAACTGCTCTGAAAACATTACCCACAAACGAGGCTCTGGGAATTGATGAACTATGAATAGAAATGTTTTAAGAAGGCGAGAAAGCACCAGAAGTACTTATTCATCTATGCCAGGAAATTTGGAAGGCAGCTACTTTGCCAACTGAGTAAGATAGAGCCATATTTGTACCCATTCCACAGAAAGATGACCCAAGGGAATGCTCAAATTAAAGAGCAATATCATGAATACACCTGCAAGTAAAATTTTGCTGAAGACCATCCAACAATGGTTACAGCAGTACATTGTAAGGGAACGAACAGAAACTCGGGCCAGATTCAGAAGAGGATGTGGAACAAAGGATATCATTGATGACGCCAGATGTATCTTGGCTGAAAGCAGAGACTGAGAAATATGTTTTCTTGTGTTTTATTGACTATGCGGAGGTATTTGACTGCGTAGAACATAACAAACTATAGCTAGCCATAAGAAGAACGGAAATTCTAGAATAGCTCATTGTGCGTATATAGAGGCAGTTGTACAAATAGAACAAGAGATACTTCACAGTTTCAAATCAAGGAAGATGTGAATCAAGGTTGTCCCCTCTCACCATATTTATCCCGCCTATATGCTGAGCGAGGAATCAAAGAAGGTGAATTATACAAAGAAGACAACAATATCAGGATTTGAGGAAAGCATGTTAACCAACTGCAATATGCAGATGACAGAATTTTGCTGGCTGAAAGGGAGGAGGTCTTGGAGCACTTGCTGATGAAGAGCAGGGATTGCAGCCTTCAAAATGGATTATAACTTAATGTAAAACAGAACAAAAATCCTCACAACTGGACCAACAAACACGATACACAGAGAAAAGATTGAGGTTGTCGAGGAATTTCCCTTGCTTGGCTCCACAATCAGTGCTCCAGGAGTCGCACAGTGAAGAGACCAAATGATGAATCACATTGGGTAAATCTGCTGCCCATGACCTCTTTCAATTATTGGAAAGCAAAGATGTTACTTTGAGAACTAGCGTGCACCTTTCCCAAGCCATGGTATTTTCATTTGCTTCGTATGCATGTGAACATCAAATACGGAAGACTGAAGAAGAATCAATGCATCTGAATTATTGTTTTAGTTAAGAATATTGAATATGATCGCTGAAGACAAATGGGTACATAAGCAAATGTGGGGAAGAAAGCTGATGGTTCCCGGCTATCAAAAGTTATAGCATCTGGGGTCTTAAAGGCTTGAAGGTAAATAAATGGCCATCTACCTCAGAAGCAACAAAGCCCACATGGAAGAAGCACAACAGCCTGTGCGATCATGAGGCATCAAAGGGATCAGGTATCAGGCATCATCAGAACAAAAAATCTTATAGTGAATGAGGCAGGGAATGCAGAGTGGAGACCCAAAGACCATTTGTAGGCCACTAGACAGCCCCTTACAGAAGGGTCTTGGGGAGGAGATGAGCCAGTCAGGGTACAATGTACAAACGATAAAACAGACAACTTTGCTCTAGTTTCTAAATGCTTCTTTCCCCCCTCCCCCACTATCATGATCCCAATTTTACTTTGCATATCCAGCTAGACCAGAGGATGTACACTGGTACAGATAGGAACTGGAAACACAGGGAATCCAGGGCGGATGATCCCTTCAGGACCAGTGGTGTGAGTGGCAGTACTGGGAGGGAGGGTAGGTTGGAAAGAGGGAACTGATTACAAGGATCTACATGTGGCCTCCTCCCTGGGGACAGACAACAGAAAAGTGGGTGAAGGGAGATGTCGGACAAGGCAATATATGACAAAATAATAATTTATAAATTATCAAGGGTTTATGAGGGAGGGGGGAGCGAGGAGGGAGGGAAAAATAGGGAGCTGATGTCAAGGGCTTAGGTGGAGAGCAAATGTTTTCAGAATGATGAGGACAATGAAAGTACAAATGTGCTTTACATAATTGATGTATGTATGGATTGTGATAAGAATTGTATGAGCCCCTAATAAAATGATTAAAAAATAATATATCATATGGAATATACCATTAGCCACTAAGAAAACAAATAAATGCAGTCAGAATGGCTCCTTAGAAGCAAAGATGTACTGTGGACATGCTATTAGCAGAGACCTGTCCCTGGAAAAGTGCATCATGCTTGATAAGGTAGATGGACAACAATGAAGGGGAGCATCCTCAACAAGAGGAACTGACACAGTGGCTACAATAATGGACCCAAACATGGGAACCATTGTGGCGATGGCCCAGGACAGGCTAGTTGTACGCAGGGTCCTTATGACCAGGTATAGACTCAATGTCACATAACAGCAACAACTCAGTATTCTACCGCAAGTTTTAGCCAGAGCAATAAAAAAGAAAGGGAACTAATATCATCCTATTCATAGACATCTCAAAGACTCCAATACGTGCTCTAATTGAAAGATGCAGCAAAATGGCAGAGAAGAAGATTAACATAAAAAAGTCAGGTTCTTTTATATTAACAAAGAGAACTCTGAAAAGAAAATCAGTAAAACCATATCATGAAAATAGCAAGCCAAATGGTAGAATGGTTAGGAATAAATTTAGGAAGTAAAGGAACTTTACAAGGAAAACTACGTAAAATTTTTATAAGAAAAATATCTACATAAGAGAGGATTTTAAAAAGTTCAACGAAAATTCCATTATCTTTTAATTCCATTTTCATGCAAACTTCCTGAAGTCCCCTTGTAAATGGAAGACTATATCCTGCTCATAGACAGAAAAATTTTAAATTTATGAACATGTCAATGCTACCTAAAATGACCTACAGGCATAATTCAATCCTGATGCAGATTCCATCATCATCCTTTAGAAAGATGGAAAGACTAATTATTAAATGTATATGGAAAGGAGAGAAACCTCACAGAAGCAAAGCAATACTAAATAAGAAGAATAAAATAGGAGACATACTTCAAGATCTCAAAACCTATTATACAATCATGGTGGTCAAAACACTCTGGTACAATGACAGGCACATAAACCAATGGAGCAGAATCAAGGACCCAGAAGTAAATCAATCCAGCCAATTGACGCAGATCTTTGACAAAGGGCCAAAGCACGTTAAAGGGGGCTGGGAGTAAGGTGGGATGGAGATAATCTCTACAAAATGGTACTGGTAAAACTGGATATTCATTTACAGAAAAATAAAAACAAGATCTATATGTCAATCTCAATTTGTATGCAAATCAAAGTCAATATAGAATAAAGACCTAAACACAATACCCAATATTATAAAGCCCTTCAAAGAACAGAAAAAACTTAAAGGCCCCAATTCATGGCATAAAACACCATTGCATATGAATAAAACAGATGAACAGCAGAGGACAAACTAGATGCCTCCTAGAACTAGGCACATTAATGCATTGGAAGATTTCACAAAAAGAAACCATAGACTGGGAAAAAGTGATATCGACAACCTGGACAAGGTATTTATCTCTAAAATTTATAGAGTACTTCACTCTCTCAACAACAAAAAGACAAATAATCCAATTTTAAATTTGGCAGAGGGCATGAACCAATACTTCACCGAAGCCAGCACTTATGCAGCTAACACACAGAGAAATGTACATGATCATTAGCCATCTGAGAGATGCAAATCAGAGCAACAATGAGATATCATCTCACGCCTGCATGAATAGTAAGGTTCAATCCCCAGGAGTCTACAAGTGCTGGCGCCGTTGAAGAAGGGCTGGTACCCTCACACACTGCTGGTGGGATCGTGACATGAAACAACCACTAGGCATAGCAGCATGGCTTTTTTGTTTTTAATTGGAAGTAGAGATGCAATATGATCCTGGAGTGGCACTACTCGTCTACACAAAGAGACATGCACTCATGTTCATCACCACACCATCCACAAGAGCAAAATGATGGACACAATCCAAGTGCCAAACTACAATACATGCAGACAATAGAATGGTACACCGTGTTAAGGGAAGATGATGAATTTGTGAAACACTTTATAACAGGGACAAACCTGCAAGACATTATACTGAATTAAATAAGTAAATTACGAAGGGACAAATATTGTATACTACTATTAGTATAGAAATTACAAAAGGGCAAAGATTGTATATTACTATTACTATAGAAATTATGAAAGGACAAATATTGTATACTATTATTACTATAGGAATTATGAAAGGACAAATATTGTATACTACTATTACTATAGAAATTACGAAAGGACAAATATTGTATACTACTATCACTATAAAAATCCAAGAAAAATTTTATACACAAGGTGTGTATAAACTTTCTTTCTTTGATGGTTACCCGGGCAGATGAGGGAAGAAAGAGTAAACTGAAAATTTGAGGGGTGACACAGATTACCTTGAATGAAAAGGACAAACAAACTCATTTACATCAAGTCAATTCTGATTCATAGTGACCCTGTAGGACAGAACAGAAATGCCTTTGTGGATCTCCAAAACAGTAAATCTTTATGGGACTTAAAAACCTCATCTTTCTCCTGCAGAGTGGCTGGTCATTTCAAACTGTTGACCCTTCAGTTATCAGGCCAATGTGTAGCCTGCTATGCTACTACATCTACTAATGTGGATTAAAAGGAAGGAAATATCTAACACAAGAGAGCAGAACAGCAACTGATGGAGCCAAAGGAAGACACTGGGGAGAGCACAAGCTTTAAAGGCAACATGGGTCAATCTCCAGAAAACATTGTATGTGGCCCAGATTGCCTATGTTTGGGACTGGCTCCTTTCTCCAACTAGAATACATATTTCCCAGAGGAGAGAAACCACATCCCCTTTTCCCTCCCACAACACTCACCCCAATGATTTACATGGACAGTTGAGTTCTGATGGAGACACTGACAGGTTCTGCTCTCATCTTTTAGCAAACCAGCCACACAAAAGCACCTCGAATGGCCTTGGGGATCGTGACCCAGTTGGCCTAGCCTACACGAGGACCCAGAGGATTCTGGCTGAGCACCGTGATGAGAAAGCAGAGAGCCCACAGTCAGGTGACATGCATGCTGAGGGCTGCTGTCTTTGACTTTCATCAGCAAGGGCTTCAAGACCTTTCGGTTTTCAGCAAGAGAGGTTGTGTCATCTGCATTTCTAAGGCTGTTAATAATCCTTCCATGTTTCCTTTTAGCTAGTTCTGTCCAGTGGGAAGCTTTTCAAAACGAGTTCTTCAAGTTTTCAGAGGGTTGATGTGAAGATTATGGTAATAAGTTGGAGAAACGATGAACCAAGATTTTAAATGACTTTTTTTTCATTCAGGACATCTAAAAACTTTAAACATGCTAATCCAAGAGGGAAATGTTCTTCCCAACTTTAACTGATTCTAAAATTCTTTCTTATGGATCATCTTGAAAACATTGAGACATTAATGTGATAGAACATACAGCTCGGGAAATGTGAGTGGATATTAATTTTTAATGAATGAAGGCTCACCATCTCCAGTGTGAACCTTCCACATCTACATGACTGTAGGCAACTGCATGCTGGATATAAACATCCACCAGCCCCAGGAAGCATCCGAGTCTGTCTGCTTAGAGAGCGACACGCTGTCACTCCCCCAGTTTATGAGTGGAGGGCGTTTTGTGAAACTCTAAATTAAAATGAAAACAACAACCACAACAACACAAAACTGAAAATGAACATGAAAATTTTAAGACGTGTCCATTCCAAATTATCTGCAATGTGCAGCCGCCTCAGAGATACTGAGCATGTCGAGGAGCACGTCACCAGTCCAAAGATGGCCCCTTCTGAGATGCCTGATGGATCCCTCTGCAGCCATTGGACGCAGAACAGCACCAAGGAGGCCTCCGTTTTGCAACGGACGCATAAGATTAACTCCCTGGTTGGCTGTGGCGCAAGTTAGCTTAAGAAAAGGCAGCATCATTATTGTGCCTTACCACATATTTCCAATGGAGTTATCACAAGGGTATTACAAAAAAAATCATAAGAGTTGGCAGTAACTCAGCAAATAAAATCACCGCTTTAATTGCTCCAGTGTAACAGGTCGATCATTATCAAGAAAGGTTTTGATATATTTTTTAATTAAACGGTGACTCTGTTGATCGATTTCACTGATAATCAAGCAATTCTCTTCTCTTTCTCCACCTTCCCAAAGAGTTTTGCTTTATGTCCATTACTAGATGGCAGAAATGAGGTGGGCGGGGGGGTGCTATGGAGATGGGGGACTAAGCTTGGCTCTACTAGAATCGGTCATTTAGTCGTGGGCAAGTTATCCCCTTTCTCGGCAGCTCAGTCCCCCAGTTTGTAAGAGGGTGGGAAAGGAATGCATATTTTCCAAAGTCCCTTCTAATTCTGGAATTCTAGAATGCACGGGATGCCTGTGAAAATATTCTCCAGCAATGCATTGTTGGAGAACATTTTCACGGTAGCGGAACCTTAGAGGTTCATCTTTATTTAAAGATCCCCAAGAAACCTACAGATGCTAGTGTTCACTGTGCATGAATGCATGCTCCTCTAACTGGGCTCTGAAGTTCGCCACTCGTTCCTTCAAGTGGTGTGCAGCACCCTAACCTCCTTCCCGATTTACAGAAGGCAGGTGAAGCTTTTGGCTTACTTGCAAAATGCACGTATCTGGCTGGACCACAGCATGGAGCAAAGCTGAATCGCAGGGCCACACATGAGGTTGATCAGAAGCCCTTCTTGGGCTATTTCTCTGTCTTCCCTCTACTGATCCCTTGCCTGGGTGGCAGAACCGTGGCCCAGCGGTTGAGCTGGGATGCTGTCAACAGGCTGCCGAACTCCACGACCGCTTACTAGTTGTGTGACCACAGCCCCGTTCTATAGGTGGAGATATTCAGGAGTCCTAGCACTACTATCAGAGGGTTATAAAACCCAAAACCAAACTCACTGCCTTTGAGTTGATTACAACTCATAATAACACCATAGGACAAGGTCGAACTGCCCCTGTGGGTGTCCAAGACTCTAACTCCTTATGGGTGTAGAAAGTTCCACCTTGCACCGACTTACAGAGTTACCGTGACAATAAATTATGATAACACACATAAAGTACATAAGACAAGACTTAGAATATGGTAAGCACACCATTATATTTTAAAACAGTTCCTGCTGTCTTACGCTTCCTTACAATGATGTCTAGAAGCCCAAGAAATTTACAGATTGTCCCTTTAATGAAGCTTGGGAGTGGCTCTGTGGCCATCATCCTCCTAGTCTGGCCTGCCCATCCGCAGAGCTTGCCCTCCAAACATGCGGTTCCGCCCTTTTGTGTGAGGCCCCCAGTGGCCCAGTCCTTCAGCCGATGAGGAGGTACTATGGCCGGGCCACCTGTATCAATTTGCTAGCATTTCTGGAGGGCTTTGCCAGCTCCAGGGCTCCCCGCGGGACCTGTCTGTGCTAGCTTTGAGGTCAGCTCTCTGCAATTCCTCTTGCTCACCCCTGCCTCCCTTCCCTCACCCCCTCCTTGCCTACCTGCAGCTCTACACCTGAGCCTGTTCCAGGGAGCCCTAGCCTGAGACAGAAACTCAGCTCCAAAGACTCGTCCCTCTCTGTCCCTCCCACAATGGGGGTGGAAGCACACAAGAAAAACACATCAGGGTTGGAAGGAAGCCCCCAGAGACTCTGCTGAGCTGGCACCTGGAGCAAAGGGACCAGGAGGTGGAATTCACAGCTGAGGGCACAGCCCAAGTGTCCCTACTGGGCAGGCTGAACAGTGCCTACCTGCTGGGAGGAGGCGTCTGCTCCTGAAGGCCTCCAGGGACCGAGACCTTAGAGGAGCAAGATTTTCTTCCACCCGGGCCCCAGGGTCCTAGCAGTGTCCCTGAGGTCTGCAAGCATTAGAGCTCCCTGTGCGCCTGCCCTGCTCCCTCCTCCTCCCCACACCCCACTCACTACTGTGGATATGCTCCTGTTGGCCACCACATCACAGGCGTGTGAAAGGGCGCTTTGATCTTGCCCTGGGTCACTGGGGAGAGGGCTAAATTTAGACATAGGCAGGGATGAAATGGAAGGGGTGGAGAAAAGGAGGCAGGGCTCAGGCGGGGCGTTATGAGGCAAGCGTTGGGGCACAGAGCTTCTTCCGAGCTGTCTGGAACATCTGTGGAGGAAGCCCCCACTTAAACTCATCCATTTTGTTATTAGCCTTTTGGACACCGCGAGGATCTTTCTAGAAAACGCGAGACCAAAAGCAATCCCTCATTCTAGTGGGAAGTAAAAACGTCCCCCAGCTGCAGGAAAATGCTCTCAGGAAAGCACTGAGGCGGCTGGGTGCCCGCAAATTGTTTGCAGGTCAAACACTCCCGAAAGAAGCAGGAACAGCCCCTCCCAGTAAAGCCTGCGCAGAGAAGGCTTTTCCCGCCCTTTCCTCATCCTCCTCTTCCTCCAAGCAGGCTGATTTCACAGAAGGAAGGAGACGGAGGAGAAAAAGGGCAGGGTCCTCAGCTCAGGTTGTCTTGGCATTTGTGGTGGCTCAAGGGTTAAGCAAGCAACTGCTAACTGAAAGGTCAGCTATTTGAACCCACCGTGCTCTGTGGGACAAAGAGGTGCTTCCTTAACGATGCCATCCTTGGTAACATCCAATGGGGCTGATCTACTGCTCTGTCCTACGGGTCCCAGCAGAGTGGAGTCTGTTGCTGGGGGCTGGTCTCCACACCGTGAGATGTGGAACAGCATCTCTGTCTCTACCCACGAAGGCAGGGCTCCCTCTTTCCAAGTTGTGGCAGCCACCAGTGTCTCCAGGTACTGTCACATGTGCACTGGGGAGACATTTCAATGTAAATAATCTGAGCATCCTCTCAACTGGACGAGTAGAGCAACCCAGAAACGATGGAAGTTGTCAGGGATTTCATTTTGCTTGGGTCCACAGTCAAAGTCATGGAAGGTGTAATCATGGGGGGGGGGGTGTGATAAAATGCACCAATTGTTGAATAGAAAATGGATCATCTGAAATGCAAGCTGGTACTTAATTCACAATACACATTTTTTTAAATCAAATGATGTGTTGCTTTGGGCAGATCTGTTGCACAAAGCCTCTTTACAGTGCTGAAGAGTAAGGATGTCACTTTGCAGACTAAGGTGTGTCTGACCCAAACCATGGTATTTTCCATGGTCTCATATGCATGTGAAAGCTGGACAAGGAATAAGAGAGAGTGAAGAATTGATGCATATGAATTATGGCGTTGGCAGAGAATACTGAAAGTACACAGACTGCCAGAAGAATGACCACATCTGCGTTGAAAGAAATAGAGTCCTCGTACCCCTTAGAATTGGGAATAGAGACTTTTTACATGCTACCAGGTGAGACCAGTCCCTGGAGAAGGACATCATGCTTGGTAAAGTGGAGGGTCAAGCAGAAAGAGGTAGACCTTCAACTTGACAGATTGACACAGTGGCTGCAACGAAGGGCTGAAGCACAACACTTGTGAGGATAGCAAGGGACGAGGCGGTGTGTCATGCAAGTGTCTGTGTGTTTGCTTTCAGTTAGAAAGGGCTCCAACTGGAACTCTGGCGAGGAGAGTAGCCACACTCCCCCCACCTGTGTTGAGAACTGCTGTCCTCGTAGTACCAGGGAGTGCCTCCACAGCAGATGGCAACCAGGAGCAGCGGCCGTGGCTTATCATTCACAGAGCAGGGTGCCTACCAGTGGTCACTGTTTTCACTGGCCTTCACACAGTATGAAAAATAGAGTTGCCTTCTAGAACGTGGCACATCACGGTGCCCAGGCATTTGGCCCTTCAGGGTAGGGGGTCCAGACAAGAAACCTGATGACTCAAAGGCCTTCACACAGCCTCTTAACAGTTAGCAACATATATCTACTATAGGCAGAAAGAGTTTTCTCTATTGAGAGAAATTGCAAATTTTTCCCTTTCTGGTCAAATTAAAGGGCATGGTATCCACTTGGAATGTAGCATTTTAATTTACCTGGAATTAGCTCTTTTCCTGTTTTGTTTTTGTTTCTTTCCCCCACAAATCTGGATACTATTTACCACTTGCATTTACTAAGCATAGAGTCAATTTCCATAACTGGGATCAAAATGCTTTGCTAAAAATGTTAAAATATTTTTTCCTGGCTTTTATTTTAGGGTGAAAAAATATCTCCCTCTTCCCTCGCCTATTTTTGCTTTGCTTTTATTTGCTTGTTTCAATTTTCAGAGCATCTTTGGGGGCCTAATTCAGGTTTGAATTTCATAAATCACTTGTCCTTGGTTCACAGTCCAGCGGTGTGCATTATTTGGTTTAATGTTTCAGTGGCTGGACCACGCACGTCAAGGGACAGGTAGACCACAGGCCCTAAGGACAGAAGATGTGTAGCAGTCCTGTGCAACTTACATGGTGAAGACATGACCCAGAATAGGTTATTGATGGTGAGAGCCTTCCAGAAGGTCTATTGTAAGGAAATCCTTTGTTTCAGTCTGAGTAGGATGAAGCCCCACTTGGCTTCTTGGCCTGAAGAGCTTTGGCTTGACTAAATGGTATTCATCGAGAACTAACCCACAGCCTTTGGGGAAGGTGAGCAGGTAACTGCCGGCCTGCTCCTCCCTCACCCTTGCTCTGCTGCTGTGACCAAATTCAGCTCCCAACTGCAGGTTATATCCTCAAGTTCTTCCTAAGATTAACTGGCCTGCGTAAATCCCTGAGCTGATACACAGACCCGGATGGATACACCTAACTACCTCGCCTCACACCCACACTTTATAGCACTCTTGCAAAATGGACTTGAAGAAAGATTATGAGCAAGTGAGAGTTGCTGAAATTCCACTACCATGATATTTTTGCATGTATAATATGTATTTTTGCATGTACAATATGTTGCGTAGAGTTAAAAATGGCTAACTAATAGGCAAATGAACTATCTTTAGGATTTATGGGGTTTGGGAAAGAAAACAGAGAGTATCATAGATTTGTGTGTGTGTGTGTGTGTGTGTGTGTACATGTTTGTTTTCCCCCTGCTAGAAATGATGTATGGGGCTGGGACTCGCTCTAAGGTGAGGGCAAGCCATGAAATTCTTCATGGTATTATATGAAAATTGTCACGCTGCTAGGATATCCTCATTGCCCACGAGCCAGCCTCAAACCAAGTCTATTTATCCTCAAATTTTTCACTTTCCTTGGACAATAGGTTTAGCTTGTGCGGTTGTACAGTCCCCACAAAAGAGTATTTACTTTATCTTGTCTGGGAGCAGATTCATAAAAGAATCACAAATGCCGTGTTTATCAGGTGGTCTCCAAACACTGGTTGCCACTGGAGGCTCGGCTGTTCTTTCTCCCCGTCCCCTCCAAACTCGAAATGCCTCGTCACTGCCCTCAGGAACAACACCAGAAATCCTAAGTTCTCAGAGAGGGGCTGGCTTCCCATTAGTACTACGTGAGTGATAAACAATGTTTTATGCCCCATAATTAAGGTACAGGTAATGAGCAATTATGCAGATCATGAATTAATTATATTTAAAACAGAGGCCATTACAATCAATATTCCCCACATTCCAGCGGCATTCTGGAATTAATAAATCTAATTAAAACTTTCAATTGGCAGTAGTCTGTTTGCGCCACCGTGGTGAACGTCGTGGTAACAGCTGCGCGGTGAGTCACTACATGGGATATAAATGTAGCACAGAATTTTGGGGTGCGGGGGTGTCATCTTTGCTGAGGAAAATTAATTAAGGCACAGTTTGTTGAAGTGATTCGTTGTTCTCACCAGCTAGGGCCCGTGCGCTCTGCGAAGGAGGCTCGGTAGGGCAGCGCTCCGGAGAGTGGGTCCCCAGCCCGCCTCTGACTCTCTCAGACAGAGCCCCGTGGCACTGCGCACAAGTGCTGCCGTGCAGTGCACCACCGTGCGGGCCGCGTGGACTGGCTCGCTACAGGTTCGGAAGTATAAGCCCGGCCCGCGCGTACATTGCCCACTGGGTCGCCTGTCCCGGTCAGGGGTTACTCACTTGACAAAGGGTCTCGCCTCTGTGGGAAGACGCCGGGGGGTTGTGAGAGAGACAGATGTCAGGCAGACCTGCAGTCAGAATTGAGGATGTGGTGAGTAAGAAGCAAAACTGCCCACTGCAAATTTATAAATAGGCGGAACTGCGTCCATGCTGACCTGGTGTGCAGGATAAGCTGGCCGTGGTCTCACAGAAATCGCTTCAAAGCCAAGTTGGAAGCAACGGCCATTGGTTGGTTCAGGTAACCCCCAATTTACGACAAGTATGATGATTACGCAATACGTCAGTTGGACGCCTTTTTTTTCGTTTCCATAGTATTGTCTTTTATTATCAATTATATCAATCTAATATTTATTCATCGTTGAGTGCAAGAAATAGTACATACATACTTACAGATTTATTTTAAGATGTGTATTTCTAATGCTAAGCTATACATACATGCAAAATAAATGTGGTTTATTCTATTCTGAAAATTTGGAGTTGGGAATGTGAGATCTAGTCTTACTCTGCTTGGTTTCCTGTGTAAAGAAATTGTAACATAAGGAGAGGTAGGGGCTATTTTTAGTCCTTTGGATTGGGGAGGGAAGAAATCAAGCAAGATGCTCACAAAGAGAAGGAAGAAATCGTGCCTGAAGACAAGGAGCTCCTGGAACCATATTGTCCCTAATGCCATCATTCTGTACAATTATCATTCATATTCCATATCATTTACCTTTCACAAGCACACTTTTAAATATGTTTTAGTATATTCACAGACTTGTACATCGACAAAATGGTGATCGCTATCACTGCTCTCTGACTTAACCATTTCATCAACTCCAAAATGCTCCTCAGGGATTCCTGGTGGTGTGGTATGAGTCGGACCAAGATCCAAAAGTCAGCAGTTAGAAACGGCGAGCCACTCCGAGAGAACGACAATGGTTTCGATGCCCATAAGGAGGCACGGCCTCCGAAGCACAGTGGCAGTTCGACCCTGCGCTGTCGGTCAGTGTGAGTCAGAACTGACTTGATGGCCGTGAGAAAGTGCGGGGGGAGAGGCCCCATATCCCTTCACGGGCATTTTCCAATCTCACCTGCCACTCTGGTCCTTAGAAATCACTAATCGACTTTCCATCTCTTTTGTTGCTTATTCTAGACCTTTCGTATAAATGGAATAATGCAAAATGTGGTCTTTAGTGAAAGGCCTTGTTCAATTAACCAAATCTTTCCAAGATCTATACACGTTGTAACATGTATCTGTCATTTGATGGATGAATAATATTCCATTGTGTTGAAATTCCACACTCTGTTTATCCGTTCATCTCATCAATTTCTGAATCCTGGGAGCATATTTCTCCTGTACTTCCCGAAGATACCTTATGAATTTACTCATCTGTATATGTGCTTTGTTTTTTATTTTGCTTCTTTTTTTGGCTTAGGTTCATAGGAATCAACAACTTTGATTTCTCCCATGAATTCTAGCTTACATAGTGAGTTCATATGTCCTAACTTACATTATGATTCTTTTGTTTTAATAGAATATTGAAAGTTTTATCAGAACATCATTCACATAAAATAAAATCGTTGGATCATACTAAGAACAGTTGTGTAATCATCAACACAGCACCACCAAGAACATGTTTTCTTTCTTGTACTTGTGGTTGTCAGCTCTCCATTTCTCCCAGCCTTCCCTACCATCTTCCTAGGTAATGTTTAATCCAGTGACTGTCTATGTAGATTTACCTAGCCTGTATTTTGTATACAGAAAATCACACAAACCAGAAATCAGAAGAAACCCAACAACAATGAAAAAACAAAACAGAGGGAAACATCAATTTTAAAAAGCCAAAAATAATAAACATGGAAACAACTTTAAAATAGGCTAAAAGGGAGATCTAGTGATAAGGCATTCCCTTGTAACCTAACTGCAGCGGTCACAATGGGCTTTACAATGCTCTCTGAGAGCAAGGCTATTGACATGCCCGGACTATGTTCAGAGGGGATTCGCCAGAGATCCATGTAGGGACCCTGCAAACGAACTGCGAGTTTCCATTGTCATTAATAACCCTCTGTAAACCAGGTGTTCAGAATTTAAGCTCTGATACCTTGCCCTCCCCTGATTTCGATGTTATCATTTATAATCCTTAGATTACACAGGCTGGTGTGCTTCTACCATGTGGGCTTAGTTCATGACTCACTTAGATGGCTGCTTTTTAAAAGACAAGACTTTCAGACCCCACATTCTATTCTTTCTGATAGCTGGGCACCATTTCATTTCTTCACCACACTTTGCTATAGCACCCATATATTCAGTGATCTCTTCTTGAGGACAAGTGTGGAGCAGAGGCATGTCATAAGACCTAATTGTTCCTAGATTGGGGCTACAGTAAAGCACAAGTCCAAAATCCACTCAGTATCTATGGTTTATATACGTCTCTGATTTGCTTTAAAGACATCAGTATCATTTTATAATAGAGAACATTATAAATCATCTCCGTGGGGCATAAGGTAATTCTATTGATAGTATCATTAATTTACCAAGTGGTATCGAATTTAAAACACTGTTGAGAAAAGAAAATTATACATGTCTAGGCTGGCTTTTCAGATTGTGATGCATGAATTGTTGACTTGTACAGATTAAAAGCTTAAATTACTAGACGCTATTTACATGAACAGTGAGGGTTGAGCTAGGGCAAGACTTTCAATAACACTCATTCACAAAGGCAGAACCATGCCTGTCAGATATCATAAAGCACATGTCATAGAAAACAAATCAAAGAAGCATAAAAATAGTAAATATATGATAGTTCCAGGTCACCACTCATGGAGCACCCTCAAAGCAATCAATCCAGACCAAAGCCCAAGCACCCCCGATTCCATACCTTTGGTACCGTGGTCATCTGCTTCCCCTCACACTAGGGCATGCCAGTCTGAAGCCCAAGGGAGTATATCCATTCCTTAAGTCTGCTACAGGTGAGCTTAAGGATAATGATTCTTGAAGGAAGTAGTGTCTTGCGTAGGGCCTGGAAAGAAGGCTAGGGTTTGACAGACAGTAAGGAAGAGGCGTGGGACAGAGAGAGTCATGCAGAAAGGAGAGACAGAGATAGCCAAGAAGCAGGCATGACCATGGCATGTCCTCAGACGCCAGAACACAGCTGAAGTAGGCTGAAGGTGGAACGAGGCAATAAATGCAGAGACACAGCCTGGATAATGAGACATGATGAGGTTTACAAAGTCATGGAGCAGACAGTGGACACATGTTAACTTGGGGGAGGGGGAGGGTAATATACAATGAGAGGGAGGATAGGAAACAGGATGGAGGCAGGGGGAGACTCTGGAGTTTGGCAAGAGGTAAAGGCAGCAGAGGCAAATAGAATTATATACTTAATCTTATAATAGTAGTATTTAATATACATACAAGTAGGTTCTTGGGTAGACACAATAGTTAAATAGGTATGGAAGGGAGCATAGGATGTATACCTACAAAAATATATAGGTTTGACAGAGGATATTTGTTTATGGATATATTTACTGCAAATGTATCCATAAATATGGTAGAGGATACAGGGAGCAAAGTTATAACAGCATCTTTAACATAATCCAGTACTTTGTTGAATTGAGTCACTGGGATTGAAGAATGCAGGACCATGGTCTTTGGGGACACCAAGGTCAAATAGCATCACAACCTTCACAAAGACAATGTGAAGCTTGAGAAGCTTGTGCGTGGACATCTAAGGTACAAATACTGGTATCTCTGTCTGAGGTGACATTTCGGTGACACTACAAAATATAATAGAAGTCACTGTTTTCTGAGGTTTCATCCCCACCGGCAGGCTGGACCATACATTTCAACTAATCAGTTTCTTGTCCCCCTAAGTCCCAAGCCATGGGGAAATGGGGATGAGTACTCCCATTACTAGTTAACCCATTCAGGGGCACTGCCCTGGAGGTGGGGTCAGAGATACATCCTTATAAGCTACCCCAGCAGGTCAGATGCAGAAGTCTGAATAGTACTCTGAGCCCTTTCTGTTATGATACAACTCACAGTTGTTTGCAATCTTTCAACTTCATCCTCCATTCATTTTGTTTTGCTTCAGCTAGCTCCAACCTCAAATCTGGCCTGGAAGAAGTACTGTCGGAATGCTCATACTCTGGACATGTTGTCAGGGGAGACCAGTCCCTGGAGAAGGACATCATGTCCAGGAAGGCAGTGGGGTAGTGAAAAAGTGAGTGAGTCAGGGGCTTTAAAGCTATGCCCCTGCCCTGACGAGATAGATTGACCCAGTGGTCGTAACCATGGACACAACTGTGAGGATGGCACAACACCGGGCAGTGTTTGCTTCCATGGTCCACAGGCTCTCTATGAGTTGGAACGGATTCAACAGCACATAGCAACAACAACAACACACCTCACTGGGCGGTGAGAGAATTGAAGGGATTTTGGCGGTGTCTGTGAATGGACTTTGCAGAATCAGTTGCATGTCTCTATTGGCCACAGATGCTTATTGAACACTCGTGTGTAAAGCAGGGAATTGTGGTTCAAGAGCAGGAAAACGAAAGTCCCCATTTTTGACCAAATGACACACTGTTCCTACAGCTATCATGACTATTCTGAAAGGGGATCAGTGATTTGTAGATAAAGTGTGGCAGGTCTTCCCTTGCCCATCCATTCACCTTCACCAACGGGGGCTGGCAGGGCCACCTTTCAGGTCAAGGTGGCATCTGCCCTCCCTCCCCTTGCCAGTTTGGGTCTGGGCGTCGTTGTTGATCTGAAAGTCTCAGGATGTGTTCCACCCCCAGCTTTCCATGGCTGATGCTTTCTTGCCTTACATTTGTGTGAAAAACAAAACAGCATAGGAATACTCCAAGGCACTTGAGGGGACCATGACACCATGACACGGGACATTGTCCACAGCTACCCTGGCAATTGCCCGGTTCAGGTTTGAGGTTCTAACATTGGAGTTTGCTGCATTTGGCAATTCTCAGTTCCACGTCAGCAGCTCACTCCACAGCTGAATACCCGTCCTATTTAAATCTGCAGGAAAATAGCTGCAGGTGACAAAGCCTTTCGTGTCGCACCACTGTGTACATACACAAATAATTGGGACTCTTGACCCTGTCTGGGCCCATACAACTGTAAGTACAAACTTGACATTTTGATACTGCTGCTAGCCTTTCTCATTGTTATTTTCTGTTTCAATAATCCATTGCAGGTAGAAAAATGAAAGAAGGAAGCATGAATGATTAATGCTGTCAAGCTAAAATAATGTATTTAGAAAAATCTATAAATCTGTTATTTGTGGCATTTTAAAACTGAACACGACACTCCTTGGTGCCACGCAGCCTGTTTCCCGACAGATGAATGTTTGTGCTCGGCGGCACAGTGTGGCACGAGCGCTTTGGAGGCTGCCCGAGCTGGACTGAGGTCCTGCGCAGAGCCTGGGGCTCTTTGGGTTATCAAGGTCAGGCATAGAGACCCACAGGCTTCTGCTGTGTGTTTTGTCCTGGGTGGGGCTGAGAGACTGGGCTTTGCCTTTAAGCCCCTGACTCATCACTCCCTGGAGGCTGCAGCCCAGAGGGCCCAGGCAGCCAGCTGCCTCTTGCTCCAACCCAATCACTATCGGATTTAGTTGAAGCACAGGTTGCCAGTTGATCAAGTTAGGCTCCTAGGCGTCTCTGCACAGCTCCAGGCAGTCGGCTGAATTCTGATCCCAGCGTGGGGGCCCTGTGGTCTCCCAGAGTCCAGTCTCCTTGCTCAGAGGTCTCTGCTCACAGAGGTAGACAATCCTCCTGTCTGACCATTCTACTCTGCCCAGAGTGAGCTCAGCTAAATCGACTCAGGGACCCACACAAGACAGTATAATGGCATGGAGTGACACTGCCAATTGGTAGCCCCAATTGATATAATCAACATTATTTGTTAGACTGGCTTGGAGAACAGCTCAGATTTCTACAGGTGCTAAAATTGGACATTCATGTCAACGATGTGATTATTCGCAAATTCAGAAATGTTTAGCACCTGGTCAGAGCAGTTACAGCTGCCACCTGGAGTGTTACTGTGGGGGGCAAACAGAGTGAGAGTGCTGCCATCTAGGTAGTGTGTTATTGGTGGGGTGGGGGTGGTGCAGAAGGGGAATGTGGGTTGTCAGGAGAGGAGAGGGGACCTTCTGGGAACACCAGTTACCTAACAGAGTCTCCAGGAATGAAGACTGAACTCAGACTGTATCGACAGGTTACTTGGGTCCCTTATTATCTGGGACAATCTTGGCAGGGTGAGAGGCAGCTGATTCAGCTCCAGTGGCCAAAATGCCTTCCAGTTTCTTCCCAATGGCTGAAAACATATTATTCAACCATCTAGAGGTGGGGACTGGCCCCTCAACCTTTCCCATCATGGTATCATTGACTGATCTCTCCTGCTTAACATGGACTGGTCTCTGCTGCTTAACATGTCCACAGTACATGAGATGAAGTATCACCACTCAGTGTCTAAAGAGCTTTCTGGCTATACTTCATCGAAGACTGGTTGGTTTGGTTTTATTGGCAGTTCATGGTATTTTCAGTAATCTTTAACAATGCCATAATTCAAATACATTGATTTATCTTTGGTCTTCCTTATTCCACATGCAACTTTCACATGAACATAAGGCAATTGAAAATACAGTGGGCTTTAGTTAGGTGTACTATAGTCATCAAAATAACATCATCGCCTTTCAACACTTTAAAGTGTCGTGCAGTAGAATTACCTAGTGCAATGCACTGTTTGATTTTGGGATGGCTGCTTCCATGAACATTGATTGTGGATCCACACAAGAGGAAAATACTTTGTTTTCTCTGTTTATCTCACTGCTATCTATTGGTCCAGTTGTGAGGATTTGGGCATACTTCACCTTGAGTGACAATCTGAACTGCAGACTCCACCTCTTGAACTTCATTAGCAAGTGCTTCAAGTCCTCCTCACCTGTAGCGTGTAAACTGTATCTTTTGTATAGCTCAGGTTGTTAATAAGACTTCCTCCAATCCTGATGCCGCTTTCTTCTCCACATAACACAGCTTCTCTAATTATTTTTCTCATCATACAGATGTACAAAGTATAGCAAGATTGAATAAATAGGATGCACACTATGTTAGTCTGGGCAGACTAGGGAAACAAATTCATAGACACTCATATGTGTATAGGAAAGAGCTTTATATGCAAGAGCCAATGAATATTGATAAAACATCCCAGCCAAGTCCAGATCAAGTCTATAAGTCCAATATTAGCCCATATGTCTGATTCAAATCGATAAAGTCCTTTTCATATTCAGGAAATACTTGCAGTGATGCCAAATGCAGGAAGATCACAGGCCAGTGGATAGGAAGTCTTGTAGATCTGTTGTCAGCATGTTAGTGCTGGCAGGGGTCTCCACATGGCTTCTCCAGCTCTGAAGCTCTGGCTGCCATCAGCATGTCTCTATGTGGCTTGTCAACAGGGATGTCTCCCAGGGAGTCAGTGGAGAGAGAGAGTGTGTCTCCCGCCTCCAAGGAGGAATAGTGGAGTTCTCAACAGAAGACCATGTCCATACAGAAGCCTCATTGTCTATGACCTGATTGAGAGGCTAGACTCCACCCCTTTACTCTTAATCCTCACAAATTGACAAATGATTGTATAACTACCACACACACCTTTCCAGATTTTAAATCATGCAGTATTCCCTTGTTCTGTTCACACAACTGTCTCTCGATCCGTGCACAGGTTCCAAATGAGCACAATGAAGTGTTCTGGACTTCCCATTCTTCTCAAAGCTATTCACAGTTTGTTAAGACCCACACAATCCAATGTGTTTGCACAGTTAATAAAACACAGTAACATTTGTCTGATATTCTCTTTTTACAGTCAAGATCCATCTGGTCAGCAATGATATCTCTTGTTCCACACTCTCTTCTGAATCCAGCCTGAATCTCTGACAGCTGCACCTATTGTTTTATGATCTTCAGCAAAATTTTACTTGCATGAGAGATTGATGACCTAATTCTATAGTTTGAACATTCTGCTGGGTCACCTTTCTTTGGAAGGGGTACAAGTATGGATCTCTTCCAGTCAGTCGGGCAAGTAGCTGTCTTCCAAAAAGCAGATATCTGCTCTCATGTGGTCTCAGAGTCCTTGTCCAGAATGGAGCACTGCCCAGTCCTGCATTGTCCTCATGATCATCAGCACCGTCAGGTCCATGGTGCTGGCTACTGAGCTCATTCACCCCCCTAAGAGTCCACCGCCCTCTCTAGCGTCCACTGCACCAGCAATGAGGTCCTCCTCCTGTGCCTGAGTCCTCTTGAAGACCCACCCGAAGCGACTGGCACAGACGACATTCAGCTGTGATCTACGCATTCCCAGAAGGAGCTCCCAAGAATGTTCTCCATAGCTGACCTGGTCTGGAAATTCTACGGAAACCTATCTACCATGAGTGACCCTACGGGGATTTGAAATGCCAGTAGCACGGCTTCCAGTGTCACAGCAACAGGCCAGCCATCAGAGGGCGCCGCACTGGCAAACAGGTGACAAGGTGGCCACACTTTAAAGGACACGTGGCTTCAGGAGATCATGGGACTCTCTCTGAGACCAGTGGAGCGAGTCTGATGCTGTGCGGGCTGCTGGGGACAGGGTGCTGGCTGCTGGGGACAGGGTGCGGGCTGCTGGGGACAGGGTGCTGGCTGCTGGGGACAGGGTGCTGGCTGCTGGGGTCATGGTGCTGGCTGCTGGGGACAGGGTGCTGGCTGC
Source organism: Tenrec ecaudatus (assembly GCF_050624435.1). Taxonomy (NCBI): domain Eukaryota; kingdom Metazoa; phylum Chordata; class Mammalia; order Afrosoricida; family Tenrecidae; genus Tenrec; species Tenrec ecaudatus. Next base: position 31,691,805 of record NC_134547.1, read on the forward strand.
TGGGGTCATGGTGCTGGCTGCTGGGGACAGGGTGCTGGCTGCTGCTGGGGACAGGGTGCTGGCTGCTGGGGACAGGGTACTGGGTGCTGCTGGGGACAGGGTGCTGGGTGCTGCTGGGGACAGGGTGCTGGCTGCTGGGGTCAGGGTGCTGGCTGCTGGGGACAGGGTGCTGGCTGCTGGCTGCTGGGGACAGGGTGCTGGGTGCTGCTGGGGACAGGGTGCTGGGTGCTGGCTGCTGGGGACAGAGTGCTGGGTGCTGCTGGGGACAGGGTGCTGGCTGCTGGGGACAGGGTGCTGGCTGCTGGGGACAGGGTGCTGGCTGCTGGGGACATAGAGAACAGCAGGCCCTTTGGTTCATTCTGACTTTGACCTCGAATGTGACTCTCAATATTCTCTTGTGTCTCCGCCGTGGACCATGGCTTGTAAAGAGCAAGGACTCGGGCCAGGCCAAGCTCACTCTATAACTGGCTCTTTGGACACACATCCCCTGTCTGTCAGCTTGCTGGTTACCTGAATGACTGAGCCCCTCTGGCGCACGCTCAGATGCTGCTCCGCATCCATCGTATATCTGCATCTGGCCGGCAGAGGAAAGTGAATTTTAATCCAGTTTGTGTGTCTGCATTAGCCGAACCACAGATGCGGGATTTGTTTGAAGATGCCTGCTTCACTCAGGTGCTTGGCCTCAATAATTTAAAATTAACTCAACTCTCTCAGCATAAAAAGTAATGGCTCTGTCAGAACCCCAGTGCCGAATGCCTAATTTAGGGTTTTACATGCTAATTCAGAATAAATGGAGGTGTCAGGAGAAGAAGGGTTCCTTTCTAAGTGCATGAAGGCTGGCCAGGAGTTAGTGCAACCCCTTAAAGTTAAATCTTCAGTGTTCTGGGCTTTATGAGTGCCAGACTGGGGGCAGTTCTGAAAGTCTGCCCTAGGGAGAGCGTCCAGGACCTGTTGAAGAGACAGACACTATTTTCTTCCTGGAACCCACCGACTCTGGGCTCAGACTCCAGCCTTAATAAAAGCCAGCAGCCCTGGAGAGCCTGGGTTCTTAGGACAAGAGTCAAAGCGACCCAGAGAACTCAGACTGCGGGCAGCTCACACAGAGGTGGCATCTAGCCACGCCTTTCCTGTTGAATGGTCCCTAGAAGGTTGACCTATCACAAGGAGTACAGAGGGTGGCTTGGGACTTAGGACACGTCACTGGGCCTGGTGTGCGACTTTTGTGAAAGTGCTCCAAGGTGACCTTGTGCATTAAACCCAAACTTACTGACCTAGAGCCAATTCTGATTCCCAGTGATCCTGCAGGACAGGGGAGAACTGCTCCTGTGGGTTTGACCCTGTAGCTTTGATGAGAAGAGAGAGCCTCCTCTTTCTCTCATGGAGTGGCTGGTGGTTTTGAACTGCTGTACTGGTGGTTAGCAGCCCAACACATCACCATTACTCCACCAGGAACGGTCCACTCCTGGTGACCTGGAAAGGACTTTTAGCTCAAACTCCTGTACTCCTCTCGTGATGTGTCAGCTAACCCTAAGTCTGTGGGGGCTCTGACTGTGAGTGGTCCCAGGCCAGCGATAACTGAAACAGCTCAGTAGAGAGCAGGACTTGCCCAGCTTCTCCGCACCCTAGCCTGGGCTCTTTGGGACTGAGGAATGTGGGAATAAAGGATCAGTCCACTTTTGAGCTTCCAGGTGGAAGTCCAGGTGGCCTGACCCTGCAGCAGGGTTGGCCGGCCTCTGAGCTCCAGGCCCAGCCTCCTCCTGTCGGATTCCTCTGGGGCCAGGCTAAGGCTGGGATGTGAGGCTAACCAGCTTGGCCCTGGGCCTGAAGTGCAGCTTGAATTCAGGCTGGGCCCTTGTCTTTCTGAAGCACTGAGGAACTGTCTGTCTAGCTGGGTCCTCAATGCCTACTTTGTTGGGTGAGCTCTAATGAGGTCAACAGTGGGGCCCTTTGTACTGAGGCTTCACCTTCAGTGACCAGGTATGAACACAGTCCCCATGAAGGTCCAGCCCTCTAGAGTCTGAGTAAAGCTGCTTGCACTTAGTAGATTGCCAGGCCTTTCTTGCTAAGTACCTCAGGGTAGACTCAAACCACCTGCCTTTTGTTTAATAATTGAACTTGCAGCTACTTGGCCACTTCAGCAACCTAGCGCATGCCTAGGGGCACCTGACCCCTGCTGTCAAAGAGTCCAGTCTTGTGTGATTCTAGGTTCAGCTGGGAATAGGCTCCTTCATTCCACTGCTCTGGACCTTGCACTGACCCCATGTGAGACCTTGACCCGACCCGAAGATGCAGTGCCTGTGAAGAAGAGGAGCTCTTCCTCACTTCCTGTCTCCTACTTGCCCTTGGATGAGTCAGGACGAGGAAGAAATAAGGAGACTTACTCAGGGGCCTTGGAGAGGCTCAAGTCACAGGTGTGGAGTGGCTAGGTTTTCTCTGTCTCATTGTCAGTGAGCAGATTTCCACATGGCCCTATCGGACAGAGTTTCTAAGGCTGCAAATCTCTATGGAGTAGAAAGGCTTGTCCTTCTCCTACAGAATGGCTTGTGGTTTCAAACTACTGAACTTGTGATTAGCAGCCAGTGAGTAACCCACGATGCCAGTCACCAGGGCTCCAGGTTCTCTCTCCCAAAACTGTCCCTGCCATGGAATAGATGCCAACTCACAGAGACTCTATATGACAGGGTAGACCTGCCCCTGTACTTCCCGAGACCAAGTCTTTCGAGGAGTAGAAAGCCTCGACTTTCTCCCAAGGAGTACATGGTGGTTTCAAACTGCTTACCCAAACAAAGTCTCCCTCTGCTGTTGGGCCTTTTGTCTCCCAGTGGACACGGAGTCGTAGCAGCCCTGTAGGACAGAGTAGAACTGCCTGGATGAGTTTCTGAGGCTGATCATCACATCTTTCTCCTAATTGGCTCAAAGGGTCAGCCTTTTGGTTAGAAGCCCAATGCTTTATCCACTGTGCCATCAACACCCCAATTCCATCAAGTTGCTTCTGACTTACAGCCAGCCTATGGCACAGAATGGAAGTGCTTTGTAGGGTTTCTGAGGTTGTACATCTGTATGGGGAGCGGCAACCTCCTTCTTTCTCCTACCAAGCAGCTAATGGGTTCAGAACTGCCAACCTTGCGGCTAGCAGTTCACCACTTAACCCGATGCACCACCAAGCTTCTTTAAAGCTGGGCTATTGAGCTGCTCTGAAGGCCCTCCGGTGTCTGTTGTCTGGCAGAGAGATTAACAGGGTAGGAGAGCAGCTTGCCCAGGCTCTGTGTTTACTTTAAAATGATAAAGTGATGGTTCTTTCCAGAGTCCTTTGAACTCTCACGAGATTCCTGGCTCGTGGGCTCTAACTTCTGAGGCGGGGCCAGACAGGCTTGTTTGGAGTGCAGACCAGCAGAAGATGCAGGGAAGCAGCTTCCACCTGGAGTTCATCTCCGCCTCTCCCTTTCCTTCCCGCTTCTTGGGATCTAGGGCCTGCCCTTTGTCATGGTTGCTGGAAGGGGCCTCCTTGGGAGGGGCTGGGCTTTCATCTCCTCTCTCGGCTCCTTGAGTCTGGGACCCTGCCTGGCCCCTCTCTGTGCTCCCAGGGTCAGCACTGAGCCACTAGACTGCTCCATACATTCCCAGCCTTGAAATCTGGGCTAACCCAATCGAAAAGTCATATGGTCCCTGAGATGAAATGGATAAGGTTTGTGTTAACTTTGATGAGAAAAGCAAATAATGGGATGGCTGCTCTGTCCACATTTCTAGCAGTTTTCTCTCTCATAAGAAGGGGAGATCTGAAAATAATACCTTCTGGGGAGGCTGCTCCTCCTTTGGGGTAAATCCACTCCTATGGCCTGACAGGAAGGGAATGCATAGCAGTCACCTTCCCAAGCGCGTGGAGAAAAGCAAAACTAGTGGTGGTCTTGAATGCACGCGCTCAGCGTTTGGCCAGGAAAAGGGTGTTGGCAGATGGGATTGATCCAGCACTGGATCTTGAGTGGTTTTGCGGCTCTGCCAGGAAGACTGTTGCTTTTATAGTTTAGTATTTAGACTCACAAGTGCTGAGGGGTTAGGAACAAGCAGTTGCTATTGGGTCAGTCCATTGCTTCCAAAATACAGGTAGGAGAGACAGGCAAAGAGGCTTCCTCCCCAGCCAGGTAAAGGCTCACCTGCCTTATGCTATCGGGGCTGAAACATGGAGACCATTGGTCCAGATCATGCTGCCTCTCCAGTTGCATGTGGTCACTCAAGTGCAGTTGATCTCTTGTGACCATAACTCAAGACGGTAGGAGGAGGATACTTTCTCCAGAAAGAACTGGACTTAGCCTACCATATACACTCAAATATAAGCTGACCCAAGTATAAGCTGAGGTACCTAATTATTACCTGGGAAACCAAAAAACTGATTTGACTTGAATATAAGCCTAGGGTGGAAAATGCAGTAGCTATTGGTGAGTTTCAATAATCAAAACAAATGAAAATAAAATTACTAAAAATTCAGACATCAGTGGGGTAATATATTTAAATATTTATTTCAAATAAAAACATAAATAAAAGGACAACAAGTCATTTAACATTAGTAAACCAGTAAAGTAAGTGGAAAATAGGTTCAACAAAAACAATAAGGTATCAACAATGATACCTTAAGAGTACTATTCCCTGAGCTCAATCAGCAACCAAGCTAAATTGTAAAGAGTTGAAATCCTTCAAAACTGGATTCCTCATCATCATCCATATCCCAATGCAGAGCTTCAGCTGGTGTGAGGTCATCATAGACGCTGTCCTCACTGAGATCGCCATCATCAGCATCACTGCTGTCATTTTCAGACAAAGCGCAGTCTTCACTGCCATCCATAGCATTACGAATACTATATTTCTGGAAGGCACGTTGCACCATGTCTTCTGGAATGTCTTCCCATGCATCGCGAACCCACTTTGCCATTAACTCTTTGTCAGGCTTCATGAGATTTCCTCCTTTTGTTATTCGGGCTTGAACCAGATGACATCCATTCATGCCACATCCTTCGCACACGGTCTTTAAAAGCCTTATTCAAAGATACACGTCATAGGATGGCTCTGATTGGTTAGATGTGAGTAAACAGACAATCAAAGCCCCGCAGTGTCAGCGGGGCTTTGAATGAACAGCAGAGGAACGGCAATCACCCGTGAGATCACGGGCGCTCGTCCTGTTACCTCGGGTGCGGGGGGGTTGAGGGGGGTGGTGAGATGTTACACCTCACTGGGGTACCACTGACCCATGTATAAGTCGAACCCCAGTTTTTACATGAGTATATACGGTACATTCAATCAGCATGACAGAGAGGATGCTGGAACAAGAACCAAGAAGACTGGTCTTACCCTAAGGATGTTCTTCCCAGGAGCACATTGCAGGCTAGGTCTGAACTCCAAGGAGATGCAGACACTTATGTGGGCACAGCCATTGGTGTTAATGGAGACACACTGGCACCAGGCCCTGCAGTGTCTCTCACGGCTGGACATGGGGCTGCCTCTGTGGACCTCAGAGCTGCTGTAGTCACTCCCATTGGTTCTAGGCTTTCTTTCACTGATTGTCCCCAAGCTTTCAGTGGAGTCTTGCCAGAAGGTCTTAGCTGTGTTGGAAGCAACCCATGAAAAGGTCCCTTCTCCATTTCTGCCTGGTGGTCACCACAGTGGCTTGAGGAAGGTGCATGGTCTCTGAGCTTCCCCTGAAATCAATGAACTGAGTAGACACCATCTGCATGGAAACAGGTCACAATGGCAGAAAAGAAGGGAGCATGGGTGTGGTGGTAGTGATGGAGAAACCTAGAAGAGGCGCTACTCAAATCCAGGCACCTCTCTGAACCCAAGAAAACCTCGAAACAGGGACCATGAGCTGGAATACGAGCATCGATACGAAATATGAATCCATTTGTCAACTCTATGGGGCTTCCAGGCTGGTGAACCTTGTGGGTAGAGGCTGCCCCAGTGATGGCCTGGATGGCTGCTTCTGGGCCCAGAACTGTTGCCCCACACTGATACAGTTTCTAACAGACTCAGGGCTCGTAAAACCAGAAGCTATACAAGGGCAACCCAAGGCTACACATTCTCGAATTGCTACTGGATGGGTTAATGGCATTACTGAATACGGCCATACCCTTCCTTTGCTGCCCACTCCACCAATGACAATGCCTCACACTCCCACATTAACACACATGTAGCTCCCTCACTGGGTGGCACACCACACACACCTCACCTGGCCAAGCCCCGACGCTCCCACTAACCTCCCCGGCACACACATTAAACTCCCAGCACCCCTCCCACAGGGAGTTCCCCGATATGGGCTCCAACTTACACCCCCCGACCAGCCGTGTTTTGTTGCTCAGTGCCAGGAGAGCAAAGTTCTGTATGGTACTTGTTGGAATCAATGCGGCAAGTTCCGGATGATGTATGCAGTAAAAAATCTCTGCCCTGTGCACAGAGAATACAAGCCATTATGTGCTGAGAGCACGGCACCCGGCTGCCCATTTGTTGTTTGTTGACTGCCGTCAAATATAATAAAATGAAATAAATCTCAGGGAACAGGAAAATTAAGGCACCTAAATGTGCTATTGTTTTTGATTTTGTCCTGGACTCATAAAATGGTACTTTTCTTCCCTTCCCGAGTGGTCAGATAAATAAATTAACCATAAAATCTGAAAGAAAAACAGAGCCACGGAAGAGTGCTCTGCAGGGGCAAGGCTGGGAGCGCACTGCCCCTCCACCCACCCTCCCTGGCTGCCTTCCTCCACTAGCAGCAGGCCCTGGGAGAGATGTGGAAAGACTCAATGTACCTACTGGCTCCAGGACTTCCCTCCGCCCCCACATGACCCCCACCCCGAAGTCAGCCCCAGTTCCCACAGACGCTTGATGTCACAGCTCTGTGCAGATCACAGGATCGATCACCAGACCACAGCCTGTGCAGCCCACTGAGTGCATTGTCCTCTCCCCACAGCCAGCACCTGGCAACTCATTTGCTGGGGTTGGGGGTGGGGGGAGGGGAGTTGCTGCCTGAAGGCCGGAGACCTCATGAAGTTGGGAATGTGTTCTCTGATCCCCACATCCCTACAGAGCTGGGGGCCTGATCCACTCCTACCAGGACCCTAATAGAGGTGAGAGCATGAGTCCTCCAGTCTCCAAGGGAGGACAGCAAGTTCCAAGCAGTGCCTGACATGGAGCTCCATGGGGGGGGGGGGGGAGGGCACCAGAGGGACCCTCTGCAGGCCTCTGCCTCCCAGTTCCACTTGCTCAGCTCCTCCCCCTCCCCCTTCCTGCTCTGCTTACTCTAGCCTCGCTTTCCCTGAAAGCATTTCCCAATTGAGCCACTGCACATAAACCCTGGTCACCAGAGACACTTCTGCAGAAGTCACCTGAGAGGGTGGCCAAGCAGGCAGCATGCGGGGGAGGCTGGGAAGGCAGGTTTCCATCCCCTCTTCCTTCCCTCACCCGGCCTACATTGCCCTTGTTCGGATCAGCGGGTTCCATGCCCGGGCACAGTGGCTCCTGGCAGCTCCCTGAGCATCAGAGGGACTCCTGCTCCAGATTTTCAGTGGATGCTCCTGAGGGAGCTCACCAGGCCTGTTATGCAAGGGACCTCTGGGTGGACCCGAATCTCCTCAAGCAAAGTCACTCACTCGCTGCCAGGACTTGTTGCAAGCTCAGACAACAGACGGGAACTGCCCCTGTAGGTTCTGAGATTGTAAACATTTATGGGAGTTTTAAAAAAGCCTTGTCTTTCTCCTGCACAGTGGTTGATAGTGTTGAACTGCTGACCTTGTGGTTAGCAGCACAATACAAAGCCAGAGCTCCTTTCAATCAGTGTAGCTCTGCTTAAATCCATTTTCTATTATGGGATGGCATGTGAAATCCTTTTAAAGTTGTACATGGATTAAAGTACTTTTCAAAACCACTGACCAATTGACTCATTTTTCTTTTTTGAAGGAAAAACAGATTCCATTGTCAATACCCCAAGAACCGGTGTGAGAAAAGCGATCAAGATGGACCAACGTCGTCTATGGGACAGAACGGATGCCAGGGTCCCCCAGAGGAATACCAAGTCATGTTGAGGGCAAGCCTGGACCAACCCTCGAGTGCTGTGTGGGGTGGGAGAATCTTTGGCCAGCAGGACGGAGAACAAGGGGAGAGATATCGACGTCCCCTTCCCGCCTCTGCTCTTCTTGCAGCAGATCAGGGCTCACCCAGCATGAGCAGGTGCTCCAGCAAAGCAACACCGGGAACAGGAGGACAAAGTGGGGCTGCTGGCAGCCCAGGGCCTTGCCCATCACACCGACCTGTCAATGAGGAGTGGTCCCCGCCCCAGCAGTTTAATGAAATGGGAAGCTTCAAGAGGGAGATCATTCGGTGCCCTGTTCATGTGGGAACTCAAGTCAGTCACGAAAAAGTTAAAGATGTGGTAAATGTTTGTGCCCTAAATTGGCAGACCTGATCAAGTCATGGTGGCACTTTGGGTTAGGCACTGGGCTGGTAACCACCAGGCTGGCAGCACCAATCCACCAGCCTCTCCTGAGGGCGTGCCATAAAACTACCTGCTCCCATAAGCGGTTTTAGTCTTAGAATCACATGCATAAATATAGGAGTGAGCTCCAGAAAGTTCGTGAGAGTTGAATGGAAAGAAAATGGAGTTTTTCCTTTAATTTTTTGAAGCTTTTCAAACATACATGTGTGTGTTCACATATATGAGTTGGTACTCCCCCCGCAAAAAAAAAACCCGGATTGTTTTTCAAAGCTATATATTTAAATTATTTTACAAAACAACATTATGGCTTTCAAATTACTCTCCATTACACTTAAAACATTTGTCAAATCTGCAATTCCATTCTTGGAAACATTTTTCAAACTCAGCTGTTTCGATGGCTGACAGCACCTCCCTCATTTTTTCCTTCACCTCTTCTACGTCGTCAAATCACTGTCCTCTCATGTTCCTCTTCATTTGAGGAAACAAACAGAAGGTGCACAGAGTGAGGTCTGGTGAGTCAGGTGTGTGGGGCAAGAGGCATGCTGCTTTTGCCAAAAACCGGCTCACTGAGATGGCTATGGGAGCAGGTGCAATGCGGTGGTGGCAAAACCAGTCCCCCATCTGTCACAAATCAGGCATTTTTTTGGTCCCACACTGTTATGCAATCTTTTCAGGACCTCTAAATAGAAAGTTTGAACAATTGTATCTTGAGCATTTCTTACCTAAATTCTCACCCAGAAACTTCCCTAATGATGGAGCCCTAGTGGTGTAGTGATCACTAGTTGAGCTGTTAGCTGCAAGGTCAGAAATTTGAAGCCATCAGCCATTCCACAGGAAATGGATGAGAGTTTCTACTCCTGTAGAGTTTCTACTCTTGTACAGTCTAGGAAACGCACAGGAGTAGCTATACTCTGGCCTGTAGGGTTGTTATGTGTTGGTATCAACTCAGTGGCAATGTGTTTGAACTTCCCCGATAAACTCCATAATCATGAGCATCCTCTGTGCGTTCTGTGTTGCCATTGTAATGAATTATTGAGCCACAGAAATTGAGTGCCATAGGAGAGATGCTTGGTGCCAGCATTGGTTAGGAGGGCTGGAGGGTAGGAATGTATCTGACCTCTGCCTTGTGGCAATTACCCTTGAAGGTCAGAGGAGGACAGATGTGGCACACCATTTTTGCACCATTTAGTCAAGCTGACATCCATATCTTGGGAAAGGAAGCCCAGCTCCAGCCAGCCTATGACTGCTGCCGAGTGGCTTTGGGTGACTCGGGGTCTGGGGAGTGTGTTTGGTAAGAAATGAGAAGTGAGCAGAGAGCAAGGAAAGAAGTCTGGACCTGGAAAAGATAGGATTAGAAACAGGCAGAGATGTGGGCACAAGACAAGGGCAGCATGGAGACTGTGACTAGCTCATTTGGCTGAGATCACTAAAGCCAGAAGCTGGAAATTTTTAAAGTTTTGATTTTATTCTGATTTTGAGAGGAAGCCAATGAAGGTTGTATGAGGCCTTCTATAGTTGGGTCATTGTCCCATGTACCTTCTAAGCATCAATCTTATTCCTGGTCAGACTTATTCCTTTGCTACCATAGTATGAAAAATGAGGCTTTAGATTAATATTTCTCAAAATATATGAGGCAAGGGCAGTGCTGGAAAGATCCACAGGGGCTGCAAAAGCAGATGCCTATACTTTAATCTGAATTATGGTCAAGAGTACAATATTTTAATTACCAGAGGTAGAGGGGGACACTGAGTAATTTTTTTTCTGAAAAGGGACAGTGGGCCAAATAAGTTTGAGAACCTATGCATTTAAATTATACCCTTCCCCTTAATAACCCATTCCTCAGTTCCTCCATACCATGCTTGTTTCCCTCTACTTGGATCCAGGAGAGGGGTGGGGATGGAATCAAATCCATGTTTTTCTTCCTCTATTTGTCCAATTTGGTTAAAACAAGCATACATACAGGAACATAACCCAAACCAATAGCCAGTCTCAAGGAGGAAGAGCAACCTTTTCCAAACTGTTTCATAATTTTCATTAAAAATAATTTTACAGTCACATGTGTACCCCCAGTCCCTCCCCTTCCTATTGCATGTATATCCCTAGATTGTCCCCCTCTCATTACTGTATAACTTATAGTGTAACCCCTTCCTGTGATATATGTCTTTACCTTGCACACCCCCCAAAGATATATAAGCCTTGGTTAGCAATAAAGCTCTCCTCTGACTCCCGGTCCTCTCACTCGCTCCCCCTTCCTCTCCTTTCCCATCCTCATCCCCTGTTCCCTTTCCCCTTGTCCTCATCCCCCCCCCCTCTCTCCTGCCCTCCAGGCTCCCATCTGGAGGTGGACCACCAAGCGGGGCTGAGGTGAGCATGCTACTATGAAATATATCTGACTCCATTATTTCAATCTCTCATCTTTCTCTCATGCTCTCTATGATTTTACTATAATCTTTACTTATTGTCGCTGTACAATTGCGTCTACTGGACCTGTGATGATGTGTTAGGGGCTGGCTTCCCTGACGGGGAGAGCTTCTCCTTCCTTCTTCCTCTTTGAACATGGATTTGATGTCTGGAGTGGAGCAGGCCATCTTGTCACCATGAGGCAAAAAAGCACCCAATGGCAATCCACCAAGCTCTAGGTGACAGAGCAGAAAAGGGGAAATTTGAAACCTTGATTGCTTTGCTGAGCTGACTGCCAACATTGAGACGTCTTCACCATAAATGTCGCTGAAGCTTGAGGCACAGCTCTTCTGGCTTTCTGTTACACACCGTGAAAGCATTCTCAACTGACAGACACCTCTTGAGGGTCTCTCTCCTATCTCTCCAAAGTCCACCAGAAGCTTTGAAATTACTCTTTATAAATATGCCTTTAAATTAGCCGAAGGTCATCTTTACCTCTGCTTTCTGTAAGGGGAACACAAAGACAACCCCCTTGTATGCATATTCTGTCTCTTTAACCATATTCTTCAACAGGAACAATGCACTTTTTTGATTCTTTTGTCTCCTTAATAGCACCCAAATCTGTATCTAGGCACATAGAAGATGTTTAGGAAACTCCTGATGAATTGTGCTGAATTAACCATTTGTTATTCTTCTAAATAATTGCAGTTGGTTTTCATTAGGCTGCTTTATATCTATGAACATGTCTCATTTTCCTATTATCTGAACCTGCTTACGACAGAATCTAGGTCTATTCATTTTATCTATCTGGAAATGCTTAACACTCAGTAAATGACAGCTGAATAAAGAAAGAGTCAGATGATTGGAGGATGGAGAGTGGGTTTATAGATAAAGGCTAACTCCTCAGTGCCAAATCCACCTATAGGTGCCAAGTCAATCCTGGTAATCTCACTTCACTGGCTAGTGGCTATTTCAGGTGAAAGCACTCCATTCAGTAATGAACAGCGAGGCAGGACTGGCATGGATGAACATCTGCTGGGGCATCTGGAAAGGGTTTTCTCATTCCTAAGAGGAAGACACAGAGAGAGAATAATCTACTGCAAAGGGCCGCGGGCTTCAAGTGTGGTTGATTCTGAAGGTGGCAGGATGTAAAGTACCAGTGCCCTGAATAAGATTGTTATACAGTAAGTAACACACACACACACACACACACACACACACACACACACACACCCGCCACTAATTCACAAGACACACACAGCTCTGGATACTCAATTTTGTGAAATAATAAATTTCTACATTTTAAAGCCACCAGTTGACTGTTTTCATAGTGCAGTGGCACATGTGTTCCTGGGGTGCTGAAAGCTGTGACGCTGTTATTATAACAACCATCAGTGTCACACAAAGTGAGCGGGCTTCAGCAGAGCTTCCAGACTAAGAAAGGATTATCAAGAAGGAATATGTTGTCTGATTCTGAGAAGTTAGCCATTGAATCCATTATGAGTAGTATCAAAACCTTGTCAGATATTGATAGCTAAAAGAATAGAAGCAGAACATTTTCAGAGACAGTGCATATGTTTGTCTAGGTAGACTAGAGAACCAAATCCAGGGAGACTCATATGTGAATAAGAAAGAGCTTTATATACAAGAGCAGTTGAATATTGAGAAAATATCCAAGTCCAGATCAAGTCCATAAATATATTAGCCCCTATGTCTGATACCTATCTATAAAGTCCTCTTCAAACTCACGAAACACATGCAATGATGCTGAATGCAGAAAGATTAGAGGCCAGTGGGTGGGAAGCCTTGTGGATCCAGTGGCATTGCAAGCATCTCAGCACTGGCAGGGGCCTCCATGTGGCTTCTCCGGCTCCAGAGATCTGGCTCCATCAGCCTCTCTCCATGTGTCTTCTCCATATGATGACTCACAGGGAGTGAGCAGAGAGTGAGTGTGTGTGTTTCCAACCTCCAAGGAGGAATACAGGAAATCCCAGAATCCTCAGGCTAGACTTCCACCCCTACACTCCTAATCCTCAAATTGACACCAAATTATGTCACTACGACAGTGCCAGATGAGGAGCCCAGTGTGTTAGTCTGGGTAGACTAGAGAAAAAAAAATCCATGGACACACATATGTATATAAGAAAGAGTTTTATATACAAGAGGAATTGAACATTGAGAAAACATCCCAGCCCAGTCCAGATCAAGTCCACAAGTCTGATATTAGCCCATATGTCTGATATCAATCTATAAAGTCCTCTTCAGACTCACGAAACACATGCAGTGAAGCCAAATGCAGGACGAACACAATCCAGTGGGTAGAAAGTCTTTGGGTCCAGTGGCATTATAAGCATCTCAGTACTGGCAGGAGTCTCTCTGTGGCTTCTCCAGCTTCAGAGGTCTGGCTGCATCCATGTGGCTTGTCTTCTACAAGGTTTTCCAGGAAGTGGCAGAGGGAGAGAGGTGTCTTCCGCCTCCAAGGAGGAAGTACCAGACTTCCCAGAATTCTCAGGAGAAGGCCATGAACACACAGAAGTCTCATTGGCTCTCTCCAGATTGACAGCCTAGACTCCACCCCTACACTCTTAATCCTCAAATTGACACCAGATTGGGTGACAACCACACCCTCAAGTCAGAATCTGACAGAAGAAAAGCTGTCCTTCTCAAAGTACAGGTCACCATAATGATGTGAACAGGGTAAAGCCTGTGGGAGGAAAGACTTCAGGACCCTCATTTTCCGATGGGGCACAACTCAAAATGAAAAGGATCAGATGCAAATATCCACTAATGTACAACATATAAATCTAGGAACACTGGAAGTCATCAAAAGTGAAATGCAGAAACATTCATATTCCAGGTGCTAGTGAGCTGAAATGAACTGGTACTGGCCATGCTGAGTAAGAAAATCATATGGTTTACAATGCTGGGCATGACATCATCAAGAGGAATGGCATTTTATTCATTGTCAAAAAGGACATTTCAAGGTCTACCTTGAAGTACAATATTGTCTATTATTGGATTATATTTATCCCCATACCAAAAATCGAATCAAGGCAACTATTATTAAATTGTATGCATTAACAACTAAAGCTAGGGATGAAGAAATCAAAGAATTCTACCAACTCTTCAGTCTGAAGCTGATCAAACATGCAGTCAAGATGCATTGATAATTATTCATGAGAACAATGCAAAAAATGGAAACAAAGAGAAAGCAAAAGGAGTTGGAAAATATAGTCTGTGTGATAGAGACAAACGTGATAGAATGATAGACTATGGCATGACCAAAACCCTCAAAATATATTCATACAAAATATATTTTTTCAACAGTAGAAACAGTGACTATACACAAGAACATCTTCAGATGGAATATGCAGAAACCCAACTGACTACATCTATGGGAAGAGGCCATAGAGAAGTTCAACATCAACAACTAAAACCAGTCCAAGGACTGACTGTGGAACACACCATCAATTGATCATATGTAAGTTCAAGTTGAAGCTCCAGAAAATTAAAACAAGTCCACAAGAGCCAAAATACAACTTTGAATACAGCCCACCTGAATTTCTAGACCATTTCAAGAACAGATTTATGCATTGCACACTAGTGACAGAAGAGTCAATGAGCTGTGGGATGACATCAAGAATGTCATTGATGAAGAAAACAAAAGATCTTTTTAAATCATTTTATTGGGGCTCGTATATCTCTTATCACAATCCATACATCCATCTGTTGTGTCAAGCACATTTGTACATTTGTTGCCATCATAATTCTCAAAACGTTTACTTTCTAATTGAGCCCTTGGAATCAGCTGCTCATTTTTGCCCTCCCTCCCCACTCCCCACTCCCTCATAAACCCTTGATAATTTATAAATTATTATTATTTTGTTATACCTTACATAGTCTGACATCTCCCTTCACCCACTTTTCTGTTGCCCATCCCCCAGAGAGGAGGTTATATGTAGATCCTTGTAATCAGCTCCCATTTTCTATCCCACCTTCCCTCCCCCTCCCGGTATCATCACTCTCACCACTGATCCTGAAGGGATCATCTGTCCTGGATTCCCTGTGTTTCCACTTCTTATCTGTACCAGTGTGCATCCTCCGGTCAAGCTGGATTTGTAAGGTAGAATTGGGAGCATGATAGTGGGGGAGGGGGGGGAGAGGAAGCATTTAGGAACTAGAGGAAAGTTGTATGTTTCATCATTGCTACACTGCACCCTGACTGGTTCATCTCCTCCCCCTGACCCTTGTGGAAGGGGATGTCCAGTTGCCTACAGATGGGTCTTGGGTCCCCAATATGCACTCACCCCCATTCACAATGATTTGATTTTTAGTTCTTTGATGCCTGATACCTGATCCCACCGACACCTCATGATCACACAGGCTGGTGTTCTTCTTCCATGTGGGCTTTGTTGCTTCTGAGATAGATGGCCGCTTGTTTACTTACTAGCCTTTAAGACCCAAGATGTTATATATTTTGATACCCGGGCACCATCGGCTTTCTTCACCACTTTTGCTTATGCACCCATTTGTCTTCAGCAATCATATCGGCAAGGTGAGCACACAATGATATGACTTTTTGTTCTTTGACACCTGATAACTGCTCCCTTTGGCACCTTGTGATCACACAGGCTGGTGTGCTTCTTCCATGTGGGCTTTGTTGCTTCTCAACTAGATGACCACGTGTGTATCTTCAAGCCTTTAAGACTCCGGACGCTATATCTTTTGATACCCGGGCACCATCAGCTTTCTTCACCACATTTACTTATGTACCCACTTTGTCTTCAGCGATCATGTTGGAACATTGTAGAATGCCAGTTTAATAGAACAAAATATTCTCACCTGCTACCTTAATACTAAACCTACAAATATATGCACAGAAATCTATCTCCCCAGTCTCATATATAAATATATTTACATATATACATGCCTGTATTTAGATCTCTATAAATTCCCTTTGCCTCCTAGTGTTTTCCTCTATTTCCTTTTACTTTCCTCTTGTCCCACTCTCATGCTCAGCCTTCATTTGGGTTCAGTAATTCCTCTCAGTTACATTACCCTCGATCAAGCCCTACCAGACCTCCTACACCCTCCTCACCACCAATTTTGGATCACTTGTTGTTCCCACAAAAGATCACTAAGAAGATAAGAAAGAAAGCAAAAATCAAAGTGATGTCAGAAAAGACCCTAATACTTGCTCTTAGTTGTTGAGCAGCTAAGGCAAATGGCAGAAATGATGAAGTCAAAAAGCTGAACAGAAAATATCAAAGAGCCCGTCAAAAAGACAAATTAAAATATTATAATGAAATGTGCAAAAAACGAGAATTAGAAAACCAAAAGGGAAACCATGCTCAACATATCTGAAACTGAGAGAACTCAAGAAAAAATAATCCAAGCCTCAATTTTCAATATTTAAAGATTCTATGGGCAAACTTTTGAACGATACGGGAAGCATCAACACAAGATAGAAAGATTACAGAGTTACTCTACCAAAAAGAACTAGTCAACATTCCACCATTTCAGGAGGTAGCATATGAGCAAGAACCAATTGGACTGAAAGAAGACATTTAAGCTACCCTGCACATTAGCCAAAAACAAGGCTCCAGGAATTGAGGAAATACCAAGTGAAATTTTCCAACAAGCTAATGAACTACTGTAAGCACTTATTCATCTGTGCCAAGACAGCTACTTGACCAAATTACTAGAAGAGATCCATATTTGTAGCCATTCCAAAGGTGACCCAAGAGGATGCTCATATTATAGAACAATGTCATTTACATCACACACAATTAAAATGTTACTGAAGATCATCCAGCAATGTCAGCAGCAGTACACTGACAGGGTGCTGTCAGAGGTTCAGTCCAGATCAAAAGGAGGATGTAGAACAAGGGACATTATTGATGTCAGACGGACTGAAAGCGGAGAATACCAATTCTCAATGTAAACAAAACAAAAAAATGCTCCCTAATGAACCGATCATGATCAATGGAGATAAGACTGGCATTGTGAAGGATTTCATTTTGTTTGGATCCACAATCAATGCTCCTGGAAGCAGCAGTTAATAGATCAAAGGAGTCTTTCCATTAGGTCAAGCAGTTGCACAGAGCTTTTTAAAGGGTTGAAAAGCAAAATTGTTACTTTGACGACTAAGGTGTGCCTGATCCAAGTAATGGTATTTTCAATTGCTTCGTATGCATATGCATGTGACAGTTGGACTTTAAACAAGGGAGACCGAAGAAGAATTCATGGGTTTGAATTACAGTGTTGGCAAAGCATGTTGAAAGTATTATGGACTAACAAAAGAACAAACACATCTGTCTTGGAAGAAATACATCTTCCAAGGGAGCTCCTTAGAGGCACTTAGTCTGGACATGTTGTCAGGAGACACCAGTTACTGGAGAAAAACATCATGCTTGGGAAAGTGGAGGAATGGTTCTGGACAAGATGGCCTGACCTAGTGGCTGTAACAGTGGATTCAAATCTAAGAACAATTGTGAGATTGTGCATAGGGTTGCTATGAGTTTGAATCAATTGTTGGCACCTAACAGCAACCACAAAGCCAGTATGAGTCAAAGTTTCTGCTACTTTGATAATTACCTGAGATGTTTCTGTTGTAGATGCTGACAAAAAGGCAGCACCGCATGCTAGTTCAGCCACCAAACCTACCTTATAGCCACATCTTTTTGGGATCCCCATGTAGTCAAACAGTTTCATCGACAATAAAGGAAAATCATGTGTTTAGGGTCCAAAGGCTGTAAGGACTGAGTTATAGATTCTCGGTTGGCCAGGCCTCTCTCTGCCAGGCTCTGATTTATTCTTGGTCTGTTTGTCATTTCCAAACAGGCCATAATTGCTTGACTTGCATCTTGAAAACCTCTAATGCTTTACAGCGGGACCAATCAATGAGCCACACGTGCTGAAGCTTCTCCTAAATCCCTACCACTTGTATTTCTTGATGCTTCCAGCCTAAGTGAGCCATCCCCCACAAAACAAAACAAAACAAAAAACCTCACTGCCATTATGAGTCAATTCTGACTCATGGCAACTCTCTAAGACAGGGTGAGACTGCCCCTGCCAGTGTCACAGACTATAAATCTTCATGGAAGTAGAAAGTCTTACCTTTCTCCTGCAGAGTGGCTGTGCTTTCAAGCAGCTTACTTTGAGTCAAACAGCCCAATGTGTAACTACTATTCCACCCGAGCTCTTCAGCAGCCCAAGGGCAGGAAAACTGAAGACCAAGTGGGATCCTAGTCAGGGGCCTAGAAAGTCAAGGAACGACATAGTCTTGGCTAACAACCCTGTCTTCCATGGAGCGTGGGTGTCCAATAAAGGCAATACGTTTCCTAAGGCAGGACCACTGGTGAATAATAAAGGACACCTCCTCCCCCTAATTTTTTTTAAAGGATATAAAGAAGGTTACCGGGTCTCGTACCAAGACTTCTGCAAGTAACCACCCAAGTACCTGGTTCTTACTGCCCCCACCACTCTCTGTGTGCACTGAAACCTGCAAGTTCCAGATTTCAGCACTGGCAAAATGAGAACCATGCCCCCTTCAGAAGTCCCTGGGCAGTGCGCACGATGAACTCGCCAGGCTGCCCATTAAAGGTTGGCCATTCAAGTCCAGTCGGAGCTGGCTTCAAGAAAGGCACAGGGATCTACTTCTGAGCATTCGGTCAGTGATGACCTTTGGCACACCGCTGTATTCGGATACATATGGGGTCACCGTGAGTCGCATAAATATGAAGACAGCTGTTTTAAGTCATCTTGTT
The DNA here is from genome assembly GCF_050624435.1 of Tenrec ecaudatus. Lineage (NCBI taxonomy): Eukaryota > Metazoa > Chordata > Mammalia > Afrosoricida > Tenrecidae > Tenrec > Tenrec ecaudatus. The sequence goes on from NC_134547.1 coordinate 31,710,447, forward strand.
GCCTTCCAGGCCTACCCAAAGACACCTAAACCCTGTGATTCTGACTCCAAGCCAGCCTATAGACCAAGAATTACCCTGCAGAGTCTCCACAGTTTTAAATCTTTAAGGAAGCCCAAGGCTACGTCTTTCTTCCACTCCGGGCCTACATGGTCGGTGCTTTTAAGTCTGCTGCGTGACCACCTCTCCTGGCTTGCAGGGCTCTGACCTACTGGCTGAACTGGAGCGCCTGTGCACTTCCTCGGGGCTTGCTCTCCCAGAGCAGCTGGGCTGGAGAAAGGAGTGGAACAGCTGTATGGAATTGGGTCCCCCGTTGCTTTCCAATCAATACCACCCTTGTGGCAGACAGTGAGATTCTGATTTGCCTGGCTGGTGAAAGCAGACTTTCCCTCCCATGCAAATAGTGGTCTCCAGGGGCCAAGGGGCCAGAGGCTGATGGGATGATATTTTGGACAGAAATGCTAGAAAAATTCTCAGCTATGGAGGACTTTTTAATGGAATCATATCTTGAAAGCTATGGTATTTTATATCCACTCTGAAAGGGTAATATCAAACTTATGAAATATTTACTAACTTGGCGGCATAAACAACAAATCACCTCTTTTCCATTAAATATATATATACATATATACTTTTTTGGTGAAAAGATATTTTAGTAAAATACTGCAGCTTGCAATTTAATTACAATGAGTAATTAAAACTTAGAGCATAATCATTTTTGGCAAAAAGTCAGTTTTTGTTAGAATTTTAAGATAGAAAAAAGATGCATATTATGACCATAATACTGTTAGTAATTAAGATAAATGCATCAATTATTAAAGATGCAAACATGTCAAGCAAGCATAACTAATTATTTGAGCATGTTAACAGTTGTTTAATGTTAACAAGCAGTGAATTATTAAAGACCCCGCGTGTCACATTCTGGACTGCATCGAATGGGATGTTCTGGAACGCTTTATGATTTTCAGGTTTCCTTAGATCTTCTCCATCTGATTAGCCGTAAAGTTAAGATAACTTGCCTTTAAAAATGTATTTCTAAAATAATTAGCTCTAATCAGGCTAGGAAAGGCCACATCCCCGAGTTGGCAAAGCCAAGAAAAATCCAGCAGACCCAGAGAAAACTGCAGACCGAGCACAGGCATCTGCCGGGAAGATTTATGCTATTTGGGGGCCGTGCTTCCTCCTGGAGGTCCAGCATCGGGGCAGAACCCGGAAAACACGGGGCTGATGCCAAACAAAGCCGGCGGGAGCATCGATGGCGGGCGGTCCAGGCACATCTCGCAGCTGTAGACCTCTTCCTTTTGCTATTTAGAGATACACCTTCTTGAAACAGCACTTCACGCAATCATATAATCAAGATGCCAATTAAGACACTTGTATAAATCACATGCAAAGCAATGCTTGGATTATTTTTGACTGTCAAACCACAAATCAACGCCGGCAACATTCTCCCTGGAATTCAACCAGTCCAGGGCTTTCTCTTCTCCCAGACTCAGAGCAGGGCCTGCAGGGAACCATCTGTTTATGGACCGAGACAGCCAGTGAGGAAACATTTTGCCAGGGTTCTGAATTCCCCGTGGTCTGCGCCTACGTGGCCCCTCACGCTCCACTCTCAGCCCTCCTAAAAGGGAGAAGGAGAGCTCTTTGGGGAGCCTTGCTGAGCCATGGGGAGTGGGATGGGGGCCTGTGATTGAGGCAAGAGAAGAGCAGAGAGGGGGATTGGGGGAGGCGCCCAGGCTGGCTCCTGCCAGGAGCCTACAAAGATGGCTGTGCTGTGCGTGCTCACTGTCATCGACGGGTAGAGCCACCTCCAGCAAGCCGGAGACAAACCAAGCTTTCCTAGTGCACACGGGCTGCCACCTTCTCAACTTCCATGAAGTGTCAGCAGCCATGCCTGCAGGAAGAATCAAAGTCCCAAGGGCCTTGCAGACCCAATTGGAAGCCTTCCCTCCCCCTCGCTGAAAGGCAGCCGGTGGCTCTGGACCCCGGAGGAAGCAGGGTGAAGGGGTGATCTGGGAAGAGCATGGTCAGTCAGAGACTAGAAGGGGAGCTGGTAGGTAGCGCTCTTGGGAGGTTGCCACAGTCATCCTGGGCCCTGTTCTTGTGCAAGAGAGCTTTTCTCCAGGGAGCCCTCCTGTACCCCTATCAGCTACTTCTACAAGTGGCGTATGCCCCAGGTGCCCCTCACGCCACCTATCGCCAGCATGGTAGCTGACAAGTGCAGAAAACATTGGCATCAGCCCGTTTCAAAGTGGAACATAATTTTCCAATGCAGTTCACTCCAGCCTCCAGGCCTCCACTTCATTCGAACAAAACACTAAACCCAGCACCTTTGAGTCCATTCAGACTCATGGCCACCCTACATTGGGTTCCCGGGCTTATCAATCTCTAGGGGCAGACAGCCCCATCCTGCTCTTGAAGAACAGCTGTGGGTTGGCCACCAACCTTGTCGGATGCACCATCCACCCCAGGCTCCTATCCTTCACGATCAGCATGGGGACAATGCTTGCAATGGTGTATTCATAATTTTCTACTCATTTTCTTAGCGTGCTCCCCCAAATATGTAACGTTCCAAAGCTTCCCCCCCCCCACCCTGCACAAAACAATAAATTTGGATCTGCTCTTTGCCCAGCCAGTGTCCTGCCTACCGGCTATGGGATTTGCTCTCTTCAGCCTCCTTGCTCATTAAGATGCCTTCCTTCTTGAAGGTCCAGTGGCCTCTGGTCAGTGGGACCACAGATGGTGTTTCAGATTCACCAGCCTGTTCCACCCTGTTCTACGTACATTTATATGGCACCCAAGGATTAGACCTTGCGCAGGCTAGAATCTCATTGCTGCCTCTTTCCCTTTCTAGGCCAGGAAACAGAAGCTAAGTTGTACAGATCAGGACCCCGTTCCTCAGTGGAAACATCAGTTGGCTTGGAAGTGAGTCTAACAAATAGCACTCCCGGAAAAGGCAGTGTTGCCTGACCTCTGACTTCACAAGAAGAAAGGAAAAATTGAACTCCCCATCAGGTCAAGGCCTAGTCCTCCGAGGCTGGGGTCAGATACGCCTCCACCCTCCAACCTTCCTGGCTGTTTCTAACGCCACTGCCCCTCCTACTGCACTCGGCAAGTCATGCCGCGTTCTGTCGTTCATTGTACTTACTGCACAAGGCGTCCGGATACTATTCACCGTGATCGTGGTCCTTAGGAAATAAGCAGGTTAGAATTCAAGATCAGAAATGCTCAAGACACAACTCTCTGGTAAGGACAGTCAATTTTCTTTTTTTTTTTTTTGTTTTATTAAGGGCTCATACAACTCTTATCACAATCCATACATACATCAATTGTGGAAAGCACATTTTTACATTCATTGCCCTCATCTTTCTCAAAACATTTGTTCTCCACCTAAGCCCCTGACATCAGCTCCTCATTTACCCCTCCCTTTATAATTTATAAATTACTATTTAATCATACCTTGCACTGTCTGATGTCTCCCTTCACCCACTTTTCTGTTGTCCATCCCCCAGGGAGGAGGTTATATGTAGTTCCTTGTAATTATTTCCCCCTTTCCAACCCACCCTCCCAGTATCACCACTCACACCACTGGTCCTGAAGGGATCATCCGCCCTGGATTCCCTGTGTTTCCAGTTCCTATCTGTGCCAGTGTACATCCTCTGGTCTAAACAGATTTGTAAGGTAGAATTGGGATCATGATAGTGTAGGGGGAGTGGGGGAGGAAGCATTTAGGAACTAGAGGAAAGTTGTATGTTTCATCATTGCTACATAGCACCCTGACTGGCTTGTCTCCTCCTCAAGACTCTTCTGTAAGGGGATGTCCAGTGACCTACAAATGAGCTTTGGTTCTCCACTCTGCACTCCCCCCTCACTCACGATGATATAATTTTTTGTTCTGATGATGCCTTATACCTGATCCCTTTGACACCTCATGATCACACAGGCTGGTGTGTTTCTTCCATGTGGACTTTGTTGCTTCTGCGCTAGAGGTATGCTTGTTTACCTTCAAGCCTTTAAGACCCCAGACACTATGTCTTTTGATAGCCGGACACCATCAGCTTTCTTCGGCACATTTGCTTATGCACCCATTTGCTTTCAGCAATCCTATCAGGGAGGTTCTGGAAGGTAAACAAGAGCTTCAAGGCCATCTAGCTGAGAATCAACAAAGCCCACATGGCAGAAGCACACCAATCTGCATGATCACGAGGTGCCAAAGGGATCCATTATCAGGCATCAAAGAACAAAAAATCATATCATTGTGTGCTCACTTCCCAGGACAACCTCTTTTCAACCATGCCCACCATCATGCTTTGCACGCAGAGCCTCTTGAACTCCACCCTGCTCAGGAGATGCTGCAAAGCTGTTTTAGCACATTCTGACTTGCTGTGTGGGTTATGGTGTGTTAACGTCTGTTACAGACAGATCTCTAGGCGTCTCTTGGTGGATTGAAACTATTACTCGGAGATTCCTTCTCCCTATCCAATTACTCCAATGAGCCCCACGGAGGCAAGGAAACCAGGAAGAGAACATTCAGGTGTGAGTACTTGGGGTCAGAGTTGAGAGGAACCCAAATGAGAGTTACACTGGGTCTTGGTCCCAGCTCCGGCTGCTGCCTCAGTGGGTCCTGTGGAGACCTGTGGAAGGCACGTTTTTATTCTAGATCAGAATTTGGAGACTGGCTGAAGACCCACCAGCGTGTGAGAAATACCACTGGGTATTTCTGGGCCTAGTAGATCTGAGAGTAATGTCAGGAAGAGAGGCCTGCCCAGATAGCTACAAGGACCACATTATGAGCCGGAGAGGACGATGCAGAGAATGGTGCATTTCGACTGAGAGAAGCCAGGGCAGTGATGCCACAGAAGCCCGGAGAGGAATGGAGTGCGTGTGACACCTTCCTGGGACACCTCAAGTCCCACTTCGCAGCCAGTCCCCAGCCTGGCTCCCTCCCTTCTCCTGGGCACATGGCAGCCAAGATCTTCTGGCCAATGGGACGCCAGTGGGAGGGAGCGGGTGTCTTCTGGGACACCACTTTGAGGACTTTCGTGGACCTCCTCCCACATCTTTCCCTTCTCCCAGGCTGGCTGCCAGGGTCAGCACACCTTCCACGTGGATGGTGAAGCCAGACAGCGGGCGCCCAGGCCTCTCCACGCGGAGGAGAACACGTCTCCAGGCCCCTGAGAGCAGAGGCCAGTGCGTCAGTGACAAACTTCTGGAGCCCATGTCCTTCCGCCTTGAGATCTGCTTGTAACGCGTTACCACACCTTCACCCACGCAGAATGGCCATTGATGCCACTGCGTTAGAGCAAAGCAAACGGGATCCACTTGCCTTTGGGACACAGGCGACCCTGAGGGGTTCTCTGCTTCCTCTGCGCCACCCAGACCACCAGGCGCACAGCTCAGGCGACACACTGGGGCCTGAGGTCCCCTCACCAGGGCTCCTTGGTGAGGCGGTTTTCCTCGGCTTTCAGCAGCCACTGGTGGCAGCTCTAGGTAAAAAGCAAACCCGAACTTCGTTAAAGGAAGCGCGGGCAGAGCTGGCAAGTCTCCACTATTGTTTTTTATAAACCATTTATTAAAAGGCGGAATGGGCTCTCGCTGGAGTTTGCAGCCACCTGGAACCCAGGGGACCCTGTCCGCCTTGGGCGGGACGGGAAGAGCGCGGATGCCTTCTAAATCCTGGCGCTTCTGACGTTCCAGATCCTGAAATTGTGGGTCTCCCATCTGAAGCTGGAGCACTCGCGGCTGAATTAGAGTGTACTGCTGGCTCCGTGCCAAACGCATTCCTTCATGTGTCAGCCCTGAATCTCTTCATATGTTAGAGTGAGCTGCTTGTACACTAGTTTCTTCACTTCCAACGCGGTTTCACCATCTGTTTCTATTATGGGGGTTTATGGCACAGAATACCTCCGACACCAGAGCCTCCATTTTTTTCCTGGCGTGCAGTGAAAGCACTTTATGAACAGAATGATTAAAAGGTAGGGGCCTCCTTAATTTTCCCCCCATTTTTCTTGGCACATTATGGAATTCAGGAGGATTTTTTACAGTTCATTTTATGAAGATGAAAGGTGATTTGAGAGAAAATTAAGAAATTATCAGGGAATGTAAATGTAGCTGCAACTAGCTTTTAAAACCCCTTTAATCTCATCCTGATTAAGTGGATTTTTCATATTGGTTCCTACCTGAATATGCTTAAGGAGGGAAAACGCAAGCAGATTCCGAAAGGGGCAAATAAGTCTGGAATTTGATATCGCAGAGGCGCCCGTTTCTCTGGATTTTAAAACGGAATGATGGCAGCTACATCATGCGGCTTCTCCTCGAGAGCTGCTAGGTGTTTTCGACATCACATACAAAGATGAACACATGACAGCATGCGAGGCAAGAAAGGAAAATGTTGCATTCCCACACAAAACCCTCATATCCCTGGGTCTTCTGGAAGCAAGAGCTATGTCCACGTCACACACACAGGCACATGTTTTCCTGTAGCCAAATGACCCATAGATCACTCCAGACACGGTGGCCTCTCCAGCTCGTTCACGTTCCTATTTGTGCACACCCTTGCGTGGGCTTGCCGTCCTCACGGTTGCCGCTGTGATTGTTAGGTGCCCTTGCGTGGGCTCTGGCTCTCTGGAGACCCACGGAGAACAGAAGGCAACACCCCCCCGAGGCCCTGCGTCATGCTCACAGTGGTTGTTGTGGGTGAGCCGTCGCTGTGGCTCCTGTGTCGTTCCATCGTGCAAGCCCCGTGCCGTCAGTGGGTGGATGTCTGCGCTGCTTCTCCTCGTTGGGGTCAGCAAGTGAAGGCTCCGAAGGAAGAACGCGTGACTTCACCCATGGGCGAATGCCCCCACTGCTTTGAGGAGGCAGCTCTGCACCCGTCCGGTGCTGGGTGCCTTCCATCCCGACGGGCCCATCTTCTCACGCTGTCTGACAACGCTTCCCTGCTATTCAGAAGGTGTTCAGGGGCTCAGCTCTCAGAAATGTAATGTAGTCCATCCTTCGTCTGGGCGGTCAGCTGCAAGCTGCTCGCCACAGGCAACGCTGCTGGTCTTTGGACTATCCGTGGGCTAGCATCCGGCATCACAACAACGCTTGCGGGGCCACAGTCCGACGGTGGAAGGGTGTGCTCCTGGAGAACAGTGACCTGGCTAATGCTGACGTGAGCCACCTTTGACCAAAGAACTGGACAGTAAGCCTTCCTAACCCAGGGAGTTACTGTGACTTGTATGTGAAAGGGACAAAGGGACATTCCAGAAATATCTTTGTGTATGGGAAGGCACTTCCCTGGAAAGGGGGGCGGGGAGAATCAGGTTTGGATCAAAGACTCCTTGTTAACATTCAGGAAAAGGCCCTACTTTCATGTTGTCCGTAAATCCCATTCGGGCTTTTCTTGCTCCGAGGAAAGGAACACAACCTAGGACGCAAAGGCTGCGGTGCCCTGGTGCCCATACTCTTCCTCATGAGTTTCCCGTGAAGCATCTCTTGTTTCTTCAAAAAGGACTCATCAAGGCCAGTCTGGGGGTGAAAGAGGGGAGGTGGGGAGTGCCCTGCGGAAGAGGCTGTGCGGGAAGAGGATGGGTCAAAATGCCCATGTTGATGGCATTCCCAGCAAAGCGAGAGCAGCAACGCCGGTGGGGGAAGGGCCCGAGGCCTTCGCACGCACATCCTAGATGAACCCACTCTCCCCTCAACTACTCCGACTGTTTTCTGGAAGAGACCAGAAAACCAAGCGATCTGTGCCTTCCTTTTCCTTTCTCCAAGGTTCCCCCTTGAGAAACTGGGACTGAATCAAGAGTTGGGATTGGTGAAGGCCAGATTGCCTCCTGCCGTGCAGGAAGAGCTGTGTTCAGAGGTAGATCTTGTGGGTCCCACTGTTCGGATCTGCGCTCCTCTGCTCTCTGCACTAAGATAGAGGAATGGGGAAGGGGGGGTGGGTGGAGAGCCCTTTAGGCCGCTTCCTGAGCTGGCCCATAAGCTCTAGTCAAAGACTCTGTTTCCCTGTCAGTACGCAAAGATGCGCACCAGACTTCTGCAGAAGCTCCTCTTTCCAGAGTGTTCGCTCTTCCTTGTCTCAGGCCCTTCTCTGATTGCAGTTGGAGGGGTCAGAGACAGTGACCGCTCTTGAGCGCCAAGGAGGACGTACAAACACGGGGCTCTTTATTGATCGGTGACAAATGCTTTCACCACCACTCATGGCAAGAGGAAATGAAAAAAAATGGCCACCTTACACCTCTGAGCCACTTATTGATACCCGTGGTAATGCCACTAGGCTGGGACACTGGCTATTGCACGTGATAGTGCTGGGCATATTGTTGTCCAGGAAATAACACTGCGCAGAGCACCAGGGCCCAATTCACCAGGAGGAGCCTACGGCTGTGTTGTCACTTGCCTCTTGGCTGCCAGTCACTTCCCTCTGTGTGGGGCTCTCTCCTTGGCATATGGGGTTTGGCAGGAGCGGAGAGAAAGCCCTTCGCCACAGACCTTTGTCCCATCCTGAACCACAGCATCCGAGGCTGCAGGCACTAACTGGGACAAAGAACCCAGGGTCTTCCCCAGGTTTCCCCGGCCCCCCAGCCTTCTGCGGTTACTCAAGACAGGGATCCTCTGCCCTCCCATTTCAAGGCACGATCGCCTGAACTAGAATTAGTGTTATATTCCCAAGAGGACAATATACTTTATCTATTCCCAAGAAGGCAATACATTACATCAGCAGGCATTGTTCTACCCAGCTGGTCCCCTGTAGTATCAGGTCATTGTTTGCCTACTGAGACTAAAGGATTTTACATGTTCTCGTGAGCCACACCTTTGTTGAAATGGAAAGACTACACAAGGCCTCCACACTCCCCTTGACTGAGTGCCCCTCCCCACCTTCCTCTCCCCACCCTGAAACAGAGGCTTTGGAGTGGGGTCGGTCATCAAGACATTGGGGTGTCCCAGGTATAAACTTATTCAAACTCAAAAAACTCACTGCCGTCGAGTTGACTTGGTCTCACAGCGACCTCACAGGACAAAGCAGAACTGCCCCTGTGGGTTTCTGAGACTCTGGGTCTTTACAGGAGCTGAAAGCTCATCTTTCTCTCATCGTGGCTGGTTGTTTCAAACTGATGATCTTGTGGTTAGCTGCCCATCATATAACCCACTATGCCACCAGGGCTCCCTAATAAAATATTCACAACCTTGATTTTTCCATGGGATCAGGCATTAGTGAGGTAAGCTATTTCTTGGGAGGCCGTTTCCATATCAGAAGGAATTCTGATATCCTTGTGACTGCAAGGAATGCTCGGGAGGGCAGGCAAGCAGATGACTAGGGACATGGTATCTAGCAGGTCATTCTGGGAACCCCGTTTTCTTCAGGGCAGAAAGTGGAGTCCTCCTCCCCAACCCAGCCATGTCCTCTCCCTTGACCTCCAGAGTCTTCTTGTCTGTGTGTCCTGCTTCCATTATAGGGATGGAAGCACGTGTGCACAATAAAGAAATTAATGTCACGAGCTCCCATTGGCCATCCATCCTTCAGCTCCAACAGTTATCCACCTGCCAGTCTGGTCCCCCGGCTGCACCACCTCGTCCCCATCGCTGCCACCCAAGGAAACGACCGCAGAAATCCCGGCGATCACATGCCTTCTGGACACAATGCTCAATGTTATCAAATGCATACTGGTTTTTAAAACATCTAATGGACACTAAGGGGGATTTGATTTGCTGGTTTATTTTCCCTCCACCGGGCTTATTTAACTACTAATTTACTAGTATTTACTCTCCTTTGTTTTGTACTTCCCAGTTCTCATTGTTGAAGACACAATGTCAATTTGTTCCAGAGAGGTTTCTTCGGTCTGGATGCTGCCGGTGTATCTCCATTGTGACCTTGAATGTGCTTCTCTGGCCCTTGTCCTTCTGCCAATCAGCTCATACATCCAGAGGCCGGCTGTGACTCAGGTTCGGGGTTTGGAAAGACTTTCCCAGGTGAGCTGATGCACTCCCATGAGGCAGCATGAGATGTCCAACTACCTATCTTTTCTGGACAGCGTCTGTGGCCACGAGCCTCCCAGAATCTGTTTGGAGGCGATTGCAGAACTTTGCACCATTGTCCCTTGTTAGCTGCAAGGCTTCCATAAAAGATACTTTTCTAAGCCATTTGGCTACCCTGAGGTAGAATTCCCACAAGAAAGGCAAATTGAATGCTAAATTATTTCCCTTTGTTTTTCAGTTAAAAAAATAAGTGGATTTTCTGGCCTCCAAAGTTAATCGATAACATTTCTGTCATTTAATTTTGGTAGGTACTTGTGTGAGTCTGGGAACTTTAGAGAAACAAATCCACACAAACTCATGTGTACGAGAGAGTTTTATATAAAGGGTAAGGTGCACGTGAAAAAAAATCCCAATCCAGTGCTGCCCAAGCCCACAAGTCCAACATTAACCCATTAACCCATATGTCCAACACCAAATCCGCAAAGTCCTCCTCCATCTCACAAAACACACACTATGATGCCGACTTCAGGAGAAGAGACAGTCAGTGAATGTATAAGTATCTCAGAGCTGGCAGGGGTCTCCACACGGCTGCTCCAGCAACCAGGGCTGCATCGGGGTAGGTCCATGTGGCTTCTCCTCAGGGATGTCTTGCAGGAAGTGAGCCTTGTCAGCTGAAGCAGGGAACTGGCTAAGGCAGCTGCACCCTGGTCTGACCATCAGAAAACAAGAGATCCGAGAACTGGAAAGGCGAGGCTCACTGTGCCGTTTAGCCCTTTGCCCTTCAATTAATCCCACATGTATTTATCAGCCAGGTTGGCATAATAAACTAACTACCTCAGTACCTTTATGAACGAATGGATTTTCACCAGCTTGATGTATCTCAGGCCACCGCAATTGTTCTTCACATTGACATCTCTCTGGTTCTCATTATTTATTGAAGCTTCAAGCTGGCCGTTTCCTGTGGAAATGACCCTGTCATCTTTGACGACATCTTTGGTTTCTCATGTAACAA